>NW_027142362.1:23635388-24235388 GCF_026170545.1 Melanerpes formicivorus
CTAAGGGATCAAGAATAAGGCCTGGCTCAATCTGGCCTCACACACAGAGTGTCCAGTCAAAAGCTAGCATGTTGTCTTGAAAGAACTCCTGCAGCACAAGTGCTGATGTAAAAGGAATCATTCCTTCAGCAGCTGCTCCTCTGCACTCAGGGGCAGAGAGGGGGAGACAGAGTTGAAACCAATGCAGCTGAGAGGCAATAGGATTTGAATCAGAGAATCACAGAACGGTCTGGGTTGGAAGGGACCAACAAAGGTCATCCAGTCCAACCCCTCTGCAGTCAGCAGGGACAGCCTCAACAAGATCAGGCTGCCCAGAGCCTTGTTGAGCCTCACCTTGAACAGCTCCAGGGGTGGGGCCTCCACCACCTCCCTGGACAACCTGTTACAGTGTTCCAGCACCCTCATGGTGCAGAACTTCTTCTTCACATCCAATCTAAATCTGCTCTTCTCTAGTCTGAAGCCACTGCCCCGGTCCTGTCCCTGCAGGCCTTTGCAAACACTCTCTCTCCATGCTTCCTGTAGCCCCCTTCAGGTACTGGCAGGCTGCTATGAGGTCTCCCTGGAGCCTTCTCTTCTCCAGGCTGAACACCCCCAGCTCCCTCAGCCTGTCCTCACAGCAGAGCTGCTCCAACCCCCTGATCATTATGGAATGCTGGATCAACAGAGAAGGAAAGGCCCTGGATTTATCTGTCTGCTTCTAACCACATTAAAAGCTAATGGAAAGAAGTTAAAACCCAAGCAGAGCATTTCAAGTTATCCTTGTCCTGCTTTGCACAATGATTTCCCTAATGCTTCTGCAGTAACCTGGGCAACAGAGTGATGTCTGAACTGCTAAGCAAACACAAGCAATGCTGAGCTGCTGAAACCTAATCACTGCAGGACATCATCCGGAAGTCCCTGTGGTCAGGCTGCTCTTTCACAGGGTTTCATCTGAGGAGACATCTCCCAGGCAAGCAGCCCCAGAACAAGAGGACACAGTCTCAAGCTGTGCCAGGGGAGGTTAAGGCTGGAGGGGAGGAAGAAGTTCTTCCTAGGAGGAGAGATTTGCCATTGGGATGTGCTGCCCAGGGAGGTGGTGGAGTCCCCATCCCTGGAGGTGTTTAGGAAGAGCCTGGATGAGGCCCTTGGTGCCATGGTTGAGTTGATCAGATGGTGCTGGGTGATAGGTTGGACTTGATGATCTCAAAGGTCTTTTCCAACCTGTCTATTCTATTCTATGCAATGCAATGCTATGCAATGCTCTGCTATGCTCTGCTCTGCTCTGCTCTGCTATGCTATGCTATGCTATGCTATGCTATGCTATGCAATGCTCTGCTCTGCTCTGCTCTGCTATGCTATGCTATGCTATGCTATGCTATGCAATGCTCTGCTCTGCTATGCTATGCAATGCTATGCTATGCTATGCTATTCCATTCTGCAGCTTCTTTATCAAAATGTTGCAAATGCACACAAGGAGCTGGACTGGGGGTTGGACTTGATGATCTCCAGAGGTCCCTTCCAACCCCAAACATATTATGAGCTTGTGACTTCAAGAACTTGAACCCTTCACTGTGAGAAGTTGGGGCTGCTCAGCCTGGAGAAGGGAAGGCTCCAGGGAGACCTTAGAGCTGCCTGCCAGTACCTGAAGGGGCTGCAGGAGAGCTGGGAAGGGACTTTGATAAGGGCTGGGAGTGCCAGGACAAGGGGCAATGGCTTTAAGCTGGAAAAGGGGAGACTGGAGATTAGGAAGAAATCCTTTCCAGTGAGGGTGGGGAGACTCTGGCACAGGCTGCCCAGGGAGGTTGTGGCTGCCTCCTTCCTGGAGGTGTTGAAGGCCAGGCTGGATGAGGCCTTGAGCAACCTGGGCTAGCAGGAAGTGTCCCTGCCTATGGCAGGATGTTGGAAGTGGATGATCCTGAAGATCCCTTCCAGCCCAACCCATTCTGTGATTCCATTTACTAGGAAAAGTGAGTATTGTAATGTTTCCAGGGTGAGGCTGCTGAAGTCCAAGAGACACAAGCTCAGGGTGCCCATGGCTGTGGTGTGCTCCCCTGGTGCCCAGCAGTTCATCACAAAGGGAAGTGACCCTTTTGCTCTTGGGGTAGTTCACTGGGGTGAGATAATAAACAGCCTGTGTGCCTGTGGTGCTCTTTTCTCATCATCACCATCATCATCATCCCAGGCTGCTGCTGTGACCATTTGAAAACACCTCTGTCACACATGCCACACCCGGCAGCCAGGGACTGAACTGCTCTCTGTGTTAGCTAAGCACCAGGAATATTTTCCATCTTGGCTAGCCCCTCTGGTTTAGATTTCCTTTTTCCTCCTTTTTCCCCCTCCTGTGATGCATTATTGGCACACTCAGGGCTTCCTCCTGCTCTGGGCAATAACATTCCACCGATCCCATGGGATGCAGCACACAAAGGCCAGCGGAACTGGGATGTTATCTGCTGCAGCTTGGCTGCTTTTATCTGAGTGACCTGGATGAGGCCAATTCCCCTGCCTGGCTCCCATCACAATGAGCAGGGCTCTGCTGCAGCCCAAATCAGCACAGCAGGGTTGAAATGGATCAAATCAAGATGCAGAAGCACTTCAAGAACTGGTTAGTGGCCATCTTTAGCCTACTCTTGGCCATAGTAGGCTAAGAAGGCACAGACACAGTTTCTGTCATTTTCCTTTCTTTCAGGTTGGAATATTGAGCAGAGGAGAAGCTTAGAAAGCTGAACAAGTGCAAGTGTAGAGTCCTGCAGTGGGGGAGGAACAACCACCTGCATCAGAAGAGGTGAGGGGTGACCTGCTGGAGAGCAGTTCCATGGAGAAGGACCTGGGAGAGACAATAAGGTCACCATAAGTCAGCAATATGCACTTGTGGCATAAGAAGGCCAAAGGTCTCCTGGGCTGCACAAGTGGCCATCATGTCAAAGGAGGCTCTCCTGCACCTCTACTCTGCCCTAGGAAGGCCACAACTGGAGGACTGTATCCATTTCTGAGCTCCTCGCTTCAAGAGAGACAGGAACTCCTGGAGAGAGTCCCTCAGAGGCTGCTGAGGGGCCTGGAGCAGCCCTGAGGAGCAAAGGCTGAGAGCCCTGGGGCTGAGAGCCTGGAGCAGAGCAGCCCCAGAGGGGAGCTGAGCAATGCTCAGCAAGAGCTAAAGGGTGGGGGGCAAGAGGCTGGAGCCAGAGACTCTTCTCAGTGGTGCCCAGGGACAGGACAGGGAGCAATAGGCACAAACTGGAACCCAGGAGGTTCCATCTGAAGAGGAGGAGAAAATTCCTTGGTGTGAGGATGCTAGAGCCCTGGAGCAGGCTGCCCAGAGAGGCTGTGGAGTTTCTTTGTCTGGAGAGACTGCAAACCCACTTGGCCATTGTGATGCTGGGCAGCCTGCTGGGTGCTCCTGCTTTAGCAGGGGGTTGGACTGGCTGATCCCCAGCAGTCCCTCCTAAGCCCCAGCACGCTGGGATTCCGGGATTCTGATCCTCTTCCCCCACCACGTTTTTTACTCTTATCAAATTCTTGTCCTTCTTCAAACAATTAACAGATTCCTGGCAGAAGGGACATCCTCTCATCGCTCCTAGCAGCTTGCTGCACAATATTGTAACGACAAACCCCCACATTCCTTAGCCCTGACCAGTTCATGGGGGACAATCAGCCTCAGTGCTGAAGCTGGTACTGGTCTCAGTAATGAGTTGCTACAAGTGAACGACTTCATTCCCTTGGAAAAAGTCATTAGAAGACATCTATCAGAGCCCTGCTCTTCTCCTAAGAGCTGAAGGGCTGAATGAACAGCCATGGTGACTCTGAAGCACTGATTTGGTTCCACACTCTAACACAAAAGCGACACTGGTGGGCACTGATGGGCCTGGAGAAGAGGAGGCTCAGGGGAGACCTTCTTGCCATCTACAACTACCTGAAGGGAGGTTGGAGCCAGCTGGGGGTTGGTCTCTTCTGCCAGGCAGCCAGCACCAGAACGAGAGGACACAGTCTCAGGCTGTGCCAGGGGAGGTTGAGGCTGGAGGTGAGGAGAAAGTTCTTCCCAGCAAGAGAGATTGGCCCTTGGGCTGTGCTGCCCAGGGAGGTGGTGGAGTCCCCATGGCTGGAGGTGTTGCAGAGGGGACTGGATGTGGCCCTTGGAGCCATGGTTCAGTTAGTCATGAGCTGTTGGGTGCCAGGTTGGGCTTGATGATCTCTGAGGTCTTTTCCAAGCTTGCTGATCCTATGATGCTGTGATTGTAAATGGTGCCTGTACAAACACCCCGAGACCAGCACCTCCCCCCCCACCTTGTTTTATGAAGGAAGTCATAAACCTCATTCTGATAAAGAGCACTCCTCCCACTGCCATTCCACACAGTTCAGTGCTCTGGTGGTAGAGGAAGCAATCTGATTCCTTCCTGACTCCCCAAAGAGCCATGACAAAGGTGAGCAGGAGCTCGCTGACGCACGCCACGTGGCTGCCAGCCCAGCGGGCACGGCAGCCTCACCTCTCTGCCCGGGCAGCAGCCCAGCTGGGGACATCAGAGGCCAGGATTTCAGGGGAGGATGTACAGAACAAAAAGCCCTGGGTGTATTTTGATCATGAGATTCAAACTACACAGAAAATAGGAAGGAAAAGGCGGCAAACATGTCTCTGCCTGCCCCTGAGGGCTTAAAGCTAACAACCTGCAAACAGATTTTAATCAGATTGACAGCAGGTTTGCAGCCCAGTGGTGGGCACTGAGATGTGGGCACAGAGTTCAGAGGGTTGTGAGCAGGGAACAAGAGGTTCACCAAGAGCCAGCAGTGTGAGCCTGCAGTGTGCCCTCGCAAGCAAGAAGGCCAATGGTCTCCTGGAGGGCACTGCGTGTGATCAGCAAGTCCAGGGAGGTTCTCCCACCCACCTACTCTGCCCTACTGAGGCCACATCTGGAGTACTGGGTCCAGTTATAGAAGCATAGAATCAATCAGGTTGGAAAAGACCTCAGAGCTCAGCAAGTCCAAGCTGGCACCCAGCACCTCCTGACAACTCAACCATAGCTCCAAGGGCCACATCCAATCCCCTCTGCAACACCTCCAGCCATGGGGACTCCATCATCTCCCTGGGCAGCACAGCCCAAGGGCCAATTCCTCTTGCTGCCAAGAACTTTCTCCTCCCCTCCAGCCTCAACCTCCCCTGGCACAGCTGCAGACTGTGTCCTCTTGTTCTGGGGCTGCTTGCCTGCCTGGCACAAGAGACCAACCCCCAGCTGGCTCCAACCTCCCTGCAGGCAGTTGGAGAGAGCAATAAATGAGCTCCCCAGTTCAAGAGAGACAGAAAACTACTGGAGAGAGTCCAGTGGAGGCTCCAAAGCTGCTGAGGAGTCTGGAGCATGTCTGTCAGGAGGAAAGGCTGAGAGGCCTGGGGCTGTTGAGCCTGAAGAAGAGCAGCCCCAGAGGGAATCTTCTCAATGCTCAGCAAGAGCTGAAGTGAAAGATTATTTCTCTTCATTTGGGATTTGCTGACACTTTCAACAACTCCACAGCAGGGACTGTGGGAGAGAAGGCTGAGGGGAGACCTCATTGCTCTCTAGAACTCCCTGGAAGGAGGCTGGTGGGGGCTGGTAACAAGTAATAGGATGAGGGGAAATGGCCTCAAGTTGCACCAGGGGAGGTTTAGGTTGAGGATGAGGAAAAACTTGTTTTCTGCAAGAGTGGTCAGGGACTGGCAGAGGCTGCCCAGGGAGCTGGCGGAGTCCCCAGCCCTGGAGGTGTTCAAACAATGCGTGGCCATGGCACGTGGGGACATGGTGTGAGGGCCATGGTGGTCTTGGGTTGATGACCTTAGAGATCCTTTCCAACCTGAACGATTCTCTTCTATCTAGATCTGTCAGGACTGAGGTTGCAGAAACTGAGACTGAGCTGTTTGTGTGTCAGAGCTGTACTAATTTCTGCTAAGCTCTTCATCAAACAGCCACTTACTTAACCTCTGGCTCCTTACACACCCCCACTGCATCCTATTCTCCTGCACTAGGTTGATACAAACATTTCTTTCTTCCATTTAAGGGAGAGAAGGTACCAAGCAAACCTCACCTTGCCTCTTTCAGGCTATAATCAACACTACCAGAGGTGGTATTGGGATTTTCTGTACTCATTTCAGCTGGATTTTCTCTTTCCTGGATGTGTCTGCTCCTTGCTGACCCCTTACAGGCTCCCCCCGACACACCACTCCCAGAGAATCTCAATCAGCTCTCAGGATGGTTGGGAATTGAGAGTGAGAACACAAAAGCCAATCTCAGGAACCCTTCATCAAGGTGTTTTTCCCCCTTTCTGTTCTAAAAGAGCCAGATAATGAGGTGTTCCACTTCTCCACAGTTCTAATCCTAACAGAAGTAGTAAATCCCATCAGCATTTTTGAAAGAGAATTTCTTTCACTAGCAAAGAGGTTTGGGAATTTAGTATGCAGCACACAAGAACCTGAGGTTGTTCCCCACCATGATGGGACCCAGGGCAGCTGCTGCCCCATTTTAAATGGGGATTAGTCTGGCCACTGACCACTGTTAAAAACAAAGGAGAGTAAAAAGCAGTTACAGGTAAAATAGTGCTGGAGAAGGGAATGAGAGAGGACACCAACCTTAGAGCAGCTCTGTACTATGAGGGTGGTGGAACACTGCAAGAGGTTGCCCAGGTGGTTGAGGCCCCATCCCTGAAGATATTCAAGGTGAGGCTTCACAGGGCTCTGAGCAACCTGATCCAGTGGAGATGTCCCTGCTGACTGCAGGGGGGGTTGGACTGGATGAGCTTTGGAGGTCCCTTCCTACCCAGACCATTCTATGATTCTACGACCCATTACCCGAAGGTGGCTACAGAAGAGCTGGGAAAGGACATTTGATATAGTGATAGGATGAGGGGGAATGAATTGAAGCTTGAGGAGGGGAGATTGAGACTGGAGATGAGGAAGAAATTCTTCCCAGGGAGGGTGGGGAGACACTGGAACATGTTGCCCAGGGAGCTTGGGGCTGCCCCCTCCCCGGAGGTGTTTAAGGCCTGGTTGGATGATGCCTTGAGGTCTAGTGGAAGGTGTTCCTGCCCATGGGGGAGGGAGGGGAGGAGGGTTGAACTAGATTTTAAGGTCCCTTCCAAGTCAAACCATTCTGTGAGTTTATGAATCCATGAATCAGCTCAAAGGTGAAATATCCAACATTGAGCCCCTCTTAGCTCTGTGATGTAGACTCAGAAAAGCAAACCCAGGCACAGCTTTCCGCTTCCTCCTTAGCTTACTTTAGGCCCCTCTGTAAGAACATGTCAACAGGAAAATCATCAGGAATCCCTTTCTCCTTTCAAGAGTTTGGCTTCACAGTTATTAGGGTTTGGTTTTTGTTTCATTTTTTACTGGTTGTGTTTGGGGGGTTTGTTTGGGTTTTCTTTTGCAGTCGAGGGATGTTGGGGGAGAGAAGCAATAGGAAAAGGGAAACAATCAGGAAAATAGGCAAGTACCACAGCAGGCAATTTCTGCTGCACTGAAGATTTGCAGCTCCTTTCATTACTGAATGCACATTACCAAGGCCCACATCTACATCTCTCTGTTAGATTTATTTCACCTCCTTACAGCTCAAACCCCGGGAGCCTCCTCGGGTCCTCCTGGCATCCCTGCTGGCAAACTGAAGCGGCAGCAGAGGCCGGAGAGCGCTCTCCGGGCTTCAGATAGGCAGCTGGAAGAGTGTTCCACATGCAACCAAAGTGTAAACCAATTCTTTCCCTTTGCCTTTTTTTTTCTCCAAATGGCATTCAGCTGTCTCTGACATTCCTGTATAATTTAGCAACTCTGAAATCTAAGCAGCCAATTAAGGCCAGCTCCACACGTTTGTTCCCCCCTCTGGTGCGAGACTGACAAAATCTGAGAGTTGCCTTTCCAAGAGGAGGGTAGGATCAAGTCACAAATTAAGGCTACTTCTGTCAGCCTTCACAACCCTGCTTATGAATACTAAAGGCAGAGGAAATGCCTTTGCTAGTTGTTTAGTCAAACTAAAGCTAAACCTGACAGACTGAGAGAGCTGGGGTTGCTCAGTGTGGAGAAAAGAAGGCTCCCAGGAGACCTAATTGTGGCCTGCCAGGATCTGCAGGGGGCTCCAAGAAAGCTGGGGAGGGACTTTTGAGGCTGTCAGGGAGGGACTTTTGAGGGTGTCAGGGAGGGATAGGACTGGGGGGGATGGAGCAGCACTAGAAGTGGGGAGATTGAGATTGGATGTGAGGAAGAAGTTGTTCCCCAGGAGGGTGGTGAGAGCCTGGCACAGGCTGCCCAGGGAGGTGGTGGAAGCCTCCTGCCTGGAGGTGTTTGCAGCCAGGCTGGAGGTGGCTGTGAGCAACCTGCTATGGTGTGAGGTGTCCCTGCCCATGGCAGGGGGTTGGAGCTGGCTGAGCCTTGAGCTCCCTTCCAACCCTGACAATTCTATCTATGATTCTATGATATTCTTCAGCTAAACAAGGAAACACCAAAGCTGCTGAGCCCTGCACTGGATACAATGACTCTGTCCTACAGCTGCTGCTCCTCACCCTCATCAGTTTTATTTCCACCCATAGGCAGAAGCCACAGCTAGGCTGAGGAACAATCAGCTGCCACTCACCAGCTGTAGCTGGTCCTCAGAGATAGAATAGAATAGAATAGACCAGACCAGACCAGACCAGATTGGAAGAG
Organism: Melanerpes formicivorus; assembly: GCF_026170545.1. Classification (NCBI taxonomy): domain Eukaryota; kingdom Metazoa; phylum Chordata; class Aves; order Piciformes; family Picidae; genus Melanerpes; species Melanerpes formicivorus. The sequence continues at coordinate 23,644,012 of NW_027142362.1, forward strand.
ACCTTGAAGATCACCGTGTCCAACCTATCAGCCAACACCAGCTAATTCGGTCACATTCAGTCACACCAAATGCAGCCAGATTTGCTCAGTGCTGCTTCAGAGCTGCTCAAGCTCTGGTTTCTGGTAACAACCATGGCTGCAGCAAGGCAGGAGCCAAGCTGCCAGAAGCAACAACTACAGACAAGAGAGGAGGATAAACAGAAAATTCAATGGGTGGATTTGGTTAAGAGATACTATGATAAGTGTAGGAGATTATCATGATAGGTGCTGCTTTGATTTGCCTTTCTGCTGGCCAAGAGACTTTCATTACACCCAGAAACTTCAGTGGGAATTCAGGATAACCCAGAAGAGAATAGGTCTGGTGAGCAGTAGAAGGAACTGGATTGTTTAGCCTGAAGAAGAGCCTGAGAGGAGACCTCATTGCTCCCTACAGCTACCTGAAAGGAGGTTGGAGTCAGGCTGGTCTCCCAAGTAACTACAATAGGAGAAGAAGAAACAGCCTCAGGCTGTGTCAGGGGAAGTTTAGGTTGGAGTTTGGGAGCACTTTTGTTACTAAGAGAGTGGTAGGGCATGGGAACAGGGTGCCTAGGGAGGTGATGGAGTCACCACCCCTGGAGGTTTTTTAAGCATTAGTAGATGTGGTACTTTGGCACATGGTTTAATGGCCATGGCGGTCTTAGTATCACAGTATCACAGTATCAGTCAGGGTTGGAAGGGACCACAAGGATCATCCAGTTCTAACCCCCCTGCCATGGGCAGGGACACCCCACACTACATCAGGCTGCCCAGAGCCTCAGCCAGCCTGGCCTTAAACACCTCCAGGGACAGGGCCCCAACCACCTCCCTGCACAACCCATTCCAGGGCTTCACCACTCTCATGGGGAAAAACTTCCTCCTCACCTCCAGCCTCAATCTCCCCACCTCCAGCTTCATTCCATTCCCCCTAGTCCTATCACTGCCTGAGATCCTGAGCAGTCCCTCCCCAGCCTTCCTGGAGCCCCCTTCAGATCCTGGAAGGCCACAATGAGGTCACCTCAGAGCCTTCTCTTCTGCAGACTGAACAGCCCCAACTCCTTCAGTCTGTCCTCACAGCAGAGCAGCTCCAGCCCTCTGCTCATCCTCGTGTCTTAGGTCATTGGTTGAAACTGATGACCTTTAGAGGGCTTTTCCAACCAAAACAACTCCCTGATTCCATGGTCTAGTGGTCATGCAGGTGTCTTGCAGAAGGCTGGACCTGAAGATCTTAGAGGTCATTTCCAACCTTAATGATCCCCTGAGACAGAACAAGACTCAGAGCCTTTGAGCTGATTTCACACTTACTGTCTGGTGTAGACACATCACTCCACTTCTGCTGTGGTTCAGTAAAACACAGAATGAATACAGCTGAGGCCAGAAAACATATATTAATGTGTCCAAGGGTTCCCAAAGTCCAGCCAGGCTTTTGGCTCACACAGCTGCTTGCTCACCTCCACGCCTCATCTGATTACAACCTGACAGATCACTCCTTTAAACACAACTACCTCTCAGCCATGACTTTCCCTCGTGAAGCCCCCAAGGAAACAGGTGGCACAGCCCAAGTGTTTCAAAGTGTAACTGAATAAGCAGCAGCCACCATAACCTGCATTTGTGCTGAGCAGACTCAAATTGAAGTCCTGGTGCAGAGGAGCTGCTGTGAATTCCTTCAGGAGGCTTTGAATTTCTTTGCCAAGTCAACTGGAAATGCAGTCATAAAATGAGGACTGAAAACTAATAAGCACAATCAAAGCATCCTATCAATTTTGTTATGCCTCCCTGCAATCCACCACACGCTGGCAAACATTAATCTAGTACTAATTTAATCTAAATTAGAGCTATTTATTTCAACCACACACCAACCTTAGCCTCAGCACTCTGCTGCATGCAGGGCAGGAGAAGCACTGAGATCCCAGCTTCAGCAAGTTGACATTCAAGAAGTTTTGAGATCTACTTTGGCTTAGTTTCAGCAGTTGGGAGTTTTCTAGAGGATTCTTCAGAAGCAGAGGCCACGAGGAGGGAATAAATAAAGGCCATTGTTTAAAAGAGGATGAGTCAAGAGATGAACCTAACTAAAGGAACAGAGCTTTCTGGCCACTGGAATAGCCATCAGTGCTGGGGCCAGCTCTGCAGCCCTCAGCACAGCACAGCCAGGGACTTGCTGCAGCAGGGCCAGAGGAGGCCACAGCAGTGCTGGGAGGGCTGGAAGCCCTCTGCTGTTAGGCCAGGCTGAGAGAGCTGGGCTTGGTCAGCTTGGAGAAGAGAAGGTTCCAGGGAGGCCTGGTGGCCTTTCAGTGCTTCAAGGAGTGAGGGAGCAGGGAGGTCATTGTGCCCCTGTACTCTGCATTGGTTAGGCACCACCTTGAGTCCTGTGTCCAGCTCTGGGCCCCTCAGTTTCAGAAGGACACTGAGAGACTTGAAGGTGTCCAGAGAAGGGAAAGGAGGCTGGGGAGGGGTCTGGAGCACAGCCCTGTGAGGAGAGGCTGAGGGAGCTGGGGTTGCTTAGCCTGCAGAAGAGGAGGCTCAGGGGAGACCTCATTGCTCTCTCCAACTGCCTGCAGGGAGGCTGGAGCCAGGTGGGGGTTGGTCTCTTCTCCCAGGCAACCAGCACCAGAACAAGAGGACACAGTCTCAAGCTGTGCCAGGGGACGTTTAGACTCGAGGTGAGGAGAAAGTTCTTCACCGAGCGAGTCGTTCATCATTGGGATGTGCTGCCCAGGGAGGTGGTGGAGTCCCCATCCCTGGAGGTGTTCCAGAGGGGATTGGATGTGGCACTTGGTGCCATGGTCTAGTCATGGGGTCTGTGGTGACAGGTTGGACTCGATGATCCTCGAGGTCTCTTCCAACCTTGGTTATACTGTGAGACTGTGATCAGAAACCTGGGGACAGACTTTTGAGCAGGGCCTGCTGTGACAGGACAAGGGGTGATGGTTTGAACTAAACAAGGGAGATTCAGATTGGAGAGAAGGAAGAATTTTATGCTGAGGGTGGTGAGACCCTGTCCCAGGTTGCCCAGAGAGGTGGCAGATGCCCCATCCCTGGAACCATTCCAGGTCAGGCTGTCAGGGGCTCTGAGCAACCTGCTCTAGCTGCAGATGTCCCTGCTGACTGCTGGGGACTAGATCATAGAATGCTAGGGGTTGGAAGGGACCTCCAGGGATCATGTAGTCCAGCCACCCTGCAAAGCAGGATCACTTTGGGCAGTTCACACAGGAGTGCATCCAGGAGGGTTTTGAAGATCTCTAGAGGAGGAGACTCCACAACCTCTCTGGGCAGCCTGCTCCAGGGCTCCAGCACTCTCACAGTAAAGAAGTTTCTCCTCAAGCTGAGGTGGAACTCCTGGGTTCACACCTGTACCTGGTGCTCCATGTCCCATCACTGGACACCACTGGACACCCACCCCCTTGCCCTACCACTGAGAACAGCCTGGCTCTATCCTCCTGACAGCCACCCTTCAGCTATTTGCAGACATTGACAGATGACCTTTAAATGCCCATTTCAACCCAGGCCATTCTGTGCTCAGAAACACAAATGCTGACTTTCTCTGAGGACTGAGGCAAAGGAAACCACAATCCAAAGTAACTGCCCCTTTCCCCCCCCCCAAGCCTCTTTCAGCACCGAAGAGGAGCACACACTGTTGTGTTTACAGGAAAGCAGCCACAGAGTGTACACAACCAGGAACAAAACACTCTCAGAGCTTGGCTTGGGTTTCACAAAACACTGTCTGAAGTCAGGTTGTGATTTCAGATGCTGTTTGTGTTCCTAAACCACAGCTCTCCACACCAGACTGCCAAGCTGTTCACCCATCACTCAGATGGAGCCCGTTTGGTGCCACCAGGCAGCGACTGAGGCAGCAAGGATGAGAAAGCTTTCGCCTGCGTGGAACAAAAGCAGCGTCAGGATGTGCTGAAGCCTTCACTGTGCCACCAGCACTGAGGTCCTGGTGGTTCCATTCACTGCTCAGAACTGTAGCACCCACAGCACCTGAGAATTCTTCCCTTCCAAAAGATGAGCAGCTCTGGAAGCAATGTGTGTGTACACACAGGAGAGCAGGGAGCTGCTGGGCACCTGCGGTGCTGGGAGATGGAATGACCTGGATTTAACTGCTCCAAGCAGAAGCATGGAATGGTTTGGGTTGAAAGGGACATTGAAAGCTCTTCTAGTGTGATTTCCCTGTGGCCAGCTGGCTTTCTCTCCCTTCACCACAACCCTCTGGGCCCAGCCACTCAGCCAACATGTGTATACCCAACATGGGGCAAAGCCAAGAGATTTCTCAAGGGGAGGGAGCGTTTCCCTGCTAGCCTTGCTCTTAAAGATACTCCCTGTGGTGGATTTTCCATCCTCCTACTCTGGGACCTTCCCCCCTTGACAGACCTCACATCTCCCCATTTCCCACCTCCCTACTTAGGGACCTTCTTCCCTTTAGAGACTACATCTCACATCTGCCCAGGTTTCCCTTTGCACAGACCTGCTGGCAGCTTCATGGCTATTCCCTGCTCCTCCTGAGGGCCACCACTCATTCCTTCTGAGCACTTTCCCCTCTTCCCAGAACGTTTGAATTCCTGGTCACAAGGCTTTGCAGCCTTATTATTCACTTTTTATCTGCAAATCATTTCCTCTCTGGTGGACACTAAGACTTCTGAAAGCCACTCCTGTAAGCCCCAGGGACCTCTCCCAGTTCCCCTCGTGTTAAGGCACAGCAAATTGCAGAGGACAGAAAGACCGTGGAGACACTTCTGCATGAGTGAAGAAACAGAAGAGTCTTCAGAGGGAACCCAACAGAGCCCTCTTTTATCCAAGGAGCTTTCCTTCATCTTGCTCTGGCATTCCATACACAACACCCTGCAATGTCTCTTAAGTACTTCAAGAACTCCTTAGAATTCCAAGGGCTGAGAAAATATTTACTGCATTACCTTGACAACACCTCTCAACCTTCCTGAATTACAGGATGGGGCTGCCCACAAGGTACTCTAACAAGAGAGAGCCTGAGAAGGTAACACTGGAGAGCTGTGAAATCATCCAAAACAGGTCCTGAGGTGACCTCAGAGCTGTCTGCCACTGGGCTTGAAGCAGAGCAGGGTAGAAGCTCAGTTTTGACGCAGGGAAAAGATCCAAAAGTGCAACCAAGTGTTTCAAATCAGAGCACAAGCCTGCTGGTGCCAGCTTAGGGATTTCTTTCAGCAGAAGCCAAAACTTGTCAAACAGGACTTGTATTTGCCTCCTGCAGCAGAATGATGGAGCTCACAGACCTGGAAACCATGGAACAGTTCAGTGATCTTGCTTCAAAGGAGGCTTTTGACATGTGCAAAAGCAAGCAAAGATCCTCCAGATATGGCTGCTACAGAGAGTGGATTCATAAGCGGCTGGCAAATCAGACAAGGAACAGTTCTCAGTGCTTTGGTGTCAGAAAGCAGAGTGATGGTGAGCTGGGATGTGCAGGAGGAGCTCTGGAGTCCCATGGCATCCAGTTCATTAACCCAGGTGATGGAGCAGGGCAAAGGCTCTTGGGGTTTAATCAGATGCAAATCCAGGGGGGCTGCCCACGCACCAAAGGGCACAGTTAGAATTCCAGAGAGTGCTGGCAAAGGGGAGAAACAGCCTGGGAAAAGAGAAGGTTCAACACTCTGCAAGCTAAACAAAAAGGCTCTGAGGTTTGATGAATGAGAAGCTGGACATGCAGCTAGAGCTGGGAACGGTTTTGACCAGCACCAGTCCGGCGGAGCTGAAACAGCTTCCAAGAGTGGAGCCTGAGCCACTGAAACCTCCGAGCCTGGGCCAGCCTGAAGTAACCTCACACCACCAAGTGCCACTTGAATCAGAGACTCACAGAACAGCTTGGCTTGGAAAGGCCCTTTCAGATCATCAAGTCCAACCATTCTCTAACTACCAAGGCTGGTGCTAAACCACAGCCCTCAGCACCACATCTCTGCAGCTCTGGGACACCTCCAGGGATGGGGATTCAGCCACCTCCTCGAGGAGCCTGCTCCAGTGTTGGAGAAACCTTTGAGTAAAGAAGTTTCTTCTGAAGTCTGCTTCCCCTGCTGCAACTTGAGGCCTTTAAGACCACTGATTATTGTTGCTCCCTTGATTCCTCTCAAAGTTCTACCTAATGAAGAAAAACCTGGATGTGAGAGTAAGAGAGCCCTGCAGCAGGCTGCCTTAGTCAGGCCAGCTCTGGAGAGCTGGGCACAGCTCTGGGCTCCCCAGGAGACAAAGCACTGCTGCTGGAGAGTGTCCAGTGGAGGCTACAAAGATGCTGAAGGGCCTGGAGCATCCCTGTGAGGAGGAAAGGCTGAGAGCCCTGGGGCTGTTAAGCCTGGAGAAGGACAGCCCCAGAGGGGCTCAGCAGGAGCTAAAGGGGTGGGGGGCAAGAGGATGTGGCCAGACTCTTGTCAGTGGTGCCCAGGGACAGGACAAGTGGCAGTGGAACTGAAGGTTCCAGCAGGTTCCATCTGAAGAGGAGGAGAAGCTTTGTTGTGAGGGTGCTGGAACCCTGGAGCAGGCTGCCCAGGGAGGTTGTGGAGTCTCCTTCTCTGGAGAGATTCCAAACCCAGCTGGACACTGTGGTCCTGGACAAGCTGCTGGGGGTGACCCTGCTGGAGCACAGGGGTCAGACTGGATGATTTCTAGAGGCCCCTTCCAGCCCCACCACGCTGGATTCTGTGCAGTGCCCCACAGCTCTGCAACTCCACACACATCCCCAATTCCTCCCCCTGGTTTCCCCTGCTGGCAACATTAATTTGCATGCAGAATGTCCTGGCTTGGATCCCAATTATTTCTCATGACAAGCTTCAGTTTAAAGAACTGGGTCACAGAAGGGGTCGGGTTGAAAGGCACCTTAAATGTCATCCAGTTCCAACCCCTCTGCCATGGGCAGGGACACCTCCTGCCAGCCCAGGCTGCTCAAGGCCTCATCCAACCTGGCCTTGAACACCTCCAGGGAGGAGGCAGCCACAACCTCCCTGGGCAGCCTGTGCCAGTGTCTCCCCACCCTCACTGTAAAGAACTTCTTCCAGGACAGTCCCACTACAAACCATCTTGGCCTGGGGTGCTGCTGGACTCCAGGAGCACGTTCAGGTCACAGGCTCACAGGATGTTAGGGGTTGGAAGTGACCTCTGGAGACCATTGAGTCCAACCCCCTCCCACACAGAGAAGGACCAGAGAATCTAGTAGAGGTTGGACAGGAACACATCCAGACAGGGCTGGGAAGGGTCCAGAGCAGGAGACTCCACAGCCTCTCTGGGCAGCCTGCTCCAGGGCTCTGGGACCCTCACAGTGAAGAAGTTCCTCCTCATGTTGAGGTGGAACCTCCTGTGCTGGAGTTTACATCCATTGCCCCTTGTCCTATTCCAAGGTGCAAGTGAGCAGAGCCTGGCCTTTCCCTCTTGACCCCCAGCCCTCAGATATTGATAAATATTGATTCAATCCCTTCTCAGCCTTCTCTTCTCCAGACTGAACAGCCCCAGGGCTCTCAGCCTCTCCTCACAGGTCCTTCACCTGATGGTCTCAGCCCCACACACCTCACAAACAGGACACAGCATTACCTCCTGCAGCATACAAGCACCAAACCCTCTTGCTGTGGAATCCTGAAGGTGAGAGAGTGCTTCTCAAACCATGTTTTGAAGCTGTGCTGGAAATACTGTGGCATATTTGTTTACAGTCTGGGATTTCTCTTCGTGCAGCATTCAAGAATCACTCTTTTTTCTTTTTCTGGTGCCTGAGGACTTGTCAAATGCCTATCAGATGGGGGTGACAGGGAACCATCTGCTTCCTCTCCCCCCCTCAAAGGCACCTCCCTTTCCTTCTTACCACCTGTTCTTTTTACAGTCCCCAAATGGCCACTCTGAGCACTGCCAGACCCACTGGAGGAGGCCAGGGCACAGGGCCTGCCTGAAGTCCTCAGTCTTGGCACTGCCATGTCCCCTCCAGGAAGCAAAGCCCAAGGTATCCATAGAAGCATGGAATCAATCAGGTTGGAAAAGACCTCAGAGATCATCAAGTCCAAGCTGTCACCCAGCACCTCCTGACAACTCAACCATGGCTCCAAGGGCCACATCCAATCCCCTCTGCAACACCTCCAGCCATGGGGACTCCACCACCTCCCTGAGCAGCACAGCCCAAGGGCCAATTCCTCTTGCTGGCAAGAACTTTCTCCTCCCCTCCAGCCTCAACCTCCCCTGGCACAGCTGCAGACTGTGTCCTCTTCTTCTGGGGCCGCTTGCCTGCCTGGCACAAGAGACCAACCCCCAGCTGGCTCCAACCTCCCTGCAGGCAGTTGCAGAGAGCAAGAAGGTCTCCCCTGAGCCTCCTCTTCTGCAGGCTAAGCAAGCCCAGCTCCCTCAGCCTCTCCTCCCAGGGCTGTGCTCCAGACCCCTCCCCAGCCTCCTTGCCCTTCTCTGGACACCTTCAAGAGTCTCAAAATCCACTGCTGAGGTTTTAGGAGAGCACACCAAATACTGCTGTAAAAGTGCTATCAAGAAACAGCTTTGCTCTTCCTGGGCATGTTCCTGTGTCTGGTCTGTGACTTAGGATGGTCAGAGGTGGACCCACAAGGATCTAATCCAGAATCCTACAACTGTTGAGGTTGGAAGAGACATTTTGACCCCATCATGTCCAGCCACTCACCTAGAACTTGCAATCCCACCACTGCCACCAAACCATGCCCCTCAGCACCCCATCCATGTGTCTGTTAAACACTTCCAGGGATGAGGGCTCAATCACCTCCCTGGGCAGCCAGGGTTGGAGCACCCCTTCTGTGATGAATTATTTCTCAACATCCAAGCTGAACCTCCCCTGGCACAACTCAAAGATGTTTCCTCTTCTCCTGTCCCTTGCTGCATGTGAGAAGAGACCAGCCCCCACCTGGCTCCAGCCTCCTTTGAGGGAGCTGTAGAGGGTGATGAGGTGTCCCCTCAGCCTCCTCCTCTGAGCACCAAACTACCCCAGGTCCCTCAGCCACTCCTCATAAGATTTGTATGCAAGGCTCTTCACCAGCTTAGCTGTCCTCCTTTGGACATGCTCTAGCACCTCAGTGTCCTTGGGAGTCAGGGGCTCACTTGAGGTTAAATGTTGATTTAGGACAAAACACCAAGGAGGTGGGGACAGATTTTGAGTATGCTGGGAATTCATTCCCAAGGCACAACTAAGGTTCCTCCTTCTCATTGGGATATGCAGGAGTGCCCTGTGGTGGCATTTGCAGGGGACACAGTGAGGCTGGGGAGGCACTGCCACAGGTTGCCCAAGGAGGTTGTGGATGTCCCCTGCCTGGAGGTGTTGAAGGCCAGGCTGGATGAGGCCTTGAGCGGCCTGGGCTGGTGGGAGGTGTCCCTGCCCATGGCAGGGGGTTGGAACTGGATGATCTTTAAGGTGCCTTCCAACCCATCCCATTCTATGAGTTGATGGAATAAGACAAGACCAAGCCATCTGCTAACCAAGGAGGCAGAGAGGAGCACTGAGACTGCCCCAGTGCAGAGGACTGTGGTGACTGAGCTACCTTCCCTGCTTTAGGAATGTCTCAGACTCACCCTACGAGGCAGACCAGGCAGCAGAGCCACAGTGCCAGCCACACTCCCAAGGGCCCCTGGCCTCCAGGGGCAGGACACTACCTAAGACACAGTGGCACAATGGCAAATCCCAGTGGATCTGGGAAGCAGATGGGATTCTGTTCAACTCCCTGAAGTTAAGCAGAGGGAATACTGGCAGGAGAGGATTTAACTCAGACCTGAATCCCTCTCCTCCCCCTTTTAACCTTCTCAATCAGGAAGAGCTGTCCTACAAATCCCTTCTCTCAATGCCACAACTCCATTCTGTATTCCAGCCACAGGGAAGGCTGTGGGCTCTGTACAGCCACCCCATTCCCAAGGAGAGGCTTTTTTAGAGTTATGGACAGAGAATGAAAGGATTTGAAAACAAAGAGCACTCCAAGAAGACTTCAGATGACCCTGACTTGTCTGGCCAGGCAACTCTGGTCTCGTATTTCCCACTCCTGCATACAGAACCAAGGAATCCCAGAACTGATGTGGTTGGAAAAGACCTTTAAGATCCTCCAGTCCAACCATTCTCTAACTCTGCCAAGGCTGGTGCTGAGCCATGGCCCTCAGCACCACATCTCTGCCTCTCTGAAACACCTCCAGGGCTGGGGATTCAGCCATCTCCCCCTGGGCAGCCTGGGCCAGTGCTTGAGAACCCTTTCAGGGATGAAGTTGCTTCTCATGGCCAACCTAAACCTCCCCTGCTGCAACTTGAGGCCATTTCCTCTTCTGCCATTTTTCACCAGGGAAAAGAGACCAACACTCACCCCTTCCAGCTCTCAGGGAGTTGTAGAGAGCCAGAAGGTCTCCCCTCAGCCTCCTCCAGACTAAACCAGCCCAGCTCCCTCAGCTGCTCCTCCCCAGCCCTGTTCTCCAAACCCTTCCCCAGCTTTCTTGCCCTTCTCTGGACCAAACTCCAGCCCCTCAATGTCCTCCTTGGAGTGAGGGGCCCAAAACTGAACCCAGTACTCCAGCTGTGGCCTCAGCAGAACCAGCAGAGGCAGAGAGTCACTGCCCTGCTCCTGCTGGCCACACTGCAAGCTTTTCAGAACCCCACAGCCAACAGAGGCCAAGTCACAGAAGCACAGAACCACCAAGGCTGGAAGAGACCTCAGAGATCCTCCAGTCCAACCTGTCACCACAGACCTCAGGATTAAAGCCTGGCACCAAGTGCCACATCCAATCCCCTCTTGAACACCTCCAGGGATCAAGTCAAGCACCCTGAGCTCTGACCAACAATTACATGAAGCTTATTCCAGCAGGTGAGACTCTGCACTGGCCAGGCTGGCTCTGCCCAAGGGAATCCACACATGGAAGCTGCCCCCATGCAGATTGGTGAATCACCAAGCTACTGCCAGCTGCAGGATCACAAACCCAGCTCCAAGGACAGAGAGCTCTGTCTGGAGCAGATCATCACATTGGATACTTGGTGCTTCTAAATGCTGCTACCTTCTAAGGCTGAAGAGAACACAGCTGGGGCATTTGACTGCCCAACCAGCCAGCCACCCTGACAGCACACCTCCAGAAAGCCATGGATGGAAAAGTGGCACTGGACAGCCAAAAGCAGGCTGGGAAACTGCCATGTGAAGGGTTTGGACTGAAACAAGTTAATGGCCCAAGGCAGCTAAGTTCTGATCTCATATGTGAAGTGCAAGCAGCTTTCACAGGGTGGTTTAGGTTGGAAGCACCTCAAAGTTCATCCAGTTTCTAACCCCCTCCATGGTCAGGGACACCTCCCACCAGCCCAGGTTGCTCAAGGCCTCATCCAGCCTGGCCTTCAACACCTCCAGGCAGGAGGTAGCCACAGCCTCCCTGGGTAACCTGTGCCAGAGTCTCCCCAGCCTCACTGGCAAGAATTTCTCCCTAATTTCCAGTTTCAATCTCCCCTCTCCCAGCTTAAAGCCACTGCCCCTCATTCTGCCACTATTTCACAGCATCACAGGATGGTCCAGGCTGGATGGGACCTCCAAAGGTCATCTAACCCAACCCTCCCTGCAGTAAGCAGGGGCATCCTCAAGTGACCTTTCACAGCACACCTCCCTGCAAGCCTGAGCGGCTCTGCCTTTTCCAGCTGCTCAAACTCACCTCTGATGGCAGACAGCTCCCTCTTTTCCTTGCTGCCAGCTAGCACAGTCCATGTACAGCTGCCCACACAACAGTCCTGTTCCACTTCCTCAGCACTGGCCCACGAAGCATTCACCTGGCCTCTCTGAGGAACTCCAGAGGGCCTGTGCTTTCCAATTCAAATTTCATTTAGTAGCTATCAATTTGATATGATAAGCAAAGGGAAACAGCTTCTGAACAGCCAGGTGTTTGCCAGTTCCATTGAGGAGGGAGACACCAGAAGGGCAAGGGGAAGGGCACGCTGCTCAGCAGGGAGAAGGTCGATCAACACTGAAGAGTTTCTCCTGGAGTGATGTCCAGAACAGGCAACCCAGGTGTGGAATTGTGGCAGTGTGAGGCTAGGTGCCTTTAAGAACCACAAAGTGCACACCTCCAGAGGCTCTAGAGTGTCCAGGAGCTGGACTGGAAGATGTATTTCATACCCATGATTCCTGCACCCCTATACATCTGGCTGCAACATCAATTTTTTCCTCCTTTTTCCCCCCTCCCTCTCTCCTCCCATGAAGGAGACCCAGGCTCTTATCTCCCTTGGCAGGAGAGGCCTGGTGTCAGCCTTGGTAATGCTCCCAATTAGGCCTGGAGTGGCTTAATTGGGGCCTGGAGTTGCCAAGCTGAATGTTGTGCTGCGTTGCAAATGGAGCAGCATGGAGTGGAGAGAGGCTTGGCAGGGAGGGGGCAGGAAGGCTTGGGTCTGTGTGGCCTGGCCTGGCCTGAAGGGAGGTTTGGGTGAAGCTTTGGCTTAATGAGCTTCTGTGTGAAGCCCAGGCCATGGATTTTTGTGTACAATATGCTTTGTACTCTTGTATGCAGTTGTAAACAGCCTTTCCATTCAAGCTTCCCAACCCTCTCCAGTCCTCTGTCCCAGTGTTATTCTTCTGCCTCCTCTGGAGCAAAAGAGCAATCTGTCTGCTCAGTAAACCACAAGAGGAATGCAAACACCCAGCCTTCTGAATGAAGGAGCAAACTGCTCAGAATCATAGAATCATGGAATTGTCAGGGTTGGAAGGGAGCTCAAGGCTCAGCCAGCTCCAACCCCCTGCCATGGGCAGGGACACCTCACACCACAGCAGCTTGCTCACAGCCACCTCCAGCCTGGCTGCAAACACCTCCAGGCAGGAGGCTTCCACCACCTTCCTGGGCAGCCTGGGCCAGGCTCTCACCACCCTCCTGAGCAACAACTTCTTCCTGACATCCAGTCTGAATCTCCCCACTTCCAGTTTTGCTCCATCCCCCCCAGTCCTATCCCTCCCTGACACAGGACTTGCCGTGATACTTGCCCCAGAGGTTTCCTTCCCCTTGCTGACATAAGCAAACCTGCACCAAGATTCCTCTCAGCTCTGGCTCCCAGGTGGGCAAGAGCTCCCTGCTGGGCAGCAAGCTTTGGGTTTGACCTGAGAGCACATCTGACCTTTCAAAGCACATCCTGCAGCTCTGATGCCATGCAGCTTGCCTCCAGTCTCTAACCACCCTCATGCTGAAGAACTTCTTCCTAACATCCAATCTGAATCTACCCACTTCTAGTGTTTTTAACCCATTCCCCCCAGTCCTATCACTCCCTCACACCTGCAGAACAGGTCTGGGGAGAAGCAGCTGAGGGAACTGGGGTGGTCCAGCCACAGCTGTCATGAAAATACTGATCCATATGATGCCTTCACCCTCCTTGCCCCATTCCCTTCTCTGCCACTGTGAGGAGGCCTCCAGCAGCAAACATCTGTACTCCCTTTGCCTGTCTGTACCACTTTCAACACATCACAACTAAGACACAGCAGCACAACCATTCCTAATGGCACTACTTGCTGTGCCACCACTCCACCCCACCACCAGCAGGGAGTCCTTCCAGCGATGTGCTCTGCGGTTATCTGCCGCGGGAAAGCGGCCGCTAGAGGAAGCAGCCCCGTGGAGCACAACCACACGGCTTCAGGGCTGCAGCTTTACACCCCCAGAGAGACTCCACCAACACTCCATCCATAATCCTTTGGCAGCATGCAAAAGAGAAAGGACAGCATTATAAGGCAAAGTCCTTTAGGACACCAGGCCAGGTTGCCGGAGCAGAGCAGGAAGGAGAGACCACTGGGCAAACAACAGGGGAGGGAAAGGAAGAAGAGGCAGCCCACAGGAACTAAAATAACAACAGTAAAAGCAATTTATAAACCACTCCTGGGAACTGGGGGGGGGAGGAAAACACAAAGTTGGGCAGGGCTTCAACAGCCAAGGACAGGAATTATCCAGAATGTCTCCAATGTGGAAAATCTGGAATCATGCTTCCGCTGGGGAGCTCTGGGAACTCATCAGGTGACTCCTGCAGGCAGCAGGGAGAAAATCACTTTTAATGATGCTTTCTGGCAGCCTGCTGACAGCAGGCCACTGCTGGATCCAGATGCCTAACACAGAGGGCTCTCATGGCATTAAAGCCTCTGAAGCCAGGAGAGGCACCTTTCACTCCCCCAGTTCCTTGTGCAAAGCACCAGCAGCTCTTCAGCCAGCACTGACCCGTCCCCACAGCCCAGGGAGCAGTCAGGAGGAGTCACAGAGCACAACCACTCTACAAAACAATCAGAAATGGAGGATCTCCCTCTTATGGCACGCTCAGGACAGTTCACTCTGTCTGTTGAACACCAGACCCAGGCCCAACAGATTCCCAGCTGTTAAAACCACAAGCATGAAGTTACATTGTGCCAGACACAGAATTGCTCCTCCTAAACCCTTGCCACCCAAATCCAGAAGACGTCAGAGCTCTGAGGCAGTGTCCCCAAAAGACAGGCAATACACAAGCCCCCAAAGTACAGGATTTGGTTCAACAGAGAGGCTGGTGAGACACAGCATGCAATTGTCCTGGTTCAAAGAGCCCCCCAAGACCATCTGGTCCTACTGCCAAACCAGCACCACCAGGTCACCACCAAAGCATCTCCCTCAGCACCACATCTCTCTGTCAGGGGCTGCTTTCTCAGATGGCAATTCACAAAATCTCAGCATGGTGGAGGTGGGAAGGGACCTCTGGAGACCATCTTGTCCAGCCCCCTGCTGGGGCGAGGACACCCGCAGCAGGTGCCCAGGGTAATGTTCCGAGCTGCAATCCTGGGCATCCTAGAATCACCTGGGTTGGAAGTGGCCTCTAAAGGTCATCCAGTCCAACCCTCCCTGCAGTCAGCAGGGACATCCTCAGCTAGGTCAGGTCACCCAGAGCCCTGTCCAACCTGATGTGGGCAGACCTGCTCTGGCAGAGGGGATGGACTCCAGAGGTCCCTTGCGTGCTGGGATTCTTTAGTGGTACGCAGCGAGTTCCTGCCTTGTTGAGGATCTTGGACTCTTGATTCCAAGAGCTGATCTCCAAAGGAAAGGCATTCTTGGGAGATGTGTATTCCCAAGTTTAAGTTGGATATGAGGAGTAATTCCTTCCCCAAAAGGCTTGTAGTGGTGTCCCCATCCCTGGAGGGGATGGGGGGAGATGTAGATGTGATGCTTAGCAAGGAGATTTGGTGCCGGACTTGGTTGTGTCAGGTTGAAGGACCTTAAGTACCCTCCCTGAGTGGCTGATTTTTAGGGTCTTTTCCAACCCTTCCTGTGATTTGATTCCAGAGTAACTTGGGGGGGCTTCACAGGGCCCAGCTGGCTCAGCTCTTGGACCCCACCTTGTGCTGTGTTTGGTGGAGCATTCTGATCTGCATTCTGTGCAAAGTAGTGGGTTTTCTTTCCCCTCTGACTCATCTCTCCCCTCACCCCTGCTGTCATTGCTTTTCTTCCTTCTGCTCTTACCATTATTTGTAGGAGGTGTGTGACCTGAAAGAGCAAAGCAAAAGCTGATGCCTTAACAGTGCTGTTTGTGCTGCCACTCTGCTTCCTGGAAGGTAACAGGTCTTCATTTGGAGCACCAATTATTCTCCTTTAAGATCCAAACCATGCCATGCAGGACATGGCAAGAAGGTGAGCACCATGAGGGACCTGCCCAGACTGGAGCACACCACCAAGCATTTACCTGAAACTGCAGCTGGAACTCCAAAACATTCTGAGAGCTGCAGTTTGCAGAGGTGCCAGAGGGAAAAAGAGGCTCCTGCCACTGGAGTGACTTTGGTGTAAGATATTTCCTTTGCAGTGTGCTCCATCACTGCTGCTCCTTCACTTTGGTCACTTCAGGGATTGTTTTCATTTTGGCCAGGCTCTCAGCAACATTTCAGCTTTCTGGCTGCAGCTTATTACCACACTACCTATTTTCTACGCAGTTTCCAAACTCCAATCCTCTAGAACTCCTGAGATTTTCCTAAGTAACTCTTAAGTGTACAGAAGACAACACTGAAGCCCTCCTCTCATTAAACACAACAGAGTTCTAGATGCAACACAGCCCCCTGGATATGGCCCCTTGAAACTGCTCCTCCTCATCTGTTTGGGGAGGATCTGTATTGTCAGGGTTTAGCTTACCGACGTCAAGGATTATCAGCTGGGCTCCAGCCTGTGCATTTCCAACATCATTTTCTGCAATGCACTGATAGAATCCTTCATCTGATTTCACCAGACCCAAAACTTGCAGGTTATGTTCTTTCTGAAGCGGAAAGGGAAGAAAACAAAAGCAAACAACACAACACTTAGCAATTGCAACAACAAGGTGGGCGTTAGGGCACATTGCTGTGACAGGAGACGCTCCGGAGCACTTACACGGCAAAGTGGATTGGTAGTTCCTGTCTGATTTCATCTCTGTTGCACTGAATCCTCAAATTATAAGGCATCAAAAAGCAGCCAGCAGCTCTTCCTAATGGCTATCATTTTCTAGCATCACATATCAGTGGCAAGTCATAACATTTCCACAGGCATTCGGAGGGTATTTGAAGCGCTGCCTGGAACTGCGGGGCTCAGCCTTACAGTCCTCCAAGCCCAGGTAGAGCCAATTACACAACCATTAACTTCTCAGCTACATCTCAATAATGACTTCTACTACATCTAAAATTTCCCTCTAGAAGTACCTATGTGCCAAAACTCATGATGCACAGCTCAGTTATATTTGTACTTTAACTCCTGGTATCACTGCTCACAGACAGCAGCAGCAAATGCAGCCGGGCTGAGAACGCTCTCCGCAAGCCTGAACGTTAGCATGTTCAGCTGCTCTGCCCTGCTGAGACCCCAGCTGGAATACTGTGTCCAGTGTGGGGCTCCCAAGTTCAAGAGAGACAGGGATCTGCTGGAGAGAGCCCAGTGGAGGCTATGAGGATGATTGGGGGATTTAAACATCTCTGCTATGATGAAAGGCTGAGTGCCCCGGGGCTGTTGAGTCTGGAGAGGAGAAGGCTGAGAGGGATCTGATCAATATCTACCAATATCTGAGGGGTGGATGTCAAGAGAGAGGTAGCAGGCTCCTTTCATTGAGGTCCAGTGATGGGACAAGGAACAACAGGAGGTTCCACCTCAACATGAGGAGAAACTTCTTTACTGTGAGGGTGCTGGAGCCCTGGAGCAGGCTGCCCAGAGAGGTTGTGGGACTCCATCATGAGGCATTCCTGTGTGACCTGCCCTAGGAGACCCTGTTTTGGCAAGGGGGTTGGACTCAATGATAGAATAGAATAGAATAGAATAGAATAGAATAGAATAGAATAGAATAGAATAGAATAGAATAGAATAGAATAGAATAGAATAGAATAGAATAGAATAGAATAGAATAGAATAGAATAGAATAGAATAGAATAGAATAGAATAGAATAGAATAGAATTAACCAGGTTGGAAGAGACCTTTGAGATCATCAAGTCCAACCTATCACCCAACACCTCCTGACTAACTAAACCATGGCTCCAAGTGCCACGTCCAGTCCCCTCTGGAACACCTCCAGGGATGGGGACTCCACCACCTCCCTGGGCAGCACAGCCCAAGGGCCAATAACTCTTTCTATGAAGAACTTCTTCCTTAACATCCAGCCTAAACCTCCCCTGGCACAGCTTGAGACTGTGTCCTCTTGTTCTGGAGGTCCCTTCCAAGCCCTACCATCCTGTGAGTAACATGCAACTCCGTCACTGAGCTTGTGTCTGTCTGTCTCTCATGGAAAATCTTAATGTATACAACCCCCAAATTCTTAAAGCTTAAGCAACATGTCATAGAATCATAAAATGGTCTGGGTTGGAAGGGACCTCCCAAGGTCATCCAATCCAACCCCCCCTGCAGTCAGCAGGGACATCCCCAACTAGATCAGGCTGGCCAGAGCCTCGTTGAGCTTCACCTTGATTATCATAGAATCACAGAATCCTTAGGGCTGGAAGGGACCTCAAGGATCATCACACTACTTTAATGTGGGGCACCCTGTACTGCCCCACAAGATGCAGCACTTCTTGCCTGCAGAAAGTGAAAGCTGAATTAGATATCATAGAATTGCCAGGGCTGGAAGGGGCCTCAAGGCTCAGGCAGTTCCAACCCCCCTGCCATGGGCAGGGACACCTCACACCACAGCAGCTTGCTCACAGCCACCTCCAGCCTGGCTGCAAACACCTCCAGCCAGGAGGCTTCCACCACCTCCCTGGGCAACCTGGGCCAGGCTCTCACCACCCTCCTGGGGAACAACTTCTTCCTGACAGCCAATCTCAGTCTCCCCACTTCTACTTTTGCTCCATTCCCTCCAGTCCTATCCTACCCTGACACCCTCAAAAGTCCCTCCCCAGCTTTCTTGGAGCCCCCTTCAGATCCTGGAAGGCCACAAGAAGTCTCCTGGGAGCCTTCTCCTCTCCAGACTGAAGAGCCCCAGCTCCCTCAGTCTGTATCAGTATCTCCAGGGATGGGGCCTCAACCACCTCCCTGAGCAACCTGTTGCAGGGTTCTACCACCCTCATGGTAAAGACTTTGTTCTTAAGTCTGAATTACAAAGCAGCCATTTCCCTTCCAGCCCCCAGACATCACCCAGGAACCTGCTCCCACAAGAACAGCCATCTTCTGTGTGCCTGGATGGGTGACTGACACCAAGCACCAGCTGGGGGCCCTCCCAAGGGACAAAATACTTACAACAATCTTGAAATAGTCGCTTGGGATCACCACGTCTCCGTTCTTGAGCCATCTGACCGTGGGAGTTGGCTTCCCAGTCACCTCACACTCAAACACGATGTCCATCGACTCGTGGGCGTAGAGGTTGGCAGGCCGCCTCAGGAACTCCGGGGGGACTGCAAAGGAGTGGAGGCAAGAGCAGAGGTGCTGTCAGCAGCCACAACACCACAGCATGGCTGCTGGGCTCAAACAGGCAGTGGGACTCAGGGCAGGAAAAGTGCTTTCTGCGGGGACTCCAGCACCAAGGGGAGCCACACCGGCTGAGATTTCCAGCTGAGGCCTTGCCAGAAGCTGCCCCAAGCTCTGTGTTACTGCAGGGCCACGGGATGTCAGGGGTTGGAAAGGACCTCTGGAGGTCCTTGAGTCCAACCCCCTGCAGGACAGCACCACATAATCTAGCACAGGTTGCACAGGAACACATCCAGATGGGTCTGGAAGGTCTCCAGAGCAGGAGACTCCACAACCTCTCTGGGCAGCCTGCTCCAGGGCTCTGTGACCCTTACAGTAAAGAAGTTCTTCTTCATGTTGAGGTGGAAGCTCCTGTGCTGGAGTTCCCATTTTAATGACCTCTGGAGAACACACCAAAGGAGGAATCACCATGAGGTGTATAAAGAGTCAAGTTAAACAGCATTTTAAAACCAAGAGACACAGATGCCATGTTGGAAAAAGCCTTTCAGTGGTTGGGGAACATGTTGCAGCCCCTTGTCTGCTGGAGGCTACCTGCTGGAGAGACCACAGCAGACAGAGGGCTCCAGACATCATTTGAAAACACTTCCTTTGCCAGCTCACATTTCATCTAAGCAAATCACTGAGTGCTTAACTGTGCAATGTATGCCCCCTTTCACAAACAGAGACTCTTGTGGGAGCAGCTGCCCAGCAAGGCTACCCCAAAGCCTTCATCCCTTCCTGCAGCAAAGGTTATTAGTTTACAAAACAGGAGAGACAGCAAGTTAGACCTGAAATTAAAGAGAACAGGCTGAGAGGACAGTGGCTGTCTACAGCTTCCCCATCATGCACTCCTGGCTGTGTGGTAGGTCCACTTTGTCCTAGTTCTGAGCCACAAGCTGCCCAGTGCAAAAGGACAGAAAAGATCACAGAATGGTCCAAGCCAGAAGGGACCTCCAAAGCTCATCCAGTCTGACCTCCCCCACAGTCAGCAGGGACAGCCCCAACTAGATCAGGCTGCCCAGGGCCTTGTTGAGCCTCACCTTGAATGGGGCCTCAGCCATCTCCCTGGGCAACCTGTTCCAGTGTTCCACTACCCTCATAGCAAAGAACTTATTCCAGATATCCAATCTCAATCTGCTTTGCTCTAGTCTGAAGCCATTGCCCCTGGTCCTGCCCCTGCAGCCTTTGCAAACAGTCTCTCTGCAGCCTTCTTGTAGCCCCCTTCAGGTACTGGCAGGCTGCTCAGTGCCTCCTCTCCTCCAGGCTGAACACCCCCAGCTCCCTCAGCCTGTACCCAGAGCAGAGCTGCTCCAACCCCCTGATCATTCTTGTGGCCTCCTCTGGACCCTGAGGGCTGCAGAGCTGCACACAGTCCTGCAGGTGAGGTCTCCCCAGAGCAGAGCCCAGTGGCAGAATCACCTCTCTGGCTCTGCTGGCAATGCTGCTGTGGATGCAGCCCAGGCTGTGGTTTGCCTTCTGTGCTGCAGGCTCACCCTGCCTGCTCCCATCCAGCCTCTCCCCCACCAGCACTCCAAGTCCTTTTCCACAGTGCTAAAGATATTTTACCCTTTCCCAAAGAGTAACTTAAAAATGCTCCACACTGGGTTGGAAGGTTAAATGGAAATTCTATTTACAAACAAAGGCATTCAGGTAAAGGAGAGGTGTTCACAAATCAGGCTCAGTTCTTCACCTGGGCCTACCAGGAAAGAACCTTCCAGAGCCTTCCAAAAACCTCCACCCCTGCTCAGCCTCAGCAGCCCCAGGAGCAGCCAAGATGCCTGCCCACGAGACCCAGGCCTACTGCAGGCCTCGACAGACCCTGTGGTGGAGCTGGGAATCTGCTGCCAGCCAAGGCCAAGAGAGAAAAACCTCTCCCCCATAAAAGAGATGGAGAGAAGAGAGAGAGAATTGGCTGTGCACTCCCTTCCACAGAGAGACACAGGCAAATGGAATAGAATGAGAGCTCACAATACCCTGGGGTGAGCTGCCCATCCCCCTGGGACTCTCCAGCCTCTGGAGGACCTTTCTTTGTGGTTGTACCAATTAACTCTTGATTGCCCTTATCCTACAACACACAGGAAGGGTCTGGATGTCCTGGAACATGGCCAGAGAAGGGCCACAAGGATGAGCAGAGGGCTGGAGCTGCTCTGCTCTGGGGACAGACTGAGGGAGTTGGGGCTGTGCAGGCTGGAGAGGAGAAGGCTCCCAGGAGACCTTCTGGTGGCCTCCCAGGATCTGCAGGGGGCTCCAAGAAAGCTGGGGAGGGACTTTGGAGGGTGTCAGGGAGGGACAGGGGTCTGGGAGACCTCTGAGGGGGGCAGGAATGAGGCCTGGGCCAGGGAGGCAGCAATGGGCACTGGCAGCCCAGAAGGCCAAGGGCAGCTGAGGTGCCAGTGCCCATTGGCAGAGGTGGAGGGAGAGGATCCTGCCCCTCTGCTCTGGGGTGTCAGGGAGGGATAGGACTGGGGGGGCTGGAGCAAAACTAGAAGTGGGGAGCTTGAGCTTGGCTGTGAGGAAGAAGTTGTTCCCCAGGAGGGTGGTGAGAGCCTGGCCCAGGCTGCCCAGGGAGGTGGTGGAAGCCTCCTGCCTGGAGGTGTTTGCAGCCAGGCTGGAGGTGGCTGTGAGCAAGCTGCTGTGGTGTGAAGTGTCCCTGCCCATGGCAGGGGGTTGGAGCTGGCTGAGCCTTGAGCTCCCTTCCAGCCCTGACAGCTCTGTGATCCTGTGATACCAGAGCAGCTCATGACCAGCACTGCTTTATAGATCCAAGCCATACTCTGTGACACACACACCAGAAGGTTTTCAGAGGCCTTTGTACTCAATCCCTGAAGTCAGTAGGGACATAAAAGGTAAAACTCAATTCATAAGAAACTTCAGAAATGAGCAGACACAGAGCTAGGAAAGGCAAAATCTGATTCAGGTGAAACTTTCAAAAACTAATGGGAAGCTAGGATGAACCAACCCTGGGATGCCACTGCCTCATCTATTTGCCCTTCCCTAGATGCATCCTACTGCTGTCAGTCTGTGACAGATCATTGCTCTCATCATTAGCCATTTTTAACTAATGACTGATTTTGTTCCTGTCTCCTTGATCAATAGTTTCTGTCCTCAGTTCCCTTCAATCTCTGTCTCCATGTGCATACAGAGACACACACGCTTATTGATTCTCCAAATGCCAACAGCACTGAGACCAGGAGCACAGAAGCTGGGAAGTCAGTCTGTCCAGGAAGGTGGCAATGCTCCCATTTCCATAATGCTCACAGAGTCCCAGATTGCACTGGCTTGGCAGGGACCCTCAAAGGTCATCTTGTCCAACCCCCCTGAGCAAGGAGGAACAAGCTGCTCAGAACCACATCAAGCTTGACCTTCAGTGTCTCCAGGGACATGGCCTCAACCCCATCTCTGGGCAACCTGTTCCAGTATTTCAGCATTCTCACTATGCAGAACTTCCTCCTGATGTCCAACCTGAATCTACCCTGCTTGAGTTTCAAACCATTGCCCCTCATCCTACCACTAAGTCCCTCCCCAGCTCTCCTCTAGCCCCTTCAGGTACTGGAAGGCTGCTCTAAGGTCTCCCTGAAGCCTTCTCCAGGATGAACAAGCCTAACTGTCCCAGCCTGTCCCCACAGGGCAGATGTTCCAGCCCTCTGATCATCTGTGTGGCCTCCTCTGGACCCACTCCAGCAAGTCCATGTGTCTCTTGTGTTGGGGGTCCCAGGGCTGAGCACAGTGCTCCAGGTGAGTTCTCACCAGAGCAGAGCAGAAGGGTAGAATCACCTCTCTTGACCTGCTGGCTACACTGGTTTGGATGCAGCCCAGGAAAACATCACAGTATCACAGTATCACAGTATCACTTAGGTTGGAAAGGACCTCGAGGATCATCGAGTCCAACATCCACACAGGTTAGGAAAGTCTCCAGGGAAAGACTCCACAGCCTCTCTGGGCAGCCTGCTCCAGGGCTCCAGCACTCTCAGTAGAGAAGTTTCTCCTTGTGTTGAGGTGGAACCTCCTGGGCTCCAGCTTGTACCTGTTGTTCCTTGTCCGATCACTGGGTGCCACTCAAAAGAGCCTGGCACCTCCATCTTGACACCCACCCCTGAGATACTTAGAGACATTCAGGTCTCCCCTCTCAGCCTTCTTTTCCACAGACTGAACAGCTGCAGGTCTCTCAGCCTTTCCTCAGCAGACAGATATTCCAGTCCCTTCAACACCTTCACAGCTCTCTGTTGGACTCTATCCAGTAGCTCCCTGTCCCTCTGGAGCTGGGGAGCCCAGAACTGAACACAGCATTCCAGATGTGGTCTAACTAGGGCAGAGCAGAGTGTGAGGAGACCTCCTTCAAGCTGCTGCCCGGTGCACGATGGGAGGATCTTGCCACAAGCCCTTGGAGACCAGACATCTCGGGCAGCATGCCATAGTTTTTCTTCTGAGTACGTTGCCAGCAGTTTAGACATCCCTCAACACCCACCCCCTAGGCAAGAAACTTCCATGACAGCTAGCAGGAAACAGGTAGCAGGCCCCAAACTGAACCACAGAACACAGAGCAGTCACAGTTTGGACACAGTCATAGTATCACAGTATCACAGTATCAGTCAGGGTTGGAAGGGACCACAAGGATCAGCCAGTTCCAACCCCCCTGCCATGGGCAGGGACACCCCACACTACATCAGGCTGCCCACAGCCTCAGCCAGCCTGGCCTTAAACACCTCCAGGGACAGGGCCCCAACTACCTCCCTGGACAACCCATTCCAGGGCTTCACCACTCTCATGGGGAAGAACTTCCTCCTCACCTCCAGCCTCAATCTCCCCACCTCCAGCTTCATTCCATTCCCCCTAGTCCTATCACTGCCTGAGATCCTGAGCAGTCCCTCCCCAGCCTTCCTGGAGCCCCCTTCACATCCTGGAAGGCCACAATGAGGTCACCTCAGAGCCTTCTCTTCTCCAGACTGAACAGCCCCAACTCCTTCAGTCTGTCCTCACAGCAGAGCAGCTCCAGCTCTCTGCTCCTCCTCCTGGCCCTGCTCTGGACACCTTCCAGCACCTCCAGATCCCTCTCGTCATAGGGGCTCCAGAACTGGAGGCAGTACTCCAGGTGGGGTCTCCCCAGAGCTGAGCAGAGGGGGAGAATCACCTCCCTTGCCCTGCTGGCCACACTTCTCCTGCTGCAGCCCAGGATCAGTCATCACTGAACAGGTCAAGAGATGAGGGTAACAGGGAGGGAGAAGCACCAGAAGGGCATGGATAGACCATCACACCTCAAAGTAGTGCAAAGCAAAGGTCCAGGATCTTTTCTGGTTCCTCCACAGTTGTTTCACTTGGAGTGAAGGCATTTGGAAACTACTGGAGCATCTTTAGCAACCAATACTACTTTAATGTGGGCATCCTGTACTAATCACAAGATGCAGTGGAATTTAGACATCATAGAAGTGGAATTAGATATCAGGGCTGGAAGGGAGCTCCAGGCTCAGCCAGTTCCAACCCCCTGCCATGGGCAGGGACACCTCACACCACAGCAGCTTGCTCACAGCCACCTCCAGCCTGGCTGCAAACACCTCCAGGCAGGAGGCTTCCACCACCTCCCTGGGCAGCCTGGGCCAGGCTCTCACCACCCTCCTGGGGAACAACTTCTTCCTAACATCTGAATCTACCCATTTCTGGTTTTGCTCCATTCCTCCCAATGCTATCCCTCCCTGACACCCTCAGAAGTCCCTTCCCAGCTTTCTTGGCGCCCCCTCAGGTACTGGAAGGCCACAGTTTGGTCTCCTCAGAGCCTTCTCCTCTCCAGCCTGCACAGCCCCAGCTCCCTCAGGCTCTCCTTTGACTTGCTCTCAACAGATCTTTGATTTGGGAAATGAAGAATTTGCAACACAATCTTTTCAGTGTTTCAAAGTGCCTTTGCTTTCCTGCCTTAAGGAGCAAATGCCAAGCTGCTTACAAAGGGCTAATCATACAGCAAGTGCTCACTTCATTATCAATTACTTTCCAGCTAATTAATTAAAAAAATGCTTTTAAAGCCACACTTTCACACTTTGACTATGGCAGTGGTTAAGCATCCACAGAGATTAGCCACAATGCAAGTACAGATGTTTGCTGGGAGAGGAGTTAAATTGATAACCAGAGTGCAAATGAGCCAATTAGCATCTAAAATAAGATTTGTAATGGCAGATGATGTGTTCTGCTACCAAACAGACAATTAAACTTCAAAGAAGACTTGGCAGCTCAGCCCACTCCTCTACCCCTCCCCCCCTTAATATTAAGCAGGCAAATAACAGCTACTTAAGTGGCAAGATGCTTGCACAGGACTTCACATGCTCTTCAAAGTCCCTACCCAAGAATATTTCCCTCTCCTTTTCCACCTAAAGGACAAAGTAATTGTATCACAGCGGTGACCAAAACAACCCAGACAAACAAACAGCTGAGCTAAACTTCTGAGCTAAAGCCCTGCCCAGGTGAAATACATGAAAAAGAGGATGGGTTTTAAAGCCAACAGATGTAAAATGATGGGAGGATGTGTTCAGAGAAGGGCCATGAGGAGGAGCAGAGGGCTGGAGCTGCTCTCCTATGAAGACAGACTGAAGGAGCTGGGGCTGATCAGTCAGGAGAAGAGAAGGCTCCCAGGAGACCTTCTGGTGGCCTTCCAGGATCTGCAGGGGGCTCCAAGAAAGCTGGGGAGGGACTTTTGAGGGTGTCAGGGAGGGATAGGACTGGGGGGGGCTGGAGCAGCACTAGAAGTGGGGAGATTGAGATTGGCTGTGAGGAAGAAGTTGTTCCCCAGGAGGGTGGTGAGAGCCTGGCACAGGCTGCCCAGGGAGGTGGTGGAAGCCTCCTGCCTGGAGGTGTTTGCAGCCAGGCTGGTGGTGGCTGTGAGCAAGCTGCTGTGGTGTGAGGTGGCCCTGCCCATGGAACTGGTTGATCCTTGAGGTCCCTTCCAAGCCTGACACTTCTGTGACTCTGTGAGGAGCTGAGGAACCACACACATGCAAGAGGAACTGTAACCAAGGTGAAGTGGAAAAGGGAATGGATGCTGGGCATGGATCCCATCCCACCGGCACAGGAGGTCAGAAGCAGAGGGAAACAAATTCACAGGATCATAGAATTGTGAGAAACAGCTTGGGCTGCTTAAATGCTAAAGGATTCCAACCCTTTCTGCAGCTGTGTGCAGAGCATTAAAGCAGCAACACATTGATTCTGAACTTTCCAGAACAAGTCTTCCTTCCAATGCCTTCCCAGTGGCCAGCGGCTCTTGCCTGTTCTCTCTCATTAAGAGAGAGATTCTGTGGCCTTCGGGGGCATAGTCTGAAAGAGCCTATTTTGAGTTCAACCATCTGTACTGCTTCAAATGAGGGAGACATTAATTACACTCAGTCCTCCTCTCCATCTCTTGAAGAGCATCCCTTGCAGTCTTACTGATGTGGGAACAAAGGTTTCTGGTTTTATGATCCCATTTCAAACCTGAACCATCAAGCCAGGCTGCACTACACAAGAAATGCACAATTAACTCATCAGAAACTTCAACTTTCTGAGCTGCAAGCACAGTAAAGCTTCTCCTGCAATAACCAAAGCTGCTGCTCCAGAGGAGTGCTCATACTTATGCACATTAACCTTTCCTGTAAGTCAAAATCCCTCCACACTGCTACACAGGAAGAGGAAGAAAGTCCTAATGGTGGCAAAGGAGCAACTCCTGATGATCAGCAGCCAAGGAATCAACGAAGGGCTCAGGTTGGAAGGGATCAGAGGTCATCTACCCCAACCACGCTGCCATGGGCAGGGACACCTCTCAACTAGACTTGGTTGCTCAAGGCCTCATCTGACCTGGCCTTGAACACCTCCAGGAAGAGGACATCCACACCTCTGTAGGCAACCCATTCCAGAGTCTTGCCAGCCTTGCACTGAAGAATTTCTTCCTCAGCTCCAGTCTAACCATAAAATCATAGAATCAATAAGGTTGGAAAAGACCTCAAAGATCATCAAGTGCAACCTGTCACCCAAGCCCTCATGACTACTAAACCATGGCTCCAAGTGCCACATCCAAACCCCTCTTGAACACCTCCAGGGACGATGATTCCAACACCTCCCTGGGCAGCACATTCCAATGGCTAACAACTCTCTCTGGGAAGAACTTTCTCCTCACCTCCAGCCTAAACTTCCCCTGGCACAGGTTGAGACTGTGTCCTCTTATTCTGGTGCTGGTTGTCTGGGAGAAGAGACCAACCCCCATCTGTCTACAACCTCCCTTCAGGTAGTTGCTCTCCCTCAGCTTCAAACCATTCCCCCTTGACCTGTCTGTAGATACCCTTAGGAAAAGCGCCACTCAGCCTCCCTGTAGGATCCCTTCAGGTACTAGAAGGCAGCTTTAAGGTCCCTTGGAGTCTTCTCTTCTCCAGGCTGAACACCCCCAGCTCCCTCAGCCTGTCCTCAGAGCAGAGCTGCTCCAGCCCTTGGATCATCCTCGTGGCCCTCTTCTGGACTCACTCCAAGAGTTCCACATCCTTCTTACGATGGGAAAAATGAAGCCCCACAGAGGCAGCCCAGCTCTCCCCCTCAAGCAGGCAGCCCATTTAGACCACCAAATGAAGAAGAAAATCAGAAAGTCTGAGAAAAGGTCCACACCACCTCCACTTTGCTCTTCCCCCACACCCTCTGAGGTGACTTCCTTCTTCCCTGCAGAAGAACTCTCTCCTTGCTCCTACGAATTCACCAGACTCCTGCAGCGTGGCCATTTCTGCTTCCTCAGCCATCTAGAAATGCCCTCAACCCCCCCCAGATCAGGAGTGTGTTTGCTGAAGTCACACAGTTGAATCACACTTCTTGGCACCAGCTCTTAATCCCCTTCCCCCTACACATCTGCCCATGACAAACACCTCTTTAGCCAGCAGTGCTTACTGCTGACATCAGTGCTGCTGGACATCAAGTTCCCCATCAGACAGCAAAGTGTCCTCGTGGACAAGAAGACCTCTGGTCTCCTGGGGTGCATGAAGATGAGTGTGGCCAGCAGGCTGAGGGAGGATCTTCCTGCCCACATCTGGAGGACTGTGTCCAGTTGTGGGCTCCCCAGTTCAAGAGAGACAGAGAGAGTCAAATGGAGGCTAGACCAACCCCACCTCACTGCAACCTCCTTTCAGGGAGCTGCAGAGAGCAACTCCCTGAAGGGAGGTTGTAGCCAGGAGGGGGTTGGTCTCTTCTCTCAGGCAGGCAAGCAGCACCAGAACAAGAGGACACAGTCTCAAGCTGTGCCAGGGGAAGTTTAGGCTGGAGGTGAGGAGAAAGTTCTTCACTGAGAGAGTCATTGGTCATTGGGATGTGCTGCCCAGGGAGGTGGTGGAGTCCCCATCCCTGGAGGTGTTCAAGAGGGGATTGGATGTGGCACTTGGTGCCATGGTCTAGTCATGAGGTCTGTGGTGATGGGTTGGACTTGGTGATCTTTGAGGTCTCTTCCAACCTTGGTGATTCTGTGAGGTCTCCCTCAGCCTCCTCTTCTCCACACT
The DNA here is from genome assembly GCF_026170545.1 of Melanerpes formicivorus. Taxonomy (NCBI): domain Eukaryota; kingdom Metazoa; phylum Chordata; class Aves; order Piciformes; family Picidae; genus Melanerpes; species Melanerpes formicivorus. The sequence continues at coordinate 23,672,335 of NW_027142362.1, forward strand.
GAACCCCCCCAGCTCCTCCCCAGCCCTGTTCTCCAGACCCTTCCCTGGACCTGCTCCAGCCTTTCAATGTCCTTCTTGGAGTGACTGGCCCACACCTGACCACATAGTTGTGCACAGTTACACAAGTGATCTGCTTTTCCCCTCAAGTGTATCCTGGAAAGAAAGGAAATTACACTTCAAATGGAAATGGGGAATTCAAAATGTCTTTCATGCACCTAGCAGAGGTATCTGGATTAGTGTGCTGGGGGGGGTGGGGGGAAGAGAGATTCAAACCCCCAAACTACACCCCAGGCAAAGGAAAAGTCTCTGCAACCTCTAGGCAGGGCTGTCATGTCCTTAAAACACACTTCCTATGCAGCTGGAAAATTTGCATAGGAAACAAAAGCTGCCACAAAGGAACCTTTTCAGAGGCATATCCACAGAATAGGAAACTGTCAAATGAATGTATTAAAGAAAGAAAGAAAGGGAAAAAACCATCAGTGGAGCAAGCAAGGCTCCAAAAGGTTATGAAAATGTAAACTAGTGCAGGCACAGCAGTTTGCATTGTGCAGCTGCTGGAGCATCCTCTGCATGGAGATGGGATCTGAGGGGGGGAGAAGGGCAGGAGATGACCAGATTGCAACTGGGATTAATTTGAAAACAAGTATTTTACATTTAGAGTGAAAAGCTTGCACTGAGAGGCTGGCAAAGGATGAACCTGCCAAAGGCCAGCCCCTGAATAAATATTTCAGGAGCAGAAACTAAGAAGGTAATAAAATTCCCTCACGCTACAGCTACCATGCAGCCAGGGGAGGATGGACTGGGGCTGCTCAGCCTGCAGAAGAGAGGGCTCCTGGGACACCCCAGAGCAGCCTTCCAGTGCCTGAAGGGGGCTACAGGAGAGCTGGGGAGGGACTTGTGACAAGGGCTGAGAGTGCCAAGATGAGGGGCAATGGATTGAAGCCGGAAGAGGGCAGATTGAGACTGAAGATGAGGAAGGAATTCCTGACAGTGGTGTGGGGAGACTCTGGCACAGGTTGCCCAGGGAGGCTGTGGATGTCCCCTCCCTGGAGGTGCTCAAGGCCAGGCTGGACAAGGCCTTGGTCTAGTGGGAGCTGTCCATGCCCATGGTAGAGGGATTGGAACTAGATGGTAGTTAAGGTCCCTTCCAACCCAAAGTATTCTGTGGTTCCATGATGAGTACAGAACAATGACAAGCTCAAGAGAGTTGCACTCAATGACCTTCAAACCTTTTCCAAGCAAAAAAAGATTCTATCATTCTATGGAAGTGACACAGAACCACAGCAAGTCAGAGGCTGGAAAGGACCTCAAAAGATCACCCAGTCCAAGCCCCCTGCCAAAAGCAGGGGCACCCAGGGCAGGGCACACAGGAACACAGCCAGCTGGGGTTGGAATAGCTCCAGAGAGGGAGACTCCACAACTCCCCTGGGCAGCCTCTTCCAGGCTTCTCTCACCCTCCCAGGGAAAAAAGTCTTCCTCCCGTGTCCATGGCACTTCCTCTGCCTCAGCTTCCACCACTGCCCCTTGTGCTGGCATTGGGCACCCCTCAGCAGAGCCTGGCTCCAGCCTCTGGGCACTCACCCTCCACAGCTTTATAAACATTAATAAGGTCACCTCCCAGGCTCTTCCTCTCCAAGCTGAAGAGCCTCAGCTCCCTCAGGCTCTCCTCACAAGGGAGATGTTGCACTGCCTTCATCGTTTTTGTGGCTCTTTCACTCCAGGAAAATTCTCCTGATCAGTTAGAAAGGGAGAATAAAAATACCAGGCTATGATGTAATAAATGTGCATCTCTTCCACAGGGAGAGGTAATAAAATGTACAGTAATGGATTAGCAAGAAACAGCAATCAATTTTGCAGAGCAAGGTCTGAGAAACACAGACTTCATCCCAGAGCAGAAATACAACCCTGCAGTAAATGTGAGCCTTAAGAAGTGACCATACAAGGAGGCCCTACAGCAGCTCCTCAGCCTCCTCTCCCACCCAGCAGGCAGTAATGCCTGGGCTGGCCATGGGACTGGGGCATCACTCCTCAGAGCAAACATGATCTCTGATTTACAGGAAAGCAATAAAAATGATCAATGAGTCAGAAAATTGGCTGCAAAGGGGAAATGGAACTCCTGGCTGCAGTTATCTGAGCAAAGACGAAGCAGTCATGGAATCAGACACTGCACCTAGGTGAGAGAGCTGACTACAGACACAGTGACTGTGACAGGGCAGGAAGAACAGCAAAGGTATGGAAGTATTTGTGTGCATCAGTCTTGCACAGAAAGAGCTCCTGCACAGCAGCAACACCGAGATTCTTCTCCTCTTATGAAGATGTTAACAGAGGGACCTGGGGGTGCTGATCAACAGCCGCCTGAACATGAGCCAGCAGTGTGCCCAGGTGGCCAAGAGGGCCAATGGCATCCTGGCCTGCATTAGGAATAGTGTGGCCAGTAGGAGCAGGGAAGTCATTGTGCCCTGTACTCTGCATTGGTTAGGCAGCACCTTGAGTCCTGTGTCCAGTTCTGGGCTCCTCAGTTTAAGAAGGACATCAAAACACTTGAAGGTGTCCAGAGAAGGGCAATGAGGCTGGGGAGAGGCCTTGAGCACAGCCCTGTGGGGAGAGGCTGAGGGAGCTGGGGTTGTTTAGCCTGCAGAAGAGGAGGCTCAGGGGTGACCTCATTGCCCTCTACAACTACCTGAAAGGGTGGTTGTAGATGGGAAGGGGTTGGTCTCTTGTGCCAGGCAGGCAAGCAGCCCCAGAACAAGAGGACACAGTCTCAAGCTGTGACAGGGGAGGTTTAGACTCGAGGTGAGGAGGAAGTTCTTCACCAAGCGAGTCGTTCGTCATTGGGCTGTGCTGCCCAGGGAGGTGGTGGAGTCATCGACCCTGGAGGTGTTCAAGAGGGGATTGGATGTGGCACTTGGTGCCATGGTCTAGTCATGAGGTCTGTGGTGACAGGTTGGACTTGATGGTCCTCGAGGTCCTTTCCAACCTTAGTTATACTGTGAGACTGTGATACCTCCTCTGCCATGCAAATGGCTCCTCCTCTTCAACACCACCTTTACATAAACCATGGAATCCCAGAACGGTTTGGCAGGAAGGGACCTTAAAGATCACCCAGTGCCAACCCCCTGCCCTGGGCAGGGACCCCTCCCACCAGCCCAGGCTGCTCAAGGCCTCATCCAGCCTGGCCTTCAACACCTCCAGGCAGGAGGCAGCCATAGCCTCCCTGGGCAACCTGTGCCAGAGTCTCCCCAGCCTCACTGGAAAGAATTTCTTCCTCATCTCCAGTCTCAGTTTCCCCTCTTCCAGCTCAAAGCCATTGTCCCTCGTCCTGTCACTCCCAGCCCTGGAGCCCCCTTCAGGTACAGGAAGGCTGCTAAAAGGCCTCCTCAGAGCCTTCTCTTCCCCAGACTGAACAGCCCCAACTCTTATCAGCTTGTCCCTGCAGCTGAGGTGCTCCAGCCCTCTGATCATCTTGGTGGCCTCCTCTGGGGCCACCTGCCTTTTAAAGCAACTTCTAAACACCAGGAGATTCCAGATGCAGCAAACACCAAACACTGTGAGCTGAGCAGGTTGGATTTGGATTGCAGGAAATCCCAGGTCACAGCCACACAGCCACAAATGGAAGTGGGTGGGAAGGTTTCCAGGTGCAGAAATGCAGAGTGAGTTCTCTGAGCACACCACCTACCAGCAGCACTTCTCTTGATGGTTTTCACCTGTGAGATGCTTTAGCTGCAGCCCAGTTCAGTGCACTGATTGGATCCTGGCACTAAACCTTTGGCAGGATTTCCACATGATCCACAGTTCCCTTCATCCCACCTACAGAAAGGTAGGAGCCAAGAACATCCATTACTGCCCAGCAAGGTGTTCAGCAAGAGTGAGAAGTGTCCAGAGAAACTCTCCTACAGGGACAGGATGAGAGAGTTGGGGCTGTCCAGTCTGGAGAAGAGAAGGCTCCAGGGAGACCTTGCAGCCCTCCACTACCTGAAGGGGCTCCAGGAGAGCTGGGAAGGGACTCTTGACAAAAGCATGGAGTGACACAGGATGAGGGGTGATGGCTTTGAACTGCAATAATCTCAATTTAAATTAGACACTAGGAGGAAATTCTTCCCCATGAGGGTGGTGGGGCACTGGAACAGATTTCTAGGGTAGTTGTGGAGGATCTGAGCCTGGAAGTGTTGAAAGCCAAGCTGGATGGGGACTTGAGCAGCCTGAGCTAGTAAAAGGTGTCCACATGGCAGTGGGGTTGGAACTGGATGATCTTTAAGGTCCCTTCCACCCCAACCCATGCTATGATTCCATGAAACTACCTTATCTAACCAGCATCTGCTGAGGATTCTGATCTGCACTGCACTGCTCTCACCATGACCATACCCTGAATGCAGGCAAACAAAGGCTGCTTATCAGTAGGACAGGAGCTGAGAAACAGTGAAGACTGCACAGTGTCACACAGCAGCCAGCTGCAGGATAAAAGAGAAGTGAAGCACAGCCCCAAAACCTCTCTGCATGTTCTCCCAGCAGCCAGCAACCCCTGGACAAGGGACTTCCCAGGAACCACAGAATTGCAGGAGAGCTGTGTTGTGGGGTTAAGATTGGATGTCTTAACCATGGAGAGGTCCTCCAGAAGGAGCAGACAGCCCAGTGGGTGGACAGCAGAAAAAGTGTAATCCTTGTGATGTTCATTCCCATAATCCTGCATCTCTTCCCCTCCACAATCAGGCATCCTTGTTGGCTCTCACAGTATCACAGAATCACCAAGGTTGGAAGAGACCTCAAAGATCATCAAGTCCATGCTGTCACCACAGACCTCATGACTAGACCATGGCACCAAGTGCCACATCCAATCCCCTCTTGAACACCTTCAGGGATGGAGACTCCACCACCTTCCTGGGCACCTCCCTCCACCATCTCCCCTTCTCCTCTCTCTGCTCTCTTGTCAGCTTCTCAGCGCTCTTATCTCTCTGGTATTGTCTTGGGGGAGTTGAGGCTTTCAGCCTTGAGCAGCCTGGGTAATTTTTGCTGCATAATTCAGGCCTGGGGGTGGGGTGGTAGCTGGGTGGGCAGGGAGGTATTAAGGTACTGGGGGGGGAGCATTGAGGCCTGGTGTTTTGGCCTGGCTGGGGGGAAGGCTTTGGATGATGTCGGCCTAGTGAGGTCCTGGTAAAGCCCAGGTTGGAGAGAACTTGGCCAAGGCTGAATATGAATCTGTACTGCTGTCTAGAGCTGTGAATGGTATTTCCATTGACCTTTCCAGCTGTGTGTGTTGAGTGGGTTTCTTCTGCTCCTCTGGGGAGGGGTGAAAGTGCTGCTCTCTGCTCAAACCCACGACAAGTTGGAAGCGACCTCTGGGGCTCAAGTCCAAAGCCCCTGCCAGAGCAGGATCACCTAGGCCAGCCCACACAGGAACACATCCAGGCAGGTTTGGAATCTCTGCAGAGAAGGAGCTTCCATGACCTCTCTGGGCAGCCTGTTCCAGGGCTCCAGCAGCCTCACACCAAAGAAGTTTTTGCCTCATGTTTAGGTGGAACTTCTCTGCCCCAGCTTGCGTGCACCGCCCCTCATGCTATCACAGGAGCTTCAAAAGCCTGTTCTCACTGCTGCCTGGCTGCAGGGAAGCCTTCAGCAGCCCTGATGCTTACAGCAGTAAGCTCTGTGGCAGAAAGTTTCCCCTTTTGTATGCCTGAGTCCCTGAGGCAGGTGACGGCTCCTGGGTCCGGCAAGCCAAGCGGAGCCGGCGTTCGCTTCCCTTTGCTTCCCGCACGGCGCTTGTGATGTGACAGCAGAGAACACCTCCTGACGTTGCTTCTGCCTTTGATCATCCTTGTTACATCCCACACCACCGCTGGCTTCACTACACCTCCGAGCTTTGCTACATCTAACACAGAGTTGCTCACTGCGTGTGCTACACAGAATCGAAGCACAGAGCTGTCAAGACTGGAAGGGAGCTCAGGGCTCAGCCAGCTCCAACCCCCTGCCATGGGCAGGGACACCTCACACCACAGCAGCTTGCTCACAGCCACCTCCAGCCTGGCTGCAAACACCTCCAGGCAGGAGGCTTCCACCACCTCCCTGGGCAGCCTGGGCCAGGCTCTCACCACCCTCCTGGCCAACAACTTCTTCCTCATGTCCACTCTGACTCTGCTTCTCACAGCAATGCACTGCAGAAGAATAAGCACCAACAGCCTAACCTGAGAGCCTGGAAGCAAACCATTCCCTGTTCATGAGCAGTGTGATCCTGCCAGGAGCCTGCAGCACCCACAGCAGCAGATGGCCTGGGCTGCTCTTTGCCTTTGGGCTTCTTAGAGTGGGCAGAACGACTCTGAGTGAAGGCAGACATCTCTCAGGTGGGGTGAAGGAGAACCCCAGAATGCCAGCTTGGAAGGGACCCCAAGGAGCATCTGGGCCAACCTTCCCAGGGGGTGGTGGAGTTGAAATGAGCTGCCCTTAAAAACCTCCAGGGATGGGGCTTCCACCACCTGCCTGAGCAGCCTGTTCGTAGGACCAGCGCAGGCTGAGCCAGCACCATCACCATTTTGCTGTTTAGGTGCTGATTCCTTTCCCAACTCTTTGCCTGGTTTTGAAGTCTTGCATCTCCCAAAGATGCAAGATGTGAGGAGGAGGTTCTTCCCCATGAGAGTGGTGAAGCCCTGGAATGGGTTGTCCAGGGAGGTGGTTGGGGCCCTGTCCCTGGAGGTGTTTAAGGTCAGGCTGGCTGAGGCTCTGGGCAGCCTGATGTAGTGTGGGGTGTCCCTGCCCATGGCAGGGGGGTTGGAACTGGATGATCCTTGTGGTCCCTTCCAACCCTGACTGATACTATGATACTAAGACCTGCAGATTACAGCTTCCAGCGTGCCCTGCCTGTGCAGAGCCTGGCAGCTCAGAAACCACTGCTATGTAAATGTACAGAATGGAGCTGCATGCAGCGCTGGCTAGGACATTGACCTTCAGCCGCCACTCAACTGCACAGAACAAGGAGTTCCCGAGTGCCTCACACTCTGCATTCATTCTCACAACCCCAATCAGCTCTGAAGTGTGACAATGAAGTTTGTCACCTCACAGTCCCCTTTTCCAGATCACTTTAAAAAGTGCTGAGCAGTGCAGACTTGGCTCTGCTGATCAAACAAACTCCTTCGGCCCGCTCGGATTTTCTCCCTATTGAACAATGCATTTATTCTCTTTTATCTGGAGAAGAGAAAGCTACAGGCAGACCTCAGAGCAGCCTTCCACTACCTGAAGGGGGCTACAAGAAAGCTGGGAAGGGACTTTTGACAAGGGCTTGGACTGCCAGGATGAGGGATGATGGCTTTGAGCTGGAAGAGGGCAGACTGAGACTGGAGAGGAGGAAGAAATTGTTCCCAGTGGGGCTGGGGAGACCCTGCAACAGGTTGCCCAGGGAGGCTGTGAAAGTCCATAGAAGCATGGAATCAATCAGGTTGGAAAAGACCTCAGAGATCATCAAGTCCAACCTGGCACCCAACACCTCCTGACAACTCAACCATGGCACCAAGGGCCACATCCAATCCCCTCTGCAACACCTCCAGCCATGGGGACTCCACCACCTCCCTGGCCAGCACAGCCCAAGGGCCAATTCATCTTGCTGGCAAGAACTTTCTCCTCACTTCCAGCCTCAACCTCCCCTGGCACAGCTGCAGACTGTGTCCTCTTCTTCTGGGGCTGCTTGCCTGCCTGGCAGAAGAGCCCAACCCCCAGCTGGCTCCAACCTCCCTGCAGGCAGTTGGAGAGAGCAAGAAGGTCTCCCCTGAGCCTCCTCTTCTGCAGGCTAAGCAACCCCAGCTCCCTCAGCCTCTCCTCACAGGGCTGTGCTCCAGACCCCTCCCCAGCCTCCTTGCCCTTCTCTGGACACCTTCAAGAGTCTCAAAATCCATTGCTGAGGTTTTAGGAGAGCACACCAAATACTGCTGTGGAAGTCCTTAAGCAACCTGGTTTAGTGCAAGGTGTCCCTGCCCATAGCAGGGGGGTTGGAACTAGATGATCTTGAAGGTCCCTTCCAACCCAACCCACCCTATGACTCTATGATCTACAAGAGCTGCCTCCTCTGACTCCACAGCTCCGTCATTTAGACTAGACTAGACTAGAATAGACTAGAATAAACCAAGTTGGAAGAGACCTTCAAGATCATCATGTCCAACCCATCAACCAATCCAACACCACCTAAACAACTAACCCATGGCACCAAGCACCCCACCAAGTCTCCTCCTGAACACCTCCAGTGATGGTGACCCCCAGCGAGAGATATGTTAGAAGGATTCCGGTATTGGAAGAGCCTTCAGGAAGTTCTCAGTACTAAAGTTTGGCTTTTTCCCCACAAAGCAGACACAAAGGAATTCAAGACACAATATTTGCTGAACACCATTGTTGTTTAGTATCACTTCTGTCAGCAGAACTGTTGCAGGCATCAGATTCACTCACCCACAGCTCCCACACTGACCGACCCTCCTCAGTCTGGTTGTGTTTTGGGTCTGGTGAGGCAGTTGAAGTGCTAGGTTACACACTCCACACTTCAGAGCTCAGCATTTCACACTGAAACTCACTGAGAAATGCTGAGGGAGTGCCATCTGGTCCTGATGAGTACTCACTGTTCACTTCAGGCATTTGTTTTGAAAGGCATCTGACAATTTCAGGTAGCCTCCCTTCCCCCCCCACCCGGACCCTAATATCTTAACAAAATAGAATTAAAAACAAGCTTCCAATTTTGCTGAGATGGATCTCAAGAATTGATTTTTCTGCCTCAAGCCATCTTCTCACCCCTTTCTCTTCACCTTCAATCATCTGCTGACCCCCTGCTCTCCCTGGCAGGTTTCCTGTCTGACAGGCTTGGGGCAAAAACCATCAGAAGATTTTTCATCCTATCAGCAAATGCTCAAAACCTTTGTGGTGGTTGACTTGCAGACACATGGGAGGAGGAGAATGCTCTTTACCTTGCTGTCAGGAGATTCCTGGCTGGGGAGGGAGAGGGTTGGAGAAGTTTTTGTCTTCCCAATAGCAAAGGGTGAACAAAACAAGAGGACACCAGGGGAGGTTCAGGCTGGATGTTAGGAAGAAGTTCTTCCCAGACAGAGAGATTGGCCCTTGGGCTGTGCTGCCCAGGGAGGTGGTGGAGTCCCCATGGCTGGAGGTGTTTAGGAAGAGCCTGGCTGAGGCCCTTGGTGCCATGGTTTAGTTGATCACATAGTATTGGGAGATAGGTTGGACTTGATGATCTCAAAGGTCTTCTCCAACCTGGTTAATTCTATTCCATCACACAGTTCCTTAACCACCACACCCACACCACTTTCCAGGTATCTCACCACTTTGGGCTGGGCCTTTCCATTTTGTTTTACTAAGCTTCCTTGAAATTGTGTAGATTCCCCTCTTGTGAGACTAAAAGCTGATGGTGAGGAGAAGTGTCACCAGCCCACAGAGGCAAACAGCCTTAATACTGTGGGGAATCACAGAACTGTCAGGGCTGGAAGGGAGCTCAAGGCTCAGCCAGCTCCAACCCCCTGCCATGGGTAGGGACACCTCACACCACAGCAGCTTGCTCACAGCCACCTCCAGCCTGGCTGCAAACACCTCCAGGCAGGAGGCTTCCACCACCTCCCTGGGCAGCCTGGGCCAGGCTCTCACCACCCTCCTGGCCAACAACTTCTTCCTCACAGCCAATCTCAATCTCCCTACTTCTAGTGCTGCTCCATCCCCCCTAGTCCTATCACTCCCTGACACCCTCCAAAGTCCCTCCCCAGCTTTCTTGGAGCCCCCTGCAGATCCTGGAAGGCCACCAGAAGGTCTCCTGGGAGCCTTCTCTTCTCCAGACTGAACAGCCCCAACTCCTTCAGTCTGTCCTCACAGCAGAGCAGCTCCAGCCCTCTGCTCATCCTCTTGGCGCTTCTCTGGACACCTTCCAGCACCTCCAGATCCTTCCTGCAATAGGGGCTCCAGAACTGGACACAGTACTCCGTATTTTACCAGCTGGAGATCAGGATGGTGTGTGGGACAGTGGCTAAGGCTTTGCTCAGTTCCAGGCAAGCAACATCAGTCTCCACTGCCAGAGATTCTGTGTTAAACACTTCAAACGCACCCCACTGTACCTTCTGAAAACCAAGCAATGCATCACCTCTCATCACCTTGAGTCCTGTGTCCAGCCCTGGGCTCCTCAGTGTCAGAAGGACATTGAGAGACTTGAAGGTGTCCAGAGAAGGGCAAGGAGGCTGGGGAGGGGTCTGGAGCACAGCCCTGGGAGGAGAGGCTGAGGGAGCTGGGCTTGCTTAGCCTGCAGAAGAGGAGGCTCAGGGGAGACCTTCTTGCTCTCTGCAACTGCCTGCAGGGAGGTTGAAGCCAGCTGGGGGTTGGTCTCTTGTGCCAGGCAGGCAAGCAGCCCCAGAAGAAGAGGACACAGTCTGCAGCTGTGCCAGGGGAGGTTGAGGCCGGAGGGGAGAAGAATGTTTTTGCCAGCAAGAGGAATTGGCCCTTGGGCTGTGCTGCCCAGGGAGGTGGTGGAGTCCCCATGGCTGGAGGTGTTTAGGAAGAGCCTGGATGAGGCACTTGGTGCCAGTGTTTATTGATTAGATGGTGTTGGGTGATAGGTTGGACTTGATGACCTCAAAGCTCTTTTCCAACCTGGTTAATTCTGTTGTACTCTATTCTGTCTGTGTGAACTCCTGCACTGGGACAGCAGCTGTTGAGGGCAGGAGGGAAGGAATGACCACTCAGCAACACACTGCTGCTAAGCTGCATTTATCAAGCAGACCAAGCAAGTGAGAGAGGCTGTGGCTGGGGACACTTCTATGCTCATGCATATTACCAACCCCAACACCCCAGAATACCACCCTGGTGAGTACCACCCCCCCTAATACCACCCAGTGGATGCAGCAGAGCTCAGGGGAAACTCAAATCTCTCACTCACCAGTCTGGCTTGGGGTCCTTAGCAGCAGCCAATCTCCAACACATAACAGCTCCTCCTTGGGCACTCTGCTCCTACTTAACACCTCTCCACCTGACACCTACCTCGGTCCTGAGGTTAGGCTTGTGTCTTGGTTTTCTTTCCCCTCCTTCTTCCTGTTTGAGCTTTGCTGATTTCTGTTTCCTTCGATGTGAGGACACAAAGTTTTTGTCTCATCACCTTCTGCACCTCTCATCTCCCCTCCAGTGCTTCAAGTGATCTCCCTTTATGACCACTATTGATGTGAAGCACCAGATACTCATTTCCTTTTTGTTCAGAGCCAATCCCCTTCCTTTGTTTGTTTGTTTGTTTGTTTGCACGGATCCCCTCTGTGAAGAGTTCTGGAATGAAGATGCTGTTACCAAGGGGAACTCTGCAATTAAGGAAGAACTCCTGACACAGAGCAGATGATAAACCAGGTTTCTGTATGAGAATGAGAGGAGCAGATCATATGAGAATGCTTATCAACCACAATGAACCAAACCAGAGCTCCCTCACAAGGCTCAGCAGTGCCTGTTACTGATCACTATTTCCTTCAAGCCTCCTAAGCAACTTCTGGGATGGTTTTCAGAAGCAAACCCCCTGATCTAAGCATCAGTAATGTGAAACTGCTACCTTCATTATTTCCCTGCTTTACTAAGCCCTCCTTCCTCAGCCTTTCCAGGAGAAATCGAGGCTGTCTGACCCTGAAGCTGCTCCCAAGTACCATGGAAACATCTGAATAACAAGAATGCTCATCAAAATTTAAACTTCTTACAGCAGTGCCAAAGGCAATGAAAATTTTATTGAATTCCAGAGCCCTAATTTTCTCCATGAAGAACACAGTGCCAAGAGGCAGCAGGGACACAATCACAGAGTCATGGAATGTTAGGGGCTGGAGGGGACCTCAAAGGATCACCCAGTCCAAGTCCCCTGCCAGAGCAGGGGCACCCAGGGCAGGGCACACAGGAACACAGCCAGCTGGGGTTGGAATAGCTCCAGAGAGGGAGGCTCCACAACCCCCCTGGGCAGCCTGTGCCAAGGCTCTGTCATCCTCACAGGGAAAAAAAACCTCTTCTCACGTTTCCATGGCACTTCCTCTGCCTCAGCTTCCACCACTGCCCCTTGTGCTGGCATTGGGCATCCCCCAGCAGAGCCTGGCTCCAGCCTCTGGGCACTCACCCTGCACAGCTTTATAAACATTAATAAGGTCACCTCCCAGGCTCCTCCTCTCCAAGCTGAAGAGCCTCAGCTCCCTCAGGCTCTCCTCACAAGGGAGATGTTGCACTGCCTTCATCGTTTTTGTGGCTCTTTCACTCCAGGAAAATTCTCCTGATCAGTTAGAAAGGGAGAATAAAAATACCAGGCTATGATGTAATAAATGTGCATCTCTTCCACAGGGAGAGGCAATGAGATGCACAGTGATGGATTAGCAAGAAACAACAATCAATTTTGCAGAGAAAGGTCTGAGAAACACGGACTTCATCCCAGGCCATCCTCATAAGAGAGCCCTGTGCAAGATGGAGGCCTGTCACCTTCAGGCTCCTGTTTCCAATGTTCAGTGCAAAGCCATTTGCAGCCAAACCCCTCAATTTCAGTCACTGTAATATCACTTCTCATAAGTGAAGCTGCAAGAGAAGCTCAGGAGATGATTCTCTTTAGATTCCCCCCTGACCCTGCTGTCTAAACGCCAGCATGGATGCTCCATCTGCACTGAGGCTATTAATGAAGGGATCTGCTGCACTGCTGCAATCACCCTGGAAAATGAACCCCATCACTTCTGCCATTCACAGCTATTTCCTCTGGATGTGGGGAGGGGCCCTCCTGAATGGTGTGCTTAGAGCAATTGCCAGCAGCAGGCAGGTGTCCTGCCAGGCAAGCTCAAACACAGCTACCAAGAGCTGCAGGCCTCAGTCCCATCCGGCACCACCTTGCTCAGCATTATCCATAAAGCCACAGGATGGCTTAGGTTGGAAAAGGACATAAAGATCACCTAGCTGCAATCCCCTGCCATGGGCAGGGACACCTTCCTCTAGAACAGGGCACTCCAGGCCTCACTGCCAAAAGGCAAAGGCCTGCAGCAGGCAGAGTGTGGCCAGCAGGAGCAGGGAGGTCATCCTGCCCTGGGCTCAGCACTGCTGAGGCCACAGCTTGAGTCCTGTGTCCAGCTCTGGGCTCCTCAGTTCAGGAAAGATGTTGAGATGCTGGAAGGTGTCCAGAGAAGGGCAAGGAGGCTGGGGAGGGGTCTGGAGCACAGCCCTGGGAGGAGAGGCTGAGGGAGCTGGGCTTGCTTAGCCTGCAGAAGAGGAGGCTCAGGGGAGACCTTCTTGCTCTCTGCAACTGCCTGCAGGGAGGTTGGAGCCAGCTGGGGGTTGGTCTCTTCTGCCAGGCAGGCAAGCAGCCCCAGAACAAGAGGACACAGTCTGCAGCTGTGCCAGGGGAGGTTGAGGCTGGAGGGGAGGAGAAAGTTCCTGGCAGCAAGAGGAATTGGCCCTTGGGATGTGCTGCCCAGGGGAGTGGTGGAGTCCCCATGGCTGGAGGTGTTTAAGAAGAGCCTGGATGAGGCCCTTGGTGCCATGGTTGAGTTGATCAGGTGGTGCTGGGTGAGAGGCTGGACTTGGTGATCTGGAAGGTCTTTTCCAACCTGGCCTGGTCTATTCCATTCTATTCTGTTGTCACCCTCCTGGCTCAGGTGGCAGAGATCAGTCTGAAAGCCTCTGCCTCCAACTCCTTCACTGCTCTGCCAGCACAGGCTGGCAGAGACACCACAAAGAGGCCATGAATGGTCAAGCAGCTAACAGGGCCCCAGACAGTCAGATGCCTTCCCTGTCTCTGCCTCATGGGTGGGACTGGAGTGGATGGTTAAAGAGCAAATCCAGTTTTGGACAGGTGACTGCAACCTGCCAGCCTCCTGATCTGGGTCAGTGGGTGGACAGAGCAGCAGAGCCCCTCACCCTTCCCCACTGCCTGACACCAATCCCAGCTGTAAAGGGACACATTAAGAGAGTCCTGTTCTGAGGAACCAATGTTTAAGTGTCTCAGCACTGGGCACTACAACAGCTGGATACATTTCAGCTTCATTTTCCTGGGTCTTGCTCAATCCTGTAAATGGATTCAACAGCACTTCACTTCAGCAGAGCTCACAAACACCCTCACCAGTCCTTGTGAGTGATTCAGATGCCAGGGTGCTGACTACCAAACCAGAAAGAAATGTGGATGTCAAGCAAGCATAACCACTAAATCATCATGCTGGCCTCTGAATTGGGAAGAAAACCAAACCAACCAAACCACCCAACCCAGTACTGAACATTTTGCTCCAGAAAGGAGCCCCCTGGGGTTTGTGCCCTGCAGCAGGCAGCAGGGTCCTGGGGAGAAACAGCAGGAAAAGAGGAATTGTGAAGATTTTTCTTCCCACAGTATGAGGAAGGAAGAGGTGATAAAGTGAAGCCAGCCAGCCTTGCTGCTTCTGAGTTTGAGTATTTGCCTCCACAGACTTCCCAGTGGGCCCAGCATGCTTCATAGCTCATAGAATGGTTGAGCTTGGAAGGGACCTTAAAGATCATCCAGTCCCAACCCCCCAGCAGGGGCAGGGACACCTCCCACTAGTCCGAATTGCTCAAGGCCTCATCCAAACTGGCACTGAACAGCTCCAGGGAGGAGGCATTCATTACCCCCCTGGGCAACCTGTTTCAGTGTCTCCCCACCCTCATTATCAGGACTTTCTTCCTAATCATAGAATCAATAAGGTTGGAAAAGACCTCAGAGATCATCAAGTCCAAGCTGCCCCCCGACACCTCCTGACAACTAAACCATGGCTCCAAGTGCCACATCCAATCCCCTCTGCAACACCTCCAGCCATGGGGACTCCACCACCTCCCTGGGCAGCACAGCCCAAGGGCCAATTCCTCTTGCTGCCAACAACTTTCTCCTCACCTCCAGCCTCAACCTCCCCTGGCACAGCTTGAGACTGTGTCCTCTTGTTCTGGGGCTGCTTGCCTGCCTGGCACAAGAGACCAACCCCCAGCTGGCTCCAACCTCCCTGCAGGCAGTTGCAGAGAGCAAGAAGGTCTCCCCTGAGCCTCCTCTTCTGCAGGCTAAGCAAGCCCAGCTCCCTCAGCCTCTCCTCCCAGGGCTGTGCTCCAGACCCCTCCCCAGCCTCCTTGCCCTTCTCTGGACACCTTCAAGTCTCTCAATCTCCTTCTGAAACTGAGGAGCCCAGAGCTGGACACAGGACTCAAGCTGTGGCCTCAGCAGTGCTGAGTCCAGGGCAGGATGAGCTCTCTGCTCCTGCTGGCCACACTCTGCCTGCTGCAGGCCAGGATGCCCTTGGCCTTCTTGGCCCCCTGGGCACACTGCTGGCTCATGTTCAGCCAGCTGTCAATCCCCAGTCTAAATCTGCCCTCCTCAAACTTAAAGCCGCTGGCTCTCATCCTGGCACTACAAGCCAACGTGTTGGAGAACTGAGAAGCTGGCAAAGGTTTCAAAGGGGCACAGATGTTGAAATCATTTCAAATCTGAGGGTGCTCAGTATTTGCCTGCACAGCCTGCCCAATGGGCCAGCAGCTTGGTGTGCTGGGCACTGACAGGCTGGCAGAAGTCAAAA
The DNA here is from genome assembly GCF_026170545.1 of Melanerpes formicivorus. Lineage (NCBI taxonomy): Eukaryota > Metazoa > Chordata > Aves > Piciformes > Picidae > Melanerpes > Melanerpes formicivorus. The sequence continues at coordinate 23,687,844 of NW_027142362.1, forward strand.
CATAAAAGGCAGAGATTTTAAGGTCATTTCCAATATTCATCACTTTGGTGACTGAATACAAATGGCCTCAGAGCACTTGGGGACAATACCACAAACCAACCAACAGCAACACAAACCAACAGTGAAGGTAAAACCCTAACCAAACAAACACACACCTGCAGAGAACTCCTCCCCCACCACCACCACCACCAGCAAACCACAACAGGCAAGCAGGGAAAAGCTGGCAAGCCACCAAGCAAGCATAAACCAAACCAAGGCAGCCCCCAACCAAGGCAGCCACCAACCAACCAACCAACCAAGGCAGCCACCAACCAACCAAGGCAGCCACCAACCAACCAACCAACCAACCAACCAAGGCAGCCCCAACCAACCAACCAACCAACCAAGGCAGCCACCAACCAACCAAGTATTAAACCCAAACCAAGCCAGCCCCCAACCAACCAACCAACCAACCAACCAACCAACCAACCAACCAACCAAGGCAGCCCCCAACCAACCAAGCATTACAGTATCACAATATCACAGTATCGCTTAGGTTGGAAAGGACCTCAAGGATCATCGAGTCCAACCTATCAACACAGACCTCATGACTAGACCATGGCACCAAGGGCCACATCCAATCCCCTCTGGAACACCTCCAGGGTCGATGACTCCACCACCTCCCTGGGCAGCACATCCCAATGACGAACGACTCGCTCGGTGAAGAACTTCCTCCTCACCTCGAGTATAAACCTCCCCTGGCACAGCTTGAGACTGTGTCCTCTTGTTCTGGGGCTGGTTGCCTGGGAGAAGAGGCCAACCCCTTCCTGGCTACAACCACCTTTCAGGTAGTTGTAGAGGGCAATGAGGTCACCCCTGAGCCTCCTCTTCTCCAGGCTAAACAACCCCAGCTCCCTCAGCCTCTCCTCACAGGGCTGTGCTCAAGGCCTCTCCCCAGCCTCCTTGCCCTTCTCTGGACACCTTCAAGTGTTTCGATGTCCTTCTGAAACTGAGGGGCCCAGAACTGGACACAGGACTCAAGCTGTGGCCTAACCAGTGCAGAGTACAGGGCACAATGACCTCCCTGCTCCTGCTGGCCACACTATTGCTAATGCAGGCCAGGATGCCATTGGCCCTCCTGGCCACCTGGGCACACTGCTGGCTCATATTCAGGTGGCTGTCGATCAGCACCCCCAGGTCCCTCTCTGTTTGGCAGCTCTCAGCCACTCCGACCCCAGCCTGTAGCTCTGCATGGGATTGCCATCGCCAAAGTGCAACCCCTGGCACTTGGACTTGTTGAATGCCATCCTGTTGGCCTCTGCCCATCTGTCCAGTTGGTCGAGGTCCCAAACCAAGGCAGCCACCAACTAACCAAGGCAGCCACCAATCAACCAAGCATTAAACCCAAACCAAGCCAGCCACCAACCAACCAACCACGGCAGCCACCAACCAATCAACCAAGCAATAAACCCAAATCAAGCAAGCCAGCCACCAACCAAGCCAGCCAGCCACCAACCAAGCCAGCCAGCTATACACCAAGCCATCCACCAACCCACCAACCAAGCCAGCCACCCACCCACCCACCAAGCCATAAACCCAAGCCAAGCCATAAACTCAAGCCAAGCCACCAAGCCAGCCAGCCACCACCCAAGCCAGCCAGCCACCACCCAAGCCACCCACTCAACAACCAAGGCACCTACCCACCAAGCCAGCCAGCCACCCACCAACCAAGCCATAAACCTGAGCCAAGGCACCACCCAAGCAGGTAAACCAAAGCCACCACCCAATCTAGGTCTGCAAACAGTAAAAGTGATTGACTGAATTCTCTGCTCCACTAAGCCCCTCTCATCTTCCCCAGAGCACAAGGGGAGCTTCCAGCAGCACTTCCCTCCAGGGAGCAGGCACAGCCCAACTGTAATCACCCACTAGGAAAACATTTTTCCTCTTGTGATCAAGTGTAAAAAAACAAGGAAAACAAAAAAGGAGAATTTCTGCTTTTCCCTTTCATGTTTTTGGCTTGTGCCAACCCCACTTCTGCTTTCCACATCAATTAAGAGTTACCCAATGGCTTTCATTTCCAGATCAATGAATGCAGGCCTATCTTCACATCAAAGTCTCTTCCAATTTCCAAATCCCCAAAATAACCTTAATTACAATGCACTTCAATAATAGCTTCCACAGAAAGAGCAAGCAAACAGGCTCAGACTCTGCAGGCTGAGAAGAAGCAACTGAGGAGGCTACACTGAAGGGCTGTGAAACCCTGCCTGGTGCAGTGGGGGAGTAAGAAGAGATTGCTTCAGCCTCTTCCAGTGCAGGCTAGGAAACTGGAAGAGTACCTCACAGAGCTGTCAGGGTTGGAAGGGAGCTCAGGGCTCAGCCAGCTCCAACCCCCTGCCATGGGCAGGGACACCTCACACCACAGCAGCTTGCTCACAGCCACCTCCAGCCTGGCTGCAAACACCTCCAGGCATGAGGCTTCCACCACCTCCCTGGGCAGCCTGGGCCAGGCCCTCACCACCCTCCTGGGGAACAACTTCTTCCTCACAGCCAATCTCAATCTCCCCACTTCTCGTGCTACTCCATCCCCCCCAGTCCTATCCCTCCCTGACACCCTCAAAAGTCCCTCCCCAGCTTTCTTGGAACCCCCTGCAGATCCTGCAAGGCCACAAGAAGGTCTCCTCAGAGCCTTCTCCTCTCCAGCCTGCACAACCCCAGCTCCCTCAGTCTGTGCTCACAGCAGAGCAGCTTCAGCCCTCTGCTCCTCCTCCTGGCCCTTCTCTGGACACCTTCCAGCCCCTCCAGATCCTTCCTGGCACAGAGGCTCCAGAACTGCCCCCAGAGCTCCAGCTGTGGTCTCAGCAGAGTGGAGCAGAGGGGCACAATCCCCTCCCTGCCTTGCTGGCCATGCTTCTCTTGCTGCTAAGAGAGGCTAAGAAGGCTAAGAGAGACTGGGTGCAAACCAAACCCCCAGTGCCAGGGGATGCTGGGAGTAGAAGGTGCTGACCTGGGGGGAAGGGGAACAGCAGCAGGAGACAGATTCCTAGAAAAGAAACCCATTGAGGATTGCTAAACAATGCATGGGGCTCAGAAAATCCCCAGTCTGCAAGTGGCTGCAGCCTGAGACATTACTCAAGGGAAGCAACAACTCTTCTTGCCTTCCACTGGAACGCCCCCAGCCATCTGCTCTGGGACACCATTTGGAACAGGATATGGAAACCAGGAGCCTCTTGCTGGGCCTAGCACAGCCTCTGATGGGTTTCTGCACCCACTTTGCTCACAAGAATGATTCACAGATTGCATTGGGTTGGGAGGGACCCTCCAAAGTCATCTTGTCCAACCCCCCTGCAGTCAACAGGGACACCTCCAACCACAGCAGGCTGCCCAGGGCCAGACTGAGTCTCACACTGAATGCCTGCAGGGATAGGGCCCCAATCACACCCCTGGGTGACCTGCTCCAGCATGTCACCACTCTCACTGTGCAGAACTTCTTCCTAATGTCCAACCTAACTCTCCCCTGCTCCAGTTTCAAACCATTGCCCCTTGTCCCACCACCACAGGCCCATCTGAACAGTCCCTCCCCAGCCTTCCTGTAGGTCCCCTTCAAACACAGAAATGATGCTCTAAGGTCTCCTCTAAGCCTTCTCTTCCCCAGGCTCAACAGCCCCAACTCTCTCAGCCTTTCCCTGCAGGAGAGGTCTTCCATCCCTCTGGTCATCTCCATGGTTCTCCTGTGCCCCTGCTCCATCAGGTCCTTGTCTCTCTTGTGCTGGGGACACCAGAGCTGGACACAGTATTTCCAGGTGAGGTCTCAGCAGAGCAGAGGGGCAGGGCCCCCTCTCTCCATCTCTGGCCATGCTGCTTTTGATGCAGCCCAGGCTGCCACTGGCCCTCTGTGCTGCCAGTGCCCATGGCTGGCTCCTGTCCAGCTTCTCATCCACCAGCACTCCCAAAGCCTTTTTCTGCAGGGCTGCTCTCATTCTTATGATCACATAATAAAAGCAACCTGTCACACACCACAGTCTGCAGTGCTGATGACTTACAGCACACAGTCACCCTCCAGCCCCAACAGCAGCTGCTTCATCAGCACCCAGAGCCCTGGCACCTGCCCATTTCTGTCCATCCCATGGTTGCTCATGGCTTACCTTCCCTTCTCCTGCTCCCATGTCAGCCACATTCCCCTTCACCCAAGCAAAGGGCAGAATACCTCAGGTAGCTGGAACCCAGCAAGTTCCACCTCAGCATGAGGAGAAACTTGTTTACTGTGAAGGTGCTGGGCCCTGGAGCAGGCTGCCCAGAGAGGTTGGGGAGTCTCCTTCTCTGGAGGCTTTCAAGACCTGTCTGGATGCATTCCTGCTTTGGCAGGGGGCTTGGACTCAATGATCTCTAGAGGTCCCTTCCAGCCTCTGCATTCTGTGATTCTATCAGACCTGAGAGGGGGATGAGACTGACCCCCACCTGGCTCCAAGCTCCAAGGAGTTACTGACAGTAATGCAAAGAGAACAGTCCCTGGAAACCCCTTAGGAGGCTTCACCAGAGCTTTGCTTCATCTATTCTGAGGCCTTTCCTTGCAATCCAGCTGAATTTTACACAAGTTAATAGGTTAATTGCTTATATCCTCAGCTCTCTTGCTTGTAATCCTCCAAGTTTATGCCTAGAGTACACCAGTGATAATCAACAGTAGCAGAGAGATTAGCAACTCCTAACACCACTCCTAGAATGGTTAATCACACTAATGAATGAGTTAAGCAAATTAGCAGAGCAATAACCATGCATGGTTCAGATTAAGTGTGTGACTGGAAGGAGACCTACAGGCAGTGCCCAGTTCAGGAGTCCCCACAAGCCTGATCTTAGGTGACAAAGGCTCCTTTTTAATCTTCACAAAGCCTCCAGTGGTTATCTTCCCCTCCCTCTTTGTGAAAATCCTTGGAGAGCTGTCCAGAAGACTTCCACCTCATTACTTAAAGGAGTATGAGCTGGGCCTTACATTCATTCACTGCATCAAAGGGAATGGAACAAACAGGATACTGCTCATGCACTCTGGTGTTCCCCTCTGCACTAGAACTACCTTCCTAAAACACAGGCATTTCACATCACCATGCTCTTGTTTGGCTTGGAAAAGCCCTCCAAGATCATCCAGTCCAACCAGCAACCCAACCCCCCCATGGCCATCAAACCCTGGCCCCAAGGCCATGGCCACACATTTCTGGAACACCTCCAGGGCTGGGGACTCCACCACCTCCCTGGGCAGCCTCTGCCAATCCCTGACCACTCTTGCAGCAAAGACATTTTCCCTCCTCTCCAACCTGGCCCTCCCCTGGCCCCGTTTCAGGCCATTTCCTCTCTTTCTATCACCTGAGACTAGCGAGAGGAGACCAACCCCACCTCACTCCAACCTCCTTTCAGGGAGCAATGAGGTCTCCCCTCAGCCTCCTTTTCTCCAGGCTGAACAACCCCATTTCCCTCAGCTGCTCCTCTCCAGACCTGTTCTCCAGACCCCTCTTGTGATGGGTAACCCCCTGCCCTGTTTCCAGGATGGGAGTAACCCAACACAACCCAGCTAGAAATGTTCCAGCAATGTGCTAGAGAGAAAGGCAGAAGAGAAATGGCATCAGTCAGAGCTGTGTCAGTGCTGATGCTGTCAGTAACCAGAGTTGTTAACTGTCCATGTACTGGAAAACCTAAAGAAAGAGGTGCCCAAAGAGGACAGGAATGGTGCAAGTGTGGCCCCAAGTGTCACACAGCTTCCCCAGGGAGGCTGTGGACCAGGGTGTGACCAGAGCTTGTAGTGACAGGATGAGGGGCAATGACTTTGTGCTGGAAGAGAGGAGGTTGAGACTGGAGATTGGGGAGAAATTCTTGACAGGGAGGGTGGGGAGAGACTGCAACAGGTTGCCCAGGGAGGCTGTGGATGACCCTCTCTGGAGGTGTTGAAGGCCAGGTTGGATGAGGCCTTGAGCAGCCTGGGCTGGTGGGAGGGGTCCCTGCCCATGGCAGGGGGGTTAGAACTGGATGATCTTTAAGGTCCCTTCCAACCCAACCCATTCTATGAATCTATGATTAATTAGCTTGCTGTGAGTCTGGATTCCTTCTGCCTAGCATCTTGGGCCCTGCTCACATTTTCTTACAGGCTTCCCTCCCTCCATCAGCTTTCTGGATGGAGAGCCTGGGAAGCATGGCTGAAGAGCAGCTCAGCACCTGTGTGCTGCAGACACCAGCTGCCTCCCTGAGGTCTTCACATCTACTACAGAATGCTGCTTCACTTCCATGGCCACCATGACCAAAGAAACTGTGTTAACATGAGGAATCCAAACCCCTTGGTGTTTCTCTCCCTCCATCATTCCCCTCATGAAGCCAAACTAATTAACTGCAAGACTGCAGAGGGAATAAGCCACCACAGATAACAGCCTGCCTACACCCAACTAAGCTCTGAACTGTTTCATCTTCCTAACTTTGGCAGAAACTTCCCTGCCAAGGACCAGAGTTTGGCTAATAAGACATGGAGGAACTGCACTGATCTGGCTCCCACTGGAGAAATAAATCATCTGGTGGTGAAGAGTCAGCTTCACTGTCACAGAAATTCAACTTGGAAGACAGTAGATGTGTGCTTTATGGTATGGGCTCTTCAGGAATGCCTGGTGGTGCTCAGGCATTTCCATTCCAACAGCATCCCCCAGATGCCTTCAGGAGATGTGGCGGTGCAAAACTAACACAGAAGCCTCTTGGTGGCCAAGAAGGCCAAGGGCATCCTGGCCTGCAGCAGGCAGAGTGTGGCCAGCAGGAGCAGGGAGGTCATTGTGCCCTGGGCTCAGCACTGCTTAGGCCACAGCTTGAGTCCTGTGTCCAGCTCTGGGCTCCTCAGTTTCAGAAGGACATTGAGAGACTTGAAGGTGTCCAGAGAAGGGCAACAAGGCTGGGGAGGGGTCTGGGGCACAGCCCTGGGAGGAGAGGCTGAGGGAGCTGGGCTTGCTTAGCCTGCAGAAGAGGAGGCTCAGGGGAGACCTTCTTGCTCCCTCCAACTCCCTGCAGGGAGGTTGGAGCCAGCTGGGGGTTGGTCTCTTGTGCCAGGCAGGCAAGCAGCCCCAGAACAAGAGGACACAGTCTCAAGCTGTGCCAGGGGAGATTTAGGCTGGAGGGGAGGAGAAAGTTGTTGGCAGCAAGAGGAATTGGCCCTTGGGCTGTGCTGCCCAGGGAGGTGGTGGAGTCCCCATGGCTGGAGGTGTTGCAGAGGGGATTGGATGTGGCCCTTGGAGCCATGGTTGAGTTGTCAGGAGGTGCTGGGTGCCAGGTTGGACTTGATGATCTCTGAGGTCTTTCCCAACCATATTGATTCTATTAAATAGAAGGGTGGGGGAAGGGGGGAAGTTTACCACCAAAAACCACCTTAAAACTCCTAAATTCAAGAATCAAACTGAAAGTTTAATTCAACCAATTAAACACAGAAGGATGACCTTGATATGCAGAGAAAAATCCTTGCCATGTAGGGCACAACTGCTATAAAAAGAGTTCTCACCTAGAGGAAGGAGGCATTTTAATGAGCTCCTCACTTCACACCTTCACAGTTCTTGGATGTCTTTGGCATATGCAGCTTTCAAATGACTACTGAGGCCTCCCTCCAGCTTTCCTGCTTTCAAGGAAATGCTGTCTGCCATCGTGTTCACAACACCATGGCACGCTGGAGGAGTCCCTGCTGCCTGCAAAAGGGGAAGCAGCACCCTGTCTTCAACAGGGGACAAAACAGAAAGACCCTGGAAAGTCAAGGGCAGTCAGTCTTACCTCTGTGCCTGGCAAGATCACAGAATCAGTAAGGCTGGAAAAGACCTCAGAGATCATCAAGTCCAAGCTGTCACCCAACACCTCCTGACTAACTAAACCATGGCTCCAAGGGCCACATCCAGTCCCCTCTTCAACACCTCCAGGCATGGGGACTACACCACCTCCCTGGGCAGCACATCCCAAGGGCCAGTTCCTCTTTCTCCTCATCTCCAGCCTAAACTTTCCTTGGCACAGCTTGAGACTGTGTCCTCTTGTTCTGGTGCTGGTTGCCTGGGAGAAGAGACCAAGCCCCAGCTGGCTCCAACCTCCCTGCAGGGAGTTGTAGAGAGCAGATCCTCCTGAAGGCCTTGTTAAGGCCTACAGACAATGAAGGAGAGGTGATTGGTGGCAGCCAGCATGGCTTCAGCGAGGGCAAAGCCTCCCTAAGGAACTTGGAGTCTTTCTGCCATGGAGTTACAACAGCAGTCCAGAAGGGAAGAGCAACTGCTGTGATCCACCTGGCCTTGTGTAAAGCATTGACACCGTCCTGCATGACAGCCTGCTCATCAGGCTGGAAAAGCCTGGCCTTGAGTTGTAGCCACTGGCTGCATAAGGACCTGCCTGGATGGCTACACTCTAGAGAGCTGGGGTCAAGGGCTCAGGGTCCAAGTGGAGAGCTGAGATGAGCAGAGTCCCTCTGGGGTCAGCACTGGGACCAGTGATGTTTAACAACATGGACACTGGGATGGAGGCACCCTCAGGAAGCTTGCTGGTAGGATTGCATCCCAAGGCAATGGGGTTGGGACTAGATGATCCTTAAGATCCCTTCCAACCCAACCCATTTTATGTATCCATGAAGCTCTATTTGACAGAGAGTAAAACCAGCACCAGGAAAACCTGCAGCCTCTCTCTAGTTTAGGTGCACTACATCCTTCAGCCCTTAGCAATGACACAGCCAACCAGTTGGTAACTCCTCTTGGTTCCCTCTTCCTACATCACTGGGTGAAAACCAGCTGGCTTTTGGAGCATCAGGTCAGTTGTGCAGAGGATAAACTTTCCCCAGAGTATTAATGATCCCTCCTGCCTAACTCACAGAGGCCTTCAGGGTGTGCTTCACATGGCTTAATGTGCAGTGATGCATGGCAGGCAGCACTCTGTCAGCTGACAGAACGAGGGCAAATGGCCTGACATGGTTTGGGTTGGAGATGAGGACAAATTTCTATGCTGCAGGAGTGGTCAGGGATTGGAAGAGGCTGCCCAGGGAGGAGGTGGAGTCCCCAGCCCCAGAGGTGTGGCCATGGCACCTGGGGCCATGGTTTAGTGGCCATGGTGGCATTGGGCTGACAGTGGGATTGGATGTTCCTAGAGGGCTTTTCCAACCCAAGCAGTTCTGTGATTCTATGATATGATAAATTCCATGAGACTTTGTTCCAAGCAATCCAAAGGAAAGCTCAGCAGCATGCTTCTCTGTCTCACAGACTTCATAACCATGGGTTGGGTTGGAAGTGACCTCAAAAATCATCCAATTCCAACCCCCCTGCCATGGGCAGGGACACCCCACACCAGCACAGGTTACTCAAGGCCTCATCCAGCCTGGCCTTAACACCTCCAGGCAGGGAGGAGCCACAACCTCCCTGGGCAACCTGTGCCAGTGTCTCCCCACCCTCACTGGCAAGCATCTATTCATTATACCCAGCCTAAACCTCCCCTCCTTTGCCACGCCGTAACACAGTTCAGAACCACAGCGGTGGTGAATCCTCAGCCAGCTGAATCCTGCTCCAAGCTGTAGAATTTTTAGGCATTTTTAGGAGCTTGAACAAATGCATCAGAGCAAGAAATTTAGCTAGAAAGCTCCATTTCCTGTAGCTAAGCCAAAAAGGTACTGGGGGCAGCCCCTTTGCTCCTATTTGCTCTGACACCAAGCTGGGGGCAGATGTTGGTCAGTCAGAGGGCAGAAGGGCTCTGCAGAGGGACCTCGACCGACTGGACAGATGGGCAGAGGCCAACAGGATGGCATTCAACAAGTCCAAGTGCCAGGGGCTGCACTTTGGCCACACCAACCCCAGGCAGAGCTACAGGCTGGGGTCAGAGTGACTGAGAGCTCCCAAACAGAGGGGGACCTGGGGGTGCTGATTGACAGCTGCCTAAACATGAGCCAGCAGTGTGCCCAGGGGGCCAAGAAGGCCAAGGGCATCCTGGCCTGCAGCAGGCAGTGTGTGGCCAGCAGGAGCAGGGAGGTCATTGTGCCCCTGTACTCTGCACTGGTTAGGCAGCACCTTGAGTCCTGTGTCCAGTTCTGGGCTCCTCAGTTTCAGAAGGCCATTGAGAGACTTGAAGGTGTCCAGAGAAGGGCAAGGAGGCTGGGGAGGGGTCTGGAGCACAGCCCTGGGAGGAGAGGCTGAGGGAGCTGGGGTTGCTTAGCCTGCAGAAGAGGAGGCTCAGGGGAGACCTTCTTGCTCTCTGCAACTCCCTGCAGGGAGGTTGGAGTCAGGTGGGGGTTGGGCTCTTCTCCCAGGCAGGCAAGCAGCCCCAGAACAAGAGGACACAGTCTCAAGTTGTGCCAGGGGAGGTTTAGGCTGGAGGTGAGGAGAAAGTTCTTCACCGAGCGAGTCGTTTGTCATTGGGATGTGCTGCCCAGGGAGGTGATGGAGTCCCCATCCCTGGAGGTGTTCCAGAGGGGATTGGATGTGGCACTTGGTGCCATGGTCTAGTCATGGGGTCTGTGGTGCCAGGTTGGACTTGATGACCTTTGAGGTCTCTTCCAACCGTGGTGATTCTGTGATACTCTGATATTCTAAAAGCCATTTCGTGGGAGCACAACAAGAAGCAGCAATCCCTCTTGCCATGAAGCAGCAGCTGGTTCAGAGCCTCGTTAATAAGAGCTGAATTTATTAGAAATCCAAGCTGCAAGAGCAGGCAGCTTTTACAATTCCCTCAGTTCAGGATCAGTTTCCAGACCGTGGATATTTCAGTCGCTGCTGCTTAATTTAGCAACATTTTCCCTCCCCCCGGGGATTACTCAAGAACATTTACAAGGAAAAGCATTTGTGTGAATTGTCTGGGTTCCTGATAATTTGGTTTTGTCTTTCTTAATGGTATTTGAGAGAGAGACATAAATAAATCACCAAGGGGTTTGGTTGCTGGTGCTTGTGTTTTCCCTTCCCATCTTCCCTGCCTGTGCAGTCCTGGAGGCGCTGCCCTTGCCCTGTGCAATTCGGCTGTGGGCACTTGGCCAAAAGGATCTTAGCTTGGTCCTCCTCACTGCTTAACCATTCTGGGCTCTCTTGCAGTCCTTTTGGGGTTTGTTTTGGCACCAGGAGGATCTACAGAACACCTACAGCAGAAACCATCTACAAAAACAAGAACAAAAAGTAATTCCCTAAAGCTGAATGGCTCTGAGCTGGGAGAGGGGAGATTGAGAATGGAGATGAGGAACAAACTCTTGACAGTGGTGTGGGGAGACACTGGCACAGGTTGCCCAGGGAGGCTGTTGATGCTCCCTCCCTGGAGGTGTTGAAGGCCAGGCTGGATGAGGCCTTGAGCAACCTGGGCTGGTGGGAGATGTCCCTGCCCATGGCAGGGGGGTTGGAGCTGGATGAGCTTTCAGGTCCCTTCCAACCCAACCCATTCTATGAATCCAATAAGTTGGCTAGGGAATTCCCACTGCCTTGTTTAAGAAACCTCATGATTAATGGTTATCAGCTACTCTTCAAAGAGCCAAAGCCTACCTTGCATCACCACTGTCCTCTACAGACCACCAGCACTGCCCCACTCTCACTGCTGGCTTGCTCCAGCAAGCTCCTCCCCAGCATGGTGTCCCCCCCTGCAGACCTGCCACGGATGCATGGCTCTTGCTGACAGTCTGGAGGAAGTCAGCCCTGCAGGGAAGAGCACCTGCTGCAAAATGATGTTTCTGGGTGCAGCAGGGGCAGGCCATTCCCAGGATCAAAGAACGGGATTGATTTCAGGCCTTGCACATCCTGTGCCAGAAGCTTCCGAGAGGTGGTCCTCCCATTTCCAGTTCCTCGTGCTGCTCTGCCAGTGGGTGGGTATCACGCTCTGACAGCTGATCAGACCACACCCACACCTCTGCAGCACAGCTCTTCCTGTACTAACTACCTAGCCTGTGAAGCCTCCACTCCCCCTCTCTGACCTGTGGATGGTTCCTACCAGAGGGGCTGCAGCTCTCCAAGGCACACTCCTGACCCCTGTCTCCACTACCAGGTTCCAATGACCCCCCTGCACTTGCCCTGCCCTCAGCAGTTAGCCTCCGCTCACATGCAGGGCACAAGGCACCACCAACAGCTGTCTCTGCTCAACCCTGACCCCAAGTAAGGGCAGAAACCCAGCCCAGCCCTGAGCTCCAGGGAGTGTTTGCCCCCTTTGAAGGGTGCCAAACAAGAGGGGGCGGCGGGGCCGAGATCAGCGCTGGTGCCGGCTGCTCCACGCTCCCGCTGGCCGCGCTCGGTCTCCGCGGCTCTGGAACACCGCCAGCGCATCCTAAACAGCTGCATGCTCCGAGGGGACCCTTCCTCCAACTGCCAGCACAGCTCAGGCACAGGTTCTGCAAATCTGATCACAGGAAACAAAAGGTTTGTGCCCAAAGAATGGTGCCAAGCCCCCTCCCACAAGCTTTGCTGTCCTGTGCTTCTGCAGCATGGCCAGAGCCGGACAAATCGTAGCCTCACAGAGTGCTAGGGCTGCAAGGGACCTCAAGGGTCGCCTGGCCCAGGTGATGGTGTAGCTGAAATGAGCTGGCCCAGCACCCTGTCAAGCTGACTCTTAAACCAACCACTGTAGGAGCATCCACTGCCTCCTTTGGGAGATGATTCCAATGTCTGACTGCTCTCATGGGGTAACATTTTCTTCTGGAGCCCAGTGAGAGCCTCCCCACCTGCTCTGAGACTCACAGAATGGTTTGGGGTGGAAGGTCCTCTCAAGGTCATCGAGCCCAACCCTGCCCTGCACTCAGCAGGGACATCCCCAACTACATCAGGTTGCCCAGAGCCCTGTTGAGCTTCACCTTGAATGTCTGTAGGGATGGGACCTCAACCACTTCCCTGGGCAACCTGCTGCAGTGTGCCAGCAGCCTCCTGGTAAACATGAAGACATATTCCCCCCCAGCAGATCACCACCTCCAGAGCAAGATTTAGAGACTGAGCAGCCACAACCAGAGGCTGTGAGAGGTTCTCCTGAGCCCAGGTTCTGCATAACAGAGGTGGGCAACAAGAAGCAGATCACAGTGCCTTTAAAACCCACTGGAGTGCAAGGTACCAAGATGCAAAGGAGGACTTACTCCTGTGGAAGTTTCCATTTCCTATCACCCATCAGACATCTCATGCAGATGTGCATCTGGGGCTCCAGCTAAGACCTGAGTGATGTCAGCTTCAACTAATGCTGTCACCTGCTCCCTCCCCATTCCATCTGTGCTCCTCAGTAGTTAATTGTGAGTTACTCACTAGTACCATTATCACAGAGTGCTTTGGGTTGGAAGGGACCTTGAAGATCAGATCATCCAGTTCCAAACCCCTGCCAGGGCAGGGACACCTCCTGCTAGAGCAGGGACACCTCCTGCTAGAGCAGGTTGCTCAAGGACCCATTCAGCCTGGCTTTCAAAGCTCTTGAAGCCTCTACAATTTCTCTGGGCAAGCCATTACAGTGCCTCACCACCCCCATGTGGAAGACTTTCCTTCTAATGCCTGAGCTAAACCCATTTTGAAGCCCTCACCTCTCATCCTGTCATTCCATACCTTTGTCAAAAGTCCCTCCCCAGCTCTCTTGTAGCCTCCTTGAAACACTTGTGAGCAGTCCCTCCCCAGCCTTCCTGTAGGTCCCTTTCAGACAGTGAAAGATCTATGGTCTCCCTGGAGCCTTCTCCAGGCTGAGCAGTCCCAACTCTCCCAGCCTGTCTACACAGGATAGGGGCCCCAGCCTCTGATCATCTTCATGGCCTTCTCTGACCCCCATACCTCTGCTGTGCTGAGGACTCCAGAGCTGACCCCAGCACTGTAGGGGTCCCTGATGGGGATCAGCCCAGGTCAGGGCTGGCTGGGGGCTGGGAGTGCACTTTGCTGGCTCATGCTGAGCTTCTCATCACCCAGCACCCCCAAGTCCTTCTCCTCAGCACTGCTCTCCATGCATTCTCCTCCCAGCCTGGCTTTGTGCTTGGGACTGCCCTGACCCAGGTGCAGGACCTTGCAGCTGGCTTTGAGCCTTGAACACAAAGGCAAAAATTCCTCTGGAATCATCTCTGCTCCTAGTTGGTTGAGTTCACAAATGCACTGCCCAGCTCCATAACACTCCACAACAACCACACTGAAGGGCAGCAAGGACTAGCAGAGAGGCTGTCCAGAGGATACAGTGGTGCTGACCAAGACTCCAGGGAGTTCAGCATCCCAACCTTCCCCACACCAAGGATCTCTGACTTCCTGCATTTCTTTTGTACCACTGTGGAACAAACTTCATTAACCACAGAATGGTAGGAGCTGGAAGGAAGAGCCCTCCAGAGATCATTGAGTCAACCCCCCTGCCAGAGCAGGAGCACCTAGGGCAGGCCACACAGGAACACATCCAGACAGGTCTTGAAAGGCTCCAGAGCAGGAGGCTCCACAAGCTCTCTGGGCAGCCTGCTCCACCACAGTTTCAGGGGAAAGAAATGACCTGGAGGAAGCTGAAGCATTCTTTTGCCTATTAGAAGCTTCCCCCAAGCAGAGCAGTTCCAAGATAAGCAGAAAGCCAGCACTTTGTCCTGAATCCAAGCCCTTGACAGCACCAGCTTCAGTGCACTACCCTCCCACTCTGTAATTAAGTGCTGCCAATTATCAGTCTGCAGCACTGAGCTTAATTAGAAAGAGGGATCAATAGCCCAGGCAGTGTCAGCCAGGCTTCAGCAGCAGGTCACACCTCTTCCCTAAAATTGTTTCCAATCCCAATGAAAGCTTAATGAAGACCTGAGAGCTACCCAGACACACTCCTGTGTCACCACAAGGCTTAATGTGCTCCTCAACCATCTACAGGTTCTTCAGAAAGCAAAGTCCCTGCACAGATGAAGATCTCAGATGTGTTTTTGGCAGGCAAGGCTAAGAAGATGCTTTACATTAAGGCTCTGCCTTCCATAGCTGTTTTGCTTGGAAGCCAGGGTGGACAGGGCCAAGCGCCCCAACAGCAAGGAGACACCAGGGAAGTTGCCACCAGGCTGCTGCAGTGTGGCTTTGCTTGCTGGACCTCAGTTTCAGAAGGACATTGAGAGACTTGAAGGTGTCCAGAGAAGGGCAAGGAGGCTGGGGAGGGGTCTGGAGCACAGCCCTGGGAGGAGAGGCTGAGGGAGCTGGGCTTGCTTAGCCTGCAGAAGAGGAGGCTCAGGGGAGACCTTCTTGCTTTCTGCAACTCCCTGCAGGGAGGTTGGAGCCAGCTGGGGGTTGGTCTCTTCTGCCAGGCAGGCAAGCAGCCCCAGAACAAGAGGATACAGTCTCAAGCTGTGCCAGGTTTAGGCTGGAGGTGAGGAAGAAATTCTTCCCAGCAAGAGGAATTGGCCCTTGGGCTGTGCTGCCCAGGGAGGTGGTGGAGTCCCCATGGCTGGAGGTGTTGCAGAGGGGACTGGATGTGGCCCTTGGAGCCATGGTTGAGTTGTCAGGAGGTGTTGGGTGACAGTTTGGACTTGATGAGCTCTGAGGTCTTTTCCAACCTTATTGATTCTATGATTGAGCACCAAATGATTGCCCCTCTTCATGGGAAGGAACCTCCCCTGGCAAAGGTGCTTGGTGGAGGAGTCACCGACCCTGGAGATGTTTAAAGGTGGTTGGGGTGTGGTGCTTGGGGCTATACTTTAAGGGTGAACCTTGCAGAGTAGGTTATAGGTTGGACTTGGTGACCCCAAGGCTCTTTTCCAAGCTGAATGTTTCTGTGATTTCTGTGCAGCCCAGATCAGACATCAGGAAGAAATTCTTCCCCATGGTTGAAACAAGTTTCCTTGAGAAGCCTGGAAGTGTTCCAAGCCAGGCTGGCTGGGGCCTTGAGCAACCAGCCTAACAGGAAACATCCCTGCCCATGGGGAAACCTGTAAGCTCCCTTCCAATCCAAACCATTCTGTGACTGCATGGAAATCTCAACAAGTTAATCTCAAGCTGGTTTATAGATAAACCTAAGACTGCTCTCTGTGCAAGACAAGCTCACAGATGGCTTCTCAGAAAGTCAGACCTACAAACACTCTCTGCAAACTGAGTTTCTTTCCTCCTTTGGGTACACCAAACCTCACTCCAGGTGTTCCAAGACCCTAGAAGGGAATAGCACAGATAACAACAACAAAAAAAGAGCAATCACAGAATCACAGAACTGGCAGGGTTGGAAGGGAGCTCAAGGCTCAGCCAGCTCCAACCCCCTGCCATGGGCAGGGACACTTCACACCACAGCAGCTTGCTCACAGCCACCTCCAGCCTGGCTGCAAACACCTCCAGGCAGGAGGCTTCTATCACCTCCCATGTTGAGGCTCCAACACCTCAACATCCTTCTTGGTGTGAAGGACCCAAACCTGAACCTAGGACTCAAGAACTCACCAATGCTGAGTTCAGTAGGAAAATCCCTGCCTTGGTCCTGCTGGCCACACCATTGCTGACCCAGGCCAGGATACCTTTGGCCTTCCTGGCCACCTGGGCATACCCTGGCTCATGTTCAGCCAGCTGTCAATCAATACCCCCTGGTCCTTTTCCACTGGGCAGTTTCCAACCACTCTGGCTCAAGCCTGAAGTATTCATGGGGTTGTTGTAACCCAAGTGCTGGACCCAGTGCACTTGGCCCTTGTTGATCCTCGTCCCTCTGGCCTTGGCCCATTGATCCAGCCTCACGAGATTCCTCTGGAGAGCCTGCTTAACCTCCAGCAGATCATCACTCCCACCCATCTCACTGCCATCCTCAAAGCTACTGCAGGTGTCTTGATCCCCTGGTCCAGATCATTGATAGAGATACTAAAGAGCACTGGCCCCAAGGCCCAGCTGTGATTCATTTCCTTCAAAGCTTTCAGATCTGCCATATCAGTTCAGAAGGAAAATGAAAGAGGGGAAATTCTTTTGGGTTATTATTTTCTGGTTCAGTCTGAACTGCAGTAAATATTTCAGCAGGAAGAGAGGCCTCCCTCCAAACACATCATCCACAACCTGAGCACCAAGGCAGGCGACAGGAAGCGCAGGCAGAGATCTATCCTGCCTGACAGCAGCTGCACAGAGCCCAGGGGCACTGGGCACAGTGATAAATCCTGAGCATTTCCCAGATGAAGAATGAACTTGTAACCTTCTCAGTATTTAACTGTCACTACAGCTCTTCCAGGCCACAGGTTTTAGTCTAAACAGAAGCCAGCTGAGTGCATTTTCATGCATTTACTGCTTGCTCCCCCTGCTTTGCTTCCATCGCTTTCCACTCTTATCTCACACAACGACTGCAGGCTCTGCTGCTGCTGCTGAGAGCAAACCAATTTTTCCACTGCTCTCAATTCATTCCATGTGTTGGAAACAGGGCTGGTACCCAGCCCCATCCCTCCTGCTGACAGCAAGGGGAAAGCTGACAGCACAGCTCATGGAGCTCTGACTTTGTACCAAAGACTTTCAGACACCACATCACTGCCTCCCTTCATGGGAAGAAACTTACCCTGGCAAAGGAACCTTCCAGGTGCTCAGACTCAGACCATCATGACACATGCTTTTGACACCCAAGATGAGGCATTAGGGAGAAATTATTCCCCATGAGGGAAAAAGGTTGCCCTGAGCAGTTGTGAAGAGGTCTTGAGCAACCTGGTCTAGAAGGAGGTGTCCCTGCCCATGGCAGGGGGATTGGAACTGGATGATCCTTAAGGGCCCTTCCAACCCAACCCAACCCAACCCATTCTAGGATTCTCAGATTAACTCAAGCACAAGCAAGTAGGTACAGAACTGTACAACACACATTTCATCCATTTCATATCTGTCCCTAAAGCTTCCTTCAAATGTGGATGGGATCCAGAGATATCAAACTTCAGGGGCTCTTAGCTTCTGATCTTCCCTCAGGACATTTCATGTTCTCTTCCACACCCAAACCACTTCTTAAGGAGGCTAGGCACAAATGTGGGGTGTGGCACATGGGTACATGAGATCTCCAGCTTGCACACTTCATCCTGAAGTTGGAAATAAGCTCTGTGCAATTCTCTCCTATTTACCTGTGCAAGCACACAAGCAGCACAGCAAACTGTCCCTGCTCATGGCCATCTGAGCACACAGCTCAACACGAGACACTTCAGGGTGCCCTGCCCTTTACTGGTGGTCAGACACTTTGTCCTTGCCACCATGGAATGAGAGAATCAGTCAAAGAATGGCTCAGGTTGGAAGAGACCTCAGAGATTATCTACTCCAACCTCCCCACCATGAGCCCCTGCAACTAGCCTCATCCAATCTGGCCTTGAACATCCCCAGGCAGGAGGCATCCACAACCTGCCTGGGCAACCTGTTCCAGAGTCTCACCACCCTCCCACTGAAGTTCTTCCTAAGCCCCAGTCTGATCCTGCTCTGCCTCAGCTTCAAACCATTCCCCCTTGGCCTGGCTCCAGACGCCCTTAGGAACAGTTCCTCTGCAGCCTTCCTGTAGGATAGCTTCAGCTAATGGGAGACAGCTCTAAGGCTTCCCCAGAGCCTTCTCTTCTCCAGGCTCAACACCTCCAGCTCCCTCAGCCTGTCATCACAGCAGAGGTGCTCCAGCCCTTGGACCATTCTTGTGGCCTCCTCTGGACTCATGCCAACAGTTCTGTGTCCTTGTGCCCAGGACACAGTATTTGAGGTGGGATATCTCCAGGGATGGGGCCTCTACTACCTCCCTGGGCAGCCCATCCCAGTGTTCCAGCACCCTCCTGGTACAGAACTCTCAATCTGCTCTGCTCTCATTTCAAACCACTGCCCCTCGTCCTGTCACTGCAGGCCCTTGGGCACAGTCCCTCTGCAGCCTTCTTGTAGCCCCTTTCAGGTATTGTTCTGTGCACAACTGAAGCTTAGGACTGGATGAAATGAGTTGTTTCTAACTACCTGCAAATCGCAGTCAGTCCCTGCCTGGCGCTGCAGGGAAATGGCAGCTGAGAGGCATCAACAGGAGCCTCACTTTAGTTGTCCTAACACTGTCAAACAATGCCAGGCAGAGATCTGCAAACCTCTCACTGCACTGCCACAGTGGCATGCTAAGAGATGGGAACAAAGGCTGGCTCTGCCTTAGGACAGCCTTTACCCTGCTGCTGACATCTCCAACCACAACAGCCCAGGTGCTCCGAGAAACAGATGCAGAAGCCCAGATGAGACTGGGGAGAATTCAATACCCCAGCAATGGATTTCTTGTATGGATCTCTGCCAGGCTCATTTTTAAGGCCAACAGAAGGTGCTTAAATTAAACAAAACCATGCTGTTACTAGGTGTGAAGAGATGGCAGATTTCCTAGGCTGGAAGGGAATGGTTCAGTGCTCAGATACCAGCTCCTCAAACTCTTCAACCCCTCATCAAACTACAGCACTGCAGCCACACAATTGCTCTCCACACTGATGTCTCAGAGGAAAGCAGAATTAGGATAGGGTAGGATAGGATAGGATAGGATAGGATAGGATAGGATAGGATAGGATAGGATAGGATAGGATAGGATAGGATAGGATAGGATAGGATAGGATAGGATAGGATAGGATAGGATAGACCAGGTTGGAAGAGACCTTCAAGATTATCGTGTCCAACCTATCAACCAATCCAACCCACCTCATCAACTAACCCATGGCACCAAGCACCCCATCAAGTCTCCTCCTGAACACCTCCAGGGATGGTGACTCCACCACCTCCCCAGGCAGCCCATTCCAATGGGCAATCACTCTCTCTGTGTAGAACTTCTTCCTAACCTCCAGCCTGAACCTCCCCTGGCACAGCTTGAGACTGTGTCCTCTTGTTCTGGTGCTGGCTGCCTGGGAGAAGAGACCAACCTCTGCCTGTCTACAACCTCCCTTCAGGTAGTTGTAGAGAGCAATAAGATCACCCCTGAGCCTCCTCCTCTCCTTAGAACTTAGAAAGAAAAAGAGAAAAGCAACTTTCCTCAGTGCCTTCTGTACAATTTTAAATACATTTGAAGTTCCAGGCACTAAATTAATTCCTTTGTTGGTTTGTTTGTAACAGGCATACAAACAAAACTCAGCAGAAAAGCACTGGCAGAACATCTTCCAAACCATCAGAATCAACTGCAAAAAAAATCCCTTACATGAGCTTAGGTAAGGAGCAGAGAGTGACCTCACGACCACTTTCAGCCCCCAAGTGACCTGGCTGCACAGCCTGCACGAGGGCTTTAACCCCAGCCTTACCTGGGACTTGCTTTAGCTTAACTGCAGCACAGCAGCAATATTATTAACTTCTGCCGCTGCCCATAAAGCTCCAAGCCTCCTGCCACTTCTGGAAGATATATAGGTTGGAACTGAAGGCAAGACAGCACAGGGTGAGCTGCATAAACACATCACCACCATATAAATGCAGTGCAGCATCAAGCATGTCAGTATTTAAAAAGACAAAGCACCCCAGTTTTATTCTTGTGGCCCAGAGAACTGAGACAAATGTGGTTTGGATTCTTCCTCCCTGCATGACCAGAATGTGTTTGCTTTCAAAACACTCTGAGTCAAAGCAGAGCTGCTCTGCATTTCAACAGGCCTCACAGAGAAGGGGTTTTTCACAGGATCACAAACAGCCACAGAGTGGTAGGGGTTGGAAGGGACCTCTGGAGATCACTGAGTCCAACCCCCCTGCCACAGCAGGGTCACCCAGGGCAGGTCACACAGGAATGCATCCAGGTGAGTCTGGAATCTCTCCAGAGCAGGAGACTCCACAGCTTCTTTGGGCAGCCTGCTCCAGGGCTCAGCACCCTCACAGGGAAAATATTTTCCCTCCTGCTCCCATGGAGCCTCCTCTGCTCCAGCTTGGCCCCAGTGCCCCTTGTCCTGTCATTGGACCTCCTTCAGCAGAGCCTGGCTCTGTGTCTTCCTGACACTGCCCTGCTCATCTTTATCACCAGCACTGAGGGTACCCCTCAGGCTCCTCTGCTCCAAGCCCCAGCTCCTTTAGCCTGTCCTCACAGGGAGATGTTCCACTGCCTGCAGCATCACTGTGGCTCTCCACTGGACTCTTTCAAGCAATTCCCTGAGGTCTTTCTTGAACAGAGGGGCCTGGAACTGGACACAAATGTCCAGATGTGGCCTCACCAGGCCAGAGCAGAGGAGCAAGAGAGCCTCTCTGGACCTGTCAGCCTTTCTAATACCCCTCAGGATGCCACTGGCCTTCTTGGCCACGAGGGCACATTGCTGGCTCATGGTCACCCAGCTTGTCCACCAGGAGCCCCCAGCTCCCTTTCCCCTACCCTGCTCTCCAACAGATACTCATGCCCACCTTCTAAAGAAAAGCTGAGCCAGACAAAAATGTTTCTGCACCAGCACCTACAGAAAGGAACACTGGGCTCAAAAAGTTGGTCCTGAGCCAGCAGGGGAGGAAAAGGAGGAGGCAGCTGAAATTACAAGTAGCAGGTCAGAGCACAAAGCAAGCACTGCCAGTGTACTCCCAGGAGAATATGCCCCCAGTGTGCTCAGAAACAAATTCTGTGCCTTGTTGCTGATCACTTTGACAGAGCTATGTTCAACACAGCTGTGAGGGAAAGCAGGAGTGCTGTGGATACCAATATAAACCTGCCTTCACTTCAGCCCTGGAGAGGAAGGCTTTAGCTGTTCAGCACTGAGCAGCTCAATGATCAGCTTCCTCAGATTTCTCAGATTTCTCTTTCAAACCCAGCTGATCTTCCCCAGCTCTTCTACACCACCAGTTCCAGGTACAACATAAAATCATGGAATCAAAGAATTGTTTCAGCTGGAAAAGCCCTCCAAGATCATCCACTCCAACCATCAACCCACCACCACCATGCCCACTAAACCATGGCCCCAGCTGCCATGGCCACACCTTTCTGGAACACCTCCAGGGCTGGGGACTCCACCACCTCCCTGGGCAGCCTCTGCCAATCCCTGACCACTCCTGCAGCAAAGACATTGTTCCTCACCTCCAACCTAACCCTCCCCTGGCACAATTCCAAGCCCTTTCCCCTTGTCCTATCACTTGTTACTAGAGTGAAGAGGCCAAGCCCTAC
Organism: Melanerpes formicivorus; assembly: GCF_026170545.1. NCBI lineage: Eukaryota > Metazoa > Chordata > Aves > Piciformes > Picidae > Melanerpes > Melanerpes formicivorus. The sequence goes on from NW_027142362.1 coordinate 23,709,726, forward strand.
CTCTCTCCAGCCTCCTTTCAGGGAGCTGTAGAGAGCAGTTCAGTCTCCCCTCAGCTTCATCTTCTTCACACTAAACAACCCCAGTTCCCTCAGCTGCTCCTCACCAGCCCTGTTCTCCAGACCTTCTCACCAGCCTGGCAGCCACCCTCCAGCACCCTCTGGACACCCTCCAGCACTTCAGTGCCTTTCCTGTACTGTGGCACCTAGAATTGTGGCCTCACCAGGGCCAAGCACAGGGGCACAATCACTTTTCTGTTGCTACTCTTAAGCACTCTCACAGGCTGTGCCAGGGGAGGTTTAGGCTGGAGGTGAGGAGAAAGTTCTTCACTGAGAAAGCTGTTAGCCATTGGGGTGTGCTGCCCAGGGGGTCCCCATGCCTGGAGGTGTTCAGGGGGGACTGGATGTGGCACTTGGTGCCATGGTTTAGTTGTCAGGAGGTCTTGGGTGACAAGTTGGACTTGATGACCTCTGAGGTCTTTCCCAGCCTTGTTGATTCTATGATTCTCTATTCCAGTGTACTGTAGCTGAAGAATTCCAAACCAATAGTAAGATCCAATCAATTTCAGAAGCACCTGACAGGTTTCCCCAGGACACAGCAGAAAGGTGAAGAAGCAAATCTTGCTGCTACCTTATTTGCCCAGGGTCTTTAAGAAAGCTGTTCTCAAAATCAGTGTGATCAACCCTTGAGTGCAGTTTCTGGGAAGAACAGGTCTCAAGAAGGAGAGAGACAGTGAGGCACAGGAGGGACCAGGGCAGTCCCATGACGTACTCAGCTTTCATCTGCTGTCAAGCTCCTTGAAAACAACAAAAGCCTGAGGGAGTAAGAAAAATACTTCTTGCAGGCCCTTTCAAGGACGGTCTCAGTAGGATCAGAGAGTTGTTTTGGTTGTAAAAGGCCTTTAGGATCATCAGGTGCAACCGCTAAGTGCAGCAGCAGCCAACACACACAGCTGGGGCAGCGATGTGGGGATTTTGTTTGGGCACAACAACCAATGGGCTCTTCCACTGACCACCCAAAGCACTCCTGTAAAAAGTCACCTGGAGATCTGTTCTCTCAAACAGTTCAACAGTTGGCCTACCTTGAACTGCAAGCTCTGCCTGAGCTGTGATAGTCTCATTTCCATTCTCTGCTATGCAGGTGTAGGTCCCAGCGTCCTCCTCCGCCACCTCGCTGATCGCCAGGCTGCCTCCCGCCAGCAGCAGAAGCCTTTCATGGCTGCACAAAACAGGACAAAGGGGTCAGCTGATGGGCAAGTCACAGAATCACACAGCCTGTGGGGTGGGAAGGGACCTCTAGAGACACATCTTGGGATTCTTTTCACAGCATTCCATTGTGACTGCTGCCAGCAAAGGCAGGAGCCTCCCGACACGGATCGGATCAAAAGCGAACGCACAGGAAAACAGGAGCCTTAGTGGTGATCAAAGACAATGAAGCACAATCCACCTCAAGCAAGACAAATCCTCTCCCCTTCTCCCCCTTTCTTTTCTTCTGTTCACCTGTATTCTGCCCAGGTGAATTCATTAGACTTAAACCACACAAGTGTGCTGAAGCTAGCACAAAGAAACCAAACCTAGAAGTCTTGGGCCGTGCCACCTCCAAGGCATCAAGGCACCTCAGGATCATCTGAAGAGCTTCCAAGACCATTTAAGACCACCACAGAATGTCAGGGGCTGGAAGGGACCTCGAGAGACCATCCAGCCCACCACCCCTGCCAAAGCAGGATCACCTACACCACTTCACACAGGAACTCATGCAGGCAGGTCCTGGATATCTCCACATCCAACAAATCAATGTTCCTCCCAGTTCCTGAACCTCTTTGTCTGCAGCTGGACATGGACAGCCCATGAAGACAAAAGAGCTATCCAAACATTGTCTAGGTGAACAAAACCAATGCCACTGAAGACATTGTGTGTGCAAATGGCGTGTTAGGGCTGCACTAAAACCGTGCCTAAAGGAAAATAAATGAGGGAGACAAGGCTGGACCTTCACACATCCACACACGCAGTTGTGTACCTCCTGCTGTTATGCAAAAGAGCTGCTTTGATTCCTCCTTCCAGCACTGGGGGTAAATTAAGTGAATCTGAGCACCATGTAATCTGCTGAAGGCTAAAGATGACAGCAGAAAGAAATGGAGGCACTTGCTAACTGAGGTGGATCTGCCAGTGAGAGCCAGGACACACAACAAGGCAGGCTGGCCACCAGACAGGCTTTTAGCGTCGCTCTAATGACTGAGAGTGCCTTCTGCTGCCTGCCTCCTGATCTCCATAGTAACCCAGCTAAAAGCAACACGTGCAGGGTGAGGCTCATTTTCCCATGGGCAGCCCCTGGAAAAGGAAGCAGAGTGTGCATGGTGAGACAGGAGACCTGTGGTGACTGAGCAGTAATTGAGATGTGCTCGGCAATGGTCTCTGGCAGCCCAGCAGGCAGCTGTGTGCTGGGCTCCAGCCAGAGCAGGGAGAGCAGCAGCACAGGGAGGGGATTCTGCCCCTCTGCTCTGCTGAGGCCCTGCCTGCAGCACTGCCTCCAGCTCTGGGGCCCCCAGCACAAGAAGGACCTGGAGCTGCTGGAGTGGGTCCTGAGGAGATCACAAAGACAATCACAGGGCAGAAGAACCTCCCCTATGGGGACAGGCTGAGAGAGTTGGGGCTGCTCAGCCTGGAGAAGAGAAGGCTCCAGGGAGACCTTATAGCAGCCTTACAGTACCTGAAGGGGACCTACAAGAAAGCCAAGGATTTTTGACAAGGGCTTCTAGTGACAGGATGAGAGGGAACAGCTTTAAGCTTGTGGAGGGCAGACTGAGACTGGAGATGAGGAAGACATTCTTTCCAGTGAGGGTGGGGAGACACTGGAACAGCTTGCCCAGGGAGGCTGAGGATGCCCCCTCCCTGGAGGTGTTCCAGGCCAGAACTTGAGCAACCTGGGCTAGTGGGAGGTGTCCCTGCCCATGGCAGTGGGTCAGAACTGGATGGTCTTTAAGGTCCCTTCCAAAGTAAACCATTCCACGAATGTATGTCACCAGAACTATAAAAAGTTAGCAGACATTGTCACATTAGCCACAAGTTTCTCCCTGTAGACAAACTGCTGCCATTTACAAGGTTACGTAATCCTCAGCCACCTTAACTTTATGGTGTGTTTTTAGTGCCTTTGATTATTTTGCTCCAGAAAGCCTGCAGGAGAGTGCAGAGTTTACCTAAGTGTCACCCAGTACAAGTTTAACTGTGTGAAAAAACAGGGAAGAAAACGATTAACCCCTCAGACCCCTCAGTGATGCTTCCAGCAGGCATTGGCTAGGGGATTAGGCTGGGCTCAAAGCAAAACTGCCACGCTAATAGAGTCAAAACATCTTCATTTTGTAAGGACAATGAAGCATTCCCACAAAAAAAGAGTCAAGCAATCAGATTTCAGGCACTGGAGACAAAGGATCAGCTTAATATAAAAGCCATAACACGATTTCAAGTGTCATTAAAGGCAACAAAGATTGATCACTCAAGTGTCAGGGAACAGCAAGAGGAGCAAATCAAATTGAAGCCTTCTGCAGACATTCCAGGCAGCCTTCAGAGCCCCACTCAGGGTGCACAGCCTCTGGAGCTGCTCTGGCTCCCTGCCTCCTGTGCTGCTTCTTGCTCCATCAGCACACAACAGAGTCAGCCTTTGTTAATGTACTGTATGCAAACAGCCAGTCTCACCCCGGGGGCTGAGCTCCCTCCCCACCACCACCTCTGAAATGACTACTGCCCAAACACCTCCTGATCCATTTGCAGCCTGGGTAAAGCACAGCAGATAAAATTAGACACTGACTTCGATTATTTGGTGGAGTCTCCTGCCCAGGAACCTCCCCACAATGGCTCTGCTCTCGTTAACCTTCGCCGAGTCAAGCCAGTGCCACTCGCGCCATACCGCCCGCTCCCAGGGCCTGGCAGACAATCATGTGGAATGATTACAAACATCACAGCTTTCTGGGAGCTGTGTTGAAGGGGGGTAAAACACCCACACCAAACCCCAAACCCATCTTAAGGCAATGGGTGTGATCACACAATTGTATCAGCTCATTGAAACCAGGACAGGGACAGCAGACAATGAACACCGTGTGCGCCACCTCGGCTTTGTCGCCTCCTCCCTTGAGGAAACCCTCAGCCCCCCCCCCCCAGCCACCTTCCACATTTCCACAGGCAACACATTTCACTGCAACTGACAGCCCAAACCCACCATCGAGTCAGCTGTACTTCAACAGCCTTCCTAAAGCATCATGGTGCTGTTTGGAGTCCTTTCAGCACTTCATTCTCACACTGAACAGCTCATTTACTGCACTTCCTGGGCTGGAAGGGGCTTCTAGAAATCAGCAAATCCAACCCCCCTGCCAGAGCTGGATCACCTAGGACAGGTCACACAGGAATGTATCCAGACAGGACTTGAAAGTCTCCAGAGGAGGAGACTGCACAACCTCTCTGGGCAGCCTGCTCCAGGGCTCCAGCACCCTCACATCAAACAAGTTTCACCTCCCGTTCAGATGGAACCTCGTGCTTGTTCCTTGCCACGTCACTGGGCATCACCAGAAACAGCCTGGCACCTTCATCCTGACACCCACCCCTCAGGTATTTATAGACCTTGATCACACCCCCTCTCAGACTTCTCCAGACTAAGCAGCCCCAGGGCCCTCAGTCTTTCTTCACAGCACAAGTGCCCCAGTCACGCTGATGGCTTCAGCTGGCCTCTCTCCAGCAGTCGGCTGTGAAGAGTCTGTGGTACATGCATTTGTAACTGCTTCCACAGACTGGCCAAAGAGAAGCTGAGTTATCCAAGAGATGCTGGTAGAGCACAAATGACCCACACACTGGGAACATTTTGAAGCAGAATCTCTTCCAAACACTCAGTGCCCGAGGTCCACAAGGAAGATCCAGGGGCTGGAACACCTCTGCTATGAGGATGGGCTGAGGGAGTTGGGGGTGTTCAGCCTGGAGAAGAGAAGAATCTGGGGGTACCTTAGAGCTGCCTTCTGATACCTGAAGGACTGCTGGAGAGGCACTTCTCCTAAGGGTGTCTAGAAACAAGACAAGGGGGAATGGTTTGAAGATGAGAGAGAGCAGGGTTAGACTGGAGTTTAGGAAACTCTTCAGTACAAGGCTGGGGAGACTCTGTAACAGGTTGCCCAGGGAGGCTGTGGATGCCTCTTCCCTTGGAGGTGTTCCAGGCCAGGCTGGATGAGGCCTTGAGCAGCCAAGTCTAGTGGAGAGGTGTCCCTGCCCATGGCATGGAGGTGGAGTAGATGATCTCTGAGGCCCTTCCAACCTAAGGCATTCTTTGATGATGATGATGAATCCATCCCAGCAGCCACCTCACCTGACACTTCCCAGCTTCAGAATCCCCAAGAGCACAAAATTGCTCCCTGTCCTGCTTTGAGTTGAAAGGGAACCCTCTCTTCAGTTTTTTGACTCCTCATCTCACTCTCTTCTCAGTAACTGGCAGAAGGAGCCAGGGAGCTGCACAGTTTCCCTATGTTCCATGAGGCAGTGGTTGGAACTCTCCTTAGCAGCTTGGATCCCCACAAGTCCATGGGACCAGATGGGATTCATCCTAGGGTGCTGAGAGAGCTGGCAGAGGAGCTGGCCAAGCCACTCTCCATAATTTTCCAGCAGTCCTGGCTCACTGGCGAGGTCCCAGAGGACTGGAAGCTGGCCAACGTGGTGCCCATCCACAAGCAGGGCAGGTTGGATGAGCCAGGGAATTAGAGGCCTGTCAGCCTGACCTCAGTGCCAGGCAAGATCATGGAACAGTCATCCTGAGTGCAATCACACAGCACTTAGAGGATGGCCAAGGGATCAGGCCTAGCCAGCATGGATTTAGGAAGGGCAGGTCCTGCCTGACCAGCCTGATCTCCTTCTATGATCAGGTGACCCACCTGGTGGCTGTGGGGCAGGCTGTGGATGTAGTCTACCTGGACCTCAGCAAGGCCTTTGACACCGTCCCCCACAGCAAACTGCTGGCTAAGCTGTCAGCCCCTGGCTGGGATGGGAGCACACTGCGATGGGTTAGGAACTGGCTGGAGGGCCAAGCCCAGAGAGTGGTGGTGAATGGTGCCACAGCCAGCTGGCAGCCAGGCACCAGTGCTGTGCCCCAGGGAGCAGTGCTGGGCCCTGTGCTCTTTACCATCTTCATTGATGATCTGGAGGAGGGCATTGAGTCCAGCATCAGTAAATTTGCTGACGACACCAAGCTGGGGCAGGAGTTGATCTGCTGGAGGGCAGAGAGGCTCTGCAGAGGGACCTGGACAGGCTGGACAGATGGGCAGAGGCCAAGGGCAGGAGATTGAACACATCCAAGTGCCAGGGGCTGCACTTTGGCCACAAGAACCCCATGCAGTGCTGCAGGCTGGGGTCAGAGTGGCTGAGAGCAGCCAGGCAGAGAGGGAGCTGGGGGTGCTGGTCAATGGTAGGCTGAACATGAGCCTGCAGTGTGCCCAGGCAGCCAAGAGGGCCAATGGCATCCTGGCCTGCATCAAGAACAGTGTGGCCAGCAGGAGCAGGGAGGTCATTCTGCCCCTGTACACTGCACTGGTTAGGCCACACCTCGAGTCCTGTGTCCAGTGCTGGGCTCCTCAGTTTAGGAAGGAGGTTGACTTGCTGGAACAAGTCCAGAGAAGAGCAACAAAGTTGGTGAGGGGTTTGGAGCACAGCCCTGTGAGGAGAGGCTGAGGGAGCTGGGGTTGCTTAGCCTGCAGAAGAGGAGACTCAGGGGTGACCTTATCAGTCTCTACAACTACCTGAAGGGAGGTTGTAGACAGGCAGAGGTTGGTCTCTTCTCCCAGGCACCCAGTACCAGAACAAGAGGACACAGTCTCAGGCTGCGCCAGGGGAGGTTCAGGCTGGAGGTGAGGAAGAAGTTCTACACAGAGAGAGTGATTGCCCATTGGAATGGGCTGCCTGGGGAGGTGGTGGAGTCACCATCCCTGGAGGTGTTCAGGAGGAGACTTGATGGGGTGCTTGGTGCCATGGGTTAGCTGTTTGGGTGGGTTGGATTGGTTGATGGGTTGGACACGATGATCTTGAAGGTCTCTTCCAACCTGGTTTGGTTTATTCTAATAAAGGTTTATTCTAATTCTAATAAAGGTTTATTCTAACTGCACATCCTGGAGTTGGCAGAGTGGCTTTGCAGATGACTCCTTGTCTGCTTCTAGTCGTAGTGCCTGAGCCAGCTCTGCTTCTAGCAGTAAGAGAGAGTCACTGCCAAGGGCTGGCCTGCAGAAAGGCCCTGCCTGAGACTTGCTCCTGGGCACACCAAGGGCACTGCCACAGCTTCTGCCTCACCATGGGGGCCAGGAGGGCAGAGGTGGCACCTGCAGGGAGGAGCAGACAGGACAGGAGAGCTTCAACTGCCCACCAAGGGATTGCAGCCCATGGATGGCATCTTCAGGAGCAAGCTGAGGGATGCCCAGGTTCAAACCTCCTCTTCACTGCCTGCTGTCCCAGCAGCACTCTGTGCCTTCTGCCTTCCCTCCTCATCCTAATCCAGTTCCAGAATCCAACTGCTGAATCCAGTTCCCATCTGCTGCTGAGTCCAGTCTGGGGCTTCCCCAGTGCCTGGCCCCAGCAGCAGTGGTGCCCTCCCTGCCATCAGGTGTTGGGTTCCATGTCCATGTGTCTATTCATATCTGTTTCGTTTGACTGTTCATCCTCCCATTAAAGCAGCTTCAGTTTTCTCTCCCTCCTTCCCTTTCTCTTCCTTTTGGGAAGGCAGCTGAGCCCATGGAGAGCCTCTGTCACTTGACTGGGGGCCAGCCCAGCCCTGACCCTTGACACTCCTGCATTTGTTACCATGCAGACCTTCAGGCAGTAGGATCTTCAGCCAGACATGATGATAAAGAAGAGAGTAAGTTAAAAAGCAGTGAGAAATCTGTGGAGCTGCTCAGCCTGTCCCCCACACCTCCACTGCAGCACTGGGGCACCAAACACTCAGGCAGCTTTTGCTTGAGCAAGCAAGGACACAAACAGCTGCAGACTTCAGAGGCTTCTCCTCCTTCCTTCCATTCCTCTCAGCATTTCTTTTCTGTGTCCCTGGCAGAGACTCCTTCAGAGTTTATGGAGGAAATCCAGCTGCAGAGGAAGGAGGAGGTGAGCCAAGTGTGGCAGGGGGGTGTGCATTCTGTACAACTAAGTGATGTTTGACTCCTGGCTTTTTGGCTCCTCTCAAATAAGTCCCTCCAAGACTATGACCTACCCAGCCCAGTCCTCAGGAGCCTTAGGTGCTGTGCATGTTACATCCCAAGGCTTTGCCACACAAATCCACACAAGCCCAAAGGCTCACTTCCTATTTTTAAGCTCCACTTTGGAGCTTCGAGCACTGGCCCTGGAAATCTCAACCCAGAACAGGGCTTAGCCTTTGCCTTTCTTTTCAGGCCATATAGTTTTGAGAGGATTATTACTGTGTCCAGTTCTGGTGCCCCCAGCACAAGAAGGACAAGGAAGTGTTCAAGTGGGGCCAGGGAAGGCCATGAAGGCAATCAGAGAGCTGAAGAACCTCCCCTATGGAAACAGGCTGTGAGAGCTGGGGCTGTTCAGCCTGGAGAGAAGGCTCCAGGGAGACCTTAGAGCAGCCTTCCAGAACCTCCAGGGAGACCTTAGAGCAGCCTTCCAGAACCTCCAGGGAGACCTTAGAGCAGCCTTCCAGAACCTGAAGGGGGCTACAAGAAATCTGAGAAGAGACTTTTTCCTTTTCTTGTAGTGATAGGATGAGAGAGAACAGCTTTAAGCTTGTGGAAGGGAGATTGAGACTGGAGATGAGGAAGACCAGGGAGGGTGGGGAGACACTGGCACAGGTTGCCCAGGGAGACTGTGAATGCCCCCTCCCTGGAGGTGTTCCAGGCCAGGATTTGAGCAACCTGGGCTAGTGGGAGGTGTCCCTGCCCATGGCAGGGGGGGTTGGAATTGGATGATCTTGAAGGTCCCAACCAACCCAAACCACTTTAGGATTCAATGATTACTTACTTGACTATCAACCCAATCCAGTTAAAAGCTTCCAGCACAACTCAAATGGATGTCCCAGGGACAGGGTAACAGGTCCCATTGGCAGCTTTGTGGCTACTGCTCTCTCAAATTGCAAATACAGGAGGAAAGGTCTCAAAGGAGCAGGCCACAGCTGGACAAAATGATGCCTAGAGAAGGAGACATAGATGGTGCAAGTGCACAGAGACCCTTCCTTCAAATAGTCTCTTCTTCTTCAGGTTCTGAGGACTGAAGCCCTTCCAAAGGCCTGAGCATCATAGTATCATAGTAGTATCATAGTATCAGTCAGGGTTGGAAGGGACCACAAGGATCATCCAGTTCCAACCCCCCTGCCATGGGCAGGGACACCCCACACTACATCAGGCTGCCCAGAGCCTCAGCCAGCCTGGCCTTAAACACCTCCAGGGACAGGGCCCCAACCACCTCCCTGCACAACCCATTCCAGGGCTTCACCACTCTCATGGGGAAGAACTTCCTCCTCCCCTCCAGCCTCAATCTCCCCACCTCCAGCTTCATTCCATTCCCCCTAGTCCTATCACTACCTGAGATCCTGAGCAGTCCCTCCCCAGCCTTCCTGTAGCCCCCTTCAGATCCTGGAAGGCCACAATGAGGTCACCTCAGAGCCTTCTCTTCTCCAGACAGAACAGCCCCAACTCCTTCAGTCTGTCCTCACAGCAGAGCAGCTCCAGCCCTCTGCTCATCCTCCTGGCCCTGCTCTGGACACCTTCCAGCACCTCCACATCCCTCTTGCCATAGGGGCTCCAGAACTGGAGGCAGGACTCCAGGTGGGGTCTCCCCAGAGCTGAGCAGAGGGGGAGAATCACCTCCCTTGCCCTGCTGGCCACACTTCTCCTGCTGCAGCCCAGGCTCTGCTTGGCTTTCTGGGCTGCAAGTGCACACTGAGAGCTCCTGGTGAGCTTCTCCTCCCCCAGCACCCCCAAGGCTCTCTCCTCAGGGCTGCTTTCCAGCCAGTCCCTGCCCAGCCTGGATTTGTGCCTGGGGTTGCCTCCAGCCAGCTGCAGGACCCTGCCCTTGGTCTTGTTGAACCTCCTGAGGTTGGCTTGTGCCCAGCTCTCCAGCCTGGCCAGGTCCTTCTGGATGGATCCCTTCCCTCCAGCTGCCTGCTGCCCCACACAGCTTGGTGTCAGCAGCAACCCTGCTGAGGGTGCACTCAGTGCCACTGTCCATGGCACCCACAGGGATGTTGAACAAGCCTGGTCCCAGGACTGACCCCTGAGGGACTCTGCTTGTCCCTGGCCTCCCCTGGGCCCTGGAGCCATTGCCAGGCACTCTTTGGGTGCAGCCCTCAGGCCAGTTCTGTCCCCATCTGGTGCTCACCCCTCACACCCATGTGTCACCAGCCTGGAGCCCAGGCTGTGGTGCGGGGCAGTGTCGAAGGCTGTGCTCAGGCCCAGGCAAACCACAGCAGCTGCTCCTTTCCTGTGGGATGTGAGTGGAATGTGAGGATTTCATAGCCTTTGAGAGACATTTTCACGAGGAACCAAAAAGCCAACAGTCAAATTATCACTGAGATCACTTGAAAATCTTGAGGTGAACAAGTTCTGAAAGGATTCCTTGAGGCTCTAGCAGCTTCTAACAGCAGAGGAATCTTTCAGCATTGCAGCACCATCACCAGTTTCTCACCCTAACCCTTAAAAACATTTTATCACAGCCAGCTAATTTCACAGAATACTGAATGAAAGGCTGCTTGTTAGAACAAGTGCCAAGCCCACCATCAGCACAGTTTACTCAGACTTAGCCATTAACATAAATCTCATTGCTGTCCTCCACAAACACTCCATCCAAATTAAATACCTTCCTGAGAAATCTTTCATTGCACACCCTCCACCACTCCCAATCCTGAAGGATCATCTGGCTTTCCCACACAGACAGGAGCCTGGATGGATTTTCCTTAACAATGCAGCCTGAAAGGTCAACATCTCACAGAGTCATGGAATGGGTTGAAAAGGACCTTAAAGATCATCCAGTTCCAACCCACCCCTGCCATGGGCAGGGACACCTCCCCCCAGCCCAGCTTGCTCAAGGCTTCATCCAGCCTGGCCTTGAACCCCTCCATGGAGGAGACATCCACAACCTCCCTGGGCAACCTGTTCCACCCTCACTGTGAAGAATTTCTTCCTAATACCAGGTCTAAATCTGCCACCCTCAAAGATTAATCACCAGAGTCAAACCCAAAGCCAAGCCAAACCCAAAGACAAAGCCAAACCCAAACCAAAGCCAAACCCAAAGCCAAACCAAAGCCAAACCCAAACCAAAGCCAAACCCAAAGCCAAACCAAAGCCAAACCGAAAGCCAAGCCGAACCCAAACCCAAACCAAACCCAAAGCCAAACCAAAGCCAAACCCAAACCAAAGCCAAGCCCAAACCCAAAACCAAAGCCAAACCCAAACCAAAGCCAAACCCAAAGCCAAGCCGAACCCAAAGCCAAGCCAAACCCAAAGCCAAACCAAACCCAAAGCCAAACCAAAGCCAAACCCAAAACAAAGCCAAGCCCAAACCCAAACCCAAACCCAAAGCCAAACCAAAGCCAAACCCAAACCAAAGCCAAGCCCAAACCCAAACCCAAAGCCAAGCCAAGGCCAAAGCCAAAGCCAAAGGCCAAACCAAAACAGGAAAAATTAGTTTGTGTGCCCAAACCCTTTCAGGAAGAGTATAAACCAGGGCCATAAGTGCCCAGAGCGAGCTTTGTTCCCTAAGCCCACAGCCACACACCAAGTTGCACCAACACCTGTGTGTTTAAGGGTGGGTGCAGGCCTGGCTATGTTTATGCCTGCAAGGTGTGCATTGACCAAAACCACCCTCTCAGAGCCATCCTTTCAGGCAGGAGGTGCATTCAGATCTGCCCAGATGCAGAGCAGCATGTTTTTTTCCCTCATGCTAAGAAGCAAAGCTTTGCTTTTATACCAAGAGGGGATTTTACCCCAAAGACCGAGTGATGTCATGTGCAACTAAACTCACAAGCCATGCCTAACAAGCCAAGGCACCTCACTTTGCAACAGGCCAGCTACAGGCTTCACTCCCCCAGAGGATCTGAGTTCCCAGTTCTAGAGATTTCCCAGTTGTTCCATTCAGCAGAAGAATCCCCAACAGCTGTGGGGGAATGGAGCTTAAGAACTTTGTGGTGTTTGCTCCTTGAACCATTCCCTCTTAAGCCACCCTCATGAGCAGCAGACTGGAAGAGTTTTGGCACAGTTTGAGCACGTTAAGGAACAATGAAAGAAGCTTCCTCCTACAGAGTGAAAACAAATCCAACTTTCTCCTTCAGCTTCCTTGAAAGCAAGCTCTACAATGAGCACATATTTCACTGTAAGGAGAAAACAGCTATGTGCTGGAACAAAATGTCCTGCTGTGAGCCAGAGCAGAGCCACTTCTGCTCAGGGCTGGCACTGCCCAGCTCAGCCTCTGCTCACTCAGGCACCTGCTGAACCTCAGGGCAGCTTGGCACAGCCAGGGGCTGCTCCTGGCAGGGAGAAGCTCTTGGGGAGAGTCACTGCCAAGGGCTGGCCTGCACAAAGGCTCTGCCTGAGACTTGCTCCTGGGCACACCAAGGGCATTGCCACAGCTTGTGCCACACCTTGTGGGGCAGGAGGGCAGAGGTGGCACCTGCAGGGAGGAGCAGACAGGACAGGGGAGCCTCAACTGCCCACCAAGGGATTGCAGCCCATGGATGGCATCTTCAGGAGCAAGCTGAGGGATGCCCAGGCTCAAGCCTCCTCTTCACTGCCTGCTGTCCCAGCAGCACTCTCTGCCTTCTGCCTTCCATCCCTGTGTGCCTGAAGCCAATTCCAGCATCCAGCTGCTGAATCCAGTCCCATCTGCTGCTGAGTCCAGTCTGGGCCTTGCCCAGGGCCTGCCCCCAGCAGCAGTGGTGCCAGAGGTGCCCTCACTGCCATCGGGGGCTGGGCTCCATACTGTCTTGTGTCTCTTTCTCTATTTCATGGGATTGTTCTTCTTTCCACCACAGCTGGATTAGTTACTTTCCCACCCCATTAGTCTCTGCATTTTATTCCCTTTCTCTTCCCCAGGTTGGAAGGGAGCTCAAGGCTCAGCCAGCTACAATCCCCTGCCATGGGCAGGGACACCTCACACCACAGCAGCTTGCTCACAGCCACCTCCAGCCTGGCTGCAAACACCTCCAGGCAGGAGGCTTCCACCACCTCCCTGGGCAACCTGGGCCAGGCTCTCACCACCCTCATGGGGAACAACTTCTTCCTCACATCCAATCTCAATCTCTACACTTCTAGTTTTGTTCCATCCCCCCCAGTCCTATCCCTCCCTGACACCCTCAGAAGTCCCTCCCCAGCTTTCTTGGAGCCCCCTGCAGATGCTGGAAGGCCACAATTAGGTCTCCTGGGAGCCTTCTCCTCTCCAGACTGAATATTTATAAAGATACAAGATGCCATCATTTGCCATCCAAGAAAACCAAATTAAGCTCTTCCTGGGCATATTTATTCTCCTCATTCATCACATTTGATTGTGCAAGTCTCATGGCTCTGCACCACCCTTCACACATGAATGATTTCTAGCATTTACAAAACACTGACTCTCACTCCCGTGCCCTCAGACTGCCAGCCCCACAATTCCTCAGCATCCCCCACAGAAGCTCACATTTCCCACAGAAAGACAGCTCTGCTGTGACCAGCTTCAGCAGCTTTTCATTTAGGAGTTGACAAAAAAAAGAGATCTATTGCCAGCACTGAGCCTGGAGAGAGACCTGAATTATTCAAGGGCATCCTGGCCTGCAGCAGGCAGAGTGTGGCCAGCAGGAGAAAGGAAGTCATTTTGCCCCTGGGCTCAGCACTGCTGAGGCCACAGCTTGAGTCCTGTGTCCAGTTCTGGGCTCCTCAGTTTCAGAAGGACATTGAGAGACTTGAAGGTGTCCAGAGAAGGGCAAGGAGGCTGGGGAGGGGTCTGGAGCACAGCCCTGGGAGGAGAGGCTGAGGGAGCTGGGCTTGCTTAGCCTGCAGAAGAGGAGGCTCAGGGGAGACCTTCTTGCTCTCTGCAACTGCCTGCAGGGAGGTTGGAGCCAGCTGGGGGTTGGGCTCGTCTGCCAGGCAGGCAAGCAGCCCCAGAACAAGAGGACACAGTCTCAGGCTGTGCCAGGGGAGGTTTAGGCTGGAGGTGAGGAGAAAGTTCTTGCCAGCAAGAGGAATTGGCCCTTGGGATGTGCTGCCCAGGGAGATGGTGGAGTCCCCATGGCTGGAGGTGTTGCAGAGGGGATTGGATGTGGCCCTTGGAGCCATGGTTGAGTTGTTAGGAGGTGCTGGGTATCAGGTTGGATTTGATGATCTCTGAGGTCTTTTCCAACCTGCTTGATTCTCTGATTCTATTCCTTCAGCTGCTTGCTGGTGCAGCCATGCCACAAGACAGCTTTACCCCTCGTTGTTTCATGATGAGCTCATCTCTACACTGATCTCACCCCTGACTTAGAGGGATGTTGAGAACATTCAAGTACCTCACAGAATTGTCAGGGTTGGAAGGGACCCCAAGGATCCTCTAGCTCCAAACCCCCTGCTGAAGAATGCCTGAGAGCCCTGGGGCTGTTTTGCCTGGAGAAGAGACAGCTCAAGAGGAGTTCTGATGAATGTCTATAAATATCTGAGAGGTGAGTGTCAGGATGAAGGGGCAAGGGGCAATGGAGATAAATTCAATCACAGGAGGTTCCACCTCAACATGAGCAGAAAGTTCTTTACTGTGAGGGTGCTGGAGCCCTGGAGCAGGCTGCCCAGAGAGGTTGTGGAGTCTCCTACCCTGGAGACTTTCAAGCCCCATCTGGACACATTCCTGTGTGACCTCTCCTAGGTGATCCTGCACTGGCAGGGGGGTTGGACTTGATCTCTGGAGGCCCCTTCCAGCCCCTAGCATTCTGCAGTCCCCTCATTAGTTGCTGCTTCTACTCCAGTGGCAATCTCGAAGCAGTACACTCTCAACAACCTCCCTCTTTCAAACAAGCTTCCTTGGTTTCAGATGTCTGCAAACAAAAAAAAGTGCTGTAAGACTGTTCCACAAGTCTCACAGCCTACCTTAGCTGTCACAACACTCAGCCTAGAAGCCCTCCAGCACTTGGGAAGCAGCTGCTGCTCTCGTGGGTTAAAATGAAGCAGGAAGCAAACTACACTGTCTTTAAACTGTGACTGCAGGTGGCTTCCTCCCACTAGATGAGAATCCACAGGCCAACCATTACTCACCCTTCTGTGATAAGCTCTTCTTCATTTCTTGTCCACCTGATAGAAGGGGTTGGAAATCCTACAGCCACACAAGGGAACACTGCAGTCTGCCCAGTGACTTTGGTGAGGGAAGAGGGCTGCTTCGTGAACACCAAGCTCTGCGGCACCTCGGGATCTGCAAACGGGTGGGAAACGACCAAGTGGTTACTGCAGGCAGAGTCAGAAGATGATCAGAGCCAAGAAAAAACAGTAGGTGAAATTAAAAACCCAAGCCCACCCCAGGAATGAAACATTTCCTTTTCCCCTGTATGCTCACAGGACTCAGCCCAGCCCTCACCCACACAAAGTGTTTTCTGTGACAGACTCTCCCAGCCTCCCACGTGAACTCCTCACTCTTTCCTCCAGACATGCAAACTGATTTGCCACCACTGAGATTCTCACTCCTCCATCTGCCTGGGAAGCAGTTTCTGCTAAAAGCTACAGCCCTGCAACTGCAACTTCCACCAGCTAGTACAGGAGCAATCAGGAAAGGTATAGGCTTCACTTTGGACAAGCCTAGGTTGGACTCGATGATCTCAAAGGTCTCTTCCAACCTGGTCCGGTCCATTCCATTCTATTCTATTCTATTCTATTCTATTCTATTCTATTCTATTCTATTCTATTCTATTCTATTCTATTCTATTCTATTCCACTCCATTCCATTCCATTCCATTCCATTCCATTCCATTCCATTCCATTCCATTCCATTCCATTCCATTCCATTCCATCACCTGACTTCATCTGGGAGCTGTCTGACAGGCAGGGAGGGAAATGAAATCACTGCAGCAGAGAGTCAGCCTCGTGTGAAATACAACACAGAGGTACTTTACATGCTGAGGAAATAAGGGATTTGTACCAAACCAGAATTCCACCATGGCTTGCCATCCTCATTGAAATAGGCAATCCTCAGGGAGGCCATCCTGCCCCTGGGCACTGCACTGGTCAGGCCACAGCTTGAGTCCTGTGTCCAGTTCTGGGCTCCTCAGTTTAGGAAAGCTGTTGAGCTGCTTGAAGGTGTCCAGAGAAGGGCAAGGAGGCTGGGGAGGGGTCTGGAGCACAGCCCTGGGAGGAGAGGCTGAGGGAGCTGGGGCTGCTTAGCCTGCAGAAGAAGAGGCTCAGGGGAGACCTTCTTGCTCTTTCCAACTCCCTGCAGGGAGGTTGGAGCCAGCTGGGGGTTGGTCTCTTCTCCCAGGCAAGCAGCCCCAGAAGAAGAGGACACAGTCTGCAGCTGTGCCAGGGGAGATTTAGGCTGGAGGTGAGGAAGAAATTCTACAGAGAGAGAGAGATTGGCCCTTGGGATGTGCTGCCCAGGGAGGTGGTGGAGTCACCATCACTGGAGGTGTTCAGGAGGAGACTTGATGGGGTGCTTGGTGCCATGGTTTAGTTGATCAGATAGTGATGGGTGATAGGTTGGACACGATGATCTTGAAGGTCTCTTCCAACCTGATTTGGTCTATTCTATTCTATTCTATTCTATTCTATTCTATTCTATTCTATTCTATTCTATTCTATTCTAATTGTCTGGCTTGGAAAAGCCCTCAGATCATGCAGCCCAACTACCAACCTAACCCCACCATGGCCATCAAACCATGGCCCCAAATGCCATGGCCACACATCTCTTGAACACCTCCAGGGATGGGGACTCCACCACCCCCCTGGGCAGCCTGCTCTTTGCTTGCAGCAAAGAAACTTCTCCTAATCTCCAGCCTCCTGGATTGGAGAGCAGGTCTGGTGAGGAGCAGCTGAGGGAACTGGGGTTGTTTAGTGTGAAGAAGATGAAGCTGAGGGGAGACTGAACTGCTCTCTACAGCTCCCTGAAAGGAGGCTGGAGGGAGGTAGGGCTTGGCCTCTTCACTCTAGTAACAAGTGATAGGACAAGAGGAAAGGGCTTGGAATTGTGCCAGGGGAGGGTTAGGTTGGAGGTGAGGAACAATGTCTTTGCTGCAGGAGTGGTCAGGGATTGGCAGAGGCTGCCCAGGGAGGTGGTGGAGTCCCCAGCCCTGGAGGTGTTCCAGAAAGGTGTGGCCATGGCAGCTGGGGCCATGGTTTAGTGGGCATGGTGGTGGTGGGTTGGTGGTTGGAGTGGATGATCTTGGAGGGCTTTTCCAGCTGAAACAATTCTTTGATTCCATGATTTTATGTTGTACCTGGAACTGGTGGTGTAGAAGAGCTGGGGAAGATCAGCTGGGTTTGAAAGAGAAATCTGAGGAAGGGACAAGTTCTCTGAGGAAGCTGATCATTGAGCTGCTCAGTGCTGAACAGCTAAAGCCTTCCTCTCCAGGGCTGAAGTGAAGGCAGGTTTATATTGGAGCAGCTGAGGGAACTGGGGTTGTTTAGTCTGGAAAAAAGGAGGCTGAGAGGAGACTGCACTGCTCTCTACAGCTCCCTGACAGGAGGCTGCAGTGAGGCTGGGGTTGGTCTCTTTTCCCAAGTAATTAATGACAGGACAAAAGGAAATAGGCTTAAGTGAGGCCAGGGGAGGTTTAGGCTGAAGATGAGTAACATTTTCTTTGTTGCAAGAGTGGTCAGGGATTGGAACAGGCTGCCCAGGGAGGTGTTGAAGAAAAGTGTGGCTGTGAGCTTCAGGCTCTCGTTTCATGGCTGTGGTAGTTGGGTTAGGATTGGACTGGATGATCTTAAAGGCCTTTCCCAACCTTGATGTCTTTATGATTCTCAGCTCAGTGGAAGCTGGATTCAGGAATTGATTGGGTTTTTCCCTTTCTTTTCTTCCCAGACTTGGAAGCACCTGCTACCAAGCAGCAGAGCTCAGCCTCACCCCCACCCTCTCCCTCACTCCCTGAAGCAGCAGAACAGTGTCTGTGGTGCAGGTCTGTGTGATTCCAGCGTGTGCTGGGTGTGCCTCAAACCAACAGAGGCAGAGCCCTGGGGTCGCTGTCAGGCACTGCCAGACAACCATTCCAAAATGGAATGGAATGGAATGGAATGAATGAAGGGCATGGATTCAAATCCTTCTTTCAAACCCAGCTCAGACCAAACAGTCAATTATGGGGCCACTCAAGATCAAGAGAACTTGATGTGCAGCACTTCAATCCCACTTAACAAAATAAACCAAACCCTGCTGGGAGGGGTTTGACAGAACTTTGCTGTCGATGCCTGCAGGCCCAGGCCCAAGCAAGGCAACAGCATTAGCTGTACTCCTTCACAAAGTTATCTTCAGTCACCTTCAGCAGAGCATTCCAAAAGCAAAGAAACTCTCTCTAGAGCCAAAAGAATTCAGAATAATCAACACAATATGGAAGTTTATCAGGAAAGCTGCAAATCCCCAAAGTCAGAAAAATCTCAAGTCTGAAGGCTTCAGGGAGACCTTCTGGTGGCTTTCGGTGCTCAGAGGGATGGCCATCCTCTTTAACATCTTCATTGATCATCTGGAGGAGGGCATTGAGTCAGTCATCAGCAAGTTTGCAGCTGACACCAAGCTGGGAGCAGATGTTGGTCAGTCAGAGGGCAGAAGGGCTCTGCAGAGGGACCTCGACCCTTCAGATCCTGGAAGGCCACAAGAAGGTCTCCTGGGAGCCTTCTCCAGACTGAAGAGCCCCATGCCTCCAACCATGGCTGGCTGTCAATAGGTCACACTGGCCTGACCAAATGTTGACAACAGGTAGACTTTAACATCTGCAGATGTCCCTTTCCCTCAGTACTGATGTTTCTCAGGATTATGTCACTTTTCTGGCCTTCCAGTATCTGAAGGGGGCCTACAGGAAAGCTGGTGAGGGACTTTGTAGGGTGTAGCACTTTGGGCTGGGTGCCCTCCGCTGAGTTCATATGTGGGGTGCTTCCTGTGTCCAGAGGTCCAGCCCAGAGGGTGGACACAGGAACCTAGGTATTTCCTACCATGATTCTCTGCACCACTATAAATCCAGCGCGGGGTCTGGCACTGCCTCTTGCCTTCCTCTCCGCCACCCGGTACCTGGGGGAGATGTCTCCTGGCAGGGGGGATGGGCAGTCTCAGATCTGGCCAGCTGAGACTAGCCTAGCAGTGTGGGGGGGGGGGGGGGAAGAAGGAGCCCTGGAGGTCTTGGGTGCACCCTCAGGCAGGGATGGGATGTTTCTGGGTGTGCTTTGTCACTGCTTCTGGCTCTCTGCACACACTCACCGCTTTCCATTCCAACTTCCCATCACTTTCGCAATCCCTTTGGCTGAGTCGTTAGTTTTGCCCGTGGTGGGGAGGGGTCTGCCTCAACCCATTACATAGGGGGAATGAATCCAAGATAGAGCAGGGTAGATTGAGATTAGATGTTAGGAAGGAGTCCTTCACCATGAAGGTGGTGAGAGAGGAACAGGTTGCCCAGGGAGGTGGTGGAAGCCTCCTGCCTGGAGGTGTTTGCAGCCAGGCTGGAGGTGGCTGTGAGCAACCTGCTGTGGTGTGAGGTGTCCCTGCCCACGGCAGGAGGTTGGAAGTGGCTGAGCCTTGGGGTCCCTTCCAGTCCTGACAACTCTATGATTCTATATAGTATTGCTCAGCCCAGGCCTGAAAATCTCCAAAGATATAAATTTAGCAAGCCAGCCTCTGACAGCTCTCCAAGCAGTAAAACTGAGTTAGAATTCCAGCAGGACTTCTAACTCTAGTTCAGAAGAGACTGCATGGGATTCAGGAAGGAATTAACACCACCTACCCAAAACACAGCCCAACTTCCCTAGTGTGGTCAATTTTCAGATGTGAAACCATCTGGTGGCCAACAGCTCTGTGCCATAGTGTCACAGAATCTCAGCATGCTGGAGGTGGGCTCAAATGTTCCTCCAGTCCAAGCCCTGTGCTGTAAAGCAGGGTCACACAGAGCAGGGTGCCCAGGATCACATCCAAGAGGTTTTGGAATCTCTCCAGAGGAAGACAATCTACAGCCACTGCAAGAGAGACTCATTCTGTCACAACGCAGCATGGAGCAGCAAGAGCTTACATCATAACTGCCTTTTGTTCTTAGGGGGGTGGAAATCAGTACCATCTAAGCATTTCAGCACCACAGGCACAGGTAAGTGCTTCAAAACAAAAAGGCATCCTCCCTTCTGGGGCTCTACAGCCTGCCCCACATGGGGCTAGGCTTAAAGAACCAGAACTTCCTAAATCATGGAAAGGTCTGGGTTGGAAGGGACCTGCAAAGCTCATCCAGGCCAACCCCCCTGCACTCAGCAGGCACATCCCCAGCTAGATCAGGTTGCTCAGAGCCCTGTCCAGCCTCACCTTGAGTATCTCCAGGGATGGAGCCTCAGCCACCTCCCTGGGCAACCTGCTGCAGTGTTCCAGCAGCCTCATAGTAAAGAGCTTGTTCCTCACATCCAATCTCAATCTGCTCTGCTCTCACTTCAAACCACTGCCCCTCATCCTGTCCCTGCAGGTCTTTGGGAACAGTCCCTCTGCAGCCTTCTTGTAGACCCCTCAGGTACTGGCAGGCCTCTATTAGGCCTCCCCAGAACCTTCTATCCTCCACAGTCTAAGCATTGGGACAATTAAAGTGTCCCAGAGGTTAACATCACAAGAGTGAGGAACTTAGCAACAATTTCCTTGGGAAAGTTCAGCACAGCATTTAAACACACCATTTAAGCCTGGGGAACTCAGAAACCCCCAAAGGTTTCTACCCTGCCAGTCAGTTCCCTCTCTGCAGCCTGGCCCTATGCAAACTCATTTCTGGTGATTGTTTAAAAGAAGTCTTTCCCAAAATGCCCTTAAAAGCAAAACCACTAAACATGGCCAGAAAGAAGCAAAATAACAGTACATGCATGCTCTGGCTTGTCTCCAAGCTCTGCAAAGAGCTCAGGCACTGATGTCTCAGAAGGTCAAGGGCATCCTGGCCTGGATCAGGAACAGTTTGGCCAGCAGGAGCAGGGAGATCAGGTTATACAGATTAGGTTATACAGAATTCTCCAAGCTGGAAAAGACCTCAGACCTCATCAAGTCCAACCTAACACCTAATGCCTAACACCTCCTGACAACTCACCCATGGCACCAAGTGCCACATCCAATCCCCTCTGCAACACCTCCAGGCATGAGGACTCCACCACCTCCCTGGGCAGCACAGCCCAAGGGCCAATCTCTCTTGCTGGGAAGAACTCCTTCATAACCTCCAGCCTAAACTCCCCTGGCACAGCTGCAGACTGTGTCCTCTTCTTCTGGGGCTGCTTGCCTGCCTGGCAGAAGAGACCAACCCCCAGCTGGCTCCAACCTCCCTGCAGGCAGTTGCAGAGAGCAAGAAGGTCTCCCCTGAACCTCCTCTTCTGCAGGCTGAGCAACCCCAGCTCCCTCAGCCTCTCCTCCCAGGGCTGTGCTCCAGACCCCTCCCCAGCCTCCTTGCCCTTCTCTGGACACCTTCAAGTCTCTCAATGTCCTTCTGAAACTGAGGAGCCCAGGGCTGGACACAGGACTCAAGCTGTGGCCTCAGCAGTGCTGAGTCCAGGGCAGAATGACCTCCCTGCTCCTGCTGGCCACACTCTTCCTCATACTGTCTAGGACGCCCTTGGCCTTCTTGGCCCCCTGGGCACACTGCTGGCTCATGTTCAGCCTACTGTCAACCAGTACCCCCAGATTCCCTTCCAGGTCCCTTTTCCAGGGAAGTCTAGAAAAGAGGAAGCTCAGGGGAGACCTTATTGCTGTCTACAAGTATCAGAAGGGAGGCTGCAGCCAGCTGGGGGTTGGTCTCTTCTCCCAGGCAGACAACAGCACCAGAACAAGAGGACACAGTCTCAAGCTACACAGGGGGGTAGTTTAGGCTTGATCTTAGAAGTTCTTCACAGACAGAGACTGGCCATTGGGATGGGCTGCCCAGGGAGGTGGTGGGGTCAGTGTCCCTGGAAGTGCTTAAGCAAAGCCTGGATGAGGCATTTAGTGCCATGGTCTGGTTGATTAGTTAGGGTTGGACTGATGATCTTGGAGGTCTCTTCCAACCTGGCTGACTCTGAGATGGCATCTTCAGTAAACACAAGTCATAGGACCACAGAATGGTAGGGAGGGCTGGAGGGAACCTCTGGAGATCAGCTGGACTTGATGCTCTTGGAGGTCTCTTCCAGCCTGCTTGATTCTGTGACTCTCCTTTTCTGTTTCCTGACAGAAAGCTCCAGGCCAGGTTTCCAAGGGCCAAAACCCTTGAGCCTATCTTCCTAATTTTAAACCACATTAAAACCCACCCCAAACCCCAACCACCAGCAGCTTCCACAGCAGACATCACACTGAGCTCATCTTCAAACCCCCCCAAAAAAAACCCCAGAAAGGCAACAGGGCAGATTCCCAGGAGCTCCCCTGAAGGATTCTGGTCAGCTCCTTGCACCAGTGTTGCCTCATTGTTTTCCTTCCAGAGGCAAAAGCAGCTCGGTACCTGGCAGGACGGTGAGCTCTGCCTCCTCGCTGTACTTGGGGGCGCCGCCGCTCTCGATGAGGCAGCGGTAGAGGCCGGCGTCGGCGTCGCTGGCGTTGCTGAGCAGCAGGGCTCCGCCGGGCAGCTTCAGCCGGCGCTCGTCCAGGAGCAGCGGCCGGCGCTCCTGCTCCCACCGCACGAACGGAGCCAGGTCGGCGTTCACCTCGCAGCTGAGGATCGCACTGCTCCCCCTGTAGACGGATGATGATTCTGGCTGACTGGTGAACCTGGGAAGGCCTGCAAGGACGAAACACAAGAGTTAAAGGCCTCTGCTGTGAGGACAGGCTGAGGGAGTTGGGGCTGCTCAGTCTGGAGAGGAGAAGGCTCCCAGGAGACCTAATTGTGGCCTTCCAGCATCTGCAGGGGGCTCCAAGAAAGCTGGGGAGGGACTTTTGAGGGTGTCAGGGAGGGATAGGACTGGGGGGGGGGGGGGGGGGGGCTGGAGCGAAACGAGAAGTGGGGAGATTGAGCTCGGCTGTGAGGAAGAAGTTGTTGGCCAGGAGGGTGGTGAGAGCCTGGCACAGGCTGCCCAGGGAGGTGGTGGAAGCCTCCTGCCTGGAGGTGTTTGCAGCCAGGCTGGAGGTGGCTGTGAGCAAGCTGCTGTGGTGTGAGGTGTCCCTGCCCATGGCAGGGGGTTGGAGCTGGCTGAGCCCTGAGCTCCCTTCCAATCCTGACACTTCTGTGATTCTGTGATTCTCAATCAGAGGTAGTCCAATGGTGACACCAAAGCTTTGAAGGCCAAGTCAAGAGAGACTGTTTGCAAAGATCTGCAGGGACAGGACCAGGGGCAATGGCTTCAGACTAGAGAAGGGCAGATTTAAATTGGATGTCAGGGTAAAGTTCTTTACTGTGAGGGCAGTGGAACACTGGAACAGGCTGCCTAGGGAGGTGGTTGAGGCTCCTCCGCTGGAGATACTAAAGGTGAGGCCCTGGGCAACCTGATGTAGTTGGGGCTGTCCCTGCTGACTGCAGAGGGGAAGGTCAGACTGGATGAGCTTTGGAGGTGCCTTCCAGCCTGGACCATTCTATGATTCATGACTGTGGGTTTTACAAAATGAAGCTGTCCTGAGAATGAAGCTTCAGTCTGGAAGCTGAGAGAGGATCTTGTCAATGCCTACAAGTATCTGAGGGGTGGGTGTCAAGATGAAGATGCCAGGCCCTTTACAATGGTGTCCTGTGTTGGGACATGAAACAACAGAACACAGGAGGTTCCACCTCAGCATGAGCTGAAAATTCTTTACTGTGAGGGTGCTGGAGCCCTGGAGCAGGCTGCCCAGAGAGGCTGGGGAGTCTCCTACCCTGGAGACTTTCAAGGCCATCTGCTTGCATCCCTGTGAGACCTGCCCTAGGGGATCCAGCTTTGGCAGAGGGGTTGGACTCTAGAGGTCCCTTTCAACCCCTAACTTCCTGTGATTCTGTTGTCCAGAAAGCCCTGCTATTATTTGCCAGCAGCAGGCTGATCATGGCCGGTGTAAGGCCATAGGTAAACCAAAAGCATTGATTTTGAGCAGCTTTGGAACACACAAATGCCAACAACACAACAGAAGGGGTTTACATTCACAAGAATGGAAGGGGATGTGGAAGCAACCTCTGCTCACTCCTCCAGTGCTGCTACTGTCCTTCAGGCAGGTACAGCACAGGAGTGGTAGAGACCAAGGCAGTGCCAACCTCTGCTCACTCCTCCAGTGCTGCTGCTGTCCTTCAGGCAGGTACAGCACAGGAGTGGTAGAGACCAAGGCAGTGTCTGTGTCTGGCACAGCTGAGCACGGTTTGAACCATGCACTGCAAGGGCAACTGACTCACTTGCAGTGGAACACAGATGCCCTCTAGTACTCACTCAGGAGATGGTAAGAAGGAGAGAAGTTCTTGCATGCCTTCCACTCTCACAGTTTATAGTCTCTACCACATCTTAAAAGGCCTTCATGAGATCTTAGTTTACCACCTGCAGGCACAAAAAGCCTTGCCTGCAGTGCCAGGACGTTAAAGCTGCCTTTCTTCACATGCAAATACTTCCCTTTCTCATGTTAGCACACCTGAGAACTCGGCTTCCCCACCACATGACAACAAAGGTAGGCTGCCCCAGCACTGCTGCACAACCAACATGTCACCACTGGAGCACAAATGTTCTCCAGGAATAACCAAAGTGCCCTAAATGGCTTCACCTTCGCTTTGGGAGGCTACATCCTGGTGCTGGCAGCGTGGGAATCATAGAACTGTTTTGGACATAAAAGACCTCTTCAGAGCATCCAGCCCAACCATCAACCCAACCCCACCACAGCCATCAAAGCATGGCCCCAAGTGCCATGGCCACAGGTTTCTTGAACACCTCCAAGGATGGGGACTCCACCACCTCCCTGGGCAGCCTCTGCCAATCCCTGACCACTCCTGCAGCAAGGAAACATCACAGAAAGAGCAATTGGCCCTTGGGATGTGCTGCCCAGGGAGGTGGTGGAGTCCCCATGGCTGGAGGTGTTTAGGAAGAGCCTGGATGAGGCCCTTGGTGCCATGGTTGAGTTGATCAGATGGTGCTGGGTGAGAGGTTGGACTGGGTGATCTCGAAGGTCTTTTCCAACTTGGTTAATTCTATTCTAATCTCCAGCCTAAACCTCCCCTGGCACAGTTTCAGACCATTTCCTCTCATTCTATCACCTGATCCTAGAGAGAAGAGCCCAGACCCTGCCCCACTGCAGCCTCCTTTCAGGCAGCTATAGAGAGCTGTAGGATGTCTCACTCAGCCTCCTCTTCTCCAGGCTGAACATCCCCAGCTCCCTCAGCTGCTCCTGCTCTCCAGACCCTTCCCCAGCTTTGTTGCCCTTCTCTGGACCTCCTCTAGCACCTCAATGTCTTTCTGTGAGTGAGAGGCCCAAAACTGAGCCCAGTATTTGGGTGCAGGCTCCCCAGCACCGAGTACAGGGGCATGATCATGGTGGCCTCCATGAGAAGAGGCTGGGGACTCCCCATGCTGGACATAGCTGGGGCTGGTTCCAGCCATTTCCACACTGACTCCCACACAGAGGTCCCAGCTGAGCAAGCCAGCAAGGCTGCTGGCACAAGGAGAAAGCACGGCCACCAAAGGGGAAAGCACTGCACAGCAGCAAAGAAATCCTGAGAAACTGCCCTGCAAGAGGCAGCCCAGAGGAGGAGGAGGGGGAGAAGGAGGAAGGGCAGCTCCAGGTACTGCCCTGGGGAGATTAAGGAGCAGCAGGAGGCAGAAGAATTGGGAAAGACAGTGGAAAGCTGAGCCTGGGAAACATGAAGAGGGCAGGGAGAGGTTTTAGGGTTTGTCTTTGTTTTCTCACCACCCAACTTCATTTTAATTGGCAAGAAATGTAATTAGTTTTCCCCAAGCCAAGGCTGGTTTGCCCATTACAGCACCCTGGGAAGGATCTCCCTGCCTTCACTCACCTCCTCCTTTCTCCCTCCATTCTGCTGAAGAAGAGAGCAGCTTGGTGGGCAGGCAGCAGTCAGCCAAGGGCAGCCCACCACAGGAGTTCTGCACAAGCACTTCTGCAGCAGGGCAGCACCACAGCTGCCACCAGGGACCCCCTGCTCACTGCTGCTGCTGCAGGCAAAGGGCTCCATGAAGGTGATTGAGTGCAGCAAGGGGGAAACCAGGACAAAGCACAGGCCAGGAAGCAGATGACACTGGAGTGGGTGGCAGTGTTGATCTGCTTGAGGGCAGGGAGCCTCTGCAAAGGGATCAAGACAGCCTGGGTCAAGGGGCCAAGGTCATCTCTGTGAGGTTCAACAAGGCCAAGTGCCAGGTCCTGCACTTGGGTCACAACAACTCCATACACTGCCCAGCAGAAAAGGATCTGAGGGTGCTGGTTGACAGCTGCCTGAAGATGAGGCAGCAGTGTGCTCAGGTGGCCAAGAAGGCCACCAGCATCCTGGCCTGGATCAGCAATGGTGTAGCCAACAGGAGCAGGGAAGCAATTGTCCCCCTGCACTCAGCACTGCTGAGGCCACACCACCAGTCCTGCGCTCAGTTTTGGGGCTCCCACTGGCAGAAGGACATTGAGAGGCTGGAGCAGGGCCAGGGAAGGGCAGCAAAGCTGGGGAAGGGTCTGGAGAGCAGGGCTGGGGAGGAGCAGCTGAGGGAGCTGGGGGGGTTCAGTCTGGAAAAGAGAAGGCTGAGGGAGACCTCAGTGCTCTCTCCAGCTCCCTGAGAGGAGGCTGGAGCCAGATGGGGGTTGGGCTCTGCTCCCAAGTATCAGCTGATAGGAGAGAACATGGCCTGGAATTGTGCCAGGGAGGGTTAGGCTGGAGAGGAGGAGGAAAGATTCCTTTGCTGCAAGAGTGGTCAGGGATTGGAAGAGGCTGCCCAGGGAGGTGTTCAGGCAAGGTGAGGCTGTGGCACCTGGGGGCATGGTGGTGGTGGTGGGCTGATGGTTGGACTGGGTGATCTCAGAGGGCTTTTGCAACGAGAACAACTCTCTGATTCTCACTCCCCAGTGTCTCTGGTGATTAGCTGCATTCTCTGCTCTCCCTTTTGAGGCTGGCAGAGGTGGCTGTGCAGGCAGCACTGGCATGGGGCAGGGCCCAGCCTGCTGACTGCAGCAATGGTTCCAAAGTCAAACTTTCATTCTCTTCAATGCTTGCACTTAGAAAATACCAGTCACAGGGACAGCCTGGTGGCACTCAGCTCCTTAGCTCTCCCTCTCAAGAGCACACATCTCCAAGCACACATCATGAGTTCTGTTTTCAAGTCAGTACAGTGTGTGCCTTCCACAGAGATGGGAAGTGGGACTCTGAGCTGCAGAAATTACAGCATCCCATTACAGTTACTCAGGCAACAGAACACAGCCTGCTGGGAAGCAGGAGGTTCTGGTCAGCTCCAGTTCAACATTGCTGCAGCCAGCCAAAAGCCCAGAGCAGAACAAACAAACCCAAGCCAACCCACAGGCAATACCTCAGGGTCACCATCACCCAGGGAATCACAGACCCACAGCACTGTTGGAAAAGGCCTCTAAGATCATCTGGGGCAACTGAGTGCAGCTCTCACCTCTTCCACTTCTCTTAGCAAGCTTAAGGGGAAGTCACTGTGCCCCTGGACTCTGCACTGCTTAGGCCACAGCTTGAGTCCTGTGTCCAGCTCTGGGCTCCTCAGGTTAGGAAAGATGTTGAGGTGCTGGAAGGTGTCCAGAGAAGGACAAGGAGGCTGGGGAGGGGTCTGGAGCACAGCCCTGTGAGGAGAGGCTGAGGGAGCTGGGCTTGCTTAGCCTGCAGAAGAGGAGGCTCAGGGGAGACCTTCTTGCTCTCTGCAACGGCCTGCAGGGAGGTTGGAGCCAGCTGGGGGTTGGTCCCTTCTGCCAGGCAGGCAAGCAGCCCCAGAACAAGAGAATGGAATGGAATGGAATGGAATGGAATGGAATGGAATGGAATGGAATGGAATGGAATGGAATGGAATGGAATGGAATAGAATAGAATAGAATAGAATAGAATAGAATAGAATAGAATAGAATAGAATAGAATAGAATAGAATAGAATAGAATAGAATAGAATAGAATAGAATAGAATAACCCAGGTTGGAAGAGACCTTCAAGATCATCGTGTCCAACCTACCAACCAATCCAACACCACCTAATCAACTAACCCATGGCACCAAGCACCCCATCAAGTCTCCTCCTGAACACCTCCAGTGATGGTGACTCCACCACCTCCCTGGGCAGCCCATTCCAACAGTCCCAAGCTGTGCCAGGGGAGGTTTAGGCTGGAGGTGAGGAAAAAGTTCTTCCTAGACAGAGAGACTGGCCCTTGGGATGTGCTGCCCAGGGAGGTGGTGGAGTCCCCATCGCTGGAGGTGCTTAAGAGGAGCCTGGATGAGGCACTTGGTGCCACGGTTGATTTGATTGGCTGGTGTTGGGTGATAGGTTGGACTTGGTGATCTTTGAGGTCTTTTCCAACCTTTTTGACTCTATGATCTCTTATCCAACAAGCAGCATTTGCAAAAGTTTGACCTAACTGCAAAATCACAGAATCATGGAAGGCAGGGGTTGGAAGGGACCCCTGGAGATCACTGAGCCCAACCCCCCTGCCAGAGCAGGGCCACCTAGGGCAGGTCACACAGGAACACATCCAGGTGGGCCTTGAGAGTCTCCAGAGAAGGAGACTTCACCACCTCTCTGGGCAGCCTGCTCCAGGGTTCCAGCACCTTCACAGCAAGTAAATTTTTCCTCATGTTGAGGAGGAGCCTTCTGTGTTCCAGTTTGCAGCCACTGTCCCTTGTCCCATCACAGGACACCACTGAAAAGAGCCTGCTCCCTTCTTCTTGCCCCCCTCCTTTCAGATGTCTATAAACATTCATGAGGTCCCTTCTCAGGCTGCCCTTCTCCAGGCTACACAGCCCCAGGCCTCTCAGCCTTTCCCCATCAGACAGATCATTCCTTTAGCCACCCTCACTGCCTCCTTTGGACTCTCTCTAGTATTTCCCCATCCCTCTTGAACAGGGGTGTCCAGAACTGGTGTGGTCTCACCAGGGCAGGGCAGATGATGATTGTGAGTAGGATTCTTCTACCTTGTTTGCAATGCTCAAGTGCTTGCCAAGCAGGTCAACCCCAGGCTTGTACCAGTCTCACTTCACACTTATCTACCATGAATGCACTCAGGACTTAACAGCAGCATCACCAATCTTATCCAGATGGAGTCTGCAAACACACAGCTCAGAGCTGGGCACTTCTGTTCTCCTTTAAGAAGGGACAAAATCCACTCAGGCCTGGGAATTTAGCTGATGCACTCTAAATACCTACAGATGAAAAGCCCTGCCCAGCTCCTCAGCGTGAAGGGGCAGGAAAGGACTGGGTGAGTTATGGAGCTCTCATGCCTCAACATCCTAGGTAAGTCCACACTGCTCACCAGCTCAACACTGCTGCTGGAATTCCAGTTCCTGTTGTTCCCTCTGTTCTCATTCACTGCATTCCACTGCCTGGGAATGAATCTGGGCCATGCATTCCTTCGTGCACCTTGGACAGCGGGAAAGATTCCTTTCCTGCAAGAGTGGTCAAGCACTGGGACAGGCTGCCCAGGGAGGTGATGGAGTCCCCACCCCTGGAGGTGTTCAGGAGATGTGTGGCCATGGCACTTGGGGCCAGGGTTTGATGGCCGTGGTGGGGTTGGGCTGATGTTTGGACTGGATGATCCTGGAGATCTTTTCCAAGCCAAGCAGCTCTGTGATTCTATGATTCAGGTAAATGGCACTTCCCAGCATTTCCAGCTGCAACCCTGAGTGCCTTCCAGGAAAGCCCCACAGGGGTTTTCTTTGCTGATCTTTGCTCTCCACATTTTGTAGCACTCTTTAGAGAGGCAGCAAGAAGCAACAGCTGATGTCACAAACTCAGCCTTGTCTCACTTGAACACGAGCACAGATGCAGGCTGACTGAAAACTGGCTGGAGAGCAGCCTGCAGGAGAAGGCCTTAGGGGTGTCAGCTGGTGGCAAACTCCCCAGGAGCCAGCACTGGCCCCTGGCAGCCCAGCAGGCAGCTGAGTGCTGAGCTGCAGCCAGAGCAGGGAGAGCAGCAGCACAGGGAGGGGATTCTGCCCCTCTGCTCTGACCCTACCTGCAGCACTGCCTCCAGCTCTGCTGCCCAAGAAGGACCTGAAGCTGCTGGAGAGGGTCCAGAGGAGGCCACAAAGATGTTCAGAAGGCTGGAGAACCTCCCCTGTGGGACCAGGCTGAGCGAGCTGGGGCTGTTCCCTGGGCCTTCACTCCAGAGAGATCTTAGAGCTGCCTTCCAGTGCCTGACAGGGGCCTTGTAAGGACTTTTTGTAGTGACAGGATGAGGGGAGATGGATTTAAGCTTGAGGAAAGGAGACTTAGACTGGAGATGAGGAAGAAATTCTTTGCAGTGAGGGTGGGGAGACACTGGCACAGGTTGCCCAGGGAGGCTGTGGATGCTCCTGCCCTGGAGGTGTTGAAGGCCAGGCTGGCTGAGGCCTTGAGCAAGCTGGGCTGCTGGGAGGTGTCCCTGCCCATAGCAGGGCTTTGGAACTGGATGATCTTGAAGGTCCCTCCCAACCTAAACCATTCTCTGGAACCTTCCTTACCCAGACTGCAGAGCTGCTTGCTGTTAGCACCCACTGGAGCACACATTGTAACACCTTTCTCCCAGAGCAAAACAAGACTGAAGCAGCCAACAGCAGCAACTGCAGTGCCCTGCAATCACAGCCAGCCACAGAAGAGATCTGCTGGAGCAAGCTCACAAATCACCATCTTCACATCCTACACTAAACATAGGCCTACACTGAAAGAGCAGAGTCCACAAGCCATCAAGTGGCAGCATGGGAGAGCTTGGGAGCACTGCTGCAATGAGGAGCAGCAGCAAACCTGCCCTCAGCTTGTGGCTGACCTCTGATGAGACAAAACAAACTGAATGTGCAACAGAACTGGGGAGGGGGCACACACCCAGAGACCAGCTCAGTCTTGCAGAATGGCTGAATTCCAGCACAGAATGGGTTGGGTTGGAAGATCATCTAGATCCAGCCCCCCTGCCATGGGCAAGGACACTTCCAGCAGCCCAGCTTGCTCAAGGCCTCATCCAGCCTGGCTTTGAACACCTCCAGGGAGGGGGAATCCACAGCCTCCCTGGGCAACCTGTTCCAGTGTCTCCCCACCCTCACTGGAAAGAATGTCTTCCTCATCTCCAATCTCAATCTCCCCTCTTCAACCTCCAAGCCATTGCCCTTCATCCTATCACTGCAAGCCCTTGGCAAAAGTCCCTCCTCAGCTTTCTTGTAGGCCTCCTTCAGGTCCTGGAAGGCTGCTCTAAGGTCTCCCTGGAGCCTTCTCTTCTCCAGGCTGAACAGCCTCAAGCCTCTCAGCCTGTCCTCACAGGGAGGTGCCCCAGCCCTCTGATCATCTCCACACTCCTCCTCTGGGTCTGTTCCAGCTATCTGCTGTCCTTCTCTTGGTGGGGCACCGCAACTGGGGCAGCCATCACCTCTGTTTCATCAGGTGATTCCTTCCACAAACATTTACAGTCCCACCTCCAACCATGACACACTTTCCCCCATTTTGGAGTTCTACCTGGAGGCTCCTTCCACAACTTCTCTCCTCAGAGAAGAAAGTTTGCAGCTTCCCCTCCCAGTGTATTTACAACCAATTTCCAGTCCTTTGATCTTGGCCTTGTTTTGGCACTCATTATTTTGCATCTCTGATACTTATCCACACTCCCTCCAAGGTATTCAGAGGAATAAAAAGCATCTCTTCTTTTCAGCTTTCCTTCTGCCTAATGAAGCTACCATCTCTCCAGCTTCTTTCCCTCATTCCCCTAACCACCCCAAACAGCTTCAAAGGCTCAGAGGCAGAGAATCAAACTGGAGAGGTGGTGCCCAGGGGAACCTCCTGAGGTTCAACAGGAGCAAGAGCAGGGTTCTGCAGCTGGGCTGGAGCAATCCTCACTGTCAGTACAGG
Source organism: Melanerpes formicivorus (assembly GCF_026170545.1). Classification (NCBI taxonomy): domain Eukaryota; kingdom Metazoa; phylum Chordata; class Aves; order Piciformes; family Picidae; genus Melanerpes; species Melanerpes formicivorus. Next base: position 23,741,721 of record NW_027142362.1, read on the forward strand.
CTGGGGGAGGAGGTGGCAGAAAGCAGCCCTGAGGAAAAGGACTTGGGGCTGCTGGTGGGGGAGAAGCTGGGCAGGAGCAGGCAGGGTGAGCCTGCAGCACAGAAGGCAAATCACAGCCTGGGCTGCATCCACAGCAGCATTGCCAGCAGAGCCAGAGAGGAGATTCTGCCTCTGTGCTCTGCTCTGGGGAGACCTCACCTGCAGCACTCTGTGCAGGTCTGGAGCCCTCAATAGAGGAAGGACCTGGACCTGATGGAGAGGGTTGGAGCAGCTCTGCTGTGAGGACAGGCTGTGGGAGCTGGGAGTGTTCAGCCTGGAGGAGAGGAGGCTCCAGGGAGACCTAATAGCAGCCTGCCAGTACCTGAAAGGTGCTACAGGAAGGCTGCAGAGAGACTCTTTGCAAGGGTCTGCAGGGACAGGACCAGAGGCAATGGCTTCAAACTAGAAAAGAGCAGATTGAGATTGGATGTTAGGAACAAGTTCTGCACCAGGAGGGTGGTGGAACACTGGAACAGGTTGCCCAGGAAGGTGGTTGAGGCTCCTTTGCTGGAGATATTCAAGGTGAGGCTCAACAAGGCCCTGGGCAGCCTGATCTAGTTGGGGATGTCCCTGGTGACTGCAGGGAGGTCAGACTGGATGAGCTTTGGAGGTGCCTGCTGGCCTGGACCATTCTGTGATTCTGATTGGGCTAGGCAGGCAGACAGTCAACCATGAGGTCAGGGGAGGTTAGTTGAGGATTTGTCCAGGCAGATGTCAAAAGTCCTCATGGATGGAGACAGCTCAATGCCTCTTGGGCAACCTACTCTACCACCAGACACTCTTCCCAGTGAAGAGCTTCCTCCTCCAACCCAGGGTGAATCTCTTGCTTCAGCTGATAGCCAAAGCCTTTTACTCTCCAGCCATGCACAGCTAGCAGAACAACAAAGAGGCAAGAGGCAAAGTGGAGTGCCTGTAATTTAAGGTCATGAACACCCCAGCAATACAACAGAACTGCCTCTCTCTGCCTGCTGAAAAGAGCTTCTCAGAAAACTCAACAATCACATCAGCTCTCTGCACAAAGGCAGGTTACCATCAACCCTGCCACTCACCAAGCAGCTTCTTGTCTCTCACACAATTGTCACTTCCTCTGTCCCAACACAGTGCAACACCAACAACATTGCAGTTTCTGCTTCGCTTTAAGGGCAACAAAGCTGGTGAAGGGTTTGGAGAAGAGGTCACAGGATCACAGGATATTAGGAGGGACCTCTGGAGACCATCAACTCCAACCCCACTGCCAGAGCAGGACCAGAGAATCCAGCACAGGTTGCACAGGAAGGCATCCAGGTGGGTCTTGAAAGGCTCCAGAGAAGGAGACTCCACAACCTCTCTGGGCAGCCTGCTCCAGGGCTCTGGGACCTCACAGTGCAGAAGTTCCTCCACATGCTGAGGTGGAACCTCCTGTGCTGGAGTTTACAGGTCCTGTGAGGAGAGGCTGAGGGAGCTGAAGTTGTGTAGTCTGGAGAAAAGGAGGCTGAGGGAGAACTTGTTGCTCTCTGCAGCTCCCTGGAAGGAGGTTGTAAAGAGGTCCCTGTTGGGCTCTTCTCAAGTCACAACTGAGAGGACAAGAAGAAGTTAGGGCCAGGGGAGGATTAGGTTGGACATTAGGAAAAGCTTCTACACCAAGAGGGTTATCAAAGACTGGAAGAGGCTGCCCAGGGGAGTGGTTGAATTGGCAACCCTGAATGCATTTAGAAGCCATCTAGCTAGAGTGCTCAAGGATATGGTGCAGTAGTGGCCCTGGTAGAGTTAGATCCTGGTTGGACTTGATGATGCTGATGGTCTGTCCCAACCACAGTGATCCTGTGCTAACCACTCTCACCATCATTCAGTCTGCAGCAGTAATTCATTCTTCCCACAGGCTGCTGATGCCACAGCAGGAACATCAGCATCTCCTCAACCTGCCACACTTCCTAGAGCCAAATAGCCAAAAACTGGCTGGAGAGCAGCCTGCAGGAGAAGGCCTTAGGGGTGTCAGCTGGTGGCAAACTCCCCAGGAGCCAGCACTGGTCCCTGGCAGCCCAGCAGGCAGCTGAGTGCTGAGCTGCAGCCAGAGCAGGAAGAGCAGCAGCACAGGGAGGGGATTCTGCCCCTCTGCACTGACCCTACCAGCAGCACTGCCTCAAGCTCTGCTGCCCAAGAAGGACCAGAAGCTGCTGGAGAGGATCCAGAGAAGGCCACAAAGATCATAGTATCATAGTATCAGTCAGGATTGGAAGGGACCACAAGGATCATCCAGTTCCAACCCTCTGCCATGGGCAGGGACACCCCACACTAGATCAGCCTGCCCAGAGCCTCAGCCAGCCTGGCCTTAAACACCTCCAGGGACAGGGCCCCAACCACCTCCCTGCACAACCCATTCCAGGGCTTCACCACTCTCATGGGGAAGAACTTCCTCCTCCCCTCCAGCCTCAATCTCCCCACCTCCAGCTTCATTCCATTCCCCCTAGTCCTATCACTGCCTGAGATCCTGAGCAGTCCCTCCCCAGCCTTCCTGGAGCCCCCTTCAGATCCTGGAAGGCCACAATGAGGTCACCTCAGAGCCTTCTCTTCTGCAGACTGAACAGCCCCAACTCCTTCAGTCTGTCCTCACAGCAGAGCAGCTCCAGCCCTCTGCTCCTCCTCCTGGCCCTGCTCTGGACACCTTCCAGCACCTCCACATCCCTCTTGTCATAGGGGCTCCAGAACTGGAGGCAGTACTCCAGGTGGGGTCTCCCCAGAGCTGAGCAGAGGGGGAGAATCACCTCCCTTGCCCTGCTGGCCACACTTCTCCTGCTGCAGCCCAGGCTCTGCTTGGCTTTCTGGGCTGCAAGTGCACACTGAGAGCTCCTGGTGAGCTCCTCCTCCCCCAGCACCCCCAAGGCTCTCTCCTCAGGGCTGCCACCATCCCTGGAGGTGTTCAAGAGGGGATTGGATGTGGCCCTTGGTGCCATGGTCTAGTAGTCAGGAGGTGTTGAGTGACAGCTTGGACTTGATGATCTTTGAGGTCTTTTCCAACCTTTCTGATTCTCCAGTTCTAAGACAAGGAAGTTTTTCTTTGGTGTGAAGGTGCTGGAGCCCTGGAGCAGGCTGCCCAGAGAGCTTATGGAGCCTCCTTGCCTGGAGAGATTCCAAACCCCCCTGGACAACCTGCTGTAGCTGACCCTGCTTCAGCAGGACAGGAAGATCCCTCCCCTAGCAGGCTGTGCTTCTGTAAATGCTTTGTTCTTAGAGCCAAAGGGCTGATGAAGATGTTCAGCAGGATCTTTCCAAAGCCCAGTCTCTGAGGCCTCTCTCCCACCAGCAAAACCTCCCTCTCAGTACAAGCCCCTCCATTTTTTTCTAATTACCTCAGATTCTTATCAACCTCAGCATCCTCATTTCCATTTCTATCGCTCTGACCTTTAACAATCTCCAACGGGGCAGCACATCAAACGCCTCTGCTGCTCCACACCACACTACTACAGCACTCAATTGCTTCAACAAGATGCTCAGATGCACATTGCAGACAAAAGCCACCTCGGGTTCAGCCCTCTCCCTTTGTCTGCCTTAATTAGCCCTGCCTTCAGCACCCCTTCAGAAGGGCACAACGCTGGGCTCAGACTAACTGTTGTGTGATGCCCTCCCTGGGCCTCTCTGGACACACACCTGTAGCAGTTGTCCTTCCAGAAGAATGTCCTAGCCCTCACATTCACAACTCATTACAACCTGCACCTGTAAGATGACTCTATCAGCAGCCTGGAATGGAGTGGTGGACAGCAGGATGGTAGACAACAGGATGCCCATGAGCCAGCAACGTGCCTGTGTGGCCAAGAAGGCCAAGGGCATCCTGGGGTGGATAAGAAGGGCTGTGGTGAGTAGGTCAAGAGAGGTTCTCCTCCCCCTCTGCTCTGCCTGGTGAGGCTGCATCTGGAATATTGTGTCCAGTTCTGGGCCCCTCAGTTCAAGGAGGGAACTGCTTGAAAGAGTCCAGCACAGAGCCACAGAGCTGCTGCAGGCAGTGGAACATCTCCCTGTGAGGCCAGGCTGAGGGAGCTGGGGCTTGGAGCAGAGGAGCCTGAGGGCTGCCCTCATTGCTGGTGATAAAGATGTGCAGGGCAGTGTCAGGAGGATGGAGCCAGGCTCTGCTCAGGGATGTCAAGGACAGCACAAGGGGCACTGGGGGCAAGCTGGAGCAGAGGAGGCTCCATGGGAACAGAAGGGAAAACTGTCACTGTAAGGGTGGCAGAGCCCTGGAGCAGGCTGCCCAGAGAGGCTGTGGATCTCCTGCTCTGGAGAGATTCCAAACTCACCTGGATGTGTTCCTGTGTGACCTGTCCTGGGTGACCCTGCCCTGGCAGGGGGGTTGGACTCAGCGATCTCCAGAGGTCCCTTCCACCCCCTCCCATTCTGTGATTCTGAGCCCTGGACCTCCTCATTTTGCCCTGAGCACTGCACATTCTGTTTTCACTCTGCTGTTGCAATCCCTTTGCCCTCTACACCCACCACTTGTACAATCACTGTATCAGCAGCTTGCAGCACAAGTCAGAAGGGTGCTGGAGGACTAAAGCCCTGTAATTTCTACCCCAAAGCTCAGCTGAGCTGCAACTGAAATCCCTTTCTAGTACCATTCCCATTGTGGACAGGATCAGCACTGTGTGTTCTGTTGTGGGCAGGTGCTCCATTAAGGTTAAATAAGTTTTATTTGAGATGGTTTCATTACTCATCAGCACCCAAATTACACTTCATGTTCCAGGTCATCTTAAATGCCAGTCAGGCTTTTATTTGATCATAGTCCTGGGTGGTTTTAAAATATACCATTTAACCCAGGCTATAATTTTGTCCCAAAGAGTAATTTTCTCTTATTCTATGATTGTTTGCAATTTGCACTGCTTAAAACCCTCCACTGGGGAGGAGGAGCCTTCTGCTTCAGCCAACAGACAACCACAAGACAATAATGATGGCTCACAAAAGGAACTCAAAATAGAAGCCTTAATTATTATTAATTCTGAGACCTGTTTATAAACCCCAGTCTGAGAGGGCTGAAACACCTCCTGCAGCAGCACTGAAGCCCAGGCCAGAATCTTCCCATGCCACAGCTCCTCGTTCCCTCTCCAAAGTATCACAGGATCACACAATTGGGTCTGTGGGAAAAGCCCTGGAGATGAGACACGAGATCCTCACACAAGAGCGTGTCCAGAGAAGGGCAAGGAGGCTGGGGAGGGGTCTGGAGCACAGCCCTGTGAGGAGAGGCTGAGGGAGCTGGGCTTGCTTAGCCTGCAGAAGAGGAGGCTCAGGGGAGACCTTCTTGCTCTCTGCAACTGCCTGCAGGGAGGCTGGAGCCAGCTGGGGGTTGGTCTCTTGTGCCAGGCAGGCAAGCAGCCCCAGAACAAGAGGACACAGTCCCAGGCTTTGCCAGGGGAGGTTTAGGCTGGAGGTTAGGAAGAACTTCTACACAGAGAGTGATTGCCCATTGGAATGGGCTGCCTGGGGAGGTGGTGGAGTCACCATCCCTGGAGGTGTTTGGACAGATGGGCAGAGTCCAACAGGATGGCATTCAACAAGTCCAAGTGCCAGGGGCTGCACTTTGGCCACAGCAACCCCATGCAGAGCTACAGGCTGGGGTCAGAGTGGCTGAGAGCTGCCAAACAGAGAGGGACCTGGGGGTGCTGATTGACAGCTGCCTGAACATGAGCCAGCAGTGTGCCCAGGGGGCCAAGAGGGCCAATGGCATCCTGGCCTGCATTAAGAATAGTGTGGCCAGCAGGAACAGGGAGGTCATTGTGCCCTGTACTCTGCTTTGGTTAGGCCACACCTTGAGTCCTGTGTCCAGTTCTGGGCCCCTCAGTTTAAGAAGGACATCGAAACACTTGAAGGTGTCCAGAGAAGGGCAACAAGGCTGGGGAGAGGCCTTGAGCACAGCCCTGTGAGGAGAGGCTGAGGGAGCTGGGGTTGTTTAGCCTGGAGGAGGCTCAGGGGAGACCTCATTGCCCTCTACAACTACCTGAAAGGAGATTGTAGCCAGGTGGGGGTTGGTCTCTTCTCCCAGGCAACCAGCACCAGAACAAGGGGACACAGTCTCAAGCTGCGCCAGGGGAGGTTTAGACTGGAGGTGAGGAGAAAGTTCTTCACCGAGCGAGTCGTTCGTCATTGGGCTGTGCTGCCCAGGGAGGTGGTGGAGTCCCCATCCCTGGAGGTGTTCCAGAGGGGATTGGACGTGGCACTGGGTGCCATGGTCTAGTCATGGGGTCTGTGTTGATAGGTTGGACTCGATGATCCTCGAGGTCCTTTCCAACCTAAGTGATACTGTGATACTGTGTTCAGGAGGAGACTTGATGGGGTGCTTGGTGCCATGGGTTAGTTGTTTAGGTGGTGTTGGACTGGTTGATAGGTTGGACTCGATGATCTTCCCACCTGGTCTATTCTATTCTATTCTAGACATGGACCTGCTGGAGTGGGGCCTGAGGAGGCCTCCAAGCTGAGCAGCCTGCTGGAGCACCTCTGCTATGAAGACAGGATGAAGGAATTGGGGCTGTCCAGCCTGGCAAAGAAAAGGCTCTGGGGAAACCTTCGAGCAGCATTTCAATATCTGAAGGGGACCTCCAGGAAAGCTGTGGGGGGGACAGTTTAGAAAGGCTTGGAGTGATAGCACAGGAGGCAGTGGTTTGGCATTAGGGGGCTGGACATGAGGAGGAAGCTCTGCACAACCAGAGTGGTGAAACACTGGAACAGGCTGCCCAGGGATGTGATTGTGACCTCATCACTGGAGACATTGAAGATCAGGCTCAGTGTGGCCCTGGGCAACCTTATCTAGTTGGAGGTGTCCCTGCTGAGTGCAGGGGGTTTGGACAAGATGATTTTGAGGCTCGCTTCCAACCCTATGCAGTATGGGAATCTATGAATCACGAAGTCCAACCACCAGCCCAACCCCTCCATGGCCTTTACACAAGTGCCATGGCCACAGGTTTCTTGAACACCTGCAGGCCTGGGGACTCCACCACCTCCCTGGGCAGCCTCTGCCAGTCCCTGACCACTCTGGCAGCAAAGACATTGTTCCAGCTCTCCAACCTAACCCTCCCCTGGCACAATTTCAGGCCATTTCCTCTCCTCCTATCACCTGAGACTAGGGAGCAGAGCCCCATCTGGCTCCAACCTCCTCTCAGGGAGCTGTAGAGAGCAATGAGGTCTCCCCTCAGCCTCTTCTTCTCAAGCCTTAACAAGTCCAGTTCCCCCAGCTGCTTCTCTCCAGACCTGCTCTCTGCCAACTGACCTACTGCCAAACCTGCACCTCCTCAACATTTTATGATCATTCTGGGGCACTTCACAGAGTTCTTCACCACATCAGCAAGTTCAGTTTTCCCAGTTAAACTACAACACACTCTTGACATTACTTCTTGCACTTCACCTTTAAAGGCATTGCTATTTTTCCCCTCAGTATCTTGTATTGCCCAAGCACTTCAATCAGCATCTAGTGACCAGCAGTGGGAGTAGAGTGGTCTGAGAAAGAATCATAGAATGGTCTGGGTTGGAAGGGACCTCCAAAGCTCACCCAGACCAACCCTCCCCTGCACTCAGCAGGGACATCCCCAGCTAGATCAGGTTGCCCAGAGCCCTGTCCAGCCTCACCTTGAGTATCTCCAGGGATGGAGCCTCAGCCACCTCCCTGGGCAACCTGTTGCAGTGTTCCAGCAGCCTCATAGTAAAGAGCTTGTTCCTCACATCCAATCTCAATCTGCCCTCCTCTCATTTCAAACCACTGCCCCTTGTCCTCTGCCTGAAGGCCTTTCCAAACAGTCCCTCTGCTGCCTTCTTGTAGCCCCCTTCAGGTACTAGAAGGCCTCTCTAAGGTCTCCCCACTGCCTTCTCTCCACACTGAACAGCCCCAACTCTCCCAGCCTGTTTTCACAGCAGAGGTGGCTCCAGCCCTCTGATCATCCTCATGGCCCTGCTCAGGACCCTGTCCATCAGGTCCATGTCCTTCCTGTGCTGAAGGCCCCAGAGCAGGACACAGTGCTCCAGGTGAGGTCTCCCCAAAGCAGAGCAGAGGGGCAGGATCCTCTCTCTCCATCTCTGGCCACACTGCTCTGGATGCAGCCCAGGCTGCCCTTGGCCTTCTGTGCTGCCAGTGCCCATTGCTGCCTCCTGTCCAGCTTCTCCCCCACCAGCACCCCCAAATACCTCTGCAGGGCTGCTCTCAGCCTCACCATCCCCAGCCTGCACTGCTATCTCGAATGTTTCTCCAGAGGAAGCAGCACCCAGTCCTCCCCCACGTGTTGCAAGGCACTGGGTTGGAGAGATTCCCCCTCCTTTGCTAAATGAACCTGATAACAAATGATACTTGGGGGTTCTGATATTACAGTCCATTTTTCCCCTGTCTGCACACACATTAATCATCCTGTGGCAGCACACATACATTATCTATCGATTTTAGGAGGCTGCAGGAAAATACTCCTGACCTAACAGCAACACAGGTTAATAAACTCAATTTGGGAGGGATGATTTTCCACTTGGAATGTTCTCTAAACACTGGCAGGAGAACACATCAGGGGCCATGTGACTCTCCCACTCACACAAACAGGAATTAGATGCACCACAAACTTCACACTTGCTGCCAGGACAATGGGAATGGGAGGAGAGAGGGGGAGGAATTCAACTGTGCCTATTTTCTCCTTCCCTTTTGTCTCTCCCCTCCTCAAAAGACCAGAGCAATGGTGGGAATGCCAATGAACAACCTGCTTCATGCAAATGCCTTCCCTCCAGCCAGCATTCCCAGCCTGAGCACTTACTGAGATTTGTGGCCCATTGTCTCCAGGGCTGAAAGAGATGTGCCTAGAAGAGCAATAATTCCCATGCTCCTGGAAAACACAGATGGTCTCGGTCCTGGCTGCAGCCTGCTGCCTTCAATGGGGCCAGTATTTCATCTCCTGTATTTTGCAGGAGAGGAGGAATTGATTGCACCCAGCCACATGCTGATCTCCTTCAGCAGCCCCTCTGCCTCCATCACTTCCAAGGAGGCTGCAAGGAAGAGCACTTCCATGATCAGCAATTCCTAAGTAACTGGCCCCTCTGACAAGGTTCCAGGCAACATCAGAGCAAGCAATTGCCTGCTGCCCTGAGCACTGACTGTCAGCAGGCACTGGGAAGGCTCTGTTTAACCTGGATCTTATCACCTTACACACATTTAATCCTCTTCAGGACCACACTAACCTTTTGGCATCAACCTTGGCAGCTCAAGCCTGCAAAAGAAAACTGAGAGACTGCCCTCCTCATCTCTAGGGCAAGAGAAAGCTGCACATGAAGTCACTTTTCCCTGTCTCTGCAGGGCTGTGTAACTTTACTCTGTGGTCACAGTCCTGTTGTGAGCCTTTTTGTCATGTGCCTGAGTCTCCTCTGATGCTACTCCACAGAGCAGAGCTTAACACAATACCTTGTGGAAGCATTAGACAGCTCTGAACACACACACACACACACACAGAGGACATGGTGTTGCAATTAACTGTTTCACACAGCTGCTTTCAGGCTCTTCTGGGGGCATCTCAATGTGCTCTGTAAATCTTTACCCTGGTTGCCTCTGTTGTAGTAAGGGAGCAGAACAGAGGAGTAGCTGACAGCTCTTCCAGAGCAGTTACCTCCTGCACTACAGCCAGGCATCACAGAATGTTAGGGGCTGGAAGGGATCTGGAGCAGGCTCCCCAGAGAGGCTGTGGAGTCTCCTTCTCTGGAGCCTTTCCAGCTCCATCTGGATGTGTTCTGTGTGACCTGTGCTGGATTCTCTGCTCCTGCTCTGGCAGGAGGGTTGGACTCGATCTTCAGAGGTCCCTTCCAACCCCTAACATCCTATATCTATAGTCCAACTCCCCTGCCAGGGCAGGGTCACCTACACCAGATCACAGAGGAACACATCCAGAGAGGGAGACTCCACAACCCCCCTGAGCAGCCTCTGCCAGGGCTCTGTCACCTTACAGTGAAAACCTTTCCCCTCATGTTCACATGGAAAATCCTCTCCTGCCCAATGTCCCTCAAGTTCCACTTAACTCACCCAAACCCAGACTAACTCTAGCACCTGAGGGAGGCCTACAAGAAACTTGGGGAGGGAGTTTTTACAAGGGCTTGGAGTGACAGGACCAGAGGGAATGGATTGAAGCTGGAGGAGGGCAGACTTAAGTTGGAGATTAGGAGGAAATTCTTTCCAGTGAGGTTGGGGGAGACACTGGAACAGGTTCCCTGGGGGGCTGTGGATGTCTCCTCCCTGGAGGTGTTCAGGGCCAAGATGGATGAGGCCTTGAGCAACCTGAGCTGGTGGGAGGTGTCCCTGCCCGTGGCAGGGGAGGGGTGGGACTAGATGATCTTTAATGCCTTTCCAACCCAAACCATTCTGTGACTCTATGATCTACAACCTTTGCCACCCTAGAGCTTGCACCTCACAGTGCTGCACTGAGCTGTCCTGCTCAAACACGAAGGGACTGGGAATGATTCCACAAACTGATGGTGGTTGTAAGATACTTCCCCCCCCCATTTCCCTTCATCTAAGCCAATCTGAACTCACAACCAACCCACAGCTCTTGGGTCATTACTTTATGAAAACAGACTCTTGGGCAGGAATGTGTGGACATTAGAGGCTGGAGGAGTGTGACCGTTTGAGGCTGAGCCTGTAAGAAAGGGACAGTGCTGGGACACTCTGGCTGAAGGGTTTGGAATGTTGACGAAAAGAACCAGAGATTCTAAACTCATTTCATTGGTGGATTGGGAAAAAGGCAGTTTTAAGCTTAAGTGCAGCTGAGACTTTCCTGTGTTCACTCCTTCCCTTCTCCCTTTCCAGCTCATCTGCCTCTGGGCTCCCTGCCAGACTGACCTTGGACAGAGCAACTGCTGTCGTTTGCCTGGGCCTGAGCACAGCCTTCGACACTGCCCCGCACCGCAGCCTGGGCTCCAGGCTGGTGACACATGGGTGTGAGGGGTGAGCACCAGATGGGGACAGAACTGGCCTGAGGGCTGTACCCAAAGAGTGCCTGGCAATGGCTCCAGGGCCCAGGGGAGGCCAGGGACAAGCAGAGTCCCTCAGGGGTCACTCCTGGCACCAGGCTTGTTCAACATCCATGTGGGTGCCATGGACAGTGGCACTGAGTGCACCCTCAGCAGGGTTGCTGCTGACACCAAGCTGTGTGGGGCAGCAGACAGCTGGAGGGAAGGGATCCATCCAGAGGGACCTGGACAGGCTGGAGAGGTGGGCACAAGCCAAGCCTCAGGAGGTTCAACAAGACCAAGGGCAGGGTCCTGCAGCTGGCTGGAGGCAACCCCAGGCACAAATCCAGGCTGGGCAGGGACTGGCTGGAAAGCAGCACTGAGGAGAGAGACTTGGGGGTGCTGGGGGAGGAGAAGCTCACCAGGAGCTCTCAGTGTGCACTTGCAGCCCAGAAAGCCAACCAGAGCCTGGGCTGCAGCAGGAGAAGTGTGGCCAGCAGGGCAAGGGAGGTGATTCTCCCCCTCTGCTCAGCTCTGGGGAGACCCCACCTGGAGTACTGCCTCCAGTTCTGGAGCCCCTATGGCAAGAGGGATCTGGAGGTGCTGGAAGGTGTCCAGAGCAGGGCCAGGAGGAGGAGCAGAGGGCTGGAGCTGCTCTGCTGTGAGGACAGACTGAGGGAGTTGGGGCTGTTCAGTCTGGAGAGGAGAAGGCTCTGAGGTGACCTCATTGTGGCCTTCCAGGATCTGAAGGGGGCTCCAGGAAGGCTGGGGAGGGACTGCTCAGGATCTCAGGCAGTGATAGGACTAGGGGGAATGGAATGAAGCTGGAGATGGGGAGATTCAGGCTGGAGGGGAGGAGGAAGTTCTTCCCCATGAGAGTGGTGAAGCCCTGGAATGGGTTGTGCAGGGAGGTGGTTGGGGCCCTGTCCCTGGAGGTGTTTAAGGCCAGGCTGGCTGAGGCTGTGGGCAGCCTGATCTAGTGTGGGGTGTCCCTGCCCATGGCAGGGGGTTGGAACTGGATGATCCTTGTGGTCCCTTCCAACCCTGACTGATACTGTGATACTATGATAGATAAGGCCTACTAACATACTCTGCTTTATTAACAACTGCTCTTTTTCTCTCTTTCTAATCCTCTTTGGGGAAAAAGGGGAGAGAAGGGGGTACAGGGGGGGAACCCTCCTCCAGATGGGGGGGGGATTTCGTTCCTGTATTATTGTTTCCTTTTTACCTTGCTGTATATTTGTGTCTCTATTGTAAATACTGTAAATTGTGTACATATCCTGCATTCCCTACAAATTCCTTGTAAATACAGCATTTCCCTTCTGCTCCTCCAGCTGGCTAGCTGTGGGTTTTATTTCTTTTTCTCTTTGTTGGGGGGAGAAGGCTGGGCCTTTCTCTCAAACCCACCACAAGGAGGCTCACCTTCTTGCTCTCTCCAACTGCCTGCAGGGAGGTTGGAGCCAGCTGGGGGTTGGTCTCTTGTGCCAGGCAGGCAAGCAGCCCCAGAACAAGAGGATACAGTCTGCAGCTGTGCCAGGGGAGGTTGAGGCTGGAGGGGAGGAGAAAGTTCGTGGCAGCAAGAGGAATTGGCCCTTGGGCTGTGCTGCCCAGGGAGGTGGTGGAGTCCCCATGGCTGGAGGTGTTGCAGAGGGGATTGGATGTGGCCCTTGGAGCCATGGTTGAGTTGTCAGGAGGAGCTGGGTGACAGCTTGGACTGGATGAGCTCTGAGGTCCTTTCCAAGCTGGTTGATTCTATGATTCCATGACATGGCACTTCAGGGCAGGGTTTAATGGCCATGGTGGTTGGACTTCAAGAGCTTTGAGGTCTTTTGCAACTACACTGACTCAGAAGCCGAAGATTTTAGCAATGCAAGCAGGCAAAGGAGCAGAGACACAGGATACCCTACTGTCAGAATAACAACCCAACATCTGCTCCCCTCCAGTGAAGCAGCAGATCTTCAGGATGCTGCATGTTCTGTTAGCACAGCAGCTTCACACCCAAGCCCTGCTACAAAAATCACCCAGCCCAAGCCATCTGTGGACACTTCTTTAAATGATGGCAGCTCCTCTCCTCCTCCTCTGCTGCAGGATTACTCAGCATGGCTTGGCTGAGTGGCAGAGGTGTGAAGCACGGTTTAAAACACAATGTTGTTAACATGGCACTGTGTGAATCTTGCCAGTGAATACATTTGACTTCCTAATGACCAAATCTGCATGGAGAACACAAGACCAACAATTACCTGACTTAAGAGAGGGCCAGATGCTTCCTAGCCCTCCCCCCAAAAATGAAACATCAACTGTCACAGAGTTTTTTTCCCTCTCTCTTGCTTAGGCAAAGCAGAGAGAAGAGAATGCAGCCTGGGCTAAATCTGGGCAGGGGATAAGGAATCAGGGGAGAGCAGAGTGTTCTGAGAATGAATCACAGAAAGGTCTGGGTTGGAAGGGACCTCCAAAGCTCACCCAGTCCAACCCTCCCCTGCACTCAGCAGGGACATCCTCCTCTAGATCAGGTTGCCCAGAGCCCTGTCCAGCCTCACCTTGAATACCTCCAGGGCTGGGGCCTCAACCACCTCCCTGAGCAACCTGTTGCAGTGTTCCAAGAGTCTCCTGGTGCAGAACTTGTTCCTCACATCCAATCTCAATCTGCTCTGCTCTTATTTCAAACCACTGCCCCTGGGCCTGTCCCTGCAGGCCTTCACAATAAAAGACAGCTGCTCTACAACTGGAGAAGGTGTCCTGGCATAAGTTCTATTGAAGGGGACAGGCTGAGGGACCTGGGGCTGTTCTGCCTGGAGAAATGAGGGCTCCAGGGAGACCTTAAGAGCAGCCTTCCAGTGCCTGAAGGGGGCTGCAGGAGAGCTGGAAAAGGACTAGTGACAAGGGCCTGGTGAGAGGATGAGGGGCAATGGATGGAAGCTGGAAAGGGAAGATTGAGACTGGAGATGAGGAAGAAATTCTTTAGAGTGTGAGTGGGGAGACACTGAAACAGGTTGTCCAGGGAGGCTGTGGCTGCCTCCTCCCTGGAGGTGTTCAAGGCCAGACTGGATGAGGCCTTGTGCAGCCTGAGCCAGTGGGAGGTGTCCCTGCCCATGGCAGGGGGGTGGCACTGGATGATCCTGAAGGTCCCTTCCAACCCAAACCATTCTAAGAATCTATGAAAGATCAAACCATGTCTAGCTGCTCCAGTTAGGAGTGCAGCAGGTCCACAAAGCCCTGCTCTAAGGAAACTCAGCTCTGGCTTTAAGAAGTGACTACTATAGGAAGAAGAGATGCTGAACAAGGAGGCAATCCACCCTCCCTCAAGGGAAGTCATCGCAGTAACCCTCTGGAAGAAGCAAAAGAGATGAGCAGTGAAGAACTGACCTTTGATAAGCTACTGAAAACATTTTCAAGGACAATAATAAGAAAGCAGACCAAGGTTAAACAAATAAATCCAAATTCTAGTTAGGTGATGGCAAGAAGAGCTCAACAAATTGTTCTAGGACTGACATGGGAACAAGAAAGGTGACTCAAGGAAGATTTCCTCACTGCTGACAACCATAACCTGCAGGAAAGGTAAGAGGGCTGCAGTGGGGACATCACCCCCTGGCTCAGCAGAAGTTCAGGCTCAGGAAGTGCTGCAAGAAACAGCTCAGGAACACAGAGAGAAGAATTCTGCTAAGGGAGTAGGTGAAACAACAGCACCATCAAAATCAGAGACAGGCCCTGCAATGGAAGGGCCAACTGAGAGCAAACCCAGCATCAACAGGAGAGTGCCAGGCAGCAGGGCAAGCTGCAGGAGCTGCAGTGAGTCTGATCTCCAGAAGCACTGAGAAGCCTGGGAGGAGGCTTTTCTAATCCCACAGAGAAAGGAGCTGAGGGCATGCAGAGTGCAGAATGATTTATTTGGTCTTGCTGAAGAAGGTTCTAAGAGGGAGGACAAGGAAGAAAGCACTGTGGGGCTTTAAGGGAAGACCTTAAGACAATGCCTGGAGATTGCCTCATCATTTAAGGAACCTCAGGTCTTGATCAATAGACTGCCTAAAACGAGAGGGGGAAAAAGTGCAGAGGCTCACAATTACTCTTTCTAAGCCAAAAATCAATAGCCCTAACAATAGAA
The DNA here is from genome assembly GCF_026170545.1 of Melanerpes formicivorus. Lineage (NCBI taxonomy): Eukaryota > Metazoa > Chordata > Aves > Piciformes > Picidae > Melanerpes > Melanerpes formicivorus. The sequence goes on from NW_027142362.1 coordinate 23,756,776, forward strand.
GAGTAAGATCTGAGTATTGTGGTGAAAGAAAAGAGCTTGACAGGTTAAATCATCCCGGATCTGAGCGAGGCTATCCGTTAGCAGAGCTCACGTGAGCGAGCTGCTGGAGGGAGAGTAATGCACAGACAGCACTGCCAGGAGAAATTTGTCAAGGAACCAGAAGAAAGAGAAGATCAGAAAAAAACTTTTGCAGGCAACACTATAGAGAGTGACAAAGACAGCTGGCACCTGACAGCAGCCATTTAGGGACAGGAAATAACCTCAGCAATTTCACAGAGAGCTACCCCGAACCCGCGCCGGGCAAAGAGACCCAAGGAGAGCACTGCAGAGCCAGCCTGAGAGGAGACACGAGCGCAAGAGGAGAGAGGAGTGCAAGAGGAGAGAGGACTTCCCGAGGTGTAAACAGCCAGATGGGAAGGATGACAGTATCACAGTATCAGTCAGGGTTGGAAGGGACCACAAGGATCATCCAGTTCCAACCCCCCTGCCATGGGCAGGGACACCCCACACTAGATCAGGCTGCCCAGAGCCTCAGCCAGCCTGGCCTTAAACACCTCCAGGGACAGGGCCCCAACCACCTCCCTGGACAACCCATTCCAGGGCTTCACCACTCTCATGGGGAAGAACTTCCTCCTCCCCACCTCCAGCTTCATTCCATTCCCCCTAGTCCTATCACTGCCTGAGATCCTGAGCAGTCCCTCCCCAGCCTTCCTGGAGCCCCCTTCAGATCCTGGAAGGCCACAATGAGGTCACCTCAGAGCCTTCTCTTCTGCAGACTGAACAGCCCCAACTCCTTCAGTCTGTCCTCACAGCAGAGCAGCTCCAGCCCTCTGCTCCTCCTCCTGGCCCTGCTCTGGACACCTTCCAGCACCTCCAGATCCCTCTTGTCATAGGGGCTCCAGAACTGGAGGCAGTGCTGCAGGTGGGGTCTCAGCAGAACCTTCTCTGGACCTGCTCTGATAGTTCAGTGTCCTTCAGATGCCCTGGGGATGTGGTAGTGCACTGGGCAGGAGGCTCTGGTTAAATCCCTGTGCCTGTGCTGCCTGTGGAGAGCAGCTGCTCAGGCCTGACTCTGTCCCAGGTTGCACAGTGCTCTGCAGCAGCCTCCCTTCTCTGGAAGGGTTGTGTGAGGACAGCATGCTGCAGAGCTGCATGTGGGACCAGAGCCTCACCACCCTCACGTGGAAAGAATTTCTTCCTCTGCCCCAGTCTCAGTCTCCCCTCTGCCAGCTCAAAGCCCTTGCCCCTCACTCAGCTAATCCAAGCCCTTGTGAAAAGTCCCTTCCTGCCTTTCCTGCATGCCCCTTTTAGCTGCTGCAAAGGGATGTGGAGAGAAACCTCTCTGGAGCGGCTGCTCACACCACTGACCCTGGCCTCATGGCCAGTTGCTAGCAATTAGGCTCATCATATCAGAGTGAAGGGGCTGCAGAGGGCTCTCCATAATGAAGCCTCCCTTTGTTTTATTTTCAATGCCTTCAATTTAACAACTGTCAGCGAGGAGCAGAGTGACAGTGCAGCTGATCCAGAGAGGTGACCTGGGCAGCTATTAGAGAAGGGAGAGCAACACCTCTGCACATCCCTGTAAATTATCCACAGACCTTTCCCCACCCTCCCCCCTGAAACAGGGGCTTAGAGATAATTAACATCTTTATGTCTAGTGTGCTTCCATGACTGATGAGACTTCCCCTAAGCTTTTATTATGCTACCAAGATCTAACCTCACTGAGACCAACCACAGCAGCTTCCAGCACTTCATTTGTCCTAACTCAAAAATACTTTCCCTCCATTTGGTTTCCTTTTCAGCCTTATTAAACTTCCTCTTCAACTTCTACTGGGATGAAAAAAACTGAAGGATTGAATCCCAGAGACACTTCCACCCTGGCTGCTGCCTCTGTGCCACCCTCAGCTTCCTCTCATTTCCAAAATGCAGTAAGCAGTGGGACAAAAATCTGAACAAAGCTCTCCTGTGGGGACAGGCTGAAAGGGACCTGGGGGGAGTGGTGGAGAGCAGCTGAAGAGGAGGCAGCAGTGTGCCCAGGGGGCCAAGAAGGCCAAGGGCATCCTGGCCTGCAGCAGGAAGAGTGTGGCCAGCAGGAGCAGGGAGGTGATTGTGCCCTGGGCTCAGCACTGCTTAGGCCACAGCTTGAGTCCTGTGCCCAGCTCTGGGCCCCTCAGTTTCAGAAGGCCATTGAGAGACTTGAAGGTGTCCAGAGAAGGGCAAGGAGGCTGGGGAGGGGTCTGGAGCACAGCCCTGGGAGGAGAGGCTGAGGGAGCTGGGCTTGCTTAGCCTGCAGAAGAGGAGGCTCAGGGGAGACCTTCTTGCTCTCTGCAACTCCCTGCAGGGAGGTTGGAGCCAGCTGGGGGTTGGTCTCTTCTCCCAGGCAGGCAAGCAGCCCCAGAACAAGAGGACACAGTCTCAAGCTGTGCCAGGAGAGTTTAGGCTGGAGGTGAGGAGAAAGTTCTTCACTGAGAGAGTCATTAGCCATTGGGCTGTGCTGCCCAGGGAGGTGGTGGAGTCCCCATCCCTGGAGGTATTGAAGAGGGGATTGGATGTGGACCCTGGAGCCATGGTTTAGTTGTTAGGAGGTGCTGGGTGACAGCTTGGACTTGATGATCTCTGAGGTCTTCTCCAACCTTACTGATTCTATGCTTCTAACTGGGGCTGTTCAGCCAGAGAGGAGAAGGCTCCAGGGAGACCTTAGAGCTGCATTTCAGCATTTGAAGGGGCCCTACAGGAAGGCTGGGCAGGGACTGTTCAAAGGGGTTTGGAGTGATAGGACAAAGGGTAATGGTTTGAACCTGGAGCAGGGGAGGTTTTGGTTGGACATCAGGAGGAACTTCTGCACAATGAGAGTGGGGAAATCCTGGACCAGTCACCCAGGGATGTGGTTGAGGCCCTGTCCCTGGAGACACTCAGCCAAACTTGATGTGGTCCTGAGCAACCTTCTCCAGTTGGAGCTGCTCCTGCTGAGTGCAGGGGGGTTGGACAAGGTGAGTGTGATGGGTTATGCCCATCCTGAAAGCAGGGGTCAGGGGGGAGGGCTTGTGAGAGCTTTGCCCTCCCTGGAGGGGGTTTCCCCCTGGGAAACTGAGTTAGTCTGTTCCACTCCCCCTCCCTGTCCAGCAAGCCTATCAAAAGGAAGACACTGGAGCCATTAGCTCTCTTTTGGCTCCTGCCTTGCCTGGATGAGAACTGCTGCTGGCTTCCTGCTTCTCTGCCACGTGGTCAGGCCTGCTCCCCCTCCTGCTACATCCAGGCCTCTCCAAAGGACCCCACAAGCCTGGACTTACTTTCCCCAGCCATCCTTGCTCCTCACCCTTGTGAACCCTTCCTGTTATTGGGTCACATAGATATATTGTTTAAAGGAAATGCTTGCCTCTCTACTTCCAAACCTACTCCAAGTTCTTTCTTGGTAGATTTGCTCCTTCCCTGTTCTTCTTTCCTCTCGATCAGGAAAGGGAGGGGAGGAAGCAGGGGAGGGATTCTCAGCCTTGGCCCCCATCTGAGATCTTAAATCCCAGTTAAGGATCCAAGCACTACAATGAGCTTTGAGGGTCCCTTCCAACCCACTGCAACCTGAGAACCTGTGTGAGACCCTTCCCTTTTACAGGCTGAGGCTGAACCATCCTATTGAAAGCCGGAGGAGGCAGCACAGCTCTCACTTGTCTGGCAGCTCAGGACTGAGTGAGCAGTCCCTGTGAGCACTTGTCAAACAACAGCACAGAAGGGACTGCTGGGTGCTGACATGCAGAAGATAAACAAGGGAAAAATACATATCTGAGTGAAAATATTAGCAAATGAGAAAGCTAACCCAAACAAAGTCCATCCAAGTTCCTCCTTCAGGGGTGTTGATGGATCATCAAAACACTCTGACTCTCTGCTTTTGGATCACATCTACAAACACCCAGCAACAAATCCTCTACTACATGGCCAAGTGAGTGCAGAGGTTTGGCAGCCAAGTTCCCTTTCACAGCACTGCTGCTTCCCCAGGGACTAATGGTGTTGCCTTCCAGATTTCCAGAGCCAAAGGTCAGGCACTGAAGGCACACTAACAAAAGCTTTCCTTGTGTCTATCATTTAGTCTATTTAATGTTTGAGGAACATGAACAGAAGACAACTCCACTAACCAAAAGCACAGAGGAGGCTTTCTTTGCTAACTAAAAGCCTTAACAACTTCAGCTGCAAGTCACTAAACTGCTGAACTCTCATCCTTTTGGCTCCCAGTGACATGGACTACTGCCCCTAAGGCAACAGCTAATGAAGACAACCTTCACCTAGTGAGTGACCACAAGATGTAAACACTTCTGCACCCTGTGTCTAGGACCTCAGAGATCATCTACTTCAACCTCCTTGCCATGGGCAGGGACACCTCCCACCAGCCCAGGTTGCTGGACTCCTCACCCAGCCTGGCGTTGAACACTCCCAGGGAGAGGGCATCCACAGCTTCTGTGGGCAGCCTGTTCCAGAGTCTCACCGCCTTGTACTGAAGAACTTCTTCCTCAGATCCACTCCAACCCTGCTCTCCCTCAGCTTCAAAGCTCTGTCCTATCTCTAGACACCCTTAGGAAGAGTCCCTCTCCAGCCTCAGCTTCCCCTTCAGGTACTGCAGAGGACAGCAAGCTGGGGGCAGGAGTTGAGCTGTCAGAGGGTAGGAGAGCTCTGCAGAGGGACCTTGCCAGGCTGCACAGATGGGCAGAGGCCAAGGGCAGGAGATAGAACACATCCAAGTGCCAGGGGCTGCACTTTGGCCACAGCAACCCCAGGCAGTGCTGCAGGCTGGGGACAGAGTGGCTGAGAGCAGCCAGGCAGGGAGGGAGCTGGGGGCACTGGTTGACAGTAGGCTGAACATGAGCCTGCAGTGTGCCCAGGGGGCCAAGAAGGCCAAGGGCATCCTGGCCTGCAGCAGAAGTGTGGCCAGCAGAAGCAAGGAAATCATTTTGCCCCTGGGCTCAGCACTGCTTAGGCCACAGCTTGAGTCCTGTGTCCAGCTCTGGGCTCCTCAGTTTCAGAAGGACATTGAGAGACTTGAAGGTGTCCAGAGAAGGGCAAGGAGGCTGGGGAGGGGTCTGGAGCACAGCCCTGTGAGGAGAGGCTGAGGGAGCTGGGTTTGCTTAGCCTGCAGAAGAGGAGGCTCAGGGGAGACCTTCTTGCTCTCTCCAGCTCCCTGCAGGGAGGTTGGAGCCAGTTGGGGGTTGGTCCCTTCTGCCAGGCAGGCAAGCAGCCCCAGAAGAAGAGGACACAGTCTCAAGCTGTGCCAGGGGAGGTTTAGGCTGGATGATGTTAGGAAGAAGTTCTTCATAGAGAGAGTGATTGTCCATTGGGATGTGCTGCCCAGGGAGGTGGTGGAGGTGTTCAGGAGGAGACTTGATGGGGTGCTTGGTGCCATGGTTGAGTTGATCAGATGGTGCTGGGTGATAGGTTGGACTGGATGATCTCAAAGGTCTCCTCCAACCTGGTTAATTCTATTCTGTTCTATCCTATTGGAAGAGAGCTCTAAGATGCCCCCAGAGTCTTCTCTTCTCCAGGCTGACCAACCTCAGCTCTCTGAGCCTGTCCTCACAGCAGAGCTGCTCCAGTCTTTGGATCATTCCAGTATCTGAAGGGGGCCTACAAGAAGGCTGGGGAGGGACTGCTCAGGATCTCAGGCAGTGATAGGACTAGGGGGAATGGAATGAAGCTGGAGGTGGGGAGATTCAGGCTGGAGGGGAGGAGGAAGTTCTTCCCCATGAGAGTGGTGAAGCCCTGGAATGGGTTGTGCAGGGAGGTGGTTGGGGCCCTGTCCCTGGAGGTGTTTAAGGCCAGGCTGGATGAGGCTCTGGGCAGCCTGATCTAGTGTGGGGTGTCCCTGCCCATGGCAGGGGGTTGGAACTGGATGATCCTTGTGGTCCCTTCCAACCCTGACAGATACTATGATACTATGAAGATACTATGATCTTTGTACCCTCTTCATGCTGTCCCATGGAAAACTTGCTGCCCACTAGGACCCCCCAGCCTCTCTCCATGGAGCTGCTTTGCAGCAGGACAATCCTTAGTCTGTTCTGGTGCTGTTCCCCCCCAGATGCAGGAATATGTCTCAGCTCTCATGGGTTTGGTAAATGCTGGCAGGAACTGGACAAGCTGCAGTGGCTGAAGGCTCCTTTCCCATGTGGCTGTCAAGCACACAAAGAGCAGTTTGGCCTCAGCCAGCTGATGCAAGCTGCAGCTGCTTTTGGCAGAGGACATGTATTTTGACATGGCCAAATGATCACCATCACTTCCTGCCACTGGGGAAGTGCTCTTAAGTACCCTCCTCTGAAGTATGATCTCTATGCTCTTAGGGTTCCACTCCCCCCCATTCCAAGGTACAGAAAGTTCTTTATTCACAAAGATTATTTTCCCCCTCCCTCTTAAAGGAAATGTCCAATCCTGAGTGAAAAATGTGCTGTTACTTCAAAGCTGACTGCATCCCCAAGGAGCTGGTCATGAACACAGCCTGCGCTGCTCAGCCACCGAGCCAAGCTTCCCGCTCACCCCTTGGGGATGGCACAGACACACGGACTCCTGTACAGCACAAGGTGCTGCTCAGTTGTACCCTTCCAGGTCAGGCAGAATTTGAGGACAGGCAACACCCTTCCAGGATCTGAAGGGGGCTACAGGAAAGCTGGGGAGGGCCTTTTTAGGATGGGAGGTAGTGGTAGGACGAGGAGGAATGGAGCAAAACCAGAAGTGGGGAGATTCAGATTGGCTGTGAGGAAGAAGCTGTTCCCCAGGGGGGTGGTGAGAGCCTGGCACAGGTTGCCCAGGGAGGTGGTGGATGTCCCTGGCCTGGAGGTGTCCAAAGCCAGGTTGGATGAGGCCTTGAGCAACCTGGGCTAGTGTGAGGTGTCCCTGCCCACAGCAGGGGGGTTGGAACTAGATCCTTAAGATCCCTTCCAACCCTGACAATTCTATGCTCCTATGATCTCCTGGCTTGTACCTTGAATTCCCCCAAGCCACATGACATGAAATGGCAGAGGAGCTGCTCATCCAGACCTCCTGCAACACCAGCCCCAGTTACACAGGCAGCTCTGCTACAGCCAGCATTCTGGAAGCCCAAAGCTAGATACATTCCAGATGCAAATAGGCCTGACAAAAGGCAATCCAGGCAGCTAAAAATGGGAACAGTTTCTCAAGGGAAGTGTGTTGGATTGATATGAAGTAAATTACATTGGTCAAGCACAACTCCAGGGCTTAACACCCTCATTTATCCTGTGCAATGCCATGCAGCAGGTTGAAGAGCACAGCTCACAGCTTTCCGCCTCTGGTATTAAGTCTCCTGCTCCCTAAGGAAACATCACCAGGGAGCATTCCTATCATAGAATCATAGAGTCAACAAGGTTGGAAAAGACCTCAAAGATCATCAAGTCCAACCTGTCACCCAAGACCTCCTGACTGCTAGACCATGGCACCAAGTGCCACATCCAATCCCCTCTTGAACACCTCCAGGGATGGGGACTCCAGGGATGGTGACAGCCCTGAGGAGAGAGCCTTGGGGGTGCTGGGGGAGGAGAAGCTCACCAGGAGCTCTCAGTCTGCACTTGCAGCCCAGAAAGCCAAGCAGAGCCTGGGCTGCAGCAGGAGAAGTGTGGCCAGCAGGGCAAGGGAGGTGATTCTCCCCCTCTGCTCAGCTCTGCTGAGACCCCACCTGGAGTCCTGCCTCCAGTTCTGGAGCCCCTATGACAAGAGGGATCTGGAGGTGCTGGAAGGTGTCCAGAGCAGGGCCAGGAGGAGGAGCAGAGGGCTGGAGCTGCTCTGCTGTGAGGACAGACTGAAGGAGTTGGGGCTGTTCAGTCTGCAGAAGAGAAGGCTCTGAGGTGACCTCATTGTGGCCTTCCAGGATCTGAAGGGGGCTCCAGGAAGGCTGGGGAGGGACTGCTCAGGATCTCAGGCAGTGATAGGACTAGGGGGAATGGAATGAAGCTGGAGGTGGGGAGATTGAGGCTGGAGGGGAGGAGGAAGTTCTTCCCCAGGAGAGTGGTGAAGCCCTGGAATGGGTTGTGCAGGGAGGTGGTTGGGGCCCTGTCCCTGGAGGTGTTTAAGGCCAGGCTGGATGAGGCTCTGGGCAGGCTGATCTAGTGTGGGGTGTCCCTGCCCATGGCAGGGGGGTTGGAACTGGATGATCCTTGGGGTCCCTTCCAACCCTGACTGATACTATGACTCCACCACCTCCCTGGGCAGCACATCCCAAGGGCCAATTCCTCTTTCTGGGAAGAACTCACCTCCAGCCTAAACCTCCCCTGGCACAGCTTGAGACTGTGTCCTCTTGTTCTGGTGCTGCTTGCCTGGGAGAAGAGACCAACCCCCTCCTGACTACAACCTCCCTTCATGTAGTTATAGAGAGCAAGAAGGTCTTCCCTGAGCCTCCTCCTCCCCAGGCTAAGCAACCCCAGCTTTCACAACCCCATCCCCTTTCCCAGCCTGCAGGCTGATTCTGCCCATGGCTGGAGACAAGGCAGCAGAAGGATTTAAAGCCACTCTGTGCTGCATGTCATGGGGTACCCAATCCCATGGGACAGGTGATTGCAGAGTCAATGTATTCTGACACACTCTGACATTCAACCTTCAGGGACTGGATTTCACAGACAAAAATGTTACCAGCAAAGCTTTAAAGGGAGCTCTGAAAAGCTCAAGACAAACTGTATCAGTGAGGCTGCAGCAATCCCTCTGCCCTGCCACAGCAGCTGGCCACAAGGCCAGAGGCTCCAGCAGTCAGGTAGAGTCCAAGTGATGTGCTGAGCTGAATGAACTGACAGGAGAAGGATTTGTTCACAGAATCCTAGCATGCCAGAGGGTGGAATGGAGGTCCAGAGATGAAGCCCAAACCCCCCCCCTCCCCCAAAGCAGGAGCAGCTAGGGCAGGTCACAGCAGCATGCATCCAGATGAGTCTTGAATCTCTCCAGAGAAGGAGACTCCACAGCCTCTCTGGGCAGCCTGCTCCAGGCCTCCAGCACCCTCACAGCATAAAGATTTCTCCTCATGTTAAGGTGGAATTTCCTGTGATGGACTTTACATCCCCTGCCCCTTGCCCACCACTGGGTATCACTGAAGAGCCTGGCTCCAGCCTCCTGCCAGCCACCCCCCTCAGGTATTTGTAGACATTGGTAAGGTCCCCTCTCAGTCTTCCCTTCTCCAGAGGAAACAGCCCCAGGCCCTCAGTCCCTGCTCCAGGCCCTGCATCATCCTTGTAGCCTCCCCAGTAGCTCCTGTCCCCCTTGCACTGGGGAGCCCAGAGCAGGGGGCTCTGTAATTCCATTCTCTTAGCTGTTGCTACCACCTGCTAGGAAAAGCTCTTCCCCAAGTCAGAGCCCTGGAGTTTTCCACAAGGAATTACAAAATGAAGCTCTGGGGGGGAAAAAAAAGTCTGTGGATACCTCAATGAGAACTGCTGAAGAGAAGGGAGATGGGAGAGGGGGACAGAAGGCTGTGGCTTATCAGGCTGTTAAACGGAGCTGGAAGCAGGGGAAAAGGAAGGTTGTGATTTATCACCAAGTGCTTCTTGAATGGCTGCAACTCTAGGGCCAGTCTAAAGCCCCTCCTGTCAAGGCAACAATGCTGCTACCTCACCACCCCCAGCCCACACACAGGATGCTCCAAGCCAACCATTATGGAATGCTAAGGTCAGGAGGAAAAAGAGATGGAGGGAAAAAAGACCACAAGAGGTGCAGTCAGTGACTGCCCTCTACAGCTACCTGCAGGGAGGTTGGAGCCAGCTGGGGGTTGGGCTCTTCTCCCAGGCAACCAGCCCCAGAACAAGAGGACACAGTCTCAAGCTGTGCCAGGGGAGGTTCAGGCTGGAGGTGAGGAAGAAATTCTTCCCAGACAGAGGGATTTGCCCTTGGGATGAGCTGCCCAGGGAGGTGGTGGAGTCCCCATCCCTGGAATGGTTTAAAAAGAGCCTGGCTGAGGCACTTGGAGCCATGGTTGAGTTGATCAGAGGGTGTTGGATGATAGGCTGAACTGGATGATCTCCAAGGTCTTTTCCAACCTGGCTATTCTATGCCATTCTAAAAATAGGACTGGATGTGGCCCTTGGAGCCATGGTTGAGTCAGTCAGGAGGTGCTGAGTGATAGGTTGGACTTGGATGATCTCTGAGGTCTTTTCCAACCTTACTGATTCAGTGATTCAGGGAAGAGTCTTCAAATGAGTATCTGGAACAGTGTGGCAGTTCAGGCTGGGTGCCTGCTGCTGCCTCACAGGATACACCTTTGGTGCCCCGAGGCTGCAGCCCAGTGGGTGGACACAGGGAGCTGTGTGAGTTCCATTCCCATCAGGTCCTGCTCCCTGTAAAGCCATCTGCATGGCCTCACTCTTCCTCTGTCTTCCCTTGCTGCTCCCATGGGAGATGCTCCCTATCTGGTAATGGAAGGGGAGTATCTCAAGGCCTCTAAGAGGCCTGGCTAGGCCTAATGCCAAGAGGAGAAGGGGGAAGGGCAGTCTCAGATCTGGCCAGCTGAGATGAGCCTAAGAGTGGAGGGGGGAAAGAAAGAGCCCTGGGGGTTTGGGGTGTACCATCAGGTAGGGAGAAGGGGAGAGCTGGGAGGTTTCTGGGCATGCTGTAAGGGACTCTGTGCTGTGGGATCTCTTTTGTCACTGTGCTTGGAGCTCTCTGTGCAACACTCCCTGCTTTTCCATCACTTAACTTTCCATCACTCCTGCAGTCTGTTTGTCTGAGTCTCATCACTTTTCTGCCCCAGTGGGAGGCAAGGAAGGATCTGCCTTCAAACTCCCACAGAGAGCTCCATGTGAAGCCACTCAGTGTCTCTGACCTTTCAGATCTACACAGAACCACAGCACAGAAGGGGCTGGAAGGGATGCCCTTGCCAGGGTAGGTCACACGGGAACACATCCAGATGGGGTTTGAAAGGCTCCAGAGGAGACTCCAAACCTCTCTCTCTGCTCTCTCAATGAAAGCTTTCTCTCAGCAGAAAAACACAGTGACCAGGACAACTCTTCTTTGCAGGGATTTTAAGCCAGCCTCACTGTGCTTTGTACTAAGACACCAATGTGTGTTTCCAGGATGAATTCCAGACACGGGTCCCCAAAACCCTGCCCAACTTCTCCATTTCCACAGCAAGAGCTGTTCCAAGCCTGCACCTTCCCCGGCTCACACTGCCACTGCCATCAAAGACACATTTGCATCTCAAGAGCCAATTAAAACCCCACACTCCAGTAGGGCACTGAGGAAGAAGTGTTGTGGCTTTACAGAAATGAAAATCATAGAACCACAGAACTGTCAGGGCTGGAAGGGAGCTCCAGGCTCAGCCAGCTCCAAGCCCCTGCCATGCCCAGGGACACCTCACACCACAGCAGCTTGCTCACAGCCACCTCCAGCCTGGCTGCAAGCACGTCCAGGCAGGAGGCTTCCACCACCTCCCTGGGCAGCCTGGGCCAGGCTCTCACCACCCTCCTGGTGGAAAATCTTCTTCCTCACAGCCAATCTCAATCTCCCCACTTCTAGTCTTGCTCCATCCCCCCCCAGTCCTATCCCTCCCTCACACCCTCCAAAGTCCCTCCCCAGCTTTCTTGCAGCCCCCTTCAGCTCCTGGAAGGCCACCAGAAGGTCTCCTGGGAGCCTTCTCCTCTCCAGACTGCACAGCCCCAACTCCCTCAGTCTGTCCTCACAGCAGAGCAGCTCCAGCCCTCTGCTCAAACTCCTGGCCCTGCTCTGGACACCTTCCAGCACCTCCAGAGCCTTCCTGGCACAGAGGCTCCAGAGCTGGCCCCAGAGCTGCAGCTGTGGTCTCAGCAGAGTGGAGCAGAGGGGCAGAATCCCCTCCCTGCCCTGCTGGCCACACTTCTCTTGCTGCAGCCCAGGCTCTGCTTGGCTCTCTGGGCTGCAAGTGCTCCCTGCTGGCTCCTGCTGAGCTTCTCCTCCCCCAGCACCCCCAAGGCCTTTTCTCCAGGGCTGCTCTCCAGCCAGTCCCTGCCCAGCCTATAGCAGTGCCTGGGATTGCCCTGCCCCAGCTGCAGGACCTTGCCCTTGGTCTTGTTGAACCTCATGAAGTTGTCCTGGGCTCATCTGCAGCCTGTCCAGGTCCCTCTGGATGGATCCCTTCCCTCCAGCTGCCTGCTGCCCCACACAAACACCTACCCATCACATGGACTATGTGACCACCACCACACCAGCTCCTTCCACTACCTTGATGTTTGCCTGGGCATATTCTGGTTTCAAAGCAAGGAAGCAAGCACCTCTTTGGAAAATAAAGAGCATGGTAACATGCTGAAGTTGGCACAAGAAGAGGAGAGAAAGAAGGAAGGAAGACTGGCAGTGATGTTACAGGAATTGATAGGAAATGGCTTCAAGTTGCTCCAGGGGAGCTTCAGGTTGGATATTAGAGGAAACTTCATAGAATCAACTAGGTTGGAAAAGACCTGAGAGATCATCAAGTCCAACCTATGACCTAATACCCAACACCTCCTGACAACTCAACCATGGCTCCAAGGGCCACATCCAATCCCCTCTTCAACACCTCCAGGGATGGGGACTCCACCACCTCCCTGGGCAGCACATCCCAAAGGCCAATTCCACATTCTGTGGAAGGATTCTCCTAAGGGAGGTGGTGGAATCTCCATCCCTGGAGGTGTTTCAAAGGGGCAGAGATGTGCTGCTGAGGGCCAGGGTTTAGCAGCAGCCCTGGCAGAGTTAGAGAACGGTTGGACTCAATGACCTGAAAGGGTTTCTCCTGCCCAAATGTTCTGTGATTCCCTGCCAACCTCAATCCTCATGTGCTACAAGGCACCAAAAGCTGGAGGCAGGCCCTTGCTGGGAAGAGAGATACAGGCACCCTGCAAGGAGCAGGAGATCATTAGGGAGAGCTAACAAATTCACCGTTGAGACTTCAAACATTTACTACACCAAATCTGGTAGAAGAGTGAAGAGCTCCCTGCAGAGTGTGGTAGGACACAACTCAGAATGGGTTGGGTTGGAAGGGACCTTCAAGATCATCTGGTTCCTAACCCCCTGCCCTGGGCAGGGACACCTCCCCCCAGGCCAGGCTGCTCAAGGCCTCATCCAGCCTGGCCTTGAACACCTCCAGGGAGGGGGCAGCCACAGCCTCCCTGGGCAGCCTGTGCCACTAGAAAGAATTTCTTCCTTCTCTCCCAGTCTCCATCTCCCCTTTCCCAGCTCAAAGCCATTTTCTCTCATCCTGTCACTCCCAGCTCTTGTCCAAAGTCCCTCCCCAGCTTTCCTGGAGCCCTTCAGGTACTGGAAGGCTGCTCTAAAGTCTCCCTGGAGCTTTCTCTCCTCCAGGCTGAACAGCCCCAGCTCTCCCAGCCTGGCCCACAGGGATGGTTCCAGACTGATCCACTCATTTAAGCTATTCCTTAATCATGCAACACTTAATCATAGCTTCTTATTTGATTTATAGTATCACATCAGAAACTCTATTAAAGAAGGGAAAGACCTGGAGGCCTCTCTGCTGCCACAGAAAGCTCAGCTCTCACTCCCAAGGGGTAAAGGCTCCTCCATCTATAACCACCTCTAGAGAAGGTTCTTTAAATGCACATTGTCAAAGGCACTCCAAACTTAGCAGCCCCTGCAGTCATCATTTCTCCCCTGCCACACCACCCCTGCAGCACAGTGTCAAAACCAGCAAGTGAGGCCAGAAGGTGGGGGTGTAGCAGGAGGTGCTCAGTCACTGTCTGGGCAGCCCACGCTCAGGGCACCCAGAGTGTGCCATTGGCTTTGATTTTTCTCCTCCTGCAATGCTTGAGTAAGCCTCTCTGTCACCTTGCAACACCTTCTGTTAGCACTATTTGTCAGCCTGAGACAACAGAGCAGCTCCAGAGCCTGATGCTCCAAAGCTTCAGATCCAGCAAGCTGTAAGGTATCAAAAACACTTGAATTAATTGCAGAGATTTCACCCAGTTTCTCAGCCCCATGCCAGACCTTTCCCCAGCTCTCACCACAGGTCAGTTGCTCAGCATTAGCTGACAGATGTGAGAGCAGCTGCAAGGCTGAAAACTCAAACCCTCTAGTCACAGAACTATGGAACTGGTGAGGCTGGAAAAGATCTTTGAGATCATTGAGTCCAACCACGAGCCCAACACTAAAGAGTCCACCACTGAGCTGTGTCCTCCAAGTGCTGCATCTACACAGCCCTAAAATCCTTCCAGGGATAGGGATTCCCTGTCCTGGGCAATCTGTTCCAGGACTTGACATCCAGTTGTTCCTCAGGTCCAACCTAAACCCCACCCCAGTGCAACTTGAGGCCATTTCCTCTTGTCCTAATGCTTATCACTAGGGAGAAGTGAGCAACCTCCCCTCACCCAGACCTCCTTTCAGGGAGCAGTAGAGAGCCAGAAGGTCTCCCTTCAGCCTCCTTCTCTCTAGACTAAACACCCCCAGTTCCCTCAGCTGCTCCTCCCCAGCCCTGCTCTCCAGACCCTTCAGTAGCTTGGTTGTCCTTCTCTGGACACACTCCAGCACCTCAATGTCCTTCTTGGGCTGAGGGGCCCAAAATGAACCCAGTTCTAAAGGTGTGGCCTCTCCAGTGCCAAGCCATAGCCAGCAGGGCAGGGAGGGGATTCTGCCCCTCTGCTCCACTCTGCTGAGACCACAGCTGCAGCTCTGGGGCCAGTTCTGGAGCCTCTGTGCCAGGAAGGATCTGGAGGGGCTGGAAGGTGTCCAGAGCAGGGCCAGGAGGAGGAGCAGAGGGCTGGAGCTGCTCTGCTGTGAGCACAGACTGAGGGAGTTGGGGTTGTGCAGGCTGGAGAGGAGAAGGCTCCAAGGAGACCTAATTGTGGCCTTCCAGGATCTGGAGGGGGCTGCAAGAAAGCTGGGGAGGGACTTTGGAGGGTGTCAGGGAGGGATAGGACTGGGGGGGATGGAGCAAAACTAGAAGTGGGGAGATTCAGATTGGATGTTAGGAAGGTTTTCCACCATGAGGGTGGTGAGAGCCTGGCCCAGGCTGCCCAGGGAGGTGGTGGAAGCCTCCTGCCTGGAAGGTTTCTGCAGCCAGGCTGGAGGTGGCTGTGAGCAATTTGACCTAGGTGGAACTGGCGGAGCCTTGAGCTCCCTTCCAGCCCTGACAACTCTATGTTTCTAAGCACAGTGGGATAACCCTTGCCCTTGTGCCCTGCTGGCCACACCATTGCTGATCCAGGCCAAGATGCTGGTGGCCTTCTTGGCCATCTGGCCACACTGCTGCCTCATGTTCAACTGGCTGCTGACCAGTGCCCAGAGGTCCTCTTCCACTGGGAAGTTTTCAGCCACTCTGCCCCAAGCCTGGAGCATTCATGTGGTTGATGTGACCCAAGTGCAAGACCCAGCACTTGGCCTTGCTGAACCTCATCCCAGTGGCCTTGGCACAGGAGCCACTCACAGATGTGGCAGGACACAGCATGGTTTGGTTAATGTTCTTTCCCTGGCCTCCATTACTCCCCAGAATTTGTCCTTTTCAGGCAATGAAGTTATTTAATGAGCAAGAAGCAGTTCAAGCAGCCAGGCCACGCTTCAGACTATGCTCTCTTAAAGAGCTGAGGAGCATCCCACTACAACATTCATACGCACCATAACAATTCAACACACCACTGCTCAATTAAGAAGGGAATTAGCTGCCTCCCACTGTTATCTTGAGGCCAAGGGCAGACCTTAGCTTGCTAACCATCCCCACATTTACTGCAGCCTAAAAGCTTCCAATTAAAAGAGAGAGGCAGGAAAGAAATGCTAAAAGCCACTGAGAAAAGTGAGGGATCCAAAGGAGCTCAATACAAGCAACAGAGTTCAAGCAGAATGCAAACAGTCCAGCTCTAGTTCCAAAGCCTTCAGCAAGCTCAGCTACCCTCTGCCCCACCTGAGCAGCTCAGCTCTACACAGATCTCCAGCTCTTGGCACTGCATGGGGTTAAGCAGTAGGTTTCCAAACACCAACACTTGACAGAGCTCTTGGAGCAGCAGAGCAATTTGTGCACAGCACAACCAGAGCATGCTCTTGGGCAGGGTTCACAGAGTGGTAGGGGCTGAGAGGGACCTCTGGAGACCACATCCAACCCCTCTGCCAAGCAGGATCACCTAAGGCAGCTCACATGGAACATGTCCAGGTGGGGCTTGAAAATCTCCAGAGAAGGAGACTCCAGAACCTCTCTGGGCAGCCTACTCCAGGGCTCCAGCATCCTCAAACCAAAGAAGTTTCTCCTCATGTTGAGGAGGAACTTCCCAGATTCCAGTCTGTGTCCATTGCCCCTTCTGGGCACCACTGCAAAGAGCCTGGCCCCTTCTTGACCCCCACCCCTCTGCTATTGATTGACATTGATCAGATCCCTCTCAGCTTCTCTTCTCCAGACTAAACACCCCCAGGGCTCTCAGCCTTTCCTCATCAGACAATGCTCCTGTCATCCTCCTCCTAACCTCCAGTGGACTCTGTCTAGTATACCCCTGTCCTTCTTCAACTGCAAAGCCCAGAACTGGACACAATCCTCCAGATGTGGTCTCACCAGGGCAGAGTATAAGGAGAGGAGAACCTCCCTCGACCTGCTGGCCACACTCTTAATGCCCCCCAGGATCCCATTGGCCTTCTTGGCCACCAGGGCACATTGCTGTCCCCTGGAGAACTTACTGCCCAGAAGGCCTCCAAGGTCCTTCTCCATGGAGCTGCTTTCCAGCAGGCCACCCCCTAACCTGTAGAGGTCTGGGGGTTGTTCCAGGTGCAAGACTCTGCACTTGCCCTTGTGGAACCTCAGGTGGTTCCCTTTGCCTGGCTAACTGAAGGTTTGCTACCTGAACACAATGGCCTGAGGCAACACAGAGCACTGCTCTAGATTCAAACAGAGAACTTACAGATTTTATAGCATGGAATGGATCAGTAACTGGGGATCCATGGGAAGAGCTGGAGCTGTTCAGTGTGGAGAGGAGAAGGCTCTAGGGAGACCTTAGAGCTGCCCTGAAGGGGCTACAAGAAAGCTGGGGAGGGACTTTTAACAAGGATAGGACAGGGTGATGGCTTTGAGCTGGAAGAGAGGAGATTGAGACTGGAGATGAGGAAGAAATTCTTTCCACTGAGGGTGGGGAGACTCTGGCACAGGCTGCCCAGGGAGGTTGTGGCTGCCTCCTCCCTGGAGGTGCTCAAGGCCAGGCTGGATGAGGCCTTGAGCAGCCTGGGCTGGTGGGAGGTGTCCCAGCCCAGGGCAGGGGGTTGGAACTGGATGATTTTCAAGGCCCCTTCCAACCTAAAGCATTCTATGAATCACCTTCCAATACAGCTGTTAGCCAGCATGGGAGCCAGGCACAGCTCTGGGTGGTGGCTCTGGCATGGCCTGGGGTTAAACTGCATCTGTCCAGTTTCCTGGCAAAGGCACCAGAACTGCACCGGTTTGGGTGTTTTCAATAGCAAAAGGCTCTTCCAGATTTGAGCATTATAAAAACTCCTCCTCCAGTGATCCAGGAACACCGAAGGGGAAATTTTGGAGCCGCTTTGTACTGCCTTCATTGTTAACCCCACTAACCTCTCCTAACGCTCACATCGAGCAGAATGACAACAGAAGGAAGGAGCTGAGTGATCTCATGTGGAAAGCAGCAGAATTAATCAGTGCGAGGAGGTGGTAATTGCCTGAGCTAAGTGTGTGAAAACTGCTTTCATTGTCCTCAGAAACCTGTTTCTCCCTGGGAGACTCTGAAAGTCAACCCTTCAAGGTAGAAGCCCCCAAGAATTTGTTGTTTGGGTGGCTGTGGGTTTTCTTATTCCTGACATTTCTGATGTTGCACGACAGTGCTAGCAGCTAACTTAATGGAAACACCATCAGAATAGAAATGACAGCCAGCAGCAGCTCTGGGAGATGCTGCAGCACCGCTCTAGAAGAATTCATTACCTCCAGACATTTATTAAGCAAAGCCGAGGGGAGGGGGGGAAGGCACAACACAAAGCAACTGTTTGCAAAAGGCTGGCAAACATTATTAGAGGAACTAAAGGAAAGTGCTTCACAGGCTTTGCTCCTCCTCACACTGCCTTAGTTTACCTTCTGTTTTTCCCCCCCGGTTGGTTTTTGAAGCCTCAATTGAAGCACTTCTAAGTCCCTGCCAGCTACACTGTTTACAAGACACACAGCCTGAGACTCCCGAGCCCTGGGATCTGAGAGACCTTCTGGAAACACTCTCCCCGCTCAGAGTCTTTGTTTGGATGTGCAAACGTCACTTCCTCACCCCCTAAATAAAAGCCATTCCCAAGTCATGTCTAAAGGTTCCTCAAAACGCCAAAGGTGAGGCTGTGACTTGGGTTGTGTTAAGGGCTTTGAGTAAGCTTTAAGCACTTGGTTGGCTGTTGCTTTGCAAACACCTAGGGGAGGTCACACAGGACCTCATGCAGACAAGGCTTGAAAGGCTCATAGAATAGAATAGAATAGAATAGAATAGAATAGAATAGAATAGAATAGAATAGAATAGACCAGACCAGGTTGGAAGAGACCTTCAAGATCATGTTGGAAAAGACCTCCAAGATCATCAAGTCCAACTGATCACCCAACCCTATCTAATCAACCAGACCGTGGTTCAGAACAAGAGGACAGAGTCTGCAGCTGTGCCAGGGGAGGTTTAGGCTGGAGGTTAGGAAGGAGTTCTTCCCAGACAGAGAGATTGGCCCTTGGGATGTGCTGCCCAGGGAGGTGGTGGAGTCCCCATCCCTGGAGGTGTTTAGGAAGAGCCTGGCTGAGGCACTTGGTGCCATGGTTGAGTCGATCAGATGGTGCTGGTGACAGGGGAGGTCTCAGGGGAGAACTCATTGCCCTCTACAACTCCCTGAAGGGAGGTTGTAGCCAGCTGGGGGTTGGTATCTTCTCTCTAGCAACCAGCACCAGAACAAGAGGACACAGTCTCAAGCTGTGCCAGGGGAGGTTTAGACTCGAGGTGAGGAGAAAGTTCTTCACAAAGAGAGTCATTGGCCATTGGGATGTGCTGCCCAGGGAGGTGGTGGAGTCCCCATCCCTGGAGGTGTTCAAGAGGGGATTGGATGTGGCAGTTGGTGCCATGGTTTAGTCATGAGGTCTGTGTTGATAGGTTGGACTCGATGATCCTTGAGGTCTCTCCCAACCTTGGTGATTCTGTGATGGCACTAAGTGCCTCATCCAGGCTTTGCTTAAAGCCCTCCCGGGACGCTGACCCCCACCGCCCCCCTGGGCAGCACATTCCAGAGGCCAACCTCTCTGTCTGCGAAGAACTTCATTCTGAGATCAAGCCTAAACTTCCCCCTGCACAGCTTGAGACTCTGTCCTCTTGTTCTGCTGCTGGTTGCCTGCCTGGGAGAAGAGACCAACCCCCACCTGGCTACAACCTCACACTCTAAAGAATTTCTTCCTCATCTTCAGTCTCAATCTTCCCTTTCCAGCTTCCATCCATTGCCCCTCATCCTCTCACCAGGCCCTTGTCAATAGTCCTTTTCCAGCTCTCCTGTAGCCCCCTTCAGGCACTGGAAGGCTGCTCTTAAGGTCTCCCTGGAGCCCTCATTTCTCCAGGCTGAACAGCCCCAGGTCCCTCAGCCTGTCCCCTTCACCAGAAGTTGTGCTAGGACACCTTCTCCAGTTGTAGAGCAGCTGTCTTTTATATTGAAGGTGCTAGGCACCAGCCATCCATTCCTTCTCAGCCAGCCCTAGTCATGAAGTTCCCCTACCCCTTCTGGAGCTGCAGATGCTCAGGCTGTGAGCTTGGATCATCATTTACAGAGTGCAGAATTCACCAGGTTGGAAAAGACCTTGGAGATCATCAAGTCATCAACCTGTCACCAACACCATCTGATCGACTCAACCATGGCACCAAGTGCCTCAGCCAGGCTCTTCCTAAACACCTCCAGGGATGGGGACTCCACCACCTCCCTGGGCAGCACAGCCCAAGGGCCAATCTCTCTGTCTGCGAAGAACTCCTTCCTAACACCCAGCCTAAACCTCCCCTGGCACAGCTGCAGACTGTGACCTCTTGTTCTGGGGCTGCTTGCCTGCCTGGGAGAAGAGACCAACCCCCAGCTGGCTACAGCCTCCCTGCAGGCAGTTGCAGAGAGCAAGAAGGTCTCCCTTGAACCTCCTCTTCTGCAGGCTAAGCAACCCCAGCTCCCTCAGCCTCTCCTCACAGGGCTGTGCTCCAGACCCCTCCCCCGCTTTGCTGCCCTTCTCTGGACTCCACAGAAGGTTGACTCCACAACCACTCTTGGCAGCCTGCTCCAGGTGTCTGCCACCCTCAAAGCAAAGAGGTTTCTCCTCACACTGAGGTGGAACCTCGCTTATTCCAGCTTGTCTCCTTCCTTGGGAGAATTGCTTTCTCCCATCTGCAAGGGCAAAGCATCCACCTAACATCATCTCACTGCTGCACTTCAAGGCTTACCTGCTACTGTGAGCTTGGCTGTGCGGCTGACGATGGTGCCCAGGCTGTCGACAGTCGCCACGCACTGGTAATGTCCCTCATCAGGTTTGTTGTGCTTGGAATGCACCACGCTGCTGATGAACAAAGAGCCATCGGGCAGCAGCTGGCGGCGGTCATCCGACACCAAGTTGAGGAAAGTCCCATCCTTCTTCCACTCAACCCTGGGGGCGGTCTCGCAGTGAGCTGAGCAGTTCAGCACGACAGACGCTCCGCGAACCGACAGAATGTCCGTCGGCTCCACCAGGAAATAAAAAGGAGTGAAGGTTCTCACGAGGGGTCCTGGGAGAGAAAAAGCACACCAGAAGCGCTAGGTTAGCCCTCTGCGGTTTTAACCCGAAAAGCAACCTCACCTGGGGGGGTCAGCTGGTGACAAACTCCCCAGGAGCCGGCACTGGTCCCTGGCAGCCCAGCAGGCAGCTGAGTGCTGAGCTGCAGCCAGAGCAGGGAGAGCAGCAGCACAGGGAGGGGATTCTGCCCCTCTGCTCTGCTCAGAGCCCACCTGCAGCACTGCAGCCAGTTCTGGGGGCCACAGTACAAGAAGGTCATGGAGCTGCTGGAGAGGATCCAGAAGAGGCCATGAAGATGATCAGAGGGCTGGAGAACCTCCCCTGTAGGGACAGGCTGGGAGAGTTGGGGCTGTTCAGCCTGGAGAAGACTCCAGGGAGACCTTAGAGCAGCCTCCAAGTACCTGAAAGGGGCTCCAGGAGAGCTGGGGAGGGACTTTGGACAAGGGCTGGGAGTGCCCAGGATGAGGGGCAACAGATTTGAGTTGGGAGAGGGGAAATTGAGATTGGAGATGAGAAAGACATTCTTTCCAGTGAGGGTGGGGAGACACTGGCACAAGTTGCCCAGGGAGGTTGTGGCTGCCTCCTCCCTTCAGGTGTTCAAGGCCAGGCTGGATGAAGCCTTGAGCAACCTGGGCTGGTGGGAGGTGTCCCTGCCCATGGCAGAGGGGGTTGGAACTGGATCTTTATGGTCCCTTCCAACCTAAACCATTCTATGAATCTTTCAAAGCACTGCAAGGTGTCCAAGAGCTGCCCCCCCTCACAGTGCCTCCTCCCTGAGCACATTAGCAACAGGCTGCTCTGCAGGACAGCCCTTCCTGCTTCGACCTCTGACACCAACAGCCTCTGCAGCTCAAAGAGGTTTCCATCCCCTACACACAGTTGCATGCTCAGGTGGCAGACAAGATGCTTAACAGTCCTGAGGAATCCCTTGCAGACAGAAGCCTAGCTCACCAGAACTCCTGCAGACTGCCACAGGAGCTGGAGCCTCACGTTGTGAACCAGGTGGGGCTGAGAGAAGCAGGCTGAGGAGAGAGCTCACTCTCCACAGCTGCCTAGAAGGGGCTTGCAGTGAGGTAGGTGTCAGTCTGTTCTCCCAAGCAGCAAGTGACAGGATGAGAGCAAATGGCCTCAAGCTGTGCCAAAGGAGGTTTAGTTTGGACATGAGGAACAATTCTCTCCAAAAGGCCTGTCAAGCCCTGGAACAGGCTGCTCAGGGCAGTGGTGGAGGCCCCATCCCTAGAGGGATTTAAAAGCTGTGGTGCTGAGGTTCAGCAGAGGACTTGGTAAGGTTTGGGTAATGGTTTGACTCAACCCTAAAAGTCATTTCCAAGCTAAACAATTCCATGATTTCCAAGAGGGATAGGAACTGTTAGGGTCCTGTCCTTGGCCTTCTGTGGCAGGGCTGCCACACCACCCCAGTGTGCTGATTTGCTTTGTACAACCAAAGATCAAGGAGCATTAGGAATAACTCAGCCCTCAAGAGAAGAGTCTCTGGTTCTGAGCTCAACACATCTTTTTCTCCCATGCCATTCCAGCTGAGGACAAACATGATTACTTTTCCATTCTGCGTATTCCCCAAAGAGCTCTCTAATTAAAATCTCCTTTGCATTAAGAAGGGAATTTTAATTACTCTATTTCTGGTGGGTTTGGTCAAGCAGAAAGATTGTGTGTCAGTATCCACAGGGAAAACCAAACCAAACCAAACAAGAAAAATTCTTCCAGGGCAGTGGAGTTTCCCCAAGCAGCAGAAGATTGGTCTGAGAGAGAAAGAGGTCTGAGGTTGAAAAGTTCCCCTGAGAACTAACATCGTCCTCACCTCCATTCTGGCAGCCTCCACTCGGGGCCTAGGAGTGGGACACATGTAAGAAGCATCACAACAAAACCAAAGTGTTCAAGGCCTACAGGTAAGCTGGGGAAGGACTTTATACAAGGGCTTGCAGTGAGAGGAGCAGAGGGAATGGATTGAAACTGGAGGGGTGCAGATGTGGACTGGAAATTAGGAAGCAACTCTTTCCACTGAGGGTGAGGAGACTCTGGCAGAGGTTGCCCAGGGAGGCTGTGGCTGCCTCCTGCCTGGAGGTGTTCAGGACCAGGCTGGATGAGGCCTGGAGCAGCCTGGGCTGGGGGGAGGTATCACAGTCTCACAGTATCACTAAGGTTGGAAGAGACCTCAAAGATCATCGAGTCCAACCTGGCACCACAGACCTCATGACTCAACCATGGCTCCAAGTGCCACATCCAATCCCCTCTGCAACACCTCCAGGGATGGGGACTCCACCACCTCCCTGGGCAGCACATCCCAATGACCAATGACTCTCTTTGTGAAGAACTTTCTCCTCACCTCGAGTCTAAACCTCCCCTGGCACAGCTTGAGACTGTGTCCTCTTGTTCTGGTGCTGGTTGCTAGAGAGAAGAGACCAACCCCCAGCTGGCTACAACCTCCCTTTGGGGAGTTGTAGAGAGCAATGAGGTCTCCCCTGAGCCTCCTCTTCGGCAGGCTAAGCAACCCCAGCTCCCTCAGCCTCTCCTCACAGGGCTGTGCTCAAGGCCTCTCCCCAGCCTTGTTGCAAGGTGTCCCTGCCCAGGGCAGGGGATCAGAACTGGATGATATTCAAGGTCCCTTCCAACCTACACCATTCTGACTCTATGAAACACTACTGGCTGAATGCCAGCAAACCCAAAGTGCACACACTGTAAGGGTTTGGAATCAAATCACTTTAGCCCAGAGCTGCCAGGATTTCTCCCAGCTTTACACAAAGCCACCTGCAGAAGGAAACCCTTCAAAAATGCCAGCTGAGGACAGCTACACAGCCAGGCCAAGCAGCTCTGCTGCAAGGCCCCAGGAAAGAAGGATTTTCCATAGACACAACAGATGCAAGCCCAGAACCCCAGCATGGTGGGGGCTGGAAGAGACCTCTGAGGATCACCCAGTCCAACCCCACACCCTGCTAAAGCAGGGCACCCACAGCAGCCTGCCCAGCATCCCAATGGCCAGGGGGGCTTGGAATCTCTCCAGAGAAGGAGACTCCACAACCTCTCTGGGCAGCCTGCTCCAGAGCTCCAACAACCACCAAAAGAAGTTTCTTCTCCTGTTCAGATGGAACCTCCTGGGTTCAAGTTTATTCACAGTACCTCTGGTCCTGTCCCTGGGCACCACTGACAAGGGTATTGCCCCCCACCCTTTAGCTCTTGCTGAGCATTGATCAGATCCCCTCTGGAGCTGCTCTTCTCCAGGCTTAACAGCCCTAACTCTCCCAGCCTGACCCCACCACGGGGGAGGTTCTCCAGCCCTCTGATCATCATTGTGGTCTCTCCTCTGGAGCCTCTCCAGCAGCTCCAGGTCCTTGTGCTGGGGGCCTCAGAACTGGAGGCAGTGCTGCAGGTGAGGTCTGAGCAGAGCAGAGGGGCAGAATCCCCTCCCTGTGCTGCTGCTCTCCCTGCTCTGGCTGCAGCTCAGCACTCAGCTGCCTGCTGGGCTGCCAGGGACCAGTGCTGGCTCCTGGGGAGTTTGTCACTAACTGACAGCCCCAAGGCCTCCTCCCCCAGGGTGCTCTCGAGACTCTCCTTGCCCAGCCTGGATTTGTGCCTGGGATTGCCCCAACCTGTTGGACCTTGCACTTGGTAAGGTCAGCAATGAAATGCTGAAGGATGATGAGACCACCTTGAAGAGGGACACCCACTTCAGTCCAGATTTGTTTCAGGAAGTCACAGAGTATTTCTGAAGGTTGCTTTTTGAAGCAGCACAAATATGAAGGAGACCTTTGCTTGCCTGTCCTGCCTGCAGTTAGCTTCTTCCCTTGCTGGGTTGGGGTTTTTGTGTTGTTTTAAATCTGATGCACCTTCTAAACCAGCCTTAATTAACCACATGATATGATTCCCTCTATCTCTGAACTGCACAGAAAGCCTCTGGTCTCCAAAGAGCCTTCAGCTTGCCCCTGGAGAAGGGCTCCAGCCTTCCTGCACAATGCCTATTGTCTTTGCTGCTCAAAATGCACAGGAGCTTGGAGATAAGGCAGAGGAGCAGAGCCAGAGGAACAACAGATAAATGATGCTGCTCTAGGTTATGTCATTCAAGTTGTCTTCTACCTTCAACAACTCAAAGAGGGAATAAGGGGGGGGGGGGGGGGGGGGGGAGAGTACAGGCAGAGTGAAGTTTCCCCTAGTGACAGTAAGAGTCTCACAACAGAGACCTCTTATGGTGGTACCCAGATCCTTCAGATTGTCTTTCTGAGGATAGAAAAACAGCTCCAACCTTCACAGAATACACCCAAAAAAGCCCCAAACAAAAAGAAAAGGCACACAAAAGCATGAACCCAAGTTACAACATTGCAGGTACAGCTGAATCCCTGGTGTGTCTAACCACACCTAGCACAGAACTGCTTTGGTTGGCAGAGGCCTCACAGACTGAGTCCAACCATCAACTCACCACCACCATCACTAAACCATGGCCCCAGGTGCCATGGCCACGTGGTTCTTGAACACCTCCAGGGACAGTGTCTCCAGAAGAAGCCACTCCACAGCCTCCTTGGGCAGCCTGCTCTAGGGCTCCAGCACTCTCACATCAAAGAAGTTTTCTCCTCATGCTGAGGTGGATCCTCCTGGGATCTAGCTTGTACTCTCTGTTCCTTCTACTACCACTGGGCACCATCAAAAGGAGCCTGGTACCTTCCTCCTGACACTCACCCTCAGGCACTGATCAGACCCCTCTCAGCCTTCTCCTCTCCACACTAAACAGCCCCAGGGCTCTCAGCCTTTCTTCATAGCAGAGATGTTCAAGTCCTGTATCACCCTCACAGCTCTCTGGTGGACTTTCTCCAGCAGACCCTTGCCTCTCTTGGTGTCCACTGCTCCACTAAAACTGCTTGGCACCAATGTCTTCCTGACCATGACCATCAAGTCCCCTCGAAGCAGAGGACTTACATGACCAGACCTGACATCACTTTTGGAAGCAAAGAACCAAGTGTAGAGCCCATCCAGGGAGAAAAATGTGAAGCCCAAGGAGCATTTCAGAGCTACTTTTTCCAATCAGGATATGATCAATTAAGGCAACCAAACCCATCTTTCACCAAGAGTACCTGACTTTGGAATCACAGAACTGATGTGGTTGGAAAAGACCTTGAAGATCACCAAGTCCAACCATTCTCTAACTCTACCAAAGCTGGTGCTAAGCCATGGCCCTCAGCACCACACCTCTGCCTCTCTGAAACCCCTCCAGGGATGGGGATTCCACCACCTCCCTGGGCAGCCTGGGCCAGGCTTTGAGAACCCTGTCAGTGAAAAAGTTTCTTTTAATGTTCAACCTAAACCTCCCCTGGTGCAACTTGAGGCTGATGTTGGTCTCTTCTCCCAGGCACCCAGCACCAGAACAAGAGGACACAGTCTCAGGCTGTGCCAGGGGAGGTTTAGGTTGGATGTTAGGAAGAAGTTCTACACAGAGAGAGTGATTGCCCATGGGAATGGGCTGCCTGGGGAGGTGGTGGAGTCACCATCCCTGGAGGTGTTCAGGGGGAGACTTGATGGGGTGCTTGGTGCCACGGGTTAGTTGATTAGGTGGTGTTGGGTGATAGGTTGGACTTGATCTCAAAGGTCTCTTCCAACCTGGTCTATTCTATTCTATTCCCTCTCATCCTATCACTTGTTAATAGAGAGAGAATAAAGTAGAGTAGAGTAGAGTAGAGTAGAGTAGAGTAGAGTAGAGTAGAGTAGAGTAGAGTAGAGTAGAGTAGACCAGATTGGAAAAGACCTTCGAGGTCATCAACTCCAAACTATCACCCAGAACCATCTAGTCAACTCAACCATGGTACCAAGTGCCTCATCCAGTCTCCTCTTAAACACCTCCAGGGATGGTGACTCCACCATCCCCTGGGCAGCCCAACTCCACCTCACTGCCTCCTCCTTTCAGGGAGTTGTACAGAGCAGTGAGGTCACAGTCTCACAGTATCGCTAAGGTTGGAAGAGACCTCAAAGATCATCAAGTCCAACCTGGCACCACAGACCTCATGACTAGACCATGGCACCAAGGGCCACATCCAATCCCCTCTGAACACCTCCAGGCATGGGGACTCCACCACCTCCCTGGGCAGCACAGCCCAATGACCAATGACTCTCTTTGTGAAGAACTTTCTCCTAAACCTCCCCTGGCACAGCTGCAGACTGTGTCCTCTTGTTCTGGGGCTGCTTGCCTGCCTGGCACAAGAGACCAACCCCTTCCTGGCCACAACCTCCCTGCAGGGAGTTGTAGAGAGGAAGAAGGTCTCCCTTGAGCCTCCTCTTCTGCAGGCTAAGCAAGCCCAGCTCCCTCAGCCTCTCCTCCCAGGGCTGTGCTCCAGACCCCTCCCCAGCCTCCTTGCCCTTCTCTGGACACCTTCAAGTCTCTCAATCTCCTTCTGAAACTGAGGAGCCCAGAGCTGGACACAGGACTCAAGCTGTGGCCTCAGCAGTGCTGAGCACAGGGAACAATGACCTCCCTGCTCCTGCTGGCCACACTCTGCCTGATGCAGGCCAGGATGCCCTTGGCCTTCTTGGCCCCCTGGGCACACTGCTGGCTCCTGTTTAGGCAGCTGTCAATCAGCACCCCCAGGTCCCTCTCTGTTTGGGAGCTCTCAGCCACTCTGACCCCAGCCTGGAGCTCTGCATGGGGTTGCTGTGGCCAAAGTGCAGCCCCTGGCACTGGGACTTGTTGAATGCCATCCTGTTGGCCTCTGCCCATCTGCCCAGTCGGTCGAGGTCCCTCTGCAGAGCCCTTCTGCCCTCTGACTGACCAACATCTGCTCCCAGCTTGGTGTCAGCTGCAAACTTGCTGAGGACTGACTCAATGCCCTCATCCAGATCATCAATGAAGAAGTCTCCCCTCAACCTCCTCTTGTCCACCCAGGACTGGTGAGTACCCAAGCACAGAAGGATCCAGTCAGCAAGCTCTGCTGAAGAAAGATGATTTACTGCTCGGTGGTGAGGAAGCTGTGCCTCTCAGGGCAGGATGAGACTCATCCTTTTAAGTTAGGCTCCAAAGCAATTGAAGCCATTTTAAAGAACCCTCTTGGAAATGGCTGGCTGCAAGAGAAGCATTTGACAAAACCCTCCCCAGGCCAGCAGGAACTTCTCTGAAGCCCTTTTTATGCCTTGCATGGCAGTGATGAAAGATCCCAGAGCTCTCTTCCTGCAGGACTGAACTTTTAAAGGGCTTTTCACCAGAATTTAATTAACATTCCCAGTGGCCCTTGTAATCCCCAAGCAGCCTGCCATGCCCTCCCCAGCCAGGATCACTCCAAAAGCTGTCAGCAAGCATTAGGCAAAGGCCTTCTAATTGAACAGGTTACAGACACTGCTCTCCTGGAGCTGCCAGCAAGAGCTCCCAGGGAACCTGCTTGGTGGCTTCACCCAGACCTTCAGTGCTGAGGAGCACCTTAGCCAGAGGGAGAAATTGCTACCTGCATTCCTCTCACAGAATGGGTTGGGGTGGAAGGGGCCTCCAAAGGTCATCCAGTCCAAAGCCCTCTGCACTCAGCAGGGACATCCTCCACTACATCAGGCTGCTCATAGCCCTGTCCAGCCTCACCTTGAATGTCACCAGGGCCCACATCAACCTCCCTGGCCAACCTGTTGCAGTGTTCCAGCAGCCTCCTGGTGCAGAACTTGTTCCTCACATCCAATCTCAATCTGCTCCTCTCTCATTTCAAACCATTGCCCCTGGGCCTGTCCCTGCAGCCTTTGCAAACAGTCTCTCCCCATCCTTCTTGTAGCCCCCTTCAGGTACTGGAAGGCAGCTCTGAGGTCTCCCTGGAGCCTTTTCTTCTCCAGGCTGAACACCCCCAGCTCCCTCAGCCCTGCCCTCACAGCAGAGGTGCTCCAACCCCTTGATCATTTTTGTAGCCTCCTCTGCCCTTGCTCCAACGTGTTCATGTCCTGTCTATGCTGAGGGCACCAAAGCTCCAAAGAACATGCAAAGTGTTAGCAGAGGATCACGGGACATTAGGGGTTGGAAGGGACCTCCAGAGATCATTGAGTCCAACCCCAGCAGGTTGCTAAGTTTTAGCTTCCCCTTGACAACGCTGCAAACATCCTGCACAACCCACTCAGTGCAGTGAGATTATAACAGAGCACAGCAGAGCAAGTGTTTGGGCAAAGAAAAAGCTTCTGCTTCACCTTCTCTTAGAGGGAACAGAGAATACAGAGCACAGGACAAGACTAAGTTGGAGTCACAGAATGGGAGGGGTTGGAAGGGACCTCAAAAGATCACCAAGTCCAGGCCCCCCTTCAAGGCAGGTTCACCTAAAGAAGGTCACACAGGAACACAGCATCACAGAATGGGAGGGGTTGGAAAGATCAGAGTCCAACCCCCCTGCCAGAGCAGGATCACCTAGAGCAGGTCACACAGGAACACATCCAGGTGAGTTTGGAATCCTCCAGAGCAGGAGATCCACAACCTCTCTGGGCAGCCTGCTGCAGGTTCCAGCACCCTCACAGGGAAAAAATGTCCCTTCTATTCCCATGGAGCCTCCTCTGCTCCAGCTTGCCCCCAGGGCCCCTTGTGCTGTCCTTGGACATCCCTGAGCAGAGCCTGGCTCCATCCTCCTGACACTGCCCTGCACATCTTTATCACCAGCAATGAAGGCAGCCCTCAGGCTCCTCTGCTCCAAGCCCCAGCTCCCTCAGCCTGGCCTCACAGGGAGATGTTCCACTGCCTGCAGCAGCTCTGTGGCTCTGTGCTGGACTCTTTCAAGCAGCTCCCTAAGGTGCCCCTGGATGTGAGTGGCCCAGAACATGTCCAGGCAGGTTTTGAATGTCTCCAGACTCCACAGCCTCTCTGGGCAGCAGCAGCCACAACAACACACATCAGCCAACCAACGGTGTTCAGGACTTTGCTTCTCCTGAAGCACACCCAAAGTCCAGTTGCATCCATGCTCATTGGCAAGTTAACAGAATCACAGACTCAGAGAAGCTTAAACAGGTATCAGAGAGTCACAGAATGGTCTGGGTTAATGTCTGCTGCAGAAATCATCTGTACAGCTGTGCTGATGTATCTGGCTGTATGGCTTACAATCATAGAATGGTTTGGGATACCTGAACTGGGCCTACAAGAGAGCTGGGGAGGGACTTCTGACATGGGCTTGGAGTGACAGGGTGAGGGCTAATGGCTTTGAGCTGGAAGAGGGAGACTGAGACTGGAGATTAGGAAGAAATTCTTGACAGTGGAGGTGGTGAGACACTGGCACAGGCTGCCCAGGGAGGCTGTGGCTGCCCCCTCCCTGGAGGTGTTTGAGGCCAGGCTGGATGAGGCCTTGAGCAAGCTGGGCTGGGGGGAGGTGTCCCTGCCCATGGCAAGGGGTTGGCACTGGTCCCTTCCAACCCAAACCCTTCTGTGGATGTAGGAATAAGTAATGCCAGAGGTAAATCCAGGCTTCCCAGACTGAGCAGACTCCCTCTCCCTCCAGACCTCCTCTGTCAGAGTGCTTTAGATTATATCCTACAATAAAAAGGCTATTGACAAAGCAGAGTAACTTGGCTTGCTCCCAGCATCGTTAAGCACTGTCAGGATGCCTTTGTCCTCCTCCTCAGCTGTCAATCCCGTGGCACAGGTGTCTTCTCACAACACAGCCCAGGCAGACAATGCAGAGTGGATATTAACAGCCTGGGATGGCACCAGCGAACCTGCACCCTCGGCTGCTTCTCCTCAACAAAGTGGTGCCCTTAGGGAAACTGTTCTTGCCAGCCCATTGTGGTGAGCACCCATGGGAACATCAGCAGGCTGTCACAATCAAAGGCAGCAGCTTCCTGGGGAGGAGGAACGCAGCTTGTTTGCTCCCAGGATTTTCAAGAGCCATCCAGACAGAAACAGGAGGCTGTGAGGCAGCTGAAGTGTTGGTGCAGGCTGTTCTCTACTGCTGTCATGCTACAAGGCAAGGAGGGTCCTGACATCAAGAACACCAAAGTGAGAGAATCATTGAATCAGTTTGGTGGAAAGGATCTCCAAGATCATCAAGTCTAACCAGCAGCTCAACACTGCCACGTTACCATCAAACCATGGCCCTCAGCCACCAGTTTAAGAAAGAAGCTGAGCTGTTGGAAGGTGTCCAGAGAAGGGCAGCAAAGCTGGGGGGGGGTCTGGAGCACAGCCCTGTGAGGAGAGGCTGAGGGAGCTGGGGTTGCTTAGTCTGCAGAAGAGGAGGCTCAGGGGAGACCTCATTGCTCTTTCCAACTGCCTGCAGGGAGGTTGGAGCCAGCTGGGGGCTGGGCTCTTGTGCCAGGCAGGCAAGCAGCCCCAGAACAAGAGGACACAGCCTCAAGCTGTGCCAGGGGAGGTTTAGGCTGGAGGTGAGGAAGAAGTTCTTCCCAGACAGAGATTGGTCCTTGGGCTGTGCTGCCCAGGGAGGTGGTGGAGTCCCCATCCCTGGAGGTGTTTAGGAAGAGCCTGGCTGAGGCACTTGGTGCCATGGTTGAGTTGATCAGATGGTGCTGGGTGATAGGTTGGACTTGATGATCTCCAAGGTCTTTTCCAACCTGGTTAGTTCTGTTCTATTCCAGGTGGCATGGGGTCTCCACAACTGCCCTGGGCAGCCTGCTCCAGGGCTCCAGCACCCTCACAGTAAAGAAGTTTTTCCTCATGCCAAGGTGGCACCTGCTGTGGTTGTGTCCTGGCTCCATCCTCCTGACAGCCACCCTGCAGGTATCTGTAGAGACTGAGCAGGTCCCCTCAGGTCCCCTCCCAGCCTTCTCTCCTGCAGACTCGACAGCCTCAGGGCACTCAGTCTTTCTTCCTCACAGAGATGCTCCAGGCCCTTCATCACCCTCATCATCCTGGAACACGTGCTGCAGAGGGCCATGAGGATGATGAAGGAGCCTGAGAGTATTTGAACCAGGAAGCAGCTGAGGGAGGAGGGCTCTCAGCCTGGGAAGAAGAGGCTCTGGCAGTCCTAGACCTGGTGGGAGCACAAAGGGGGTGAATCCAGCTGCTCCCCAGAGGTGCTGGCGAGAGGGTAAGAGGCAAGGAGCTCTCACCAAGAGAAAACTCCACTGGAATGGGGGAGAAAAAGCATCACTGTGCCTGTGAGTGAGTGGGCTCAAACCCTGGCACAGGTTACCCAGCAAGGCTGTGGCAGCTCTGTCCTGGGAGCCACTGACCATGAGCTCAGCACAGGAATGACTGCAACAGAGACAGAAACACCAGAAGCTTCAGGCAATCAGATGCTTGGAGACTCTGCCCTCAGAAACTCACAGGCATGCCTGACTCTGGCAGCACAGTCAATAAAGACCAAGGCAAGATACAATTTGCAGCCTTGCTTCCACAGCTTTGTCTCTGCTGCCAGTTCCCTTTCCCTGGTCAACAACAAAGCCCCCTTGGCTTAATCACAGAAGGGCTCATAGAAGGGCCTCACAGATCAGCTACTCCACCACCCACCCTGCCTCTCAACTAGACTTGGCTGCTCAAGGCCTCGTTCAACCTGGTCTTGAACACCTCCAGGGAAGGGATATCCACCACCTCCCTGGGCAACCTGCTCCAGAATCTCACCAGCCTCATACTGAAGGACTTCCTCATAAGCTCCAGTCTAACCCTGCCCTCCCTCAGCTTCAAACCACTCCCCCTCATCTCTAGACACCCTTAAGAGAAGTCCCCCTCCAGCCTTCCTATAGGATCCCTTTAGGTACTGGAAGGCAGCTAGAAGGTCCCCCCAGAGTCTTCTCCAGGCTGAACACCCCCAGCTGCCTCAGCCTGTCCTCACAGCAGAGCTGCTCCAGCCCTTGGATCATCTGTGTGGTCTCCTCTGGACCCACTCCAGCAGCTCCACATCCTTCTTATGAGATGAGATTGAGAGATGGCCCTGCCCCCAGCAGGGAAGTTGGGACAGATGACTTTAAGCTGGATGTTAGGAAGAAGTTCTACACAGAGAGAGTGATTGCCCATTGGAATGGGCTGCCTGGGGAGGTGGTGGAGTCACCATCATTGGAGGTGTTCAGGAGGAGACTTGATGGGGTGCTTGGTGCCATGGGTTAGTTGTTTAGGTGGTGTTGGATAGGTTGGATTAGTTGATAGGTTGGGCACGATGATCTTGAAGGTCGCTTCCAACCTGGGCTATTCCATTCCATTCTATTCTATTCCATTCTATTCTATTCTATTCTAAGCCTGCAGAAGCTTTAGAAGCAGTATCATGGTTTAGCTGACACAAAGGGCAACCCATTCTTGCATGTGACATCCCCTTTCTGTTGCTATCAGTGACAGAAAGAGACAGTGAAAGAAGGTGAAGCCTTTCTGACTTCACTTCCAGGTACAGAAGCTCCCTTCCCCAAAATCTTGTGGGACTGGTTGTTCAGGCTGGAGGTCAGGAAGAGATTCTTCCCAGCAACAGAGCTTGGCTATTGGCATGTGCTGCCCAGGGAGGTGGTGGAGTCCCTGGAGGTGTTTAGGAAGAGCCTGGATGAGGCACTCAGTGCCATGGTTGAGCTGATCAGATGGTGCTGGGGGATGGGCTGGACTTGGTGATCTCCAAGGTCTTTTCCAACCTGGTTAGTTCTATTCTGTTCTATCTCTGACCCAGGGGCAGAGCTCTCAGGGTGGTGACAAAACCCTAGGTGCACTCTACCCCTAACAGAGTCTTCACCCAACATCAAAGCTCTCTCCTCATCTGCCCAGAGAAGCCCAAGTGATTAGCTCTCATAGGACACCAAGGGCATGCCAGCCAGGAGGGGATGTTCTGCCCAGCCCATTGAGCAATGCTTTGCACAGCTCTTCTTCCCCTGTGATTTTCTTCATCATGTTCAAGCAAGAGGATAATGTCAGGTTCTCCGCTTGTAGCTTTCCAGCCCTGGCTGAAACCCCTTCACTGGAGCACCCAGTTGAGAGCTGGAAGCTTTTATAGCAATCTGACTCTGGAGTGCTTGTGAGCTTCATCTTCCTCCTGACCAAGCCTGAAGACTGACCAGCAAGGGATTTTCTTTTCCACTGATTTTCAGTGGGAGCCAAGCCTCCTTTGCAAAGCACAGCAGCTTCAGGGCACCAGAGCTCAGGGGCTTCTGCCTTGATGTTTAGTTCTTCCAGTGACCATTTCCATTGCTTCATCAGGTTGGCCTGAGAGAAGCTCCACAAGCACTTCTCCTGCAGATTACTAGAGGGCACTGCAAAAACGTCAACAGAAGGACATGGACATGGACAATGCTGCTTGGGCTGTCCCACAGAGAGAGCTCCCACATGCCAGCTACTGACAATACTACACTTGGTACAGCAGCTGAAGAGGAATCTCCCCTTCTGCCTGGCCCCAATGCATTCCCTTTCCTACAGCTCCAGGGCTCTGGACACTGACTTTACCTTTTCAGATGTGGGCAGTGGTGCAGGCAGGTTGCTAAACATCTACCAAACGATTCATGGAATCACAGAATGGTTTGGGTTGGAAGGGAGCTCCAAAGCTCATCCAGTTCCAATCTCCCTGCCATGGGCAGGGACACCTCCCACTAGCCCAGGCTGCTCAAGGTTGGTCTTTGATGCCTCCAGGGAGGGGACATCCACAGCCTCCCTGGGCAACCTGTTCCAGTGTCTCCCCACCCTTACTGGGAAGAATTTCTTCCTAATCTTCAGTCTAAATCTGGCCCACTCCAGCTTCAACCAATTCCTTCTGCTCCTGTCACTCCCAGCCATTGTCCCCAGAGCTCTCCTGTAGTGCCCTTCAGGTAGTGGAAGACTGCTCTAAAGGCTCCCTGCAGTCTTCACTTCTTCAGGCTGAACAGCATCAATCTCAGCCTGATCCCATAGAGGGAGGTTCTCCAGGCCTCTCATGATCTTTGTGGCCTCCTCTGTACCCTCTTCAGCAATTCCATGTCCTTGTGTTGAAGAACTGGAGGCAGTGGTGCAGGTGGGCTCTGAGCAGAGGGGCAGAATCCCCTCCCTGTGCTGCTGCTCTCCCTGCTCTGGCTGCAGCTCAGCACTCAGCTGCCTGCTGGCCATTGATGGCTCCTGGGGAGTTTGTCCCCAGCTGACACCCCCAAGGCCTTCTCCTCCAGACTGCTCTCCAGCCACTCCTTGCCCAGCCTCTCTCTGTGCTTAGGATTGCCCTGCCCCAGCTGCAGGACCTTGCACTTTGCCTTCATGAGGCTGGCTTGGGCCCACTTCTCCAGGCTGTCCAAATCCCTCTGGATGGATCCTTTCCCTCCAGTGCATCAACAGCACCACACAGCTTGGTGTCAGCTGCAGGCTTGCTGAGGGTGCCTCAGTCCTCCTGTCCATACTGCTGACAAGCCACCCAAAGCTCACCCAAAGCTCCAGGTGCTCAGCCTCAGTGAACTGGTTTGCCCAAGCTCTCACCAGGGCCAGCCAAGTGGTTGAGCTCCCTGTGGAGATTCCCTGCCGCTTTGCAAGCCAAGCCCAGCTAATCAGGAAGCAGAGTCCATGCTTCAGTCTTCTTTTTTGTGCCAGACTGGTACTTCAAAATGGTTTAGAATATAAATGGGGGGGGAGGGAATCCCCACATATCACAAGAGAATCATTTGCTGAAAGCAATTACTTAAGTGTTTTCCAAGCAGTAAACTCACTGCAGCAGCCAAGAGCTCTGCACAAAGGGTAAAGCAATATTAGTCCTTCTCAGACCCCAAGGAGGTTATGGGGCAGCCAACAGAACACAGTGGCTGTAGTAAATTCATTCAAGTCAGACAAGAGCTGCACCTCAGCCAGCTGCCCACCCCTGCAGGTCACCCCTGCAGGGGCAGGACAGGGATTGCTCCAAAGGATGCTTCCAGAAGTGTGAAGGGCAAGGGGGGCTGTCATGGAGCTAGGGGTGCTCCAGTCAGAGGCCATGGTCCAGAAGGGCATACAGCAAGATAGACAAAGCCACAGCCTCACTGAACTGTCTTGCTTGGAAAAGCCTTCTAAGATCATTGAGCCCAGCCAGCCACCCAACCCCCCCATGGCCATCAAACCCTGGCCCCAAGAGCCATGGCCACAGGTTTCATTGAACACCTCCAGGGCTGGGGGCTCCACCTCCTCCCTGGGCAGCCTCTGCCAGTCCCTGACCACTCCTGCAGCACAGAAATGTTTCCTAATCTCCAACCTACACCTACCCTGGCACCACTTCAGCCCACTTCCTCTTGCTACCTCACCTGAGACTAGGGAGAAGACACCAGCCCCACCTCACTGCATGAGGCAGAAGAAACCTGGTTTCTGTGGGAAGAAAAAGGGATTGAACACTTGAAAAGAAGATACACAAGCAAGAACCAAACAGAAAGCTGCTGAACATCATCTCCCATGGCTTTCTAAATCAGAGACCTCAACCATCCTTACAGTCAGGGAAAGACTTGGGTTGGAAGGGATCCTGAGGATCATCTAGTTCCAACCCATCTGCCACGGGCAGGGTCACCTTCAGCTGGAACAGGGTGCTCAAGGCCTCAGAAAAGGACAAAGTTCCTAACTAACACCTTTGATGTTAGCCCAAGCAAGGCCTTTGACACCATCCCCCACAGCAACCTCCTGGCCAAGCTGTCAGCCCCTGGCTGGGATGGGAGCACAATGCACTGGGTTAGGAACAGGCTGGAGGCTGAGCCCAGAGAGTGGTGGTGAATGGTGCCACAGCCAGCTGGCAGCCAGGCACCAGTGCTGTGCCCCAGGGATCAGTGCTGGGCCCCATCCTCTTTAACATCTTCACTGATGATCTGGAGGAGGACATTAAGTCCAGCATCAGTAAATTTGCTGACGACACCAAGCTGGGGGCAGGAGTTGATCTGCTGGAGGGTAGAGAGGCTCTGCAGAGGGACCTGGACAGGCTGCACAGATGGGCAGAGGCCAAGGGCAGAAGACTGAACACATCCAAGTGCCAGGGGCTGCACTTTGGCCACAACAACCCCAGGCAGTGCTGCAGGCTGGGGTCAGAGTGGCTGAGAGCAGCCAGGCAGAGAGGGACCTGGGGGTGCTGGTCGATGGTAGGCTGAACATGAGCCTGCAGTGTGCCCAGGCAGCCAAGTGGGCCAATGGCATCCTGGCCTGCATCAGGAAGAGTGTGGCCAGCAGGAGCAGGGAGGTCATTCTGCCCCTGTACACTGCAGTGGTTAGGCCACACCTGGAGTCCTGTGTCCAGTTCTGGGCCCCTCAGTTTAGGAAGGAGGTTGACTTGCTGGAAGGTGTCCAGAGAAGGGCAACAAAGCTGGGGAGGGGCTTGGAGCACAGCCCTGTGAGGAGGGGCTGAGGGAGCTGGGGTGGCTTAGCCTGGAGGAGGCTCCGGGGAGACCTCGTTGCTCTCTCCAACTACCTGAAGGGAGGTTGTAGACAGGCAGAGGTTGGTCTCTTCTCCCAGGCAGCCAGCACCAGAACAAGAGGACACTGTCTCAGGCTACGCCAGGGGAGGTTTAGGCTGGAGGTTAGGAAGAAGTTCTACACAGAGAGAGTGATTGCCCATTGGGATGAGCTGCCTGGGGAGGTGGTGGAGTCACCATCCCTGGAGGTGTTCAGGAGGAGACTTGATGGGGTGCTGGGTGCTGTTGGATTGGTTGATAGGTTGGATGAGATAATCTTGAAGGTCTCTTCCAACCTGGTCTGCTCTATTCTAAATAAACAAAAAGAAATGCTTCAGACCAGCTGGAAACAGCTCCCTCATGAGGAAAGGCTGAGGGAGCTGGAGCTCCTTAGCTTGCAGAAGAGGGCTGTCCAAGGACAGGACAGGGGGCAGTGGGGCCAAGCTGGAGCAGAGGAGGTGCCCCAGGAACAGAAGGAACAACTTTTTCACTGTGGGGGTGGTAGAGCCCTGGAGCAGGCTGCCCACAGAGGCTGTGGAGTCTCCTGCTCTGGAGAGACCCAAACCATGCCTGGATGCATTCCTGTGTGACCTGCCCTGTGCTGTAACACCGATGTTGGATTCACCCTGCCCTGGCAGGGGGGTTGGACTGGATGACCCTTTCAGGGTCCCTCCCAAGTCCTGCCCTTCCACATGGAACTGCTGTTCAAGCAGCAGCATTGAGTGCTTTTTAAGAACCTTCATTTCCAAACCTATCCCCACTTGTTCTTCCCTTCCACAGAGCTCACCATCTGTGGCAAGGCTCACTACAGAGAGCAGGGCCTGACTGCATCTCTGGGAAGCAGCTCTTCAGCACAAGGGTGGGGTGGCTCCAGAATGACTTTGCCTGGGGAGGCTGTGGGTGTCTCCTTCCTAAAAGGAAGGTTCAAGGCCAGGTTGGATTGAGGCCTTGAGCAACCAAGTGTAGTTGAGAGGCATCTCTGCCCGTGGCAGGGAGGTTGGAGCAGCTGATCTCTCAGGTCCCTTCCACCTCTGGGTGCTGTTTGCCAGCATGAAAAGCAGTGTCAAGCTAAGGCTCTTCAGAAATAGCCACCTGTGGTCCAGGGAGGGGAACACAAGCTTCTGAGACACTGAAGGAGTTGGGGCTGTTCAGTCTGGAGAAGAGAAGGCTCCCAGGTGACCTCATTGTGGCCTTCCAGGATCTGAAGGGGGCTACAGGAAGGCTGGGGAGGGACTGCTCAGGATCTCAGGGAGTGATAGGACTAGGGGGAATGGAATGAAGCTGGAGGTGGGGAGATTGAGGCTGGAGGGGAGGAGGAAGTTCTTCCCCATGAGAGTGGTGAAGCCCTGGAATGGGTTGTCCAGGGAGGTGGTTGGGGCCCTGTCCCTGGAGGTGTTTAAGGCCAGGCTGGATGAGGCTCTGGGCAGCCTGATCTAGTGTGGGGTGTCCCTGCCCATGGCAGGGGGGTTGGAACTGGATGATCCTTGTGGTCCCTTCCAACCCTGACTGATACTATGAGGCCCTCTGTCGCCCACTGTAAAGCATGAAGGACTGAAAGGGTTCTCAAAGCCTGGCCCAGGCTGCCCAGGGAGTGGTTGAATCCCCAGGCCTGGAGGTGTTTCACAGAGGCAGAGCTATGGTGCTGAGGGCCAGGGCTCAGCTCCAGCCTTCACAGAGCTAGAGAATGGTTGGGCTGGACGAGCTCAAAGGTCTTTCCCAGCCAAAACCCTGTGCCAACCACACCAACTCAGCCCTCCAGGAAGCCTTCAGCAGAGCCTGCGCAGCCCAGGCTCTCAGCAGCTTACTCCCAAGCCCACCCCTCTCTTTAATCTCAAACTGAGGGCTGGCTGTTCATGCTTGAGGACCCTGCTTGCATTGTAATAACTGAAGCAGACAAATGCCTTGGGGTAGAGCATTCACTGAGGGACAGCTCCTGTCATTAAATCAATTTCTGCAGCAAGAGCAAAGAAATCACATGCTCCACACAAACTGAAGTACCAAAGAGCAAGCCAGGTGCTTTACACCAGGCAAACAGGTTAGAAGTGTGCCTACTTTTGTCCCCCCTGGAACGTGTCAGAATGAACCTTCTGCCTTCAGAAGTTACCTCTCAACCAGGTGGGGAAAGGAGGCAAAAACCATCTGGGTGCTGTGCCCCAACACCAGGGCCCTACATCCAAGCACAGCCTCACAGCACAAAGCCTGTGGCTGCCCCAAGAAATCACAGCAGTGAGAGGAGCCAGGCACTGCTGACAGCACTGCTCAGAGACAACAACCCAGCTGGCACAGAGGAGGGAAGGAAGGGCAGCTTCCACCTTCCAGCCAACCTCTCTCCACCACATCCAAACAGCAGCTCTGGGGCTGGAGCACTTCTGCTTCGTTTTTCTACTACAGCACTGCTCAGTGACAGCAGCAAAAGGAGACAGAAAGGCAGGCAGGGACAGAAAGACAGCACAAGAGGTGAAGAGACTCAAGAGCCACAGCACCCACCTGCAGGGAGACTGTGCTGAGTCAGTGGTTGTGGGGGACCACTGCACCACACCTGCAGGAGTGCCACCTTCAGCAAGGAGCTTTGAAGCTGAGGCATGGGAAGCTCCATGGAAAGAGGAGGAATTATTCCCCTGTGAGGGTGGCAGAGCCCTGGCACAGGCTGCCCAGGGGGCTGTGGAGCCTCCCTCTCTGGAGATATTCAAGCCCCACCTGGCTGTGTTCCTGTGTGACCTGGTACAGCTGACCCTGCCATGGTAGGGGGTTGGACTGAATACTCTCCTGAGGTCCCTCCCAGCCCCTAACACTCTGTAATAGCCAATAAGACCACAGAATCACAGCATGGTAGAGGTTGGAAGACAGCCCCAGGGATCATCTAGTCCAAGCCCCTGCTAGAGCAGGGTCAACTCATTCACAGCCAGCTGCCCAGGAACACAATGGCCAGGTGGAGTTGGAATCTCTCTGGAGAAGCAGACTCCACAACCTCTCTGGGCAGCCTGCTCCAGGCCTCCAGCAGCCTCACACCAAAGAAGTTTCTCCTCCTGCTCAGATGGAACCTCCTGGGTTCCAGTTTGTCCCATTGCTCCCTGTCCTGTCCCTGGGCAGCACTGAAGAGTCTGGCCCCAGCCTCTTGCCCCCCACCCTTCAGCTCTTGCTGAGTACTGATCTGATCCCCTCTGGGGCTGCTCTTCTCCAGGCTCTCAGCCCCAGGGCTCTCAGCCTTTGCTCCTCCCAGAGCTGCTCCAGGCCCCTCAGCAGCTTTGTGGACTCTGCTGGGCTCTCTCCAGCAGCTCCCTGGCTCTCTTGAGCTGCAGAGCCCAGAACTGCACTCAGTACTCCAGATGTGGCCTCACCAGGGCCGAGCAGACAGGGAGAAGATCCTCCCTTGGGCTGCTCACACTTTTCTTCATGCACTCCACTGGCCTTCCTGGCCAGGAGGGCACACTGCTGGCTCATGGCAAACTTGCTGTCCCTCAGCACTCACAGGGGATGATGAGTAGCACCCAGCCAGCAGACTGCATGAAGCACCTTGGTAGACTGTAAGCTGCAAATCCTTGGGTCCTGCACCCCAGGCCTTTGAATGACTTTTAAGCTATAGTCCTCTGTGTCTGCACCTCCAATATACAAACTTCAGCCAGACAAGACACAACTTGCACAGACAAGTCCACACTCCTACAGCCCTGCACACCTCCCTCTGGCCTCTGCAGCTGGTTGCTTCCCAAACCTCCCTCAATTGTTCAAGATAGGCATTAAAAAGTCATCAAATCCATCAGAAAGCATCAACCAAACAGAGCTGATCAGCACCAGGGATGAATCATGGAATCAGTTAGAGGGCAGAAGGGCTCTGCAGAGGGACCTTGCCAGGCTGCACAGATGGGCAGAGGCCAACAGGATAGCATTCAACAAGTCCAAGTGCCAGGGGCTGC
The DNA here is from genome assembly GCF_026170545.1 of Melanerpes formicivorus. Classification (NCBI taxonomy): domain Eukaryota; kingdom Metazoa; phylum Chordata; class Aves; order Piciformes; family Picidae; genus Melanerpes; species Melanerpes formicivorus. Next base: position 23,797,537 of record NW_027142362.1, read on the forward strand.
ACTTTGGCCACAGCAACCACAGGCAGTGCTGCAGGCTGGGGACAGAGTGGCTGAGAGCAGCCAGGCAGAGAGGGACCTGGGGGTGCTGAGTGACAGCTGCCTGAACATGAGCCAGCAGTGTGCCCAGGGGGCCAAGAAGGCCAAGGGCATCCTGGCCTGCAGCAAGCAGAGTGTGGCCAGCAGGAGCAGGGAGGTCATTGTGCCCTGGGCTCAGCACTGCTTAGGCCACAGCTTGAGCCCTGTGTCCAGCTCTGGGCTCCTCAGTTTCAGAAGGACATCGAAACACTTGAAGGTGTCCAGAGAAGGGCAAGGAGGCTGGGGAGGGGTCTGGAGCACAGCCCTGTGAGGAGAGGCTGAGGGAGCTGGGGTTGCTTAGCCTGCAGAAGAGGAGACTCAGGGGAGACCTTCTTGCTCTCTCCAACTCCCTGAAGGGAGGTTGGAGCCAGGAAGGGGTTGGGCTCTTCTCCCAGGCAAGCAGCCCCAGAACAAGAGGACACAGTCTCAAGCTGTGCCAGGGGAGGTTTAGGCTGGAGGTGAGGAGAAAGTTCTTCCCAGAGAGAGTTGTTGGCCATTGGAATGTGCTGCCCAGGAAGGTGGTGGAGTCCCCATGCCTGGAGGTGTTCAAGAGGGGATTGGATGTGGCACTTGGTGCCATGGTCTAGTCATGAGGTCTGTGGTGCCAGGTTGGACTCGATGATCCTTGAAGTCTCTTCCAACCTTGGTGATACTGTGAGACTGTAATGGTTCAGCTGGGAAAGGACCTCACAGATCATCTACTCCAACCTCCATGCCATGGCCAGGGACACCTCTCAACTGGACTTCATTGCTCAAGGCCTCACCCAACCTGGCCTTGAGCACCCTCAGAGAGGAGGCATCCACAGCCTCCCTGGGCAGCCCATTCCAGAGTCTCAGCACCCTCTTACTGAAGAGCTTCTTCCTAAGATCCAGGGAAAAAAAAACCAACTCAAATACCAGTCACAGAGTTTACAAAGCCAGGAGGTACTGGAGCAGAGTTCAGCTGTAATGAGCGTGGGGGTCTCGGGCTGATGGTTGGACTCCATGATCCTAGAGGTCTCCTCCAACCAAAACAATTGCACAACTCTATGAAAATCCAGCAGGTCAAGATCTGATATTAAATATTCCTGCCCAGGAGGGTGGTGGAACAGTGGCACAGCTTGCCCAGGCTTGTGGTCGAGGCCCCATCCCTGGAGACATTCAAGGTCAGGCTCAGCAAGGCTCTGAGCAGCCTGATCCAGTGGAGGATGTCCCAGCTGACTGCAGGGGGGTTGGACTGGATGACCTTTGGAGGTCTCTTCCAACCCTAAGCCTTCCATGGTTATATGCAGATATCTGGAGATGCAGGAGCTCAAATCTGATACCCAGATCAGCTCCCACAGTGCAGCAACAAGATACCCAGCAAAACATTTTCACTGTGGCCAAGAGCAAGCAAAAGCCTCCACTCAGCTGGGCCACAGCCCAGGGCCACCAGGAGAACAGCTGGAGCAGAGCCTCACACACACATCACTGAGTTACCAACTCCTTCCAGCCCTTTTCCTTCCTCTCCCCTGAGCAGTGGATGAAACTCTGCCTCTGGGGCACCTCAGCAGCACCCTGAGCTTTACAAGTCTCCAACACTTTGTTTCATCCTCTCAGCTCTGAGTTCTGCTCACATTGATCCTAGAAACCCTGAATGCCTTTGAGGCAACTGGCTGGGGTCAAGATCAGTGATGCTTAGAGAGCTGAAGCAAGGCTGTGGCTGGCCCTGCAATCCCCTCCCAACAGGGAGCAGCCTAACTGGAGTGACAGCTTCATACCAGTGATCCCAGGCTGCCTTCACACAGCCCAGCAGCAGCACCTCAGAAGCTTCAGCACTATAAATCACAGCATTGTCAGGGCTGGAAGGGAGCTCCAGGCTCAGCCAGCTCCAACCTCCTGCCATGGCCAGGGACACCTCACACCACAGCAGCTTGCTCACAGCCACCTCCAGCCTGGCTGCAAACACCTCCAGCCAGGAGGCTTCCACCACCTCCCTGGGCAGCCTGGGCCAGGCTCTCACCACCCTCCTGGGGAACAACTTTTTCCTCATATCCAATCTGAATCTCCCCATTTCTAGTGCTACTCCATCCCCCCCAGTCCTATCCCTCCCTGACACCCTCAAGAGTCCCTCCCCAGCTTTCTTGCAGCCCCCTGCAGATACTGGAAGGCCACCAGAAGGTCTCCTTGGAGCCTTCTCTTCTCCAGCCTGCACAGCCCCAACTCTTAAGAGAGGTGGTCCACTCCTCTGATCATCCTCCAACCTTGCTCCACAGGGATATTTTCAAACCTTATGAACTTTGAGCCCCCCAGTACCTGAAATGGACTTGCAGGAATGCTAGGGAAGGACTTCTGACAAGGGATGGGAGGAAGACAAGAAAGGGGAACAGCTTTGAGCTGGAAAAGGGCAGATTTAGACTGGAGATTATGAAGAAATTCTTTAGAATGAGGGTGGGGAAACACTGGCACAGGTTGCCCAGGGAGGTTGTGGATGGCCCTTCCCTAGAGGTGTTCAAGGCCAGGCTGGATGAGGCCTTGAGCAACCTGAGGGTTGGAACTAGGTGATCTTGAAGGTCCCTCCCAAGCCATTCTCTGATGTCTGCAGAGAGCAGGCAGTGTAGGGTTATCTCCACTGCTCAGGCAAGGGCAGAAAGGAATCATAGCATTGTCAGGCTTGGGAGAGACCTGAAGGATCATGTAGTTTCACCACCCTGCCATGGGCAGGGCCACCTCACAGTAGATCAGGAAGCAGCAGGATGAAGGTGGACCATCCCCACACCTCCCCGAGAACACGAGGCCTGGGCTGGTGAGGACACACATCTCACCACCCAGCACCTGCCCTGCTTGATCTGACTTGAAAGTGCAGCAAGAATTAAGTGAAAGAGGAGTTCTGAAAGCTTTACAGCTTCTCTGCTGAAGGTGCAGTAAGGAAGCAGCTTCCTGCTTGGCTTTCTGAAGGCAGAGCAGGGCTTTCATCTGCCTTCTTTGCTGCCTTCACCTCCCAGGTTCCCCCCGAGCTCCAGCCTGGACTGGCAGAGCTTGTGTCAGGAGAAGAGAGAAAGAACCCAAACCAACAAACCACAGAGCTGCAGCTTTGCAAACACACTGGCAAAAAGTCTTTGCAGGGATTAGCTTGGCAAATGTTTGTAGGGAGGTGCAAAGGGGGAGGGGGAACAAGAGGATTTCTCTGTTCCCTTCTAACAGCTCATTGCATCCAAGTGGGAAAGCAGCAACAGCTTGAGCACTTGGCCAGGAGTGGAAGCAGCACAAACACTGCACCCATTCATGAAATGATCATCCAGAGAGCAGCATCACCTGGCTGACAGGTTGGACTGGATGATCTCTGAGGTCTTTGCCAACCTTGTTGATTCGATGATTCTCAACTACTAGGCCAGAAATGCTTCAGGAAAGCAGATGAGTAGGGCAGCATGAGAAGGCATTTGTTCATGGCCCTTTCAGCCTGCTCTTCCCAGCACTGGACAAGCTCCCATCTTGCTCCCACTAAACATGCAAAGCCTCCTGACAGTCATTGGACCAAAAAGATGAGGTTGGCACCCAGCTTCTCCCAAGGGAAGCAGTGGATTGCCCTACACTGGACACTGCTCAGCCTCACAGGGTGCTGGGCCAGCTCACTTCAACTCCACCACCCCCTGGGAAGCTTGGCCCAGATGCTCCTTGGGGTCCCTGCCAAGCTGGCATTCTGGGGTTCTCCTTCACCCCACCTGAGAGATGTCTGCCTTCACTCAGAGTCGTTCTGCCCACTCTAAGAAGCCCAAAGCCAAAGAGCAGCCCAGGCCATCTGCTGCTGTGGGTGCTGCAGGCTCCTGGCAGGATCACACTGCTCATGAACAGGGAATGGTTTGCTTCCAGGCTCTCAGGTTAGGCTGTTGGTGCTTGTCCTTCTGCAGTGCATTGCTGTGAGAAGCAGAGTCAGAGGGGACATGAGGAAGAAGTTGTTGGCCAGGAGGGTGGTGAGAGCCTGGCCCAGGCTGCCCAGGGAGGTGGTGGAAGCCTCCTGCCTGGAGGTGTTTGCAGCCAGGCTGGAGGTGGCTGTGAGCAACCTGCTGTGGTGTGAGGTGTCCCTGCCCATGGCAGGGGCTTGGGACTGGCTGAGCCTTGAGTTCCCTTCCAGCCCTGATGATTCTATCTCCTCCATAATCTCCTTTCAGGTACCAGTCAGCTACCAGGAGGTTCATTCCCTCACCCCAAGACTTTTCTGGGGGACAAGGAAGCCTCTCCTAAGGCACATGGGCCAATCAAGCTCAGTCTGTAAAATCCTTCACACTGACCTACCAGGGAGCCCAGAACTGGGCACCACATTCTGGCTGCACTTGTGCTCAGCATTGGTGAGGCCACACCTGCAAGACTGCCTTCAGTTTGGGGCTCTCACTCCAAGAAGGACATTTGAGAGGCTGGAGCAGGTCCAGAGAAGAGCAACAAAGCTGGGGAAGGGTCTGGAGAACAGGGGGAGGTACAGCTGAGAGACTTGGAGCTGTTTAGTATAGAGAAGAGGAGGCTGAGGGGAGACCTCTTTGCCCTCTACAGGTCCCTGACAAAAAGGTGGCAATGAGCTGGGGTTGGTCTCTTCTCCCTGGTAACAAGAAATAGGACCAGAGGAAATGGCCTCAAGTTGCACCAGGGGAGGGTCAGGTTGGATATCAGAAGCAACTTCTTCCCTGGCAGGGTTCTCAAACACTGGCACAGGCTGCCCAGGGAGGTGGGGGAGTGCCCACCCCTGGAGATGTTTCAGAGACAGAGCAGTGGTGCTGGGGGCCATGGCTTAGCACCAGCCTTGGTGGAGAGAGAATGGTTGGACTCCATGACCTTAAGGGGCTTTTCCAACCAAACCAACTCTATGGCCCTACAGAGCATCAAGCTGGCTTCCCTCAAGCTGCTGCCTCTGCCCTAGCTAACCCTGCCTGCAGCCCACCTTGGCAGGCACAGCCTGTGTCTGGCAGCCTGGCAGCACCTGGTTTGCTCTCTGGGAGCTCTCAGGTCAAGATTGTTCTCTGCTGAATACTAAGCAGCATTTTTCTGCTCAAATAATATCAAAACAGGAGCCAGGTCTGAACTCTGCATCTCACACTGGAGAAGAGGACTCCACACACACAGCTTCAGTCTTAAGCTGTTAAACAAACAGACAGACCTGCTGAAAACTCAATCTGACTAATGGTGGCAACAGGAGCCCAGAAGGAACCAACAGCTCCAGGGAAGCAGAGCAGTACCTGTCTGCAGCACTGACACCTGCACAGATCTCAGACATGGAACAGATGGCTCCCAAACCCTGGGCAGCCTGTGCTGATAGCAGCCTGGGCTGGGGCTCTGCCTGCTCACTTCTTCAGCTGCAAAAGCTACCTGAGCAGGGAAGCTGCAGGGGGAGCTACCCAGCACAGCTTGGATGGCACGGCAGAACATGGAAGTGTTCAGACTTAATCCTGCTGCCAGCCCACGGCCTGCCACCAAATCTGAAGTCTGCTCACATGGAAGGGCAGGTCCTGCCTGACCAACCTGATCTCCTTCCATGCCCAGGGGACTGCTTGGTGGATGTGGGGCAGGCTGTGGATGTGGTCTGCCTGGACCTCAGCAAGGCCTTTGACACCATCCCCCACAGCAACCTCCTGGGCAAGCTGTCAGCCCCTGGCTGGGACAGCAGCTCTCTGAGCTGGGTTAGGAACTGGCTGGAGGCTGAGCCCAGAGAGTGGTGGTGAATGGTGCCACAGCCAGCTGGCAGCCAGGCACCAGTGCTGTGCCCCAGGGACCAGTGCTGGGCCCCATCCTCTTTAACATCTTCATTGATGATCTGGATGAGGGCATTGAGTCCAGCATCAGTAGATTTGCAGATGACAGCAAGCTGGGGGCAGGAGTTGATCTGCTGGAGGGCAGAGAGGCTCTGCAGAGGGAACTTGCCAGGCTGCACAGATGGGCAGAGGCCAAGGGCAGGAGATTGAACACATCCAAGTGCCAGGGGCTGCACATTGGCCACAGCAACCCCAGGCAGTGCTACAGGCTGGGGTCAGAGTGGCTGAGAGCAGCCAGGCAGAGAGGGACCTGGGGGTGCTGGTTGAAGGTAGGCTGAACATGAGCCTGAAGTGTGCCCAGGCAGCCAAGAGGGCCAATGGCATCCTGGCCTGCATCAGGGAGAGTGTGGCCAGCAGGAGCAGGGAGGTCATTGTGCCCCTGTACACTGCACTGGTTAGGCCACAGCTTGAGTCCTGTGTCCAGTTCTGGGCCCCTCAGTTTAGGAAGGAGGTTGACTTGCTGGAACGAGTCCAGAGAAGGGCAAGGAGGCTGGGGAGGGGTCTGGAGCACAGCCCTGTGAGGAGAGGCTGAGGGAGCTGGGGTTGCTTAGCCTGGAGAGGAGGAGACTCAGGGGAGACCTTCTTGCTCTCTACAACTCCCTGAAGGGAGGTTGTAAACAGGCAGAGGTTGGTCTCTTCTCCCAGGCACCCAGCACCAGAACAAGAGGACACAGTCTGCAGCTGTGCCAGGGGAGGTTTAGGCTGGAGGTTAGGAAGAAGTTCTACACAGAGAGAGTGATTGCCCATTGGAATGGGCTGCCTGGGGAGGTGGTGGAGTCACCATCACTGGAGGTGTTCAGGAGGAGACTTGATGGGGTGCTTGGTGCCATGGGTTAGTTGTTTAGGTGGTGTTGGATTGGTTGATGGGTTGGATGCAATGATCTTGAAGGTCTCTTCCAACCTGGTTTGGTTTATTCTAAATAAAGGTTTATTCTAAATAAATGAAAGAGTTGGAAAGGACCTTCAAGACTATCCAGTTCCAAACCATCTGCCATGGGCAGGGACACCTCCCACCAGCCCAACTTGCTCCTGGCCCTGTCCAGCCTGGCTTTAAACACTTCAAGGCTTGACCCATCCAAGCCATGCTGTGATTCTATCATGGCCAGGCCTGGTTTTCTCTTCCATGGTCCCTTTCCAGCCAGCATTAGGGTAAGACTTGTCTCATGTCATGAATGAATGAATGGGCCAGGAAGGGACTGCCAAAGGCCATCCAGTCTGACCTCCCCACAGCCAGCAGGGACAGCCCCAGCTAGATCTGGCCGCCCTGTCGAGCCTCACCTTCAGTGTCTCCAGGGAAGGAGTCTCAACCACTGCACTGGGCAACTTGCTCCAGGGTTCCACCACCCCTAGTACAAACCTTCCCCCTGACAACTGATCTCAGTCAGCTTTTCCCTAGACTGAAGGCACAGCCCCTGCTCCCCTCCCTGCAGGCCTTTGCCAACAGTCTCCCTCCATCTATTTGTAGCCCACTTCAGGTACTAGAAGCTTGTTATTAGGTCTACCCTGAGGATCCTCCCCTCCAGGCTGAACACCCCCACCTGCTCCAACCCATCATCAGTTTTGTGGCCTCCCCTGAACCTGCTCCATCAGCACCATATCCCTCATAGACTGAGGGCTCCAGAGCCCTACAGAGTACCCAGGGTGAGGCATCACCAAACCAGAACTCTGCTGCAATAAGAGCCAACTCCTGCCCATGGCACCCAGCCCAGCCCAGGGGAAGACAAAATCATCCAAAGACAAATACAAAGCCTTAGGTTAAAAGCCTGGAACCAGGGGGACACTGAGCTGCCCTTCTGTGACATCCTTAGCACCCTAGAACCAGGGGGACACTGATGTACATTGATAAGAGCTCTCAGACTTCTCCACACTGAGCAGCCTCAGGTCTCTCTCAGCCTCTCCTGCTCAGACAGGTGTTCCAGTCCCTTCAGCATCTTTGTAGCCTCCCTTGGGCTCTCTCCATAGTTTCCCTGTGCCTCTGGAACTGAGGAGCGGCTCAGCACCATTGCTCAGCCTGTTTTCACTCCAACACACATCTGTTGCTACTTCTTTCCCCATACCCTCACCCAAACAAGTCAGTGGGTTAGGGCTGCCTGAGCACATCTTGATGTTTCAACAGCTCCAAAGAGTTCATCTCTGTTCCTGAAATCCCACTTCCAGCTTTCTGTCCCACAGCTGCCCTGCCTACAGCTCCCAAAGCAGGGAGCACCACCTTTCCATACCACCTTTTGCTGGAGGGCACACCAATCCCTTTTCTTGGAAGTGTAACACCAAGGCAGGGGTTTCCCCTGGAGAAACCCAGCTCCAGTGGCCCCCAAGCCCAAGCCTGGTTGGGGTGGATGAGGGGGCTGGGGCACCCTGGCACTCCCATCCTGCTGTTGCCATGGCAACTCCAATTGAGCCTTCTGCAATAACCAGGCTGAGGATGCCACAGGGTCCCTCTTGGAAGGAAGGGAAGCCCCCACCAAGGAGTAAAATGCAGCGGGGGTCAGTCCTAAGAACCCCTACATCCCCCAGAAGAAGCCTGGAGCCAAGCTTGGAATCATTTATCCACCATGTGAAGAGAGGAGAAAGGAAGGGGGTGGTTATGGCTCTGAATGTGAGCCCTGGAGCCTGGGAGAAGCTGCAGTCAGTCAGGAGAACCGAACCTACAAATGTTCCATCCCTGGAGGTGTCCAAGGCTAGGCTGAATGGGGCCTGGAGCAGCCTGGGCTAGTGGAAGGAGTCCCTGCCCATAGCAGGGGGCTTGGAGCTAGATGATCCCTTCTAACCCAAACCATCCCATGGATCTCTGATCAATAATTAGCCTTCCATGAGCATTAAGGATGTCAAACATCACCTCTGGCTTTGCCAGGAAGGCACTTCCATGGCTAGGGCAGGAGTGACAGAGCCATGTGCTGCACACCCCTGCTTGCCCAACAAGTGGCACTGAGCAGGGTGAAGCTCTACTGCAGAGCTCAGGCACAGGCTGGCTGATCACCCACTGCTGCACCCAGAGCACCCCTGGTGCCATGCAGCACTCCAGCTCCCCACTTACCCTCTGAAACAAAGATGCCATCTGGGCCTTTCCCATTCCCCCCAGTCCAGTCAGTGGAATTAAAACCCAACCAAGAATAACTTCCCCTCACAAAACCCTCGGAGCCAGGGCTTTGGCTGTTAGTCACCCTTCTGAGGTGCTGGCACCCCCCACTTTCCTGCTCCACTTCTTCCAAGGAGCCCATTAGGAGATGTGTAAGGCAAACTCAATCCCTAGGAGCTGCAGGTAGCCCTGGCCTCCTTTTGTGTTCCAAGGCACATCAGTCAGGCCGAGACAAAGCACCGTGTAAACGCTGCCAGTGCCTGGGACAAAGGCACCACTCCTCTCTGGGTGGGACGTGGGGAGGGTGGGAAAGCTTCAGGATTCCTTTTCGCTGTCGTTTGAGAAACTGCAGCTGAAATCTGAGCCTTGGCCTCACAGTGACGGGGAAACAAACCCAGAATGGATCACAGAATGCCAGGGGCTGGAAGGGACCTCGGGAGATCATCCAGTCCAAGCCCCTGCCAGAGCAGGGTCACCTACACCACATTACACAGGGACACATCCAGGTGGGGCTTGAATACCTCCAGAGAGGGAGACTCCACAGCCCCCCTGGGCAGCCTGCTCCAGGGCTCTGTCACCCACACACTGAAAACAACCCAGTGCATGGCAGCCGGGAGAGGAGGCAGCTGCAGGAGCACCGGGAGCTTGCTTTTGGCTTTGCTTCCCTTGCTGTTCAGGCAGTAAGGGGCTGGTGGCTCAGCACCTCCTGAAGAGGGGAGGAGGGGCAGCGGGCTGGGGTCGCCTACGTGCCTGAGGGCAGTGATGGAACAGGGGGAGGGCTGCCGTGGAAACCGCCCCAAGCAACCAGAGCCCGGAGCTGGCTGCGGAGAGAGGAGGCAGCGGCCAGCAGCTCAGCTCAGCCTGCTCACTGACAGGGGGAAACCAACCCGCCGGGGGCAGAGGGAGGCTCCTGAAAGCTGCTTGCTGCTAGAGCAAAGGCCAGCAGAAGAACAGTGGGCACCCAAACAGAGAGCACTCACAAGCATGCAGATGGTCAGGCTGCAGTGAGTGCTGGAGCCTGGCACTCGATCTGGAGGATGGAAGCAACAACTCCTGTGTCAGGAGTGAGCAGCTCAGGGCTCTGAGGAGCAGGGTGGCCGAGCTAAAAGAAGAGGAGGAAAGGCTAAGAGCTGTAAGAGACAGCCAGAGGAACATTGACTATTCCCATATCTAACCTCTACCAAAGCAGAACAGGAGGCAACTCTGAGTGGAGCAGGGAGTTGGAGACCCTCCAGCAGCAAGCCTCTCAGCCTCCCTGCAGGAACCCACCTGAGCAGGGCCAAAGGGAACAGGGCTCTGTCTGAGGGAAGAAATGCAAAGGGAGCAAGCCTGCTGCTGTCAGCAGCACCCTGCCTGCAGTGCACTGACAGAACAGGGCTGAGGCTCTGCAGGAGGAGAGGTCATGGGTGAGGATGAGGACTCAAGAAGGTCAGAAGCTGCAGCAGTGACAGGGCTGAGGCTCTGCAGGAGGAGAGGTCATGGGTGAGGATGAGGACTCAAGAAGGTCAGAAGCTGCAGCAGTGACAGGGCTGAGGCTCTGCAGGAGGAGAGGTCATGGGTGAGGATGAGGGCTCAAGAAGGGCAGAAGCTGCACCAGTGACAGGGCTGAGGCTCTGCAGGAGGAGCAGCTCATGGGTGAGGATGAGGACTCAAGAAGGTCAGAAGCTGCACCAGTGACAGGGCTGAGGCTCTGCAGGAGGAGCAGCTCATGGGTGAGGATGAGGACTCAAGGTCAGAAGCTGCACCAGTGACAGGGCTGAGGCTCTGCAGGAGGAGCAGCTCATGGGTGAGGATGAGGACTCAAGGTCAGAAGCTGCACCAGTGAGAGGCTGCCTCAGCACAGCCATCACAACTAATCCTTGTAGGGTCATTGCTGTAGGAGACTCCAACTGGAGGCAGCAGAGGGCCCAACATGCCTCCAATATGGGAGGTTAAAGGGAGCACCAAGAGTTTCTACAGGTAGAGTAATGGCAAGAAGAAGCCTAGGGAAGGTGTGGGCCCCCTCAGAAAGGAAACTGGTGACATGGGCACAAGTGATGAGGAAAAGGCTGAGGTACTCAATGACTTCTTTACCTCAGGCTTCCCTGCCAGGGCCTCCAGCCACACTCCTGGAGCCATGGAAGACAATGGCAGGGATGGGGAGGAAGAACTGCCCATGGTAAGTGCAGATCAGGTTGGTGATCACCTGAGGAACCTGAAAGTGTTCAAGTCCATGGGACCCCACGGGGTACACCCAGGGGTGCTGAGAGAACTGGCAGAGGAGGTTGCTAAAGCCCTCTCTAGTCTATTCCAAAGGTCCTGGCAGTCTGGGGCAGTCCCCACAGACTGCAAAAGGGGAAACATTGCTCCCATCTGCAAAAAGGGTAAGAAGGAGGAACCAGGGAGCTCCAGGCCAGGCAGTCTCACCTCTGTGCCTGGAAAGATCCTGGAGCAGATCCTCCTGGAGGCACTGCTGGCTCAGAAGAATAGTGAAGAGGTGATTGGGAACAGTCAGCAGGGCTTCACCCAGGGCAAATCCTGCCTGACCAACCTGGTGGCCTTCTCTGCACAGGTGACAACATCAATAGCTGAGGGGAGAGCAGCTGCTGTCGTTTGCCTGGGCCTGAGCACAGCCTTCGACACTGCCCCGCACCACAGCCTGGGCTCCAGGCTGGTGACACATGGGTGTGAGGGGTGAGCACCAGATGGGGACAGAACTGGCCTGAGGGCTGCACCCAAAGAGTGCCTGGCAATGGCTCCAGGGCCCAGGGGAGGCCAGGGACAAGCAGAGTCCCTCAGGGGTCACTCCTGGCACCAGGCTTGTTCAACATCCCTGTGGGTGCCATGGACAGTGGCACTGAGTGCACCCTCAGCAAGTTTGCTGATGACACCAAGCTGTGTGGGGCAGCAGACAGCTGGAGGGAAGGGATCCATCCAGAGGGAGCTGGACAGGCTGGAGAGGTGGGCACAAGCCAACCTCAGGAGGTTCAACAAGACCAAGGGCAGGGTCCTGCAGCTGGGTGGAAGCAACCCCAGGCACAAATCCAGGCTGGGCAGGGACTGGCTGGAAAGCAGCCCTGAGGAGAGAGCCTTGGGGGTGCTGGGGGAGGAGAAGCTCACCAGGAGCTCTCAGTGTGCACTTGCAGCCCAGAAAGCCAACCAGAGCCTGGGCTGCAGCAGGAGAAATGTGGCCAGCAGGGCAAGGGAGGTGATTCTCCCCCTCTGCTCAGCTCTGCTGAGACCCCACCTGGAGTCCTGCCTCCAGTTCTGGAGCCCCTATGACAAGAGGGATCTGGAGGTGCTGGAAGGTGTCCAGAGCAGGGCCAGGAGGATGAGCAGAGGGCTGGAGCTGCTCTGCTGTGAGGACAGACTGAAGGAGTTGGGGCTGTTCAGTCTGGAGAAGAGAAGGCTCCCAGGTGACCTCATTGTGGCCTTCCAGGATCTGAAGGGGGCTACAGGAAGGCTGGGGAGGGACTGCTCAGGATCTCAGGGAGTGATAGGACTAGGGGGAATGGAATGAAGCTGGAGGTGGGGAGATTGAGGCTGGAGGGGAGGAGGAAGTTCTTCCCCAGGAGAGTGGTGAAGCCCTGGAATGGGTTGTCCAGGGAGGTGGTTGGGGCCCTGTCCCTGGAGGTGTTTAAGGCCAGGCTGGCTGAGGCTCTGGGCAGCCTGATCTAGTGTGGGGTGTCCCTGCCCATGGCAGGGGGGCTGGAACTGGATGATCCTTGTGGTCCCTTCCAACCCTGACTGATACTATGATACTATGAAATTTCCTCCTGTTTCCATGGCACTTCCTCTGCCTCAGCTTCCACCACTGCCCCTGGGGCTGGCATTGGGCATCCCCCAGGAGAGCCTGGCCAGAGCCTCAGGGCACTCACCCTGCACAGCTCTACAATCATTGATGAGGTTACCTCTGTCTCCTCAGCTCCCTCAGGCTCTCCTCAAAAGGAAGATCTTCCACTCCAGCATCGTTGTGGCTCTGTGCTGGACTCTTTCAAGCAGCTCCCTGAGGTATTTCTTGAACTGAGGGGCCCAGAACTGGACACAAGATTCCAGACGCAGCCTCAGCAGGGCAGAGCAGAGGGGGAGGAGAAGCTCTCTGACCTACTGGTCACAGCCTTTCTAAGCCACCCCAGGATGCCATTGGCCTTCCTGGCCCCAAGAGCACATTGCTGGCTCATGGTCATCCTTCCATCCACCAGGATCCCCCAGATCCTTTACACCCTCACTGCTCTCCAACAGGTCAGTCTCCAACCTACACTGGTGCATGGAGTTGCTCCTTCCCAGGTGCAAGGCTCTGTGAAGAAGAGCAGTTTGAGTCACACCACACTCCAGCAGCAATGTTGCTTTTCCCCAAGGAAGCTCTCAGCACTCCAAACCAGGGAAGGTTACAGGCAGGGAGCCTGCAGCTCCATTCAAAGAGAGCTTTGTTGGCAGCAGCACTGGAAAGGAGGAAGGAGCCCACCAAATTCCTCCACTTCAAGCACCATCTCCAAACATATGCTCCCAATCCTGCCCCTCTCTGCACTGTGTTAAACAGCTGCAGCTGAGCTCCAAGGAGCAAATAAATGCTAATGAGATGCTTATAGATCCTGAACAAATTGATTCCCTGAGATCCTGTCGAGTGGCTCCTAGCAAGGGTTTGGCAGAGCAAACAACCCAAGCCTTACAGACAGAAGTGACTCATTCGGTACAACTGGAAACGAAGACAGAGGCCAAGCTTCAGTTCAGCAGCACATGAGAAGCTACACAGCCGTAGCCACACAGCCACAGCCACACAGCCATACAGCAACACAGCCACACAGCTACAGCCACACAGCCAAGGCCACACAGCCATGGCCACACAGCCACAGCCACACAGCCAAGGCCACACAGCCACGGCCACGCAGCCAAGGCCACACAGCCAAGGCCACGCAGCCACACAGCTGCAGCCACGCAGCCGCAGCCACGCAGCCAAGACTGTGTAGCCACGGCCACACAGCCATGGCCACGCAGCCACGCAGCCAAGGCCACGCAGCCATGCAGCTGCAGCCACGCAGCCAAGGCCGTGTAGCCACGGCCACACAGCCATGGCCACGCAGCCACGGCCACAGCCACGCAGCCAAGGCCATGCAGCCACGGCCACAGCCACGCAGCCAAGGCCATGGAGCCATGGCCACAGCCACACAGCCACGCAGCCAAGGCCACGCAGCCAAGGCCATGCAGCCACGGCCACACAGCCACGCAGCCGCAGCCACGCAGCCATGCAGCTGCAGCCACGCAGCCACGGCCACGCAGCCACGGCCACGCAGCCAAGGCCATGCAGCCAAGGCCACAGCCACACAGCCACGCCACGCAGCCACGGCCACAGCCCTGCAGCCAAGGCCACGCAGCCAAGGCCAAGCAGCCACAGCCACGCAGCAACGCAGCCACAGCCACGCAGCCAAGGCCACGCAGCCACGGCACGCAGCCATGGCCACACAGCCAAGGCCACAGAGTCACGGCCACAGCCACGCCACGCAGCCACGGCCACGCAGCCAGAGCCACGGCCGTGCAGCCACGCAGACATGGCAGCGATGGCCACAGCCGCCATGGCCATGCGGCCACAGCACCATGCGGCCACAGCACCACGTGGCCACACAGCCACAACCGCGTGACCACAGCCACGCAGCCACACAACCATAGCCACACAACAGCCTCAGCCCCACGGCCACACAGCCTGGTTAAAATCTCTCAACACGCTGGAAACCACAAGTGGATGGTTTGGAGCCTGTGAAGCAGTTTGTCACCAAGGGAAGCAGTGAAGGTGACCAGCAGAAACGAATGGCCAGCTTAGCTCACCAGAAAGGCACAGAGCAGTCTGCAAGGCCATGACTGCATTGAATCTTAGCTGGGAAAGGCCTTGAAGATCAAGTCCAACTGTAACCCAACCACCAGGACCATGGAACTAGATCCTGAAGTGCCACATCTAGAGGTTTCTGGAACATCTCCAGGGCTGGGGACTCCACCACCTCCCTGGGCAGCCTCTGCCAATGCCTGACAAGAATTTTTCCCCTGTGCTCCTTATTTTAAACCAACAGGAAGCAAGCTCAACATCTCTCCCAGCAGCATTAGGAGAAAGAAACTCCTGGTGTTCCCCAGAGAGAGCCAAACCTCCCAAGTGAATGACAAATCCACTCCCAGCAACTGCAAGCTACAGAGAGAGAGAAATCTACATCTGTCACAGGAATTGTCCTCTAAGGGGAAGGTGAAATTCCTGCTGCTCCCTGTGCAACACAATTCTTGCCAGGAAAGTTCCTGTTCCTGTGAAGCTGGGCCACTGTCACCTTACATCATGACTTGCTCCTGCATCCTCTATTGTAGGATCACAGAACTGTCAGCATTGGAAGGGAGCTCAGGGCTCAGCCAGTCCCAAGCCCCTGCCATGGGCAGGGACACCTCACACCACAGCAGCTTGCTCACAGCCACCTCCAGCCTGGCTGCAAACACCTCCAGGCAGGAGGCTTCCACCACCTCCCTGGGCAGCCTGGGCCAGGCTCTCACCACCCTCCTGGCCAACAACTTCTTCCTCATGTCCCCTCTGACTCTGCTTCTCACAGCAATGCACTGCAGAAGGACAAGCACCAACAGCCTAACCTGAGAGCCTGGAAGCAAACCATTCCCTGTTCATGAGCAGTGTGATCCTGCCAGGAGCCTGCAGCACCCACAGCAGCAGATGGCCTGGGCTGCTCTTTGGCTTTGGGCTTCTTAGAGTGGGCAGAACGACTCTGAGTGAAGGCAGACATCTCTCAGGTGGGGTGAAGGAGAACCCCAGAATGCCAGCTTGGCAGGGACCCCAAGGAGCATCTGGGCCAAGCTTCCCAGGGGGTGGTGGAGTTGAAGTGAGCTGGCCCAGCACCCTGTGAGGCTGAGCAGTGTCCAGTGTAGGGCAATCCACTGCTTCCCTTGGGAGAAGCTGGGTGCCAACCTCATCTTTTTGGTCCAATGACTGTCAGGAGGCTTTGCATGTTTAGTGGGAGCAAGATGGGAGCTTGTCCAGGGCTGGGAAGAGCAGGCTGAAAGGGCCATGAACAAATGCCTTCTCATGCTGCCCTACTCATCTGCTTTCCTGAAGCATTTCTGGCCTAGTAGTTGAGAATCATCGAATCAACAAGGTTGGCAAAGACCTCAGAGATCATCCAGTCCAACCTGTCAGCCAGGTGATGCTCCTCTCTGGATGATCATTTCATGAATGGGTGCAGTGTTTGTGCTGCTTCCACTCCTGGCCAAGTGCTCAAGCTGTTGCTGCTTTCCCACTTTCCAACTCATGGGGAACAACTTCTTCCTCACATCCAATCTGAATCTCCCCACTTGTAGTTTTGCTCCATCCCCCCCAGTCCTATCACTCCCTGGCACCCTCAAAAGTCAGTCTCCAGCTTTCTTGGAGCCCCCTTCAGATCCTGGAAGGCCTCAAGAAGGTCACCTGGGAGCCTTCTCCTCTCCTCTCCTCTCTCCTGCTAGTTTTTAAGTGCAAGTTTCTGCAAGCCAGTACCAGCCCATCCTCTCCCAGGGACAGGGATCAATGGGCAATACAGGAACCCTTTTTAACTGGAGTCATTTCTGGAAGCAGTGCAAGGCCACAGTGAAATAACCAGGAAGCTCTCCACTCTTCCTTCAGCCACTTCACAAGCCCCAGGAACAATACAGCAGCACAAGACAATAGGATGTCTGCCCTTTGAGAAACCCCTCTGCAAAACAGCCCCTCTGGGGGAAAAGCCTCGAAGGAGCTCTTGGCATAACTGGCTGCCCCAGCCCACAGCTGTGAGGCTTAAGAACAAGGCAGCTCACTGTGCCAGACAGGGCCAGGGCCACCTATAATCTCTACACACTACACCTGCACCAGCTGGATGTTCTGGCACTAATTCTGGACTCCTCTAACCACACAGGAAAGGAGGTTAGAGAGTGGTGCACTCCTCAAAACCCTTGTGACAGAAACCTAAAGCAACCACAAACCACACACCAAACAAGTGAACAAAACCCACACCCCCCAGGAACACCCAACCAAAACACAGACACCAAAAGTCAGGCAGTGGCTCTTGTCAGCCCTTGGCAGGCAGCTCTCCAAGAGGATCATAGAATGGCTTAGGTTGGAAGGAACCTCAGAAATCATCTACTCCAACCTCCTTACCATGGGCAGGGACACCTCCCACTAGTCCAGGTTGCTCAAAGCCTCCATACAACCTGGCCTTGAACACCTCCAAAGAGGGAGCAGCCACAACCTCTCTAAGCAACCTGTTCCAGAGTCTCACCACCCTTGTACTGAAGAACTTCTTCCTAAGCCCCAGTCTAACCCTGCTCTGCCTCAGCTGAAAATCATTCCCCCTTGGCTTTGCTCTAGACACCCTCAGGAGCAGTCCCTCTGCAGCCTTCCTGCAGGATCCCTTCAGGTGTTGGGAGGCAGCAATAAGGTCCCCCCAGAGTCTTCTCTTTTTTAGGCTGAACACCCCCAGCTCCCTCAGCCTGTCCTTACAGGTGAAGTGCTCCAGCCCTTGGGTCATCCTTGTGGCCTCCTCTGGACTCATTCCAACAGCTCTGTGTCCTTCTTATGCTGGGGACACCAGAACTGGATGCAGTATCTGGGATGGGGTCTCAGAAGAGCAGAGTAAAGGGGCAGAATCCCCTCCCCTGACAAGAAGTAATCTTACTTCTGAGAAAGGCAAAACTAAGAACCAGGAGAAAGAAGACAGTGAGAAACCAGGAGAGAGTATTGCAGTAGTTCACCAACCTCCTGCCTTTCCCAATCTGCAGGCAGCAGTGAAAACTAAACCCAACCTCCTCAGAAGCTTAGAAGGTGTCAAAGAGGAACCAAACCTACCCAACTCTAGACCTCTCCATGTCAACACTAACACAACACAAAGCAGGAATCCACCTCCAAGAAACAAACTGAGGCCCACCCCAGGAAGAGGATGAATGCATTCAGGTGACAAAGGTCCCAGGTTTGCTGTCACAAAACCAAAGCATCCACCCATTTCAGCCCCCCACTCTTCTTGGCTGAGAGCTCTCTTGGCAGGGCCAGCAGAGCACAATATGCACTCAGGAGATGCATCCCAATTGCTGGTACAAAGGGCTGCTGCTTTAAGCTGATCAACCTTCCCTTCCCAATGCTGGATAATCATCTCCTGTGTCTCTGAGGTATGAGGCAGCAGGCCTAAAGAGCTGATCCTGCCCCTCCACAAGTACCATGTCCAGCTCAGGGACCTGCTGGAGCAGGGAGGGACACCAAGACAGAGGGCTGGAGCACCTCTCCTCTAAGGACAGGCTGAGAGAATTGGGGTTGTTCATTCTGGAGAAGAGCAGGCTCCAGGGAGACCTTAGAGCTGCATTTCTGTATCTGAAGGGGACCAACAGGAGGGCTGGGGAGGGACTGCTCAGAAGGGCCTAAGGTGATCGGACAAGAGGGAAGGGTTTGAAACTGAAGCAGGGCAGATTTGGGTTGGACCTGCAGGAAGGCAGGGGAGGGAGGGACTGTTTAGAAGGGTTTGGAGTGACAGGATGAGAGCAATGGTTTGAAACTGGAGCAGGGGAGATTTATGTTGAACATCAGGGGGAAGTTCTGCACAGTGATGCTGGTGAGACCCTGGAACAGGCTGCCCAGGGGTGTGGCTGAGGCCTGACCCTGGAGACATTCAAAGTAAAGCTTGATGTGGCCCTGGGCAGCCTGCTCTAGTTGGAGGTGTCCCTGCTGACTGCAGGGGGTGGAGGGGGGACCCAAGATGACTTTTGAGGACACCTTCCAATCCAATGCAATATGAAAGTTCTTTGTTAGCTTCCTGCAGCTACCAAGTCCAAACCTCCATGCCTGCCTGCATCAGCCCTCCCCCTCCTCCCTTCCCCTGCTTCCCCGATCTGCTCCTCCCCCGGCGCACTGTCACGGCACAGGTGGAAAGGAGCAGGTCTGAAGGGATGCAGCACACACAGCAGCTGGAACACTGCAACTGCCTTGGATCATTGCTGGAGACAGACCAGGACAAGAGGCAAGAGAGGGTGACCCAGCAGACAGAAGTGTCAAATGCACAGATCCATAGAATGGTTTAGGGTGGAAGGGAACTGTAGAAGTCATCCAGATGCAAGGCCCCTGCCACAGGGAGGGACGCCTCAGGAGGCCAGCAACCCACACACAGCTAGCTGCAGTGGCTGCCCAGAAAGGCACCAAGGAGCTTTACAGATGCAGTTTTGCCCTCTGGAAAAGAGGCTCAGACCATTAACAGGAGACCAAAAGGAGCCCAGAGGAAATGCTAAAATGATCCTAAACCAAATCGCTGGCACAAAAGCCAAAGCCAGTGGCACTCTGCCCCGGGCCCTCGGGGTTGGTCTGTTTAGGTTTGGGGTTGGGGTTTCTCTGATGGTTGGAGGCGGCTTGGTTTGTCAAGAGTTTATTGAAGCTCTGGGAAAGAGACAGATGAAAACACAAACCAGGTAAGGAGACAGCCCTGAAGAAAAGCCAAAGCTTAGGAAGTTTCCCATTTGAAGTTGACACCCAGCAAGTTCAACAGGTTCTTCTCATTTAAATACTGGCTTAGGAGAGGGGGATAAGCTCTGCAAGCTCAGCAAATTAAAGGCCTCAGAGGAGGGGTTAGGAGCAGTGCCCTCTTGATGGTAGGAGTGTCAGTACTGGTGGGTTGGATACACTTCCACCCTCCACAGAACACCAATGGGATGTTCAACCCTGCACAGAAGAGCTGCCAGGTCTGGATTAACACCACAGAACTAACCAGGTTGGAAGAGACCTTCGAGATCATCATCACCCAACACCACCTGATCAGCTCAACCATGGCACCGAGTGCCTCATCCAGGCCCCTCCTGAACACCTCCAGGGATGGGGACTCCACCACCTCCCTGGGCAGCACATCCCAAGGGCCAATCTCTCTTGCTGGAAAGAATTTCTTCCTAACATCCAGCCTGAGCCTCCCCTGGCACAGCTTGAGACTTGTGTGCCTGGGACAGGACACACTCTAAAGCAAAGTGATTTCTTCACTCCTGGGTGCAAACTGAAGGCTTCTGTCAGCTGCTCACTTCCTCAGGATGCCATTTGGCCAAAGGAAATGCTGAAGCAGAGCCTCCTTCTCTGGAGACTTTCCACCTCCACCTGGATGTGTTCCTGTGTGACCTGCCCTGGGTGATGCTGCCCTGGCAGTGGGGTTGGACTCAATGATCTCTGGAGGCCCCTTCCAACCCCTACCATGCTGTGACTCTGGGAAGCAAACATGCAAGCTGTGTTAGTTCACAGATTCCCAGATTGCACTGGGTTAGAAGGGACCCTCAAAGGCCATCTTGGCCAACCCCTGCACTCACCAGGGACACCTCCAGCTGGAGCAGGCTGCCCAGAGCCACATCAAGTCTGACACTGAATGTCCCCAGGGTCACTCCTCAAGCACATCCCTGGGCAACCTGTTCCAGGGTCTCACCAGCCTCACTGTGCAGAACTTCCTCCTGATGTCCAACCTGAATCTCCCCTGCTCCAGTTTCAAACCATTGCCCCTTGTCCTATCACTCCAAGCCCTTCTAAACAGTCCCTCCCCAGCCTTCCTGTAGGTCCCCTTCAGATACAGAAATGCAGCTCCAAGGTCTCCCTAGAGCCTTCTCTTCCCCAGGCTGAAGAGCCCCACCTCTCCCAGCCTATCCCCACAGCAGAGGGACTCCAGCCCTCTGGTTAGCTTTGTGCCCTCCTCAGGACAGGCTCCAGCAGCTCCGTGTCTCTCTCGTGTTGGGGGCTCCAGAGCTGGACACAGCACTGCAGGTGAGGTCTCAGCAGAGCAGGGGGCCAGGATCCCCTCTCTCCATCTCTGGCCATGCTGCTTTTGATGCAGCCCAGGCTGCCATTGGCCTTCTGGGCTCAAGTGCCCACTACTGGCTCATGCCCAGCTTCTCATCCACCAGCACCTCCAAGTTCTTCCCTGCAGGGTTGCTGTCAATTTCATCACCCCCCAGCCCTGCTCTGCCCTGCCCTAGGAGCAGGACACTGCAGCTCTGCTGCTAGTTCTCCACATTCAGAACTAAGTATTCTGGAAGATTGAGTATTTGGCAAACCAAAGCAGCTTTGCAACACTGCAGCAGAGCAATCCAGTACCAGCCAGAAAGCCTCCCCTGGGCATCATGAACTGCAGCTCTTCCCAAAGCTAAGCTTGCCTGCCCCAGGAGAAAGGCTGCTCTCTGAACTCCCCTCAATGTGTACCTCAAAGACACACCTACTTCAGAGTCCCCCAGCCCAAACTTCCAACTCCATCTAACTCCTTTGCTATCACCTGAACCACCCTGATGTGCTGCTTCTCCCAGGCAAGCAGCATCACAACAGGAGGCCACAGTCTCAAGCCACACCAGTTTAGGCTGGAGGGGAGGAGAAAGTTCTTCCCAGAGAGAGTTGTTAGCCATTGGGCTGTGCTGCCCAGGGAGGTGGTGGAGTCCCCATCCCTGGAGGCGCTCAAGAGGGGACTGGATGTGGCCCTTGGAGCCATGGTTTAGTTGTCAGGAGGTGTTGAGTGACAGCTTGGACTTGATGACCCTTGAGGTCTTTTCCAGCCTTATTGATTCTATGATGAAGTGGCCCAGAGCAAACACAGTCCCACAGCAGAATGTGTTTGCCATGGGAAGGACACCTCCAGCCCCCAGCAGAAGAGCAGCAAGCACAGTCCCACACAGCTCTAACTTCCTCTCATGCACTCCAGACTTTCCCACTCTTTTGCTCCTGCAAGGACAGAACTCACAGAAGCCTGAGGAGCAGCTCTCCTGCAGCAAAGCTCCCCAGCTCCCTGCAGCTCAGAAATGACTCCAAGGCTGGGGAGGTTTCCATCTGCACTTTGCATCCTCAGGGATGAAAGTTGAAGAAAAGCAACAAATGCAGAGCCTGGGAAGCTGCAGCAGCAGAGGCAGAGCACTCAGATGGTGACTCACCAACCAAGAGTGGCATTTTCTAAGTGTAAAAGGTGGATGGTTGGGGGTTTAGCCTGTGCTAGAACTGCCCAGCCCTCAGGACAAGGACATTGAGATGCAGGAGCTGATTGGGAGGAGCATGACAAAGCTGCTGGAGGGTATGGAGAAGAGGTCTGGGGAGGAGCACCTGAGGGATCTGGGGCTGTTCAGCCTTGGAAAGACCTTTCAGATCAAGTCCAACCATTCTAACTCTGCCAAGGCTGGGGCTAAAACTCATCCCTCAGCACCACAGCTCTGTGGCTTTCAGCACCTCCAGGGACAGGCATCCAAGCCCCTCCCTCAGGAGCCTCTTTGAGAACTCTTTCAGTGAAGAAGTTTCTTCTAATATCCAACCTAAACTTCCCCTGCTACAGCCTGAGGCTCTTTCCTCTTGCCCCTCTTCTCTTAGAAGAGACCAACCACAGCATCACAGAATCACCAAGGTTGGAAGAGACCTCAAAGATCATCGAGTCCAACCTGTCACCACAGACCTCATGACTAGACCATGGCACCAAGTGCCACATCCAATCCTCTCTGCAACACCTCCAGGGATGGGGACTCCACCACCTCCCTGGGCAGCACAGCCCAATGACCAGTGACTGTCTCTGGGGAGAACTTTCTCTTCAGCTCCAGCCTAAACTTCTCCTGGCACAGCTGGAGACTATGTCCTCTTGTTCTGGGGCTGGTTGCTAGAGAGAAGAGACCAACCCCCACCTGGCTACAACCTCCCTTCAGGGAGTTGTAGAGGGCAATGAGGTCTCCCCTGAGCCTCCTCTTCTCCAGGCTAAGCAACCCCAGCTCCCTCAGCCTCTCCTCACAGGGCTGTGCTCCAGACCCCTCCCCAGCCTCCTTGCCCTTCTCTGGACACCTTCAAGTCTCTCAATCTCCTTCTGAAACTGAGGAGCCCAGAGCTGGACACAGGACTCAAGCTGTGGCCTAAACAAAGCAGAGCCCAGGGCACAATCACCTCCCTGCTCCTGCTGGCCACACTCTGCCTGATGCAGACCAGGATGCCCTTGGCCTTGTTGGCCCCCTGGGCACACTGCTGGCTCATGTTTAGGCAGCTGTCAATCAGCACCCCCAGGTCCCTCTCTGTTTGGCAGCTCTCAGCCACTCTGACCCCAGCCTGTAGCTCTGCATGGGGTTGCTGTGGCCAAAGTGCAGCCCCTGGCACTTGGACTTGCTGAATGCCATCCTGTTGGCCTCTGCCCATCTGTCCACAGCCCTGTGAGGAGAGGCTGAGGGAGCTGGGCTTGCTTAGCTTGCAGAAGAGGAGGCTCAGGGGAGACCTCATTGCCCTCTACAACTACCTGAAGGGAGGTTGTAGCCAGGAAGGGGTTGGTCTCTTCTCTCTAGCAACCAGCACCAGAACAAGAGGACACAGTCTCAAGCTGTGCCAGGGGAGGTTAAGGCTGGAGCTGAGGAGAAAGTTCTTCCCAGAGAGAGTTGTTGGCCATTGGAATGTGCTGCCCAGGGAGGTGGTGGAGTCCCCATCCCTGGAGGTGTTCAAGAGGGGATTGGATGTGGCCCTTGGTGCCATGGTTTAGTTGTCAGGAGGTTGTGGGTGACAGCTTGAACTTGATGACCTTTGAGGTCCCTTCCAACCTTGGTGATGCTATGAAGATCTGTGGAAAAAAAAACAAACTTCAAGGCACAGCCTAAGACCTCCCACAGCCTCCAAAGCCTGGGGCTAAAGCATCTTCCTTCCCAGGCACAGCAGCTGCCTACAAAAGCCAGCCAGGGAGGAGTGCCCTCAAGCAGGCCTTGTTTTCATTGAGAACACTGAAAGGCAAGGGCAAGCTGGACAGGGCCTGGAGCAGCCTGGCCTGATGGAGGTATCCTTGCCCACGGCAGGGAGGACTGGGACTGGGTCCCTTCCAACCCAAACTATTCTATGCTTAGTTGCAGAGAGCAATGCCATCAACCACCAGAATGTATTTCAACTTGCTGTGTTGCCTCTGTTCACAAGCCTTAGACAGAGACAGGTAAGTGACTGGATGATGAACAAGTGTGGAAAGCTCTCCAGATCACTTCTGACTCTCCTGCTGAAACCTGGAAGGTTCTCAAGGATGCATTTGCTACCACAGAACATCCTGCACTGGAGAGGGGCAGACCTGTTTGAATTTGGATTGGAAGCAGTCACAGCAGCCCTGCAGTTGTTGGTTAGCAGGTACTGAAGGTACAGAGGCTGTGGTATATCAACAGCTCACATTTTACACAGCCAGGTGAGGAAGTCATAGAATTATAAGGGCTGGAAGGGAGCTCAGGGCTCAGCCAGCTCCAACCCCCTGCCATGGGCAGGGACACCTCACACCACAGCAGGTTGCTCACAGCCACCTCCAGCCTGGCTGCAAACACCTCCAGGCAGGAGGCTTCCACCACCTCCCTGGGCAGCCTGTGCCATTTAGTGATGGAGAAGTGGCACTCCTGTTTCCTGACTGGTAGGCCACAGCAGTGTATCAATAGAAAGGAAAACATTCCCTGCAGCAGAGAAGCTGCATGGTGTGTGACAACAGCTCCAGGAGCTGTAAAACACAAGCCTGTAAGACTGGAGAGGTGCAAGGAAGCAGATAAAAGCCTGACAACCAGCTGGAAGCTTCATTTTTGTGCAAGGAGGATGAATTTTCTACAGCTGTCTCCACTTTGTCATCAATACAGACATGAAACTACACTGGGAAGACCTACAGCTGAGCTTCCAGCAACAGCACCAGCAGCATTTGTTGTTTCCTAGGTGAAGCCACCAAAGCCTGACCATTCTCCATCACCCCTTGCCCTCCTCACAGAACCACAGGATGGGAGGGGTTGGAAGGGATCTCAAAAGCTCATCCAGTCCATCCCTCCTGCCAGAGCAGGGTCACCCAGGGCAGGTCACACAGGAACACACCACACAGGCTTTGGAAGACTCCAGAGGAGGAGACTCCACAGCCTCTCTGGGCAGCAAGCTCCAGGGCCCTGCCACACTCAGTGACAAAAGTTTTCCCTTCTGGTCCTGTGGCACCTGCTCTGCTGCAGCTTGCCCCAGTGCCCCTTGTCCATTCATTGGACATCCCTGAGCAGAGCCTGGCTCCATCCTCCTGACACTGCCCTGCACATCTTTATCCGCAGCAATGAGGGCACCCCCCAGGCTCCTCTGCTCCAAGCCCCAGCTCCCTCAGCCTGGCCTCACAGGGAGATGTTCCACTGCCTGCAGCAGCTCTGTGGCTCTGTGCTGGACTCTCTCCAGCAGTTCCCTGAGGTCCTTCTTGAACTGAGGGGCCCAGAACTGGACACACTATTGCAGATGTGGCCTCACTAAGCCAGAGCAGGAGGAGATCCTCCAGTACCTGAAGCTGCCCCAGAGAGGTTGCAGGGGGCAGGCTCTGCTCAGACCTTCGCTGGCCCGTTACTGGCCTCAGCACTAGGCCTAACCGCTCGCTGAGCTGGCTGCCAGCCTCCTGGGGCAGCAACCTCCAGCAGATCCACCCCCACTCTGTGATGTGGTTCTCTCCCTAACCTGTTTCACCAAGTGACTCATCACTGTGCTGCTGGGGCTTTGGTGGAGAGCAGTGCCACTCACCTCACCTTCCCATCAGGCAGCCTCAGGCTTCTCCCCAGACCACACTCACAGCTTTTAACCTTCTCTCCTCTGCATCTCAGGAAGCAGCAGTGAGGTCTGAGACTACTGCTGCACACACCACCAGCAGCTGATGACCTCATCATTCTCTCCCTACCAAGTGAGGCACTACATCAACTCATTCAGCTACTGCTGCAACTGAGGGGAGACCTCACTGCTCTCTCCAGCCCCCTGAAAGGAGGTTGGAGTGAGGTGGGGTTGGTCTCTTCTCCAGGTGATAGAAGGAGAGGAAGTGGCCTGAAATTGTGCCAGGGGAGGGTTAGGTTGGAAATGAAGAAAGAATTCCTTGTTGCAAGAGTGGTCAGGGAATGGAAGAGTCTGCCCAGGGAGGTGGTGGAGTCCCCAGCCCTGGAGGTGTTCAGGACACTTGGGGCCATGGTTTGATGGCCATGGTGTTAGGTTGATGGTTGGACTGGATGAGCATGGAGATGTTTTCCAGCCAAAACAATTCTACAAGTCCATGACATCAGAGATGTGTCAAACAGCTCCACAATCTGTAAGCAAAAGCAGCAAAGCCTCAGTGTGAACTCTCTCCCTCCCCAGCTTTCATGTAGGTTGAAGCTGAGAGTCACCTGCTGCCTTTCCCTCCTTGCTGGGTGCAGTGAAGCTCTTCACCAGATCCTCCCTTCAGCAGATCCTCCTGGAGGCACTGCTGGCTCAGAAGAATAGTGAAGAGGTGATTGGGAACAGTCAGCAGGGCTTCACCCAGGGCAAATCCTGCCTGACCAACCTGGTGGCCTTCTCTGCACAGGTGACAACATCAATAGCTGAGGGGAGAGCAACTGCTGTCGTTTGCCTGGGCCTGAGCACAGCCTTCGACACTGCCCCGCACCACAGCCTGGGCTCCAGGCT
Source organism: Melanerpes formicivorus (assembly GCF_026170545.1). Lineage (NCBI taxonomy): Eukaryota > Metazoa > Chordata > Aves > Piciformes > Picidae > Melanerpes > Melanerpes formicivorus. The sequence continues at coordinate 23,823,812 of NW_027142362.1, forward strand.
GGTGACACATGGGTGTGAGGGGTGAGCACCAGATGGGGACAGAACTGGCCTGAGGGCTGCACCCAAAGAGTGCCTGGCAATGGCTCCAGGGCCCAGGGGAGGCCAGGGACAAGCAGAGTCCCTCAGGGGTCACTCCTGGGACCAGGCTTGTTCAACATCCATGTGGGTGCCATGGACAGTGGCACTGAGTGCACCCTCAGCAGGGTTGCTGCTGACACCAAGCTGTGTGGGGCAGCAGACAGCTGGAGGGAAGGGATCCATCCAGAGGGACCTGGACAGGCTGGAGAGGTGGGCACAAGCCAACCTCAGGAGGTTCAACAAGACCAAGGGCAGGGTCCTGCAGCTGGCTGGAGGCAACCCCAGGCACAAATCCAGGCTGGGCAGGGACTGGCTGGAAAGCAGCCCTGAGGAGAGAGCCTTGGGGGTGCTGGGGGAGGAGAAGCTCACCAGGAGCTCTCAGTGTGCACTTGCAGCCCAGAAAGCCAAGCAGAGCCTGGGCTGCAGCAGGAGAAGTGTGGCCAGCAGGGCAAGGGAGGTGATTCTCCCCCTCTGCTCAGCTCTGGGGAGACCCCACCTGGAGTACTGCCTCCAGTTCTGGAGCCCCTATGGCAAGAGGGATCTGGAGGTGCTGGAAGGTGTCCAGAGCAGGGCCAGGAGGAGGAGCAGAGGGCTGGAGCTGCTCTGCTGTGAGGATAGACTGAAGGAGTTGGGGCTGTTCAGTCTGGAGAGGAGAAGGCTCTGAGGTGACCTCATTGTGGCCTTCCAGGATCTGAAGGGGGCTCCAGGAAGGCTGGGGAGGGACTGCTCAGGATCTCAGGCAGTGATAGGACTAGGGGGAATGGAATGAAGCTGGAGGTGGGGAGATTGAGGCTGGAGGGGAGGAGGAAGTTCTTCCCCATGAGAGTGGTGAAGCCCTGGAATGGGTTGTGCAGGGAGGTGGTTGGGGCCCTGTCCCTGGAGGTGTTTAAGGCCAGGCTGGCTGAGGCTCTGGGCAGCCTGATCTAGTGTGGGGTGTCCCTGCCCATGGCAGGGGAGTTGGAACTGGATGATCCTTGTGGTCCCTTCCAGCCCTGACTGATTCTGTGATTCACCACCAGCACTGCCCATGGTCACCCTGAGCGCCAGCCTGGCACACTGCACTACACAAGACACTGAGCTGGGTTTCCCTGCAGCACATTCCTGCTGTACTCTCCTCAGGAGAGCCTGGGCTGCTGCACAGCAGAAGAGCTCCAGCAGAGTGTACAGAGAAGATGTACAAAGAAGCATGCACAGTGCTGACATTCTGCCTCTGTTGTCTGCCTCTCAATCACTCAGGAAATAGGTTCAAACAGCTACATGGATTCCATGTTCTGCCCAAGACAAAATCCCCTTCAGACAAACTAACAGGACAAAAGCTTTCAGAACACAGCAGCTGCCTCTCAGGGCCATCCCAGCGAGCAGACACCGGGGCAGCATTTGAAGCAAGTGGAGCAACACTGGGAAATAAAAGGATAGTGAGATGACTGAGAACTCCAAGTGCTCAGTGAGGAGCTAGCCAGGAGTCCCTAACACCTCCTTACTCCTGCCCAGGAGCAAGGCTAATGCTGCTGCTTCTCACCTGCTGTCCTTTAACAGGCTGGATGCTGTTACATCTTTACTATCTCTTCAAAGACAGACTGCATAAGGTGGGAAAGGAGCTTCAAAGGTGACCTTGTCCAACCCCTCCTGAATAGAATAGAGCAGACCAGGTTGGAAGAGACCTTCAAGATCATCGAGTCCAACCTATCATCCAACACCACCTAAACAACCAACCCATGGCACCAAGCACCCCATCAAGTCTCCTCCTGAACACCTCCAGGGATGGTGACTCCACCACCTCCCCAGGCAGCCCATTCCAATGGGCAATCACTCTCTCTGTGTAGAACTTCTTCCTAACCTCCAGCCTAAACCTCCCCTGGCACAGCCTGAGACTGTGTTCTCTTGTTCTGGGGCTGGCTGCCTGGGAGAAGAGACCAACCTCTGCCTGTCTACAATCTCCCTGCAGGTAGTTGTAGAGAGCAAGAAGGTCACCTCTGAGTCACCTCCTCTCCAGGCTAAGCAACCCCAGCTCCCTCAGCCTCTCCTCCCAGGGCTGAGCTCCAGACCCCTCCCCAGCCTCCTTGCCCTTCTCTGGACACCTTCCAGCACGTCAACCTTCTTCCTAAACTGAGGAGCCCAGAACTGGACACAGGACTCAAGCTGTGGCCTAACCAGTGCTGAGCACAGAGCACAATGACCTCCCTGCTCCTGCTGGCCACACTGCTCCTCATGCAGGCCAGGATGCCCTTGGCCCTCTTGGCTGCCTGGGCACACTGCAGGCTCATGTTCAGCCTACCATCAATCAGTACCCCCAGGTCCCTCTCTGCCTGGCTGCTCTCAGCCACTCTGTCCCCAGCCTGCAGCACTGCCTGGGGTTACTGTGGCCAAAGTGCAGCCCCTGGCACTTGGATGTGTTCAGTCTCCTGCCCTTGGCCTCTGCCCATCTGTGCAGCCTGTCCAGGTCCCTCTGCAGAGCCTCTCTGCCCTCCAGCAGATCAACTCCTGCCCCCAGCTTGGTGCACTCAGCAGGGACACCTCCAACTAGAGCAGGCTACTCAGGGCCACATCAAGACTGGTCTTGAATGTCTCCAGAGACAAGGTCTCAACCACATCCCTGAGCAACCTGTTCCAGTGTTTCACTACTCACACTGTGCAGAACTTTCTCCTGATGTCCAACCTGAATCTGCCCTGCTCCATTTTAAACCACTGCCCCTTGTGCTGTCACTCTGAGCCCTCCTGAACAGCCCCTCCCCAGCCTTCCTGTAGTCCCCTTCAGATGCTGAAATGCAATTATGTATTCCCAATCTACCTCCACACTGTGCTCTTCCCAGTGCCTGAGCTAGTGCCTGCTGAATGAAACTGGGCATTTTTATGGACTAAATCTCTGGCCCAAAGGAAAATTTGTTTTACTACAAGAGGTTTAGGTTGGACATTATCATAGTCTCGTAGAGTCAGTCAGGGTTGGAAGGGACCACAAGGATCATCCAGTTCCAACCCCCCTGCCATGGGCAGGGACACCCCACACTAGATCAGGCTGCCCACAGCCTCAGCCAGCCTGGCCTTAAACACCTCCAGGGACAGGGCCCCAACCACCTCCCTGCACAACCCATTCCAGGGCTTCACCACTCTCATGGGGAAGAACTTCCTCCTCCCCTCCAGCCTCAATCTCCCCACCTCCAGCTTCATTCCATTCCCCCTAGTCCTATCACTGCCTGAGATCCTGAGCAGTCCCTCCCCAGCCTTCCTGGAGCCCCCTTCAGATCCTGGAAGGCCACAATGAGGTCACCTCAGAGCCTTCTCTTCTCCAGACTGTCTTCTCCTTCAGTCTGTCCTCACAGCAGAGCAGCTCCAGCCCTCTGCTCATCCTCCTGGCCCTGCTCTGGACACCTTCCAGCACCTCCAGATCCCTCTTGTCATAGGGGCTCCAGAACTGGAGGCAGTACTCCAGGTGGGGTCTCCCCAGAGCTGAGCAGAGGGGGAGAATCACCTCCCTTGCCCTGCTGGCCACACTTCTCCTGCTGCAGCCCAGGCTCTGGTTACTTTCTGGGCTGCAAGTGCACACATTAGAAGAAACTTCCTCACTCAAAGGGTTCTCAAAGCCTGGCCCAGGCTGCCCAGGGAAGTGGCTGTATCCCCATCCCTGGAGGTGTTTCAAAGAGGCAGGGATGGGGTGCTGAGGGCCATGCCTTAGCACCAGCCCTGGTAGAGAGAGAGAGTGGTTGGCCTGGATAATCTCAGAGGGCTTTTCCAGCCACAATGATGCTATGATTCCCCACATTAAAAGTCCTGAACCAGGGTCCAAGATGTAAAATAAACCAACAAAGGCAAAGCAAAGAGCCAAAGTCTCACAGGATGAATCTCTTTGTGTCCACACTGCGATGCCTTTGCCTCTCAGGTACCTGCTGCAAGGAGAGGAGAGGATTTCACACTTCCTTCCAGTGACAAAGAGGATCCTGAGACAGGATGGGAGAGGGATGTGGCACCAGCAATCAACACCACGGGCCTGGGGGACTTACAGGAAGTTAGGAGTTTGGCTTCTGGGCTTGGATTTCCTCTTTAATGAAGCAGGCATCTTGTAACCTTAGCATTACCTAGTTGGAAGCTTTGCAAGGATCACAAATCATCTTATAAACAGCACACAACTTCTCTTGGTCTCTTCTCCCTAGCATCAGGTGACAGAAGGAGAGGAGATGGCCTGAAATGGTGTCAGGGGAGGGTTAGGCTGGAGATCAGGAGAGATGTCCTTGTTGCAAGAATGGTCAGGGATTGGAAGGGGCTGCCCTGGGAGGTGGTGCAGTCCCCATCCCCAGAGGTGTCCAAGAAACACAAAGCTGCTGCAGGCAGTGGAACACCTCCCTGTGAGGACAGGCTGAGGGAGTTGGGGCTTGGAGCAGAGGAGCCTGAGGGCTGTCCTCATGGCTGTTGGTAAAGATGTGCAGGGCAGTGCCAGGCTCTGCTCAGGGATGTCAAAGACATCAGTGGGGGCAGGCTGGAGCAGAGCAGGTGCCACAGGACCAGAAGGGAAAACTGTTTCCCTGTGAGGGTGCTGGAGGCCTGGAGCAGGCTGCCCAGAGAGGCTGTGGAGTCTCCTGCCCTGGAGACTTCCCAAACCCATGGGGGTGCACTCCTGTCTGACCTGCCCTGGGTGGCCCTGCTCTGGCAGGGGGGGTGGAATGGATGAGCTTTTGAGATCCTTTCCAACCCCTCCCCTCCAGTGGCTCTGTAAAACCTGGGCCCATGGCACTTCAGGACACATTTGATGGCCATGGCAGTCTTAGGTGGATGGCTGCACTCGGTGGTCTCAGAGGTCTTTGCCAGCTGAAGCAGTTCACTGACTCTGGAAGGGAGTGGCTAAGCCAAGGCTTCACTCCCCCAGCACACCCCAGGACTCCCCCTGAACAGGCCCTACCTGCAGTATTCCACATGACAGCAGGAGTCTTACTGCAGCTCAACTGCTTTTGGAAGGCCCAAGTTCCACAAGGCACCAGGATGGCTCTGAGTTCAAACCTAGCTTCCTCTGCAGCAATTTCACCCCACTGGGGTCAGGGCAGAGAAGCTTTAAGTGAGGCTGCATTAATTCCTAACCATAAAAAAAGAGCAGATCCTATGAATCATTTATGGCTGCCTTTTGTTTCATGTCAGCAGCTTTGCTGGAGGAAGTGATATTTATGAAGTCCCCCAGGACAGCCAGAAGTTAAAGATGGGCAAAGAGATTGCAGGGTAACAATGATTAGCTCTGCAGGTCCCTAAGTGTCATGGGTGGCTCCCTGCTGGCGGGGCAGGGGGAGGAGGCCACTGGCTGCAGCCCAGGGAATCAGGGGGCTTCCAAACCACTGAGAAGGAGGAACAGGTTCCTTTATGCATTAGAGAGAAGTAACTTCCAAACTTCACTGTCAGCACTGCCCTGCAAGGTGTGTCACAGTGTCACAGTATAACCAAGGCTGGAAATGACCTTGAGGATCATCGAGTCCAACCTGGCACCACAGACCTCATGGTTAGACCATGGCACCAAGGGCCACATCCAATCCCCTCTTGAACACCTCCAGGGATGGGGACTCCACCACCTCCCTGGGCAGCACAGCCCAATGACGAACGACTCGCTCAGTGAAGAACTTTCTCCTCACCTCGAGTCTAAACCTCCCCTGGCACAGCTGCAGACTGTGTCCTCTTGTTCTGGGGCTGCTTGCCTGCCTGGCAGAAGAGACCCTGGCTACAACCTCCCTGCAGGGAGTTGCAGAGAGCAAGAAGGTCTCCCCTGAGCCTCCTCTTCTGCAGGCTAAGCAACCCCAGCTCCCTCAGCCTCTCCTCCCAGGGCTGTGCCCCAGACCCCTCCCCAGCCTCCTTGCCCTTCTCTGGACACCTTCAAGTCTCTCAATCTCCTTCTGAAACTGAGGAGCCCAGAGCTGGACACAGGACTCAAGCTGTGGCCTAACCAATGCAGAGTACAGGGGCACAATGACCTCCCTGCTCCTGCTGGCCACACTCTGCCTGCTGCAGGCCAGGATGCCCTTGGCCTTCTTGGCCACCTGGGCACACTGCTGGCTCATGTTCAGGCAGCTGTCAATCAGCACCCCCAGGTCCCTCTCTGTTTGGCTGCTCTCAGCCACTCTGACCCCAGCCTGTAGCTCTGCATGGGGTTGCTGTGGCCAAAGTGCAGCCCCTGGCACTGGGACTTGTTGAATGCCATCCTGTTGGCCTCAGCCCATCTGTCCAGTCGGTCGAGGTCCCTCTGCAGAGCCCTTCTGCCCTCTGACTGACCAACCTCTGCTCCCAGCTTGGTGTCAGCTGCAAACTTGCTGATGACTGACTCAATGCCCTCCTCCAGATCATCAATGAAGATGTTAAAGGGCACAGGGCCCAGCACTGATCCCTGGGGCACACCACTGGTGCCTGGCTGCCAGCTGGCTGTGGCACCATTCACCACCACTCTCTGGGCTCAGCCTCCAGCCAGTTCCTAACCCAGCTCAGAGAGCTGCTGTCCCAGCCAGGGGCTGACAGCTTGGCCAGGAGGTTGCTGGGGGGGGATGGTGTCAAAGGCCTTGCTGAAGTCCAGGCAGACCACATCCACAGCCTGCCCCACATCCACCAGGCAGTCACCTGGGCATGGAAGGAGATCAGGTTGGTCAGGCAGGACCTGCCCCTCCTAAATCCATGCTGGCTGGACCTGAGCCCTTGGCCATCCTTCAGGTGCGCAGTGATTGCCTCCAGGATGCTCTGCTCCATCACTTTCCCTGGCACTGAGGTCAGGCTGCCAGGCCTGGAGTTTCCAGGTTCCTCCATCCGACCCTTCTTGTGGATGGGGACCACACTGGCCAGTTTCAGTCACCTGGGACCTCTCCAGTGAGCCAGGACTGGAGGAAAATGATGGAGAGCGGCTTGGCAGCTCATCTGTCCCTCACAGCCCAGGTCCAGGAGCTTCTTGCAAGCAGGTGGAACATGCTGCTACAGAAAGCACTGTGGGGGCTGCAAGTCTACAAAGGTCCTGGGTGGAGAGGAGGAAATGTGGCCAGAGCAAAGCAGCTAGGATGAAACAGGATGGAACACAGGGAGGAAATGTAACTAAGGAGGAATATTGAGTCTAAAGAGCTGATGACATCCAAGCATCAGACACTGGGAAGAATTCTCCCCCATGAGGGGAACAGGATGCCCAGAGAAACTGTGGAGGCTCCAGAGCTGGAAGCTTTCAAAGCCAGGTTGGTTGCAGCCTTGAGCAACTTGACCTAGTGGAAGGAGCTGGACTCAAACACTCATCAGAGCCTTCAAAAACTTGAATCCTTCACTGTGAGAACTTGGGGCTGTTCAGCCTGGGGAAGGGAAGGCTCCAGGGAGACCCTAGAGAAGCTTCCCAGTACCTGATGGAGGCCACAGGAGAGGTGGGGAGGGACTTTTGAGAAGGGCTGGGAGTGACAGGAGGAGGAACAATGGCTTTGAGCTGGGAGAGGGAAGGTTGAGACTGGAGATTTAGGAAGAAATTCTTCCCAGTCTTTTCCAACCCAAACAATTTTATGATTCTATGAGATGAAGCTACAGGAGTACATATGCAGAGCTTGACCAGAATGAGAGCTTTCACTAAAAGATCCCAAACACCTCCAGCTGTAGCTGAACTTCCCCACAAACAAGGCTTCACTGGGGCCAAGGGGGCCCACAGCTTCCTGGGGTGCAGCAAGGGAAGTGTGGCCAGCAGGGCTAGGGAGGCTCTCCTCCCCCTCTGCTCTGCCCTAGTGAGACACCTGCAATACTCTGGCCAGTTTTGGGCTCCCCAGTTCAAGACAGCCAGAGACCTGCTGGAGAGAGCCCAAAAGAAGCTGTGATGATGATGATGATGAAGGGACTGGAACATCTCTGCTATGAAGCAAGGCTGAGAGCCCTGGGGCTGCTCAGGCAGAAGAGAAGGCTGAGAGGGGATCTGATCAATGTCTATCAACATCTGGAAGGGAGGGCACCAAGATGAAGGTGCCAGCCTCTTTTTGGTGGTGCCCACAGCCAGGACAAGGAACAGAGGTACAAGCTGGAACACAGGAGGTTCCACCTCAACATGAGGAGACACTTCTCTGGTGTGAGGGTCACAGAGCCCTGGGGCAGGCTGCCCAGAGAGGTTGGGGAGTCTCCTGCTCTGGAGCCTTTCCAAACCCACCTGGATGCACTCCTGTGTGAGCTGCCCTTGGTGAGCCTTCTCTGGCAGGGGGGTTGGACTCAGTCTCTAGAGGTGCCTTCCACCCCTGCCGTGCTGTGGTATGCTTGGCCTCCCCCCTGTGTTACACCAGACAGCACCTGCAGCCACCTTGCAGGTTTCAGAACGATGGCTCACATATCTAGAAAGAATCAATTCCTTCCCTTCATTTTTGCCCCTCCTCAGAGGAGGCTGTGGAGGCAAATGAATGCCTCAGCCTGCAGTGACTCTGGCTTAGGCTGCTCCTGTCAATAATTGATACAGCTCTGGAGTGCTAAAGGCACAGCAGTGAAGGGGATTAACCAAGATGCCTTCCACTCTGACAGCAGGGTTTTCTCCCTGTCTTGAACATGCACACACAAAACTGCCACCAAATGACAAGAGTGTTTATGACCTCCAAGTGAGAGCTGGGAACAGCAGGGGGTTTCTTCCTCCCTTCATTTGAAGGAGTGCTTTGTAAAACAAACATCTTGACCATTTGTGACAACTCAGCACAAGGAAATCTGAGCAAATAGCATTTCAGCCTCAAAAACTTCTCCAAGAGCTCTATCATGCAAACCCTCTTCAAGGCCTGGGGGGTTTCAGAATCCTAAGGCAACAAATAGCAAGCTATGAACAATGAGAGCAACAACTCTGCTCCCACTGGAGCAGGCACTGTGATCCCACTCCTTGGAAACCAGAGATGAAGCAGGACCAGGCCCTCTGTATCACAGCGTCACAGTATCACCAAGGTTGGAAGAGACCTCAATGATCATCAAGTCCAACCTGGCACCACAGACCTCATGACTAGACCATGGCACCAAGAGCCACATCCAATCCCCTCTTGAACATCTCCAGGGCAGCACATCCCAATGGCTAACAACTCTCTCTGGGAAGAATTTTCTCCTCACCTCCAGCCTAAACCTCCCCTGGCACAGCTGCAGACTGTGTCCTCTTGTTCTGGGGCTGGTTGCTAGAGAGAAGACACCAACCCCCACCTGGCTACAACCTCCCTGCAGGGAGTTGGAGAGAGCAAGAAGGTCTCCCCTGAGCCTCCTCTTCTGCAGGCTAAGCAAGCCCAGCTCCCTCAGCCTCTCCTCCCAGGGCTGTGCCCCAGACCCCTCCCCAGCCTCCTTGCCCTTCTCTGGACACCTTCAAGTCTCTCAATCTCCTTCTGAAACTGAGGAGCCCAGAGCTGGACACAGGACTCAAGCTGTGGCCTAACCAATGCAGAGCCCAGGGCACAATGACCTCCCTGCTCCTGCTGGCCACACTCTGCCTGCTGCAGGCCAGGATGCCCTTGGCCTTCTTGGCCCCCTGGGCACACTGCTGGCTCATGTTTAGGCAGCTGTCAATCAGCACCCCCAGGTCCCTCTCTGTTTGGCTGCTCTCAGCCACTCTGACCCCAGCCTGTAGCACTGCCCTCCAGCAGATCAACTCCTGCCCCCAGCTTGGTGTCGTCAGCAAATTTACTGCTGATGGACTCAATGCCCTCCTCCAGATCATCAATGAAGATGTTAAAGAGCACAGGGCCCAGCACTGATCCCTGGGGCACAGCACTGGTGCCTGGCTGCCAGCTGGCTGTGGCACCATTCACCACCACTCTCTGGGATCAGCCTCCAGCCAGTTCCTAACCCAGCTCAGAGAGCTGCTGTCCCAGCCAGGGGCTGACAGCTTGGCCAGGAGCTTGCGTTGGGGCTGCAGAGATCCATGTGGCAAGCCACAGCCAGCCCTTCCCTCCCCACACTGCCCTCCCTCTCGGCATTTGCAGCTAGAGCTGCAAAACCAAAGCACTGAGGTTATTCCATCTGCAAGTGGCTGGGCAGTGAAAACCTCACTTTGCAAATTAGCAGCTCATTTAAAACTGGTTCTATCTGAGGATCAAACAATGGAATCAAACAGAGAGGAATCTAATCAGCTGGAGCCTACATTAATGCCTTTGTAGGGACATTTTCCTTACATGAAAAGGCCTCTCCCAGCTAATCCTGGATTTCAGCTGGCTTGTTCGTCACCCAGCCTTAATGAGGCCTCTGCTATTGAAGGCCATGACCTGGCTTCTGCTGAGGTCAGTGCTTATCAGTGCAATTGGAGCACTACAAACCTCCATCCTGGAACCAGAGCACAGCAGCCACTTTGCATACTTTGGGTGAGTTTGCAAGGCTCACCCTGGGTTGTGGGCAGGGAGCTCTTCCGCTGACACAGCCCTCAATCACAGAACCACTGTCAGGGCTGGAAGGGAGCTCAGGGCTCAGCCAGCTCCAACCCCCTGCCATGGGCAGGGACACCTCACACCACAGCAGCTTGCTCACAGCCACCTCCAGCCTGGCTGCAAACACCTCCAGGCAGGAGGCTTCCACCACCTCCCTGGGCAACCTGTGCCAGGCTCTCACCACCCCCATGAGGAACAACTTCTTCCTGACATCCAAGCTGAATCTACCCATTTCTTCCATCCCCCCCCCAGTCATAGGACACCCACTCCCTGACACCCTCAGAAGTCCCTCCCCAGCTTTCTTGGAGCCCCCTTCAGACTCTGGAAGGCCTCAATTAGGTCTCCTGGGAGCCTTCTTCTCTCCAGCCTGAACAACCCCAACTCCCTCAGTCTCCTCCTCCTGTTCATTTGGGAACCTGCAGCTCCAAGGAATAAGAGCACAGAAACACTCAGGTTGGAACAGACCCTCAGGATCACCAAGTCCAAGCCTGAACCCTGCTCTTCAAGGCTCACTCCTAAACCATATCCCCAAGCACCACATCCAAATGACCTTTAAACACCTCCAAGGCTGGGGACTCCACCATCTCCCTGTGCAGCACATTCCAACCCCTGACCACTCCTGCTGGGAACAAGTTTTTCCTACTGTCCAGTCTAAACCTCCCCAGTCACAGCTTGAGGCCATTCCCTCTCACTCTGTCCCTAATTACCTGTGAGAAGAGACCAGCAGCAGCCTCTCTACAACATCCTTTCAGCTAGCTGTAGACAGCCATGAGGTCTCCCCTCAGCCTCTTCTTTTCCAAACTCACCAGCCCCAGCTCCCTCAGTTGCTCTCCAGATGCTGCATGCCAGCCAGGAGCCCATGAAGCCCTTCCAAAGGGATGTGGAAAAGCCAAGGGTTTGGGTTGGCTTTGCTTTCTTTTCCCTTTCCAAACAGGCATTCAGGGTGACTGATTCTATTTTCCCAGACAAAAGTGGCCTTTTGGTGAAGAGAGGAACACATTCAGCTAATGAGAGAATAAACCTTTATTTATTTAGAATGAACCAAACCAGGTTGGAAGAGATCAAGATCATCATGTCCAACCTATCAACCAATCCAACAGCACCTCATCAACTAACCCATGGCACCAAGCACCCCATCAAGTCTCCTCCTGAACACCTCCAGGGATGGTGACTCCACCACCTCCCCAGGCAGCCCATTCCAATGGGCAATCACTCTCTCTGTGTAGAACTTCCTCCTAACCTCCAGCCTGAACCTCCCCTGGCACAGCTGCAGACTGTGTCCTCTTGTTCTGGTGCTGGCTGCCTGGGAGAAGAGACCAACCTCTGCCTGTCTACAACCTCCCTGCAGGTAGTTGTAGAGAGCAATGAGGTCACCCCTGAGTCTCCTCCTCTCCAGGCTAAGCAACCCCAGCTCCCTCAGCCTCTCCTCACAGGGCTGTGCTCCAGACCCCTCCCCAGCCTCCTTGCCCTTCTCTGGACACCTTCAAGTCTCTCAATGTCCTTCTGAAACTGAGGGGCCCAGAACTGGACACAGGACTCGAGGTGTGGCCTAACCAGTGCAGTGTACAGGGGCAGAATGACCTCCCTGCTCCTGCTGGCCACACTGTTCCTGATGCAGGCCAGGATGCCCTTGGCCCTCCTGGCTGCCTGGGCACACTGCTGGCTCATGTTCAGCCTGCCATCAACCAGCACCCCCAGGTCCCTCTCTGCCTGGCTGCTCTCAGCCACTCTGACCCCAGCCTGCAGCACTGCCTGGGGTTGCTGTGGCCAAAGTGCAGAACCTGGCACTTGGATGTGTTCAATCTCCTGCCCTTGGCCTCTGCCCATCTGTGCAGCCTGTCGAGGTCCCTCTGCAGAGCCCTTCTGCCCTCTGACTGACCAACATCTGCTCCCAGCTTGGTGTCAGCTGCAAACTTGCTGATGACTGACTCAGTGCCCTCCTCCAGATCATCAATGAAGATGTTCAAGAGCACAGGGCCCAGCACTGATCCCTGGGGCACAGCACTGGTGCCTGGCTGCCAGCTGGCTGTGGCACCATTCACCACCACTCTCTGGGCTCAGCCTCCAGCCACTTCCTAACCCAGCTCAGAGAGCTGCTGTCCCAGCCAGGGGCTGACAGCTTAGCCAGCAGTTTGCTGTGGGGGATGGTGTCAAAGGCCTTGCTGAGGGCCAGGTAGACCACATCTTCTGGTGCTGGGGGTGGGCCATGCCAATAGTCCATTTCTCACTCCATTCACATGTGCAAATAAACAGCAGCTTCACAGTGGAAGCCTTGAGGCTGTGAGGTGACAGATCATGTAACTCTAGCTGTCTTTGTCAGTGCCTCCTTCAGCCAGCAACTCCTCCAGCACTTCTCTCAGCTCAGGCTTTCTTCCACACTGGCACTTGGCTCTTGTGGGACCTTTCTGTTCATCATGCCTCTCATAATGGGGCATAGGTTGGGTTGGAAGAGACCTCAAAAATCATCTATTCCCAAGCTCCTTGCCATGGGCAGGGACACCTTCCACTAGACAAGGTTGTTCAAGGCCTCATCCAACCTAGGACAAGGGAAAACAGGTGGAAGCTGGAGCAGAGGAGATGCCATGGGAACAGAAGGAGAAACTCTTTCACTGCAAGGGTGGCAGGGCCCTGGTACAGGCTGCCCAGAGAGGCTGGGGAGTCCTCACCCCTGGAGGTGTCCAAGAAACACAAAGCTGCTGCAGGCAGTGGAACATCTCCCTGTGAGGCCAGGCTGAGGGAGCTGGGGGCTCTTGAGCTCGGAGCAGAGGAGCCTGGGGGGTGCCCTCAGTGCTGGTGATAAAGGTGTGCAGGGCAGTGTCAGGAGGATGGAGCCAGGCTCTGCTCAGGGATGTCCAATGAATGGACAAGGGGCAACAGGGGCAAGCTGCAGCAGAGGAGGTTCCATGGGAGCAGGAGGGAAAACTTTGTCCCTGTGAGGGTGCTGGAGCCTGGAGCAGGCTGCCCAGAGAGGTTGTGGAGTTGTCTCCCCTGGAGTCTTCCAAAATGATCTTCTGAAGTCCCTTCCAACCCCTCCCATTCTGTGGGATCCATCCCCATGAAAAGGCTCCCTTAGGACTGCCCAGTGCTGGGCAGATGGCAAAGCTTCAGCACAGTGCTCAGAGTGTGGCAGCCCTCCCCGTAGCCCCCTGGAGACTCTGTTCAAACACAGCTACCTCCTACACGTAACAGTTCCCTTCAGGCTGAAATCTCTCTTTTCCCCCTGCTCCATGCTACACTCAGTCAATAGTTACTGCACCAACAGAGAGTTTAGATAAATCCCATTCTTGGGTGGCTTTTTCTTCTGGTCCCATTGCTTACACAGAGGTTTTCACCAACAAAATCTTCCCCAGCACTGGGCCCAGGCAGGCTTCAAGCCAAAGAGCAACCAGCATGCTGGAAAAGAATCCAACCCTAACCACAAGGGCCACATCAAAGTAATTTAGCCTGCCCAGAACACAGGCTAAGGCAAATTGAAGCCTACTCTCTGTCAGTGGATGGGGAAGTCCATTTTCTGCTCAGGCATTCTCCACTTTGCAGTTAACAAAAATAGGCCTTACAAAAGCTTGCTGCCCACTTCCTGAGAGCCTGAGAAGCATTAGCACCGGTGTGAGAGTGCCCAAGAGAGCTGCTGGCTGTGACAGAGCCAAGGGTGGAAGGCATGGAAGGACAGCAGAACTAGCAGGGACCAGCAGCCTGCACTGCCAGAGTCAAGAGAAACAGAGCTTTCCCTCAAGCATGGTTGATACCAAGATTGGTACATCACAGGATCACATGGTCTGGGTTGGAAGAGACCTCCAAAGCTCAGCCAATCCAACTCCCCTGCACTCAGCAGGGACATCCTCCACTAGATCAGGCTGCTCAGAGCCTTGTCCAGCCTCACCTTGAGTATCTCCAGGGACATGAACTCAATGACCTCCCTGGGCAGCCTGTTGCAGTGCTCCAGCAGCATCCTGGTGCAGAACTTGTTCCTCACATCCAATCTCAATCTGCTCTGCTCCCATTTCAAACCATTGTCCCTGGGCCTGTCCCTGCAGGCTGTTGGAAACAATCACTCTGCAGCTTTCTTGTAGGCCTCTTCAGGTACTGGAGGGCTGCTCTAAGGTCTCCCTGGAGCCTTTTTCTCCTCCAGGCTGAACCACCTCAGCCTGTCCTTGCAGCAGAGGTGCCCCAGCCCCTTGATAATTTTTGTGGTCCTCTTCTGGAATGGCTCCACCAGGTCCATGTCCTTCCTGTGCTGAGAGCACCAAGGATGGATGCAGTGCTCCAGGTGAAGCCTTCCTAGAGCAGAGTGGCAGAGTCACTTCTGTCCACCTTCCAGCCCTGACAGTTCTGTGATGCTGTGAGAGATGTCCCTCCTCAACAGTCCTTGGGAAGCTGTTTCAACAGCTTGCACAGCAGAAATCTCTACCTACTGGAACAAATTCTAGCACCACTTCTTACATTATTCATTCTAAAATCAAACAGCTCTCCAAACCCTTTTCCTTTGATCTACTTACTTTCCAAACCCAGCAGAAGGGCAGGGGCAGAAGGAGCCCTGCACATTAACTGCTGCTGCAATTGGACTGGGCCTGAAGGCCTCCCAAGTTTGGATCTCACTGCATTTGGTGCTGCCCAAAGATGCTTCACTGCAAGCCCTGCCAAGTTTCCAGGTTTGAACCAGCAGGAGGATGTGCAGAATGAAGCAGAAGAAACAAATTAAATGACCTTCTAGAGTTCACTAATGAGGTACTTCGATTTCTCTGCTCTTCAGAAGCAAATCAGCCTAATCACAGCCCCATTAGCTCAGTTCAAGCAAGCACAGCCAGCCCTTGTGCAGCTGGACAGAACAACAGACTGCAGCGTGGTTAACTCCTTCCACAGGCTGCTAGAACATGCAAAGCTAGAGGAGCCAAGGCTAAACAAGAGCCTCCAAAAAAGAACAAACCATGTTCAAACTGTCATTTAGCTGAGCAGTGGAAAGTGTCTGCATGTCAAAGCTGGAAACAGCAAGCAGGTCCCAACTCCTTCTGTCCATCCCACAGCAGTCAGGCTCCTATCAGCCTGCCCAGCTGCTCTGAAGTAAGCAAGGCTGCTTTTGCACATTTGAATAGGGGCACAGACCTCCCTACCTGGAGAAACTCATAGCATTACAGAGAGAGGTCCCACAAAATCACTAAAACTCCCATCAGATCAAGGAGGAAGGTTGGCTGCTCTCAAGGGAAAGAAAGCAAGCCACAAATCCCCAACGTTTTAGACGGTCAAAAGCTGCCCCCAGTGCTTCACTGCTCCCTGCAAATGTCTGATGAAAGGATTCCACTGCTTGCAGAGTTATTGCTCCCCTCCTGCCTCCCAGGTTTGCACAAACACAGCAAAGCAACAGAAGCTTGCAACACTATTCCCTGCTACTGGTGAGGAAAAGCAGAATTCACTCTGGGTGCTGCTCGGGACCGGCCTGGAGACCTCCTGCCTCTCACCAGCTCCATGAAGAGAGGCTGGAATCAGGTGAGGTCATAGTAGCATAGAATCAGTCAGGGTTGGAAGGGACCATAAGGATCATCCAGTTCCAACCCCCCTGCCATGGGCAGGGACACCCCACACTACATCAGGCTGCCCAGAGCCTCAGCCAGCCTGGCCTTAAACACCTCCAGGGACAGGGCCCCAACCACCTCCCTGCACAACCCATTCCAGGGCTTCACCACTCTCATGGGGAAGAACTTCCTCCTCACCTCCAGCCTGAATCTCCCCACCTCCAGCTTCATTCCATTCCCCCTACTCCTATCACTGCCTGAGATCCTGAGCAGTCCCTCCCCAGCCTTCCTGTAGCCCCCTTCAGATCCTGGAAGGCCACAATGAGGTCACCTCAGAGCCTTCTCTTCTCCAGACTGAACAGCCCCAACTCCTTCAGTCTGTCCTCACAGCAGAGCAGCTCCAGCCCTCTGCTCCTCCTCCTGGCCCTGCTCTGGACACCTTCCAGCACCTCCAGATCCCTCTTGTCATAGGGGCTCCAGAGCTGGAGGCAGTACTCCAGGTGGGGTCTCCCCAGAGCTGAGCAGAGGGGGAGAATCACCTCCCTTGCCCTGCTGGCCACACTTCTCCTGCTGCAGCCCAGGCTCTGGTTGGCTTTCAGGGCTGCAAGTGCACACTGAGAGCTCCTGCTGAGCTTCTCCTCCCCCAGCACCCCCAAGGCTCTCTCCTCTCCCAAGCAACAAGTGATAGGATGAGAGGAAACAGCCTCCAGTTGTACTAGGGGATGTTTAGGTTAGACAAGGAACAATTTCATCCCCCAGAAGGGTTGTCAAGCCCTGGAGCAAGTTGCTCAGGGCAGTGGTAGAGTAACTGGAGGGATTTAGAAGCTGTGGAGAGATGTGGTGCTGAGGGCTTTGGTTTCATGGTGACCTGGCAGTGCTGAGTTAATGGTTGGACTTGATCATCTTGGAGGTCTTTTCCAGCCAACACGACTGTATGGTTCTCTCTAGTTCCCTGAGGAGTTGGGCAGCATCTCTGTGGTGTTCCCCTAGCCAGGCCAGCTCCTTCCCTTTCCTTCAGCACTCTCCCATGTTCCCATTGAAGCTGTCAGCTACACCTCCCTGTATCTACAACTGCACCCGAGGAAATCTTTAACACCCCTCCTACAGCTACTCAGGTGGTGACAAAGGAACAGCAACTGCCAGCTTGGCAGCTTCCAGCACCAGGCTATGAACTGCTTCTGCTCTTCAAAGCAGCTCCAGGACAAAGCCCTTGCTACAGAGCATGTCAGTTTGGGCAGCACTGCTGCAGCAAGGTTCCTCAGAGTAACAGAGATCTCCCAGCACCAATGTGCCAGACACAGCATCCTCTCTGCAAGAGCAGCTACAGCTAGAGTCACTTCTAGGAGCTAATCCCCAGCCCAGCTCTGCCCACACTCACAGGCAGGCTCTGCCTTCCTTCCCCTGGCCCTCCACAGGCTGTGCTCCTTCTGCATGCTGGTGTCTCATCCAGAGCAGGATTCAGAGATTCACAGCACAGTTTGGCTTGGAAAGGACCTCCAAGCTCATCCAGTTCCAGCCCCCTGCCCTGGGCAGGGACACCTTCCCCCAGCCCAGGCTGCTCAAGGCCTCATCCAGCCTGGCCTTCAACACCTCCAGGGCAGGAGCATCCACAGCCTCCCTGGCAACCTGTGCCAGAGTCCCCCCACCCTCAAGCTGAAGAACTTCTTCCTCACATCCAGGGTCCCCATTCCCTCTCCTCCTTTGCAAAAACATCCCTCCCCAGCTTTCTTGTAGCTCCCTTCAGGTACAAGACAGCTGCTCTAAGGTCTCCCTGAAACCTTCTAATCTCCCAACTGAACAGCCCCACCTCTCACAGCCTGTTCCCATCAGGGAGGTTCTGCAGCCCTCTGATCACCTTTGTGGCTTCCTCTGGACCCCCTGCAGCAGTTCCATGTCCCTCTATGGTGGGGCACCTGACCTGGACACAGTACTCCAGATCATGAAGCACAGGACAGGGCTCTTGGAAGCATGGTCTGGGCAGCAGTAAACAAGCCTGAGGCAGACTACAAAACTCAACACCAAGGGCAGTCTGCAGCTTCACAAAATACATTTCAGTGTCCTCAGCAACTTTCTGCTGCAGTCTTCTGGTAAAAGAAGTTAGCAGCATCTGTACCAAATGGTGAAGGCTCTGCCACAACACAGCCATGGGAGTATTTTTGCTGTGTGTTCCCAGCATGAGGACAAGGAACTGTTGGAATGAGTCCAGACAAGGGCCACAAGGATGATCCAAGGGCTGGAGCAGCTCTGCTGTGAGGCCAGGCTGAGGGAGCTGGGGGGGGTTCAGCTGGAGAAGACTGTGGGGGGACCTCAGAGCTGCCTTCCAATAGCTGAAGGGATCCTACAGGAAGGCTGCAGAGGGACTGCTCCTGAGGGGGTCTAGAGCCAGGCCAAGGGGGAATGGTTTGAAGCTGAGGGAGGGCAGGGTTAGACTGGGGCTTAGGAAGAAGCTCTTCAGTACAAGGGTGGTGAGACTCTGGAACAGGTTGCCCAGGGAGAATGTGTCTGCCTCCTGCCTGGAGGTGTTCCAGATCAGGCTGGATAAGGCCTTGGGCAACCAAGTCTAGTGCAGAGGTGTCCCTGCCCATGGCAGGGGGCTTGGAGCAGATGATCTCAGAGGTCCCTTCCAGCCTGAGCCATTCTGTGACTATGAATCTTCCCTCACATCTTGGAAACCAGAGACTTTTCTCCAGTGGTTCAGCTCTCCTCAGGAAGATTCTCAAATCCAATAAACAGTTTTGTATGTTAGCAGATTTAGGAAAACTCTGACAGCAAGCTTGGTCAGGTTTGAAAAGGCTCATGTTCAAACACAACAGGGACATCAGAACAACAACAAAGGGCCTATTCCCTGCCTGCATCATCAGAAGGAAGGAGGACAGAGGGGTTTTCTCCTGATCTAACCCAGGCAGTTAGCTAACCAGTCATTATTCCACCTCAGACTATGTACTTACATGCTGACAGCTCTGATTTACATCAAGAAGACACAAACAAAGAAATCAGGGCTATTAGAGCAGCCACAGAACACACTTAGCCTGCCTTTTCTTTATCCTCCCAGACTTCAGTGCTCTACCAGTAAAACCCACCAAAAAGGCTCTCAAATCACACAAAGCAGGTACTCAAAACCCAAGCTTTTAAAAATCAGTCTCCTCTAGAGAGGCTAAACCATGCAGACACAGCAAGGCATCCTGCAGCAGATCTACCAGGGCTGGCTGACAGGCAGGGAACAAACAAAACCCACATTAGGTCACTTGGCTGCTGACCACATGGAATCACACAGAATCCCAGGAGGGAAGGCACCTCCAGAGATCATCCACTCCAACACCCCCTGCCAGAGCAGGATCACCCAGGGCAGGGCAGGTCACACAGGAACACATCCAGCTGGGTTTTGAAAGTCTCCAGAGAAGGAGACTCCAAAAGCTCTCTGGGCAGCCTGCTCCGGGGCTCCAGCACCCTCAGAGGAACGAAGTTTCTCCTCCTGTTGAGGTGGAATCTTCTCTGCTCAAGTTTGTGTCTGTTGTTCCTTGCCTTAGCATGAGAAGTGTTGCTAGAAGAGCAGAGCACAGGCTGCCAGGCTGCTTTCAGACAAGGTGAAGCTCAAAGAAGGAAAAGCAGGGGGGTCCCTTTCGGGCTAGATGGTAAGGTACAGAAATGCATCTTCTTTATGCCTCCCCTGCTACACTTTCCTTGCCCATTTTTCTACTCTGCCTATTTTCTCCCAGGCAGCAGTACAGAGGAGTTGAGCCTGGTATTCAAACACCAAACAGGATCAAAAAGAAGAATGAGGGGAACTGGATCCAATGCTCTCAGCAGCGTGGAGAGCTGCACGCTGCAAAGCCCTGCCAGGAACCTCCTCAGGGTGGTTAAGAGCCTTTTTGAAAGGGTCTGAGCTCTGACAGCTCTCAATGTCACACTTCTGGCAGCTAGGCTAGAAAAAGCCCCCAAACCTTCCCATTCCTGAAGAAGCAGCCCAGGTCTTCCCAAGCTCTGTGGCACGCAGCTGGCTGCTCTGCAAGCCTGAGCACTTCAGCGAGTCAGGAGCAGGAGCTTGCATTTCCTAATCACTTCCTGGATATTTTACAATTGCTTCCTCTCAGGAAGTTTGTTCAGCCTTTGCAGCTCCAACACCAACAATTCTTGTGGAGAGGCAAAGTTGTCCAAGAACAAGAAAGGCTCATTCCTGCCACGCAGCCACGGCCTCGCTCCTGGCTCGCCAACAAGAGCTTTTTCTTTGGGCCGAGGCTGTCACCACGGGGCAGCAGAGGAAGGATGAAGTGATGGGGCAATGCCCAAGGGCTCAGCCTTGCCAGAATTCAGCTGCAAGCAGCATGGGCTCCAGCACAAGTGGAAAAAGCAAGCCTGGGGAAAGGGCTGGGAGAGGAAAAGCAATGGGGAGTGAATCACCACACAGGCTGTGGGGCAAGGGAAGGATTGCTTTCATCAGACACTTAGCCTCATGCTCCTCCAGCCTCCAAATCTCTACTTTCCCCTGACCTTTACAGTAAGAAATAATTCCTTCCTAGAGTGAGGTGTCTGCACATGGAACAGCCCCTTTTTGTTCCATTTTACCTGCAGCTGATCCTCATGAGCAAGCTCCTGGTGACTGACTGACATGCCAGGCTGATGTGCCAGGCAAGTGCTGTGCTTGAAACTAAAGAATCAGGTCAGCAGAACTTTCAAGGCAGGGGACATAAACACCTGGAGAAGAGAAAGCTCCAGGGAGATCCTAGAACAGCCTCCCAGTATTTGAGGGGGGCTACAGGAGAGCTGGAGAGGGACTTCTGACAAAGGCATGGAGTGGCAGGATGAGAGGTGGTGGCTTCAATCTGAAAGAAGCTCAGTTCAGATTAGACATGAGGAGAAATTTCTTCCCCATGAGGGTGATAAGGCACCGGAACAGGCTGCTCAGAGAAGTTGTAGAGGCTCCAAGCCTGGAAGTCAGGTTCAACAAGACCAAGGGCAAGGTCCTGCAGCTGGGGCAGGGCAATCCCAGGCACTGCTAGAGGCTGGGCAGGGACTGGCTGGAGAGCAGCCCTGGAGAAAAGGCCTTGGGGGTGCTGGGGGAGGAGAAGCTCAGCAGGAGCCAGCAGGGAGCACTTGCAGCGCAGAGAGCCAAGCAGAGCCTGGGCTGCAGCAAGAGAAGTGTGGCCAGCAGGGCAGGGAGGGGATTCTGCCCCTCTGCTCCACTCTGCTGAGACCACAGCTGGAGCTCTGGGGCCAGTGCTGGAGCCTCTGTGCCAGGAAGGATCTGGAGGGGCTGGAAGGTGTCCAGAGCAGGGCCAGGAGGAGGAGCAGAGGGCTGGAGCTGCTCTGCTGTGAGGACAGACTGAGGGAGCTGGGGTTGTGCAGGCTGGAGAGGAGAAGGCTCCCAGGAGACCTTCTGGTGGCCTCCCAGGATCTGCAGGGGGCTGCAAGAGAGCTGGGGAGGGACTTTGGAGGGTGTGAGGGAGTGGGAAATGGAACAAAACTGGAAGTGGGGAGATTGAGATTGGATGTTAGGAAGAAGTTGTTCCCCATGAGGGTGGTGAGAGCCTGGCCCAGGCTGCCCAGGGAGGTGGTGGAAGCCTCCTGGCTGGAGGTGTTTGCAGCCAGGCTGGAGGTGGCTGTGAGCAACCTGCTGTGGTGTGAGGTGTCCCTGCCCATGGCAGGGGGTTGGAGCTGGCTGAGCCTGGAGCTCCCTTCCACCCCTAAGTGTTTAAAGGCAGGGTGGATGAAGCCTTGAGCATCCTCATCTAGCAGGAGGTATCCCTGCCCACAGAGGGGGGTTGGAACTAGAAGGTCCCTTCCAACCCAATCCATTCTGGGATTCTGTGGTTTTGTCAGGTAGCGACCTTTCAGCCCAAAACTAAAAGATGCACTTTCTATGAAACCTGTTCTGAGAAACAAGAGCAGAGAGGCTGGGGGCATCCTGTGGCCAACCCCTGGCTATGGGCTGGTCAGGGGCTCCAGGGTCAGGCTAATGATTTAGGTTGGATATTGGGAAAAATGTCAATCCTGCAGGAGTGGTCAGGCACTGGAAGAGGCTGCCCAGGGAGGTGGTGGAGTCACCACCCCTGGAGGGGCTCAAGAAGCTGTAGATGTGGTGCTTCAGGATATAGTGTAGTGGTCATGGTAGTTGGGTTACAGCTGGACTTGATGATCTACTGATCTCTTCCAACCTCTCTATCAATGATTCTATCCTTGGAGTCAATGATCTTAAAGACCTTTCCCAACCTAGGCAATTCTGTAACCCCATCCATTGCTTGTTCTAAAAACCATTTTCCTATGAACCTTCCACCCTCCAGCCCAGATGACAACCTGGAATCACAACACCAAGCCTTGATGTTTGGACTAAGAAAAATGCTTTGTTTTCAGGCAGCCACACAACTGGAAAGCCACCTGTGTCACCTTGCACGAGCTCTCACAGTTACCCAGCAACAGTGCCAGGCTGGGATTCTAGACAGGTCCCAAGGGAATTGGAAGGGACCCCAAGACCCAGCCAGCTCCAACCCCCTGCCATGGGCAGGGACACCTCACACCACAGCAGCTTGCTCACAGCCACCTCCAGCCTGGCTGCAAACACCTCCAGGCAGGAGGCTTCCACCACCTCCCTGGGCAACCTGTGCCAGGCTCTCACCACCCTCCTGGGGAACAACTTCTTCCTCACATCCAATCTCAATCTCCCCACTTTTAGTTTTCTGGAGAGGCTGGAACTAGATGATCTTTAAGACCCCTTCCAATCCAACCTCTCCTGTGATTCAGCAGCTCCCCAGGGCAGGGTTCCCTGGGCTGATGACCATTGCAGTCTGCTGCTCAGCTCTCCCCTCGGCCTGTGCAGCTCCTGCCTTCCCCCACTGAGGCTCTGCCCATGCTGGACCAGCAGGGACTGTTCTACAGACCTTGCAGGTGCAATTCCTGGTCCATAGAGAAGTAAATCACAGAACTGTCAGGGTTGGAAGGGAGCTCAAGGCTCAGCCAGCTCCAAGCCCCTGCCATGGGCAGGGACACCTCACACTACAGCAGGCTGCTCACAGCCACCTCCAGCCTGGCTGCAAACACCTCCAGGCAGGAGGCTTCCACCACCTCCCTTGGGCAACCTGTGCCAGGCTCTCACCATCCTCCTGGGGGACAAAGTAACTTGAACACTCTAAGCACAAGGAAGGTTGCCTGGGTGTTGTGTGCTGTTGGGGTCCTTAAGCAAAACTAGTACAAGAAGCCATTAAAAGTTCTCAACACAGACATGAGAAGTTCATTACTTGCAAGCCTCCCATGTTCTGCACATTTAAGATCTATCTGTTGAAGAAAAGTCTCTACAGTTGCTGAGCTGAACAGGTTTGATCACCAAGTGCTATGATCTCTGCTTCCCATATTTGCTTCCTCATTTGCAGCCTGGAGCAGAAGATGCACTCACCCCACGTCTTCTGTTCCCTGTTAATATCTGCAGCCTGCATGAAGTATCTGCTGAGCTTCCATCAAAGTGACTGTTCCTTGCACTGGCATCAAGCCTGCTATCTGTCACAATCCAGCTGATCACTTCAACTCTACTTCCAGTGCTTATCTAGTGACTTCCCCCTCCTACTCCTGTTGAATCTGTTTTAAATGTCAGACTTGTACTGCCAGCAGATTTAGTTGTGCATTAATATCAATGTTGACTTTAAAGGAGACCAAACTTGAAACATTTAGCCTTCCAAATAAAACTAAAATCAGCTTTCAATGATACTTTGTGTTTGAAGAGTACCTTAAGCCACCTTGCCAGAAACGATTCAGAGAGGATTAAGCAGAACTTAGAGGAGCTAATGGGTCAGGAATCGCTGGAGAGCAACATCCCAGAGCTGGTAAGAAGGAAGAACGTTGACAATTCCTAATCTTTGTGCTCCAGTTTGTTATCAGTAACCAAACCCACAAGGGAAAAGCATCAAAAAGCAAAGCATTTCAGCCAAAAACCTCTTCTGCCACAGCTGTTCCTCATACCTGCCCTTTCCTCTGTGTCTTCCTCACTTGAACACTGTCCCAGGACAAAGGCTGCTTGGCACTGCTGCAGCACCTGCCATCTTCCAAGCTCTCTGACCACCTTCACCAGTCAGCAGGAACGAGACTGTGCCAGGAACAGGTCTGAGAAACCTAAGTGTGGTGCTGAGTGCACCCCCAGCAAGTTTGCAGATGACACCAGGCTGTGTGGTGTGGTTGGAGGGAAGGGATTGATGGCAGGCTGAACATGAGCCTGCAGTGTGCCCAGGCAGCCAGGAGGGCCAAGGGCATCCTGGCCTGCATCAGGAACAGTGTGGCCAGCAGGAGCAGGGAAGTCATTGTGCCCTGTGCTCAGCACTGGTTAGGCCACACCTCGAGTCCTGTGTCCAGCTCTGGGCCCCTCAGTTAAGGAAGGAGGTTGACTTGCTGGAATGAGTCCAGAGAAGGGCAATGAAGTTGGTGAGGGGCTTGGAGCACAGCCCTGTGAGGAGAGGCTGAGGGAGCTGGGGCTGCTTAGCCTGCAGAAGAGGAGAAGACTCAGGAGTGACCTTATCACTCTCTACAACTACCTGAAGGGGGGTTGTAGACAGGCAGAGGTTGGTCTCTTCTCCCAGGCAGCCAGCACCAGAACAAGAGGACACAGTCTCAGGCTGCGCCAGGGGAGGTTTAGGCTGGAGGTTAGGAAGAAGTTCTACACAGAGAGAGTGATTGCCCATTGGAATGGGCTGCCTGGGGAGGTGGTGGAGTCCCCACCACTGGAGGTGTTCAGGAGGAGATTTGATGGGGTGCTTGGTGCCGTGGGTTAGCTGTTTAGGTGGTGTTGGATTGGTTGATGGGTTGGACATGATGATCTTGAAGGTCTCTTCCAACCTGGTTTATTATTCTATTCTATCCAGAGGGACTTGGACAGGCTGGAGAGGTGGGCCCAAGCCAGCCTCATGAAGTTCAACAAGGCCAAGAGCAAGGTTCTGTACCTGGGTGAGGGCAATCCCAAGCACAAATCCAGGCTGGGTGAGGAGTGGCTGAGAACAACCTGGAGAAGGTCTTGAGGGTGTCAGTAGGTGACAAACTCCCCAGGAGCCAGCAGTGGTCCCTGGCAGCCCAGCAGGCAGCTGAGTGCTGAGCTGCAGCCAGAGCAGGGAGAGCAGCAGCACAGGGAGGGGATTCTGCCCCTCTGCTCTGCTCTTTTGAGAATGCACCCAGAGCCCAGTTCTGGTGCCCCCAGCACAAGAGGGACATGGAGCTGCTGGAGCAGGTCCAAAGGCAGCCACAAAGATGGTCAGAAGGCTGGAGAACCCTCTCTGCTGTGTGGACAGACTGGGAGAGCCGGGGCTGTTCAGCCTGGAGAAATCTCCAAGAAGACCTTGGAGCAGCCTTCCAGTACCTGAAAAGAGCTACAAGAGAGCTGGGGAGGGACTTTTGACAAGGGCTTGGAGTGACAGGTTGAGGGACAATGGCTTTCAGCTGGGAGAGAGGAGATTGAGACTGGAGATGAGGAAGAAATTCTTGAGAGCCAGGGCGGGGAGACACTGGAACAGGTTGCCCAAGGAGGTTGTGGATGCCCCCTCCCTGGCCAGGTTGGATGAGGCCTTGAACAGCCTGGGCTGGTAGAAAGTGTGCATGCCCATAGCAGAGAGGCTGGAACAGGACAGTCTTGAAGATCCCTTCCAACCCAAACCCATCTATGAACCTATGAACTTCACCACCAGCTTTTCACAGAAGAGAACTTGTTGTAAG
Organism: Melanerpes formicivorus; assembly: GCF_026170545.1. Classification (NCBI taxonomy): domain Eukaryota; kingdom Metazoa; phylum Chordata; class Aves; order Piciformes; family Picidae; genus Melanerpes; species Melanerpes formicivorus. Next base: position 23,849,412 of record NW_027142362.1, read on the forward strand.
TGTGGACAGCTGAACCCTACAGCAGCGTTCAGGAGGATACAGCTTACTCCTACATCCTAGCTAAGGGACAGCAGAGACACAACTGATCTATCTGCCTGCTCTCCACTTCACACAGGCACAAGGCTGGATGCAGCTGTCTAACTGAACAACACACCCCAAGGACACCTGAACAAGAAATGGGAGACACCAGGCTGGAAGCAACAGGCAGAGAGTCAGAGGTGGAGGGAAGGCAGCTGCCAGAGCTCCACACCCAGAGCCCATAACGTGCAGCAGAGTCAGGGGAAGTACCCAAGCTGCCCTGGAAGGGGCTGAGCATTAGTGCCAAGCTGCAGTAATAGATGGTGTGTGCTTGCAGGCTTTATCTTTGCCCTCAAACTACATTCTGCCTGCACATGGTTTCTCTTTCTGCCCCTTTTGAAGTGATTTATCCTCTCCAGATGAGAAATTAGGTCTCATTTTGATCAAATATTTAGGCTCTTTTAGACATTAAAAGCCACAGCTTACAAAGAAGGAAGGTCAAAACAGCAAAGGCAGATTAAAACGGCAGATAAGCCACAAATATCGAAGCCAGGGATGAACAAAGAGCCAGCAAAACAAGATTCAGAGAACTAAAAGGCTTTACCCCCCCCCTCTGCTTCCCATGTCTGGCTCCTTACCACTAAACTGCTACCAAGATCTTAACCCTGCTGGGGTTTGAATATAGGTCAGCAAAAGGCTTTTGGATCCAGCCCCAGACACTAATTAGATCACTTTCAGCTACCACCAACAAAACAAAACAGGAAAGAGAGAGAAAGGGGAAAAAAAATCCAAAACAAAGGCTTTAGGCCTCAAAACAGTTTCAATTTTCCCCTTTTTCTTTCCCCTAATAGTGAGTGACCTTTGGTTTCAAAGCAGCTGGTTGCTGCCCCAGCCCTGAATTTGTCACCAGAACACATAATCAGTGACATCTTAAAGCCAGAGCCTCCACAGAATCACAGAACTGTCAGGGTTGGAAGGGACCTCAAGGCTCAGCCAGTTCCAACCCCCTGCCATGGGCAGGGACACCTCACACCACAGCAGCTTGCTCACAGCCTGGCTGCAAACACCTCCAGGCAGGAGGCTTCCACCTCCTCCCTGGGCAGCCTGTGCCAGGCTCTCATCACCCTCCTGGGGAACAACTTCTTCCTCACATCCAATCTGAATCTCCCCACTTCTAGTTTTGCTCCATCCCCCCCAGTCCTATCCCTCCCTGACACCCTCAGAAGTCCCTCCCCAGCTTTCTTGTAGGCCTTCTTCAGATCCTGGAAGGCCACATCTGGGTCTCTTCTCCAGACTGAAGGCTGCCCACTTGCACTAATGCACCCAGCCCAGGGGAGGATGGTGTGTGTGCCTTTAAATATGTTTTCAAGACAGAAAAGAATTCTTTCATTTTTCTAGCAGAACATTGACTGGTTTTGTTTGACTCTGCCAAAACCCACAAGGAAAGGGGGGGGGGGGGGAACTTCCCCCCCCGAAGTATACAATATAGCTCAGTTCATACAGGGTTCCTTGTACCAGCTTGTTTATGCCTTCTCTTCTGTGAAGCAAGCCTTTATGTCTCCACAGTGGAAAAACCCACTGGTTTATATCCTTTTTTAAGATGTATGCAGCCAATTAAATTGTAAAGTAATACCTGTTTCAAAGCCTGACTCAAAGCAACGACAGATTCCTGGGCCTGGGAGCAGAGCCAAGGAGGTCACCTTACACCCTGCAGTCACGTGAGAGCGCTCAGGCTTGGGAATGGGGCATTCGGGTTGCACATGAAGTAAAACAGCAGGCTGGAGAGAGACTGTTTATGAAGGCCTGCAGGGACAGGATGAGGGGCAATGGCTTCAAACCAGTGCAGAGCAGATTGAGATTGAGTGCAGGAGCAAGTTCTGCACCATGAGGGTGGTGGTACACCAGCACAGGGTGCCCAGGGAGGTGGCTGGGGCCCCATCCCTGAAGATAATCAAGGTCAGGCTCAATAGAGCTCTGGCAACCTGATCTAGTTGAGGATGCCCCTGCTGACTAGAGAGGGGGTTGACCTGGATGACCTTTAGAGGTCCTTTCCAGCCCAGACCTCTCTGTGAGGCTGCAACAGTGTGCATTCTTCCTGCCCAAACAGCGCTCGCTGCTTCAGCGCCGAAGTCAGTCTTGTGAGGAAGGAGCAAAGACAGCTCCAGAGCGCAGAGCGAGGCGGAGTCATCCAGCAGGACTCAAAGTGACAACCGCCTGTAGCTCTCTGCTCCCCTGAAAGCATTTTCAGTGATGAATAAACTATCCAGTGCCCAGGCTGTGTGCATAAGAATGGGCTAATCTGCAGCAAGCAAAGAGGGAAAACAAGGCATGGCAGCAACACCCGGCTTGACAAAGTAACAAGCCAAGGAGATTTATTTCCATCTGAAAACTGTTATGAAAAGACTGACACATGTTATTTTAGTTTCCTCCTTCTCTTCAAAATAAACAGCAGGCCTGCAAAAAGTGCCTGATGCTACCAGAAACAGCTCCTGCAGAGAGGGTGCAAGCAGCCAGCCCAGGGCCCAGCTGATCGCTGAGCCAGCTCCATGCCTACAGAGCTCCTTCGGAGCTCCTCCAGCAGCTGAAATGCAGAATCAGAGAACTGTTCTGATTGGAAAAGAGCTTTAAGGGTAAAAAACAAAGGCAGGCTTCTAACATTCACAGACTGCACTGGGTTGGAAGGGACCCTCAAAGGTCATCTTGTTCAACCACCCTGGACTCAGCAGCAACACCTCTCAACTAGACTGGGCTGCTCAAGGCTTCATCCAACCTGGCCTGGTATACCTCCAGGGAGGGGGCATCCACAACCTTTCTAGGCAACCTGTTCCAGTGTCTCCCCACCCTCATTCTGAAGAGCTTCTTCCTTACATCTAAGGTCCCCAGTCCCTCCCCTCCCTGCCAGTTCAGCCTCTGGTCCTTCTGAGAGCATCCTTCCAGAGGTGGCTGTTAGTGGAGGGGGAAGCAGCCTGGGCAACATGTACAGTGTGGTGGGACCTGTTCACTACTAGCTGAATTAGTACCTGAAGCTCTCTTTTGGGCCAGGCTGCTCACTGGCCACCAATGTTATCAGAGAATCACAGAATGATTTCACTTGGAAGGCACCTTCAAGATCATCCAGCTCCAACCCCCTGCCATGGGCAGGGACACCTCCCACCAGCCCAGGCTGCTCAAGGCCTCATCCAGCCTGGCCTTCAACACCTCCAGAGAGGGTCATCCACAGCCTCCCTGGGCTACCTGTGCCAGTGTCTCCTCACCCTCACTGCCAAGAATTTCTTCCTCATCTCCAGGCTCAATCTCCCCTCTTCCAGCTCAAAGCCATTGCCCCTCATGCTATCACCACAAGCCCTCGTAAGAAGTCCCTACCCAGCCTTCATGTTGGACTCTTCAGGAACTGGAAGGCTGCTCTAAGGTCTCCCTGGCACCTTCTTTTCTCCAGTCTTTAACAATTTCAGCTGTGCCACACTTCTCTTCAGCTCTGGCCAGTGAGAGCCACCAACCTTTCCACATCCCCTTCCTTCACTGGGAGAAGTGGTTTTGAAATCAGAGGGGCTGGGTGCCACGAGGTGCACCTCTCAGTGCTGTCCTACAGCAAGAGACAAGAATATCCTGCAAGCTATTTTTAAGCATCTCTTTGAGCTAATATTATGCTTCATAGCTAAAATTAGCAGAATAAATCTGTCTCCAACTGATGCAATTAAAAGTGTATCCTAAAGCCCTTCAGCCATGGCTGTTTTGAGGTGAAGACTAGTAAATTCACTCAAACAAGCACTTCAATATTCCTGTGACATCTGTGTCTGATAGAAGCTGTCAAGTCAAACTCACAGGTTGTAATTCCTCTGAATTAGTGAAGTGAGCATAATCAATCACAGAATGGATTAGATTGGACAGGACCTCAGAGATCCTCCACTCCAACCCCCCGGCCACAGGCAGGGACATCTCTCAACTAGATTTTGCTGCCCAAGGTCTCATTCAGCCTGGCCTTGAACACCTCCAGGGAGGGAGAATCCACCACCTCTCCAGGCAATATATTCCAGAGTGCTTACTTTGGAGTTGCCAAGACACAAGGCAGCTAGCCATGATCATACAATATATCTAATATGTATTAAACCTTTCTGGTTTAGCATGCTGCTTAGCCCACAAGAAAAAAACCTTCCAGTGGCTACAGACAGTTAGAAACTTCTTGGTCAGATGTAAAAGACATTTGTCTATTTGGTTCTGAAAAGCAGGAAAAGGACCCAGGAAAGCTAGAGAAAGGTAAGTAGTACTAAACCCCATGTTGGGCACAAAAACATTCTGTGTATCCATCCATTTTCCATAGAAAGAATTGACTTTAATATTGGCATCACCATCTAACTGGGAGATGTGTAACACTTTCCAAGCCAGGGATACAGCAAAGGATACATCCCAAAAATCCCAGCGTGGCTGGGAAGGACCTCTGGAGATCAACTTTGACTCCCCCCCCCCCCCCCCCCTCCTAAAGCAGTGTCACCCAGAGCAGGTTGCCCAGGGGCACATCCCGGTAGCTTTGTCATCACTCCAAAGGTGTTTGGGTAACACCATGCAGAACACACAGCTGCATTTCATATCAGCTGCCCATATCCCAGAATTCATGGAAACAGTTCAAGTATTGGACTGGCAGTCTCAGATACCAAAAAAATGAGTACATAATTATGTTTAAGTCACATGTGACATTAATTGTGTTGCCTGAGATTTGATTTGAAGGTATTAACTTCTTAGAGGCTTTTCTGCTTTTATCTTTGGGGTACTGAAAATTCACTTGGGTCTCACGGTGTAAGTTTTATTTAGAATAAAAGCCTTTATTTAGAATAAACCAAACCAGGTTGGAAGAGACCTTCAAGATCATCACATCCAACCCATCAACCAATCCAACACCACCTAAACAACTAACCCATGGCACCAAGCACCCCATCAAGTCTCCTCCTGAACACCTCCAGGGATGGGGACTCCACCACCTCCCCAGGCAGCCCATTCCAATGGGCAATCACTCTCTCTGTGTAGAACTTCTTCCTAACATCCAACCTGAACCTCCCCTGGTGCAGCCTGAGACTGTGTCCTCTTGTTCTGGTGCTGGCTGCCTGGGAGAAGAGACCAACCTCTGCCTGTCTACAACCTCCCTTCAGGTAGTCATAGAGAGCAAGAAGGTCTCCCCTGAGTATCCTCCTCTCCAGGCTAAGCAACCCCAGCTCCCTCAGCCTCTCCTCCCAGGGATGTGTTCCAAGCCCCTCACCAACTTCATTGCCCTTCTCTGGACACCTTCCAGCAAGTCAACCTCCTTCCTAAACTGAGGGGCCCAGAGCTGGACACAGGACTCGAGGTGCAGCCTAGATACAGAAGTATATAGATTTCTCTTGCCAAGAAGTACAAACTGGAGATTTCTCTCTCTTTGTAAATCTACAAAGCAGCTCTTGACCAGGAAAAGGATTCCATGCCTGTGTGAATTAAGACCAACATCCACCCCGAGAAGCTGCCACAGAATCGCTGCTGAAAAGCTTTGTCTTTGGTCGCCGTCACTGCTTTTAAGTTCTCAGCCTTTCCAGAATTCACCCAGCACTGAACATTCATCATTCTGCTACAGCCATTAGCCCAAGCTGGTATCGCAGAGGCAGGGCAGGGTTACTGCAAGGGCTGAAGCAATTAGTTGTAATCATAGAATCACGGAACGGTTTCGGTTGGAACCCCGGCCCTCGGCGCCCGTAGCTACTGAAAGGCATTTAATTCCTCGAGCAAACACAGCTGCATAAATTCAGCCTTCATCTCTCCCTGCACCACAAGCCAAGGAAATCACTCCTCCTCCTCCTCCTCACCCTGGGCAGGAAAATCCGCTGGGCTCCAGCCCCTTCTCTCCAGCGGCCGGGGAGCGCGGGCGGCTTCTCCCCGCTCACAGCTCAATCCCGCTGCCATTGATGGCGAACAGCTTTCGCCAGCCCCCCGCCGCGGCCTCAGACATTCCTCTGCTCTGTCAAGCAATGAAAATATCAGCAACAGGATTAGAGGCAAGGCTGAGAGAGAAAGGCGAGGCGAGGCGAGGCGTGTTCGCCGACATCCACAGCCTCCCATAGCACGCCCGCGCCGCTGGGTCTGCGCACGGCCGGCAACGACTCTGAACGACAGCCCTCAGCGGGGTCAGCTCGCTGGGAACCACCCCGAATTACAACCCCCACCGGGTTTGGTTTGTACGGGGGTTAGCTTGGGGTGGTTTTGCTTGTTTGGGTTTTGCGGTTTGCTCTCGTTGGGTTTTGTTGTGGGGTTTTGTTTGTTTGCTGTGGGTCTTTTGTTTGTTGCTCGGGTTTGCTGGCGTGGGTTTCTTTGGGGTTTTTTGGAGCTTCAGATTCATTAAGACCTCTAAAAATTCCCCATCGATACCTTTGGGCTGTCAAAGGGCCTCACGCTCCTGCGGGATGCACCCACAGTCTGGGAGCGCTCCTTAAGCAGGACAGGTTTCTGCTCAGCACCCACATGCACCACAGAAGGAACAAAATCAGAAGGCAAGACATCTCTTCATACAAGCCTAGAATGGTTTGGGTTGAAAGGGACCTTCAAGATCCTCTGCTTTCAACCCACTGCCATGGGCAGGGACACCTCCCACCAGCCCAGGTTGCTCAAGGCCTCATCCAACCTGGCCTGCAGGGAGGGGATATCCACAACCTCCCCTGGGCAACCTGTGCTAGAGTCTCCCCACCCTCACTGCAAAGATTTTCTTCCTAATCTGCAGTCTCAATCTCCCCTCCTCCAGCTTCGATCCATTCCCCCTCGTCCTATCCCTACAAGCCCTTGTAAAAAGTCCCTTCCTGGCTTTCTTTCTGTTTCACATCTCGGTGCAGGCACAGCCAGCTACTCTATTCTTCTTTTATTTAACTTCATACCAGTGGGGTCAAGGGTTAAAGCAGTTTTTAACACACACACACACACAAAAAAAAAAAAAGACATTAAGAAAGGAAAAATATTATTTCTACAATGAGGAACAAGAGGAACATTTGAGAAAGGCTGCAAGCACCACACTAATTGAAAGAAAACAGTCCTGAGGAAGGAGGCCCTCAGCACGGTATTCAGGTGTGGGGTTTAAATTCTCCTCCTTAGCCAAGCAAATGTATCTGAATAAAATGATCCCAGCACAGTGTGGCTCCCAGGCCGCACTAAGGGAAGAAGAGGCTCCTAATTGCACTCCTCTTCACATATTTAAAACTCCTTTCAGTGTTTACTTGAAAGGCTAATTGCTGACAGCTAGAGAGAGCCAACACCACCCTTCCCAATTCTGGGGTGGGGTAGAATGCTGTCCCCCTCCCCAGTTCTCAGGAGCTCTGTTCACCTCACAGCTCTGCCGAGCAGCTTCGATAACCTCACAGAGCCTTTACAGCAAGTCAGAGTAAATACAACCAGCCCCCTCCCAAACTGAAGCCTGTTTCTGCGCCTTCACCAAGGGCCAGCCTGCCTCTAACAAAGCACACAGAGAGTTATGCTTCAGCATTAGAGATGAGCACATTTGCTGTTTAATTAAGGGAGGGCACTCCCTGGGTTTGCAAACCCAAACACGTAAGGGACTTGTGTACAAACACCTCCCTCGCCCGCATGAAATCCGGAGCTCAGCGCCACACGTTACTCATTCCCATTCCACGCTGGATTTGCACAGAAAGACACTAAAAGATCTGTCAAAGTCTTTCACCACCATCATCCCATACATGATGGATGTCAGTGCTGCTGCCTAACAAGCATCTGTGGCACTTTATAGCTCAGCTCACCCCCTCCCTGCCTCCCTTGCACGTTCAGATTGCATCCAGCTCCATCCATTTTTCCTATGTTCTGTGTTTCTTCCTCACCCTCTGTGTGTGCATTCTCCATCTCCTACATCTTCCCACAGGATGCAAAAGGAGACCCTAGGAATCTTTTTTTCAGGGTTGAAAAAGCTGTCATCAAGCAGATTCACACAGAATTTTTAATCCAGATTCTGACAGGGATCTTAACTACCAGATTTGGATACAGCCTCCTCAGCTTAGCCTCGTGGTTATGTCCCCATTCCAGACATGAAGCCTAAATGTTTTTACACCAAAAATCAGAAAGAGACCTCAGAAAGATTCATAGATTTGAGATTGGAAGGGACCTTAAAGATCACCTATTTCCAACAGCATGGGGAAAGTGTCCCTGCCCATGGTGGGGATGAGCTTGCTCAAGGCCTCACCCAGCCTGGCCACAAACACCTCCAGGGAGTAGGCATCATCCACAACCTCCATAGGCAATCTGCTCCAGTGTCTCACTTATCATAGTATCAGTCAGGGTTGGAAGGGACCACAAGGATCATCTAGTTCCAACCCCCCTGCCATGGGCAGGGACACCCCACACTAGATCAGGCTGCCCAGAGCCTCAGCCAGCCTGGTCTTAAACACCTCCAGGGACGGGGCCTCAACCACCTCCCTGGACAACCCATCCCAGGGTTTCACCACTCTCATGGTGAAGAACCTCCTCCTCACCTCTAGCCTGAATCTCCCCACCTCCAGCTTCATTCCATTCCCCCTAGTCCTATCACTACCTGAGATCCTGAGCAGTCCCTCCCCAGCCTTCCTGTAGTCCCCTTCAGATCCTGGAAGGCCACAATGAGGTCACCTCAGAGCCTTCTCTTCTCCAGACTGAACAGCCCCAACTCATTCAGTCTGTCCTCACAGAAGAGGTGCTCCAGCCCTCTGATCATCCTTGTGGCCCTTCTCTGGAATTTCTTCCTAATCTCCAGTCTAAATCTGTCCTCCTCAAGCTTAGCCAGTCCCTCTCCTTCTGTCACTACAAGATCTGACGTATTATGGTTGCACTCAAAGCATCTCCAAGTTCTCAGGCCTGTCCCTCCAAAGTTTACAAGCCTCATGTAAAAAATTACTCTCCTAGCAGTTGAGATTTCCTGTGAGGCTTCTGGATCACCACACTTCTTTTTTTTCAGTCAAGTATAGTTCAGAGAAAGAACAACACCAGATGTCACCAAGAGCTTTAAACAGCCTTCCACGATAAACACTTCGTATTGAGCAGAGTTTGTAAGTGCAAAAACACAGGGTAAGAAGAAAACTCGAGTCCAGTCCTAGCTTTATGGAGAGCAAAAAAAAAGTTAGATGTAGGGATGGCAAAGCCACAACAATTAAACACTTATCCCAGGAATCTCTTTCTGGTTTTACCTGACTGCTGAGAGTCCCAGCTTGGGAGTAACTTCAGAGGCCAGTGTGGAGAATGCACTGGAGAGTTTACACAAAGAGGGGGGCTGGGAGGAGCTAACCTAAAAGAAACAGCAGCCACCTCCCCCAGAAGCCTTTATGAAAGCAAGAACTCCAGCATGCAAGCACAGGATAAATAATTAACGTGTAACACCTTTGTGCTGAGTTGCTGAACTTCAGCTTTCTGCTAAGGGAAATGATTTGTAACCAGCCAAGTTGTGGGGTTGCTCTCTTCCTGCGCTGCCTGTGGGAACAAGGCTCACAGACTCCAGTTACAGCTTTCTTTGCTCAGTACTTCCACCATCTTCACTTGGTTTGGAGGCATGCTTGTGCTCATTGGTGTGCTTTTTAAAGCCCAGGCTGGTTACAACTACAAAAATGTGAGGGTTTGGGGTTTTGAGAAGCTGATTTTGCCCAGCTGGTCTGCTCAAGCTGCTGTGTTCATTTTCACCTCATCTCTAACGAGCACTAACACACCTGCAGAGTACACTGAAGCTGCCTTCTCCAATCAGTCTTTCCCCCTTACATGCAAATCAAAAGAGCTGAAAACAAGCATTATCATTTGTATTCTAAAAACATCTAGGAAATGGCACCTCCAAATGAAATCACTTCTCCACAGACACCACTGAAGGCTGCGTTATAGCTGGGGAAGGGTACAGAAGCAATTACAGAACGAGCAGCGAGGCTTCCCATTCAGCCTGCTGGAAGAGGCTGCGTAAATACAACAGTTAAGATCATAAAAGGGAGGAGAAGGAATTGAATAAGGAGCTGCTTTTACAGTCACAGCCAGGGATCATCTGGTCAACACCAAAAGCCCTTTCAGCAGCCTCTCAGAAAGCTGCTTGAAGAGAACTTTTCCAAACGACGCCACCCTAAAAGTTGAATTCCAGGATGCTCCCCCCCAGAAAACTGGAGGCAGCTTCCGGAGTGAAAGAAGCTGGGCAGCCACAGAAATATTTCTCTTCATCTGCAAAGAACAGGGAATGATTCCTCCCCCACACAGCACCTCTAGGGAGGTAACAATTCCTCTCCCACACAGCACCTCTAGAAAAGCACCAAAAATATTCAGTCCTGTGACCGCTACCAAGCGAGCTGCCAGAACCTCAGCAACAGCATCTTGACAGCTTCCTGGCATACTGAACAGGGTATTGCCCTGTTCCACCCTTGCTTTTCTGATGCTTCCAGCCACAATGTCACCTCTACCCTTCAGTTCTCTGTGGTAACAGGTGACACCAGGCAATAACCATACAGGTGTGACCAAGGAATTAAGTGCCATGCATCAACCTCTCTTCAGATGAAACCAAACTTCACCATTTTAGAATAGAATAAACCAGGCTGGAAGAGACCTTCAAGATCATCGAGTCCAACACATCGACCAATCCAACTCCACCTAAACAACTAACCCATGGCACCAAGCACCCCATCAAGTCTCCTCCTGAACACCTCCAGGGATGGGGACTCCACCGCCTCCCCAGGCAGCCCATTCCAATGGGCAATCACTCTCTCTGTGTAGAACTTCTTCCTAACCTCCAGCCTAAACCTCCCCTGGTGCAGCCTGAGACTGTGTCCTCTTGTTCTGGTGCTGGCTGCCTGGGAGAAGAGACCAACCTCTGCCTGCCTACAACCTCCCTTCAGGTAGTTGTAGAGAGCAATGAGGTCACCCCTGAGTCTCCTCCTCTCCAGGCTAACACTGACACTGCAGGACAAAGGCAAATCCGCATGAACCCCTTGAGAGCTTTCTGCACCCTAAGCCCAGTGCTCTGTGACCAACTGACAGAGCAAGGCTGCAGGAGTTCCAAGCAGAAAGGAGATGCCAGCAACACAGGTAGCTCATGGAATGTGCTGTGATTCCAGGTTCAGCTTACCAATTCAATCCAGCTGCTCTGCATCCCAAGGGAATCCCAGTCAAGGGCAGTGAATCCAGCTTTGCATCTGGTAATAATTCAGCAATGCCCTTGATACCACCAGTAGCTGTGAGGCAGAATCTACAAAGGCCAATTACGATTTTGTTTTGATTTTTTAAATGAGCACCATCACCCTCTTTTCTCTGCTCACTGCACTCACCCACAATAACCAACAGCCCTTCAGCACTCAGCAATGAGCTGCTCACATTAGAGCTCAACATCCAAGCAATCAACATGCTCCATGTGTTAATCTCTAACAGAAATGACCAGCTGATAAACTTGCACAGCCTTCTGCAGGAAAAGAATGAAACCTGTAGACTAACTTGGGGAAAATGGTGCTTTTAGGTAAAAATAAAGGCAGGAAGCTAGTTCTTATGGGTTCTGTTAATTCCACTAAACAAGCAAAGAATATGCTGAGAAAATGCTATGATGAAGCAGTAAAGCCTGCAGAAGAGGAACACGAATGCAGAGATGATAGAACTCCAAAACCCAACCTCAGTTGTGCTAGCAAGTCATGACCAGTGGTGCCTCCACACTAAGTTCCCAAGAGAACAAAAGCCAGAACAGATGGAAACTCTGACATTCAGAGAATGGTTTGTGTTGGAAGGGATCTCAAAGATCCAAATTCCCTGCCATGGGCAGGAACACCTTCCACTAGCCCAGGCTGTTCAAGGCTTCATCCAACCTGGCCCTGAACACCTCCAGAGAGAGGGCACCCACAACCTCCTTGGCCAACCTGTTCCAGTGTCTCCCCACCCTCACTGCAAGAATTTCTTCTTCATCTCCAGTCTCAATCTCCCCTCCTCCAGCTCAAAGCCATTGTCTCTCATCCTATCACTACAAGCCCTTGTAAGGAGTCCCTCCTCAGCTTTCTTGTAGGCTTCTTCAGGCACTGGAAGGTTGCTCTAAGGTCTCCCTGGAGCCTTCTCTTCTCCAGGCTAAACAGCCCCAACTCTCTCAGCCTGTCCCTATGGCAGAGGTGCTCCAGCTCTCTGACTGTCTTCATGACTCTCTTCTGGACCCACTCCAGCGGTCTGATGGTCCTCTTATGCTGGGGGCACCAGAACTGGATGCAGTGCTCCAGCTGGGGTCTCACAAGAGCCGCACACATAGATCAGCTCCAGGACAGGCAATTCCAACTGCTGCAAATGCTGCCTTTTTGCTTTAGACTGATTTCCTCAGGAATATGAAAAGCTGCTAACAGCAGTAAATAAACAACTGCTTTGGAAAAATAACACTTCAGCCTTTGGGCTGGTAATGTTGTTACCATCAGACACTCCAGGCACGCTGAAGCAGCAAACGCCCTCAACTCACACTACCCAGAAGCCAGAATACATCAGATGCCGCTCTGGATGCATTTGATGACTGGTTTCTCCTTCCACATTCAGAAATTGACTGTTCTTCCCTCCCAAAGCCTCCAATTTGCAAGATGAAAACCTCTATTCATACATTGTGGTGTCACCCTGCAGGTTCTGCCTCCCTATTTTAGACTACCGCCACAACGCTGTCACCACCTGGAAGGAATACTGCTTGTCTGCACTCAAGCTGAAAGGTGAAGAACATTGATTTACACTCCAAGGCACAAGAGAAAAAGCCCTCAGTCCTTCCAAGCTGACACTCCATCTCCTGCAGCTATGGCCTGCCTGTGTTTGCTTTCACCCACAGCTCTAAAACATTATATAGAGCCCCAACAGAGATAGTTACTAAGTCACTGCAGACCCCAAGCTGCTTCTGACCTCTTAGGTATGTTCCACAAAGCCACTGTCACTTCAAATAAGGAGGTAAGGAGAAAAAGAAAACAGCAACAAGAGAAAAACTACAGAACCTGAAATGAAGGCTCTGAAGAGCTGGACTAGGGATAAGCAAACAACCCCATGTGAAGATTAGGATAACTAAGCTGTTTTACACTTCAAACAGAGGACAAGCCGTGTCAGATTCTAGAAAAGGAAGAAACCTGGGAAAATGATGATGGAGAGCTGCATGGAGCCCACAGAGCATGCTGGAATTTGCCCTTGCACATGCCTAAGAATACAGTGCTGTAATTCCAGCTGTAGTCCCTGAGACTGTCCCTTCAGCAGCCTCTGCACAAGTTGAGATGCACTGCCCCATGACACTGGCTGGCAGAAGCAGGCCTGGCAGCACAATGGTCATCTCCACCTCTGTGTTGCTATTATTATCTCTTTCAGAAAAAAGCAATAACCAAGTCATTTCAAAAAGCCTTCTCCTAAGATGCTCTGCAAAACCACCAAAACCACACCAAGCCAGACCCCAGTACAGGAAGGGAGCTGTTTGCCATCTTCCTGCTTGCCCCCTGCTCTGCTGAGCTCAGCTCACCTTCATGCCAGCCTCCCCCTCTGTGCAGAGCCTCCACACTTCATTTCAGTAGCAATTCCTTCCTGGGAACACTGAGCAATGATGGCATTCTCAGCCCCGAGTCTCCACACACTGGGGCTGGCTTGGCCCTTCACAAGGGTCTTGTCACATCATATGAACCACAGAACAGCTGAGGTGGGAAGGGACCTCAGAGATCATCTATTACAGCCCCACAGCCATGGGCACCTCTCAAGGTGTCATCCAGCCTGGCCTTGAACACCTCCAGGCAGGAGGCAGCCACAACCTCCCTGGGCAACCTGTTCCAGAGTCTCACCACCCTTGTACTGAAGAGCTTCTTCCTAACCCCTAGTCTAACCCTGCCCTCCCTCAGCTTCAAACCATTCCCCCTTGTCCTGTCTCCAGACACCCTCAGGAAAAGTCCCTCTGCAGCCTTCCTGTAGGATCCCTTCAGGTATTGGAAGGGAGCTATAAGATCGCCCTGGAGAAGAAGCTTGCTCACACCCTCATCCAGCAGCTCACACTCACACCTAGCAGCTTGCTCACACCCTCATCCAGCAGCTCACACTCACACCTAGCAGCTTGCTCACACCCTCATCCAGCAGCTCACACTCACACCCCCATCCAGCAGCTCACACTCACACCTAGCAGCTTGCTCACACCCTCATCCAGCAGCTCACACTCACACCTAGCAGCTTGCTCACACCCTCATCCAGCAGCTCACACTCACACCCCCATCCAGCAGCTCACACTCACACCTAGCAGCTTGCTCACACCCTCATCCAGCAGCTCACACTCACACCTAGCAGCTTGCTCACACCCTCATCCAGCAGCTCACACTCACACCTCACAGCTTGCTCACACCCTCATCCAGCAGCTCACACTCACACCTAGCAGCTTGCTCACACCCTCATCCAGCAGCTCACACTCACACCTAGCAGCTCGCTCACACCCTCATCCAGCAGCTCACACTCACACCTAGCAGCTCGCTCACACCCTCATCCAGCAGCTCACACTCACACCTAGCAGCTTGCTCACACCCTCATCCAGCAGCTCACACTCACACCTAGCAGCTTGCTCACACCCTCATCCAGCAGCTCACACTCACACCTAGCAGCTTGCTCACACCCTCATCCAGCAGCTCACACTCACACTAGCAGTTTTCTCACACTCCCATCCAGCAGCTCACACTCACACCTAGCAGTTTTCTCACACTCCCATCCAGCAGCTCACACTCACACCTAGCAGCTTGCTCACACCCTCATCCAGCAGCTCACACTCACACCTAGCAGCTCGCTCACACCCTTATCCAGCAGCTCACACTCACACCTAGCAGCTCGCTCACACCCTCATCCAGCAGCTCTCGCTCACACCCAGCAGTTTTCTCACACTCCCATCCAGCAGCTCACACTCACACCTAGCAGCCTTCTTACATTCTCACCCAGGTTCCAGTTGTTATCCTTATGCTAGTACAGCGATGAGGTTGCAAGCCCTGGCCTCACAAAGCTCCAATGCAGGTGTTGGTACAGAAGCAACTCCGAGTGACACTTGCAGTGATATGCTCCAACAGGTAACCATCACTAAATGAAGCTCCAGAGAATTACCAGCCCAGTAACCTCCTCCTGAAAGTGCTTCCTATCTGGTAGTTTTACCTTTCTTTTTCTCAGGGCTAAGTATGTAAAGATGAAACTGAGAGCTTTATTCCCACCTCAGAACTGCCAAGGGTTAGGATTGGGCTGGCTGCTAAACATGAGACAAATGCTCTCAAACCAGGACAAGAACCAGATGATATTTCAGTGGGGGGGAGGGTGAAGGGGGGAAGCAACAAACCAAAATAGTACGTAAGAATTCCTTCCCAGTGTGCAGGGGAACTTTTCCAAAGCCTTAGCAAATGCACTCACAAACAGCAAGGCACTTCAGAGGAGATTCTTGCCTCTAGCTCTGACCCCAGCATGCTAGGCCACATCAGACCGTTCACGACACAGACAGTGACACAAGGCAGGCCCTGTGCTTCGTTCAGTGCTTCCCCCTTCCAGCCTGGTGCCAGTCAGCAGCACCAGCAGCAGCCTGACTCTCCCGTGCCACCGTTCCCCCATGCTGATGTCACCTTTGCCTCCAGTCAGCAGCGCCAGCAGCAGCCTGGCTCTCCCGTGCCACCGTTCCCCCATGCTGATGTCACCTTTGCCTCCAGTCAGCAGTGCCAGCAGCAGCCTGGCTCTCCCGTGCCACCGTTCCCCCATGCTGATGTCACCTCTGCCTCCTGTGCCGGCACACAGCATGGCAGGGAACGGATCCAACCCTCTACGCCCTCCACAAACGCTTGTGAAAGCCAAGGGAAGGGCAGAGCCTGCAGGTCCTCCTCCTCCTCTTACTGGCACTGCCAGCTTGAAATGCTTGAACCAAACACACGGGAAGAGGATTACCGTTTGGCAGCGGCCTCGCCTCTGCCCAGACACATCTCCAGCAAGAGAGTCACAAACAGATAGTGAAAGAGCTGCACTGCCTGCCAGCAGAGCCCCGACAGCACAGCACCAAACACCCCATTTCCAGCTGCACAGAGCATGCTGCAAGCTACTCAGGTGTCCCACCACACCTAAAAACCCACATCTCTGGAAGTAGTTGGCCTTTATTTCCAGTTCTCTTCCGCTTCCCTCCCTGTCTGCTGTCCAGCAGCAATATTAGCAGTTGTAAATTGTTTTAACAGACACAGGATCTGAAGGAGGCCTACAAGAAAGCTGGGCAAGGACTTCTGAGGGTGTCAGGCAGTGATAGGACTAGGGGGAATAGAACAAAACTAGAAGTGGGGAGATTCAGATTGGATGTGAGGAAGAAGTTGTTCCCTAGGAGGGTGGTGAGAGCCTGGCACAGGCTGCCCAGGGAGGTGGTGGAAGCCTCCTGCCTGGAGGTGTTTGCAGCCAGGCTGGAGGTGGCTCTGAGCAACCTGCTGTGGTGTGAGGTGTCCCAGCCCATGGCAGGGGGGCTGGAGCTGGCTGAGCCTTGAGGTCCCTTCCAACCCTGACAGTTCTGTGATTCTGTGAGGATTTATAAAGTCATTTTCACCTGCTTGTTGAGCCCCAGCTCTCCCCTCTGCCCTGTATGACACTAACTGCCACAGGTTTCATGTAGTTATTCAACAGCAGCCCCTGACAGTGCAGAATGAAAGCTGTAATCTGCTTTTCAATACACAACCAAGGGATCTTAGAAGCCATGGCAGGTCCAATAACTTCAGTGACTTTTGGCAGCCTGTTCTACTTTTAGAAAGACAATCCCAGCACCTCTCTCTGTGGCTCTCCCCTTCTCAGTGCAGTTAGATTCCAAGGTTTCAATACAGGAACCACAGAGTGGTGTTAAGAAGAGATGTTCAGGTTTATTAACTACAGGGGACAACAGAGAAGGACGAAACTGAGCCAGAAGTACTTGACTCCAGCTCAGCCCAAGTGGAAGCAAACTACTGCACCATTATAGTGAAAATCCAGAGCTGGAAAAAAGCTGGAAGTTGCCCCCAAGCACTCCAGCCTGTTAGTGCTGTTTGTAACACAAAGATGTCTGTGCCAAAGGGAAGAGAAGAGAGAAATCACTGGGGCCAAAACCATCAGAGACAGTTTTTACTTCCAAGACAGTGTTGTGGGAAGTGCTATGTCAGCCATAAAAATATTACATTCATTCATAGAGTCACAGGAGTATGAGGAGGAATCTTAGATTCCCATGGCTCAAAATACCATAGTAAAGAAAAGCCTAAAGCTACCAAAGCTTACATGGAAAGAACACTCCTCAATACTTGGCTACGAGCTGCAAACTGCATGAAGAGGAAACTTGGATTCCTCCATGGCTCAAAAATACAATAGCAAAGAAAACACTATAATAGAACTTGTACAGAAGGAAGACTCATCAATACCTGGCTGTAAATCACATGCAGAACACTGAACAGATGGAAGCACAACATCTTTGCCAAACAATGTGAAGCCTAACTTGGGTGTTTTAATAGGCAAGGAACACACAGTTCAACCTATGCTAGACCAAACCTCCAGCCACAGAATACCAGCAGCACTGCATTATTCCCCTCTGGGTCAACATTACCATGAGACACATGTCAAAAAAGCTAAAAGCACATCAAACAAGCTACATTTATCAAAGGAGAATAATAACGGAAGACAGCTGTGCTG
This sequence comes from Melanerpes formicivorus, assembly GCF_026170545.1. Classification (NCBI taxonomy): domain Eukaryota; kingdom Metazoa; phylum Chordata; class Aves; order Piciformes; family Picidae; genus Melanerpes; species Melanerpes formicivorus. The sequence continues at coordinate 23,867,034 of NW_027142362.1, forward strand.
GCTGCTGACAGATGCTTTGACCCAGTGGCACAAAGCACAACAGCTCCAAGACACGTAAAAAGAAGGCATCAAACACAAACAAAGGTTAAAATATTAAGAGCTCACACATCTAGAAGGGCAGGAAGCTAGAAACAAACACACTCTGAATTTGACCTTTGAGATTCACTCCAATAAGGGTAACTTCATTAGAATCTTCAAGAATCACAGAACGGAAGGGACACCAAGGACCATCTGGTCCAAGTGATAGTGTAGATGAAATCACAGAATGCTAGAGGTTGGAAGGGACCTCCAGAGACCATCCAGTCCAAACCCCCTGCCAAAAGCAGGATCACCTAGGGCAGTGTCACACAAGAATGCATCCAGGTGGACCTTGAAAGTCTCCAGAGAAGGAGACTCCACAGCCTCTCTGGGCAGCCTGCTCATTGGCTCTGTCACCCTCACAGCAAAGAAGTTTCTCCTCTTGTTGAAGTGAAACCTCCTGTGTTCCAGTTTGTATCTGTTGTTCCTTGTCTTATCACTGCACACCACCAAAAAGAGTTTGGCCCCTTCCACCTGACCCCCACCTCTCAGCTATTGATAGACATTGATCAGATCCCCTCTCAGCCTTCTCTTCTCCAGACTAAACAGCCCCAGGGCTCTCAGTCTCCCTTCACAGGGGAGATGCTCAAGTCCCCTGAGCATCCTTGTGGTGTCAGTTTGACTCTCTCCAGCAGGTCTCTGTCTCTCTGGAACTGGGGAGCTCAGAACTGGACAGAGGATTGCAGCTGTGGTCTCAGCAGGGCAGAGCAGAGGGGGAGAAGAACCTCCCTAGCCCTGCTGGCCACACTTCTCTTGATGCACTCCAGGATACCATTAGCTCCCTTGGCCAATTAAATGAGCTGTCCCAGCACCCTGTCAAGCTGAGTCTTAAAACTGCCCAATGCAGGGGAATCCACCACTTCCCCTGGGAAATGATTCCCATGTCTGACTGTTCTCACTGTGAAAAATCCTCTTCTGTCTTGTCTCACTTAACTACAAAGGACAGCAGCATACTCCAGTTCTCTGACAGAGCAATGAAGTAGTGGACAATTTCATCACAGTACACGAGAGGTTGGAAGAGACCTTTTACACTTGGAACAGCCCACTGGACAAAACCATGGGACCAGAGGATACCACAAACCATCAAGCACTTTGACAAGACAGAAATGAATCATCTGAATTCACACCAGCAAAAGCAAGTCATTAACAGAAGCCAGCACCTAGCTAATGGACTAGGAAAATGATAACTAAACATTTGCAAAAGCAGAAAGCCAGCACTAACAGAGCACAGGAATTTCCTCAGTGGTGATGAGCACTGAGTCTGTCAGTGGGCAGCAGCACAAATTGCCTCACAGCAAAGAATTCACTGCTAACATGCACAGAACCATGCAGTTGGAAGGAAAACAGCCCTAACATGCAGGGTACTTCTTCTAGAGCAGCTCACCAACTCAAGAGGTTTTTTCCTCACTCGCTATGAAAACCAGAAGGTGAGAGGAACAGGGAGAATAGGATCAGTGCTGGGCCCCATCCTCTTTAACATCTTCATTGATGATCTGGAGGAGGGGGTCGAGTCAGTCATCAGCAAGTTTGCAGCTGACACCAAGCTGGGAGCAGATGTTGGTCAGTCAGAGGGCAGAAGGGCTCTGCAGAGGGACCTCGACCGACTGGACAGATGGGCAGAGGCCAACAGGATGGCATTCAACAAGTCCAAGTGCCAGGGGCTGCACTTTGGCTAAGGCAATCCCATGCAGAGCTACAGGCTGGGGTCAGAGTGGCTCAGAGCTGCCAGAGAGGGACCTGGGGGTGCTGATTGACAGCTGCCTGAACATGAGCCAGCAGTGTGCCCAGGGGGCCAAGAGGGCCAAGGGCATCCTGGCCTGCATTAGGAATAGTGTGGCCAGCAGGAGCAGGGAGGTCATTGTGCCCCTGTACTCTGCTTTGGTTAGGCCACAGCTTGAGTCCTGTGTCCAGTTCTGGGCCCCTCAGTTTCAGAAGGACATTGAGAGACTTGAAGGTGTCCAGAGAAGGGCAACAAGGCTGGGGAGAGGCCTTGAACACAAGCCCTATGAGGAGAGACTGAGGGAGCTGGGATTGTTTAGCCTGGAGAAGAGGAGGCTCAGGGGTGACCTCATTGCCCTCTACAACTACCTGAAGGGAGGTTGTAGCCAGGAAGGGGTTGGTCTCTTCTCCCAGGCAACCAGCACCAGAACAAGAGGACACAGTCTCAAGCTGTGCCAGGGGAGGTTTAGGCTGGAGGTGAGGAGAAAGTTCTTCACTGAGAGAGTCATTTGTCATTGGGATGTGCTGCCCAGGGAGGTGGTGGAGTCCCCATCCCTGGAGGTGTTCAAGAGGGGACTGGATGTGGCACTTGGTGCCATGGTCTAGTCATGGGGTCTGTGGTGACAGGTTGGACTCGATGATCCTTGAGGTCATTTCCAGCCTTGGTGATTCTGTGATACTGTAATAGGCTACAGTCACACCACAGATCACTAGTGCACTCCCTCCTGAAAATGCCACACTCAGTCCAGGTCACAGCACAGCAGCAAACCTAAGGTAAACTGGCAAGGTTCCCAGGCTAGCAATGAGAATCACTGAATGACCCCAAAAAATACCTACTTAAGCATCTGGAGCCTAGCAAGCTCCTGGTTAGACAGCCCCTTCTGAACAGCACCTTCAGAGGTGCAGTGTGATTTCTCTCCCAACACATCCAATCCCTCTCAAGCCTCCCACCCAAAGCATCAAGAGCAATGGCTGCAGGGATATTGCCTAGTTCCAGCACACAAAAATCAACTCTTTTTGCTTTGTAGTCATTTGCTACTTAATCAGATTGGGAAAGGAACATTAAATATTCTTTATTAGAGTTAAGCATTGGATCTGTTTGTACCCTACACAACTCAAACACAGTCATCCCCTTGGCCTGGGCACTGGTGCAGCCACACCTCAAATACTGGGCTTAGTTTTGAGCCCCTCAGTACAAGAGGGACATTGTGGTGCTGGAGCAGGTCCAGAGAAGGGCAAAGCAGGTGAAGGGTCTAAAGAACAAGAGGAGTCTGGAAGAGTTTTGATTAATGGCTAAAAGAACAAGAGTCATTCATCCTTGAGAAAGGGAGGCTCAGGGGGGACTCTCTCACTCTCTTCTGTAGAGGGGAGATATAGATAAAATATTAGGAAGAAGTTCTTCCCCATGAGGGTGGTGAGAGACTGGCACAGGTTGCCCAGGGAGGTGGTGAAAGCTCATCCCTGGAGGTTTTTAAGCCCAGGCTGGATGTGGCTCTGGGCAACCTGATCTAGTCTGAGGTGTCCCTCCCCATGGCAGGGAGGTTGGAACTAGATTGTCCTTGAGGTCCCTTCCAACCCTAACAATTCAGTGATAAAACTCCCTGGACTGAGGCTGGAGCAAAGTGGGGGTCAGGATGTTCTCCTAAACAAGAGGAAGCAGCCTCAAGTTGTGCCAGGAGAGGTTTAGGTTGGGCACTAGGAAAAATCTCTTCCCTGACAGGGTTGTCAAGCCCTGGAACAGGCTGCCCAGGGCAGTGGAGGAGTCACCATCCCTGGAGGGATGTAAAAACCATGTAGAGGTGGTGACCTGAGAGTGCTGGGTTAACAGTTGGACTTAAAGGTCTCTTCCAACCAAAATGATTCCACGATTCCATCCTTCACAGAACTTCCCAAGCTCACCCAAGGGAGGTGAGCAACAGAACCCTGCCAGTTCCTTCAGCCCCTTTGCAAGGACAGCTTTCATGTCAAAAAACAAGCAAATAAAAAGCTGGTTTAAGCCCTGTGAAAAGGCTTTATCATGAGCTGAGAGTCTGCATGCTTTGTGCAACTGAATGCTTTCTTCTGCATCAATATTCAACAGTAAAAACAAACAACAAAAACCCCACAAAAATCACTTAAAGCACCTCAGAGCAGACAAAGCCAGAGCTGCCACTGTCCTACAGAGCTCTGCACCTCCACACCCCTCAACTGAGCCTCTCTCTGTCTGTGGAATTAATCAGGATTACCACTTTCATCCTGCCAATTTAACTGGAGAATGAAATCGATAGCATCCAATCAGTAAAATATGACTCTGGTTTCCACAGCACTGAGACATTTTCTCTATTAAGGGCTGGTTTGCTCTGTTTTTTGTGGGTTTTTTTTTTAAGATCAATAGCCTCAGAGCACTATCCTAAACTATTCCAGGTGCAGAGGTCTGTTACAGCCCCCCCCAAATTCCTGAGGCAGCACTCATGCTAAACAAGCAGAGCTCACTGCATCAGCTGCTGTTTCCAGACACTGGGCTAAGCTTTGGGGCACTTTGCAGGGCTTGAACCACTGCTCTTCACACTCAGCCAAAAGGAAAGAAGCCTGCTCTGACCCAGCACTCAAGTTGAATGTGATAGAAGGGCAAAGAAGCTGGGGAAGGGTCTGGAGAACAAGGCTCATGAGGAGTAGCGGAGGGACCGCGGGGGTGTACAGCCTGGAGAAAAGGAGGCTGAGGGGAGACCTCAGTGCTCCCTACAGCTCCCTGAAAGGAGGTGGGAGTGAGGTGGGTTGGTCTCTTCTGCCTAGTCTCAGGTGATAGAACAAGAGGAAATGGCCTGAAACTGTACCGGGGAGGATTAGGTTTGAGAATAGGAAAGATTTCTTTGCTGCAAGAGTGGTCAGGGATTGGAAGAGGCTGCCCAGAGGGGTGGTGGAGTCCCCATCCCTGGAGGTGTTCAGGAAACTTGTGCACTTGGGGACGTGGTTTAATGGCCATGGTGGTGATGGATTGACAGTTGGACTAGATCTTGGAGGCCTTTTCCAACTGAACCAATTCCATGAAACTGCCATCTTGGCCCTGCAGCCAGCTGAACTCTGCCACTGAACTCCATGAAAACCCCTACAAATGGGTTAAGCAGAAGGAGAATTAAGCCTCTTTCCCACTGATGGACACAAGAACAGCTTCCTCGTGGGAAATGAGCACTAATTACTTGCTGGCAAGAGTTGCAGTTCTACCTCCTCACAAGCAAGGCAGAGTGAAATGGGAAAAACCCTGCCCACTTGGAACAGTCAGTGACAAACACCAGCACCCATCAGCATTCCCAACCTGCCAAACCTGTGAGGGTCCTTTCAAAGGCTCTGTCATACTCAGGCCAGGCTGCTGTTGCCCAAGTTACATGGTGTTATAGTTTGGAAGCAAAGGGTAGCAAACAAATGGCATTGCTTTTGTGTAGTCTTCCTAACTCCCACGATTTCCCCTGTGACTTCTGACCGCGCTCCTCCCCCTGGCAGTACACTGAGGCTCAGGTAGGTGCCTGCACTGTTTTCAGATCTCTCCAGAAAGCTTTGGCTGAAGGTTGATGTGCTCCAAGTGACAAGAAGTAACCAAATAGCCTCATTTTTATAAAGAAGCATCTACTGTAATTAACTGAAATGGCTTTGCTAAGTTTCCCCTATTACAAGAAGGATCTGGAGGTGCTGGAAGGTGTCCAGAGAAGGGCCAGGAGGAGAAGCAGAGGGCTGGAGCTGCTCTGCTGTGAGGACAGACTGAGGGAGTTGGGGTTGTGCAGGCTGGAGAGGAGAAGGCTCCCAGGAGACCTCATTGTGGCCTTCCAGCACCTGAAGGAGGTTACAAGAAAATTGGTGAGGAACTTTTGAAGGTGTCAGGGAAAGGACTGGGGGGGGATGGAACAAAACTAGAAATGGGGAGATTCAGATTGGATGTGAGGAAGAAGTTGTTCCCCAGGAGGGTGGTGAGAGCCTGGCACAGGTTGCCCAGGGAGGTGGTGGAAGCCTCCTGCCTGGAGGTGTTTGCAGCCAGGCTGGAGGTGGCTGTGAGCAACCTGCTGTGGTGTGAGGTGTCCCTGCCCATGGCAGGGGGTTGGGACTGGCTGATCCTTGAGCTCCCTTCCAGCCCTGACAGTTCTGGGATTCTCTAAGTCAGCAGGAGGCAACAAAGCCAAGGGATTTTTTTTCACCTTCTCTATTAAAAATGACCATTTTTGTTTGCTGTTTTTCAGTGTGCTATCAGGCACAACTTTGCAGGTTTTACACTGAAATGCTAGTTACAGGCTGACTAACAAACCAAACACAGGCTGCAAAGGCCATGCCAACCTAGGCACTTCCAGCTGAGGTCAAGCAACAATGCAGCACCACAACCCATGCTGGAAGGCACCTGGACTCACAGCTTACTGGAACAACAGCTCACCCTCACCAACACCACGCTCCAGCATCCACCCAGCTTCCTCCTGCTGCTGTTGATACACGTGCACAGGCAGCAGGGCTGGTCCCTCCACACCACAGGAGCTACAAGCAATCAAACTGCTGCATCCAGGATGCAGGGAGCTGACACAGGCCGACTGGGAACGAGGAGGATCAGCTGGAGCCCTGTGCTGAAGTGACTTGGGATATAACTGAGCCCTGGATATTTCCACTCTATTTTTAACCAGGGATATATTTAGAAATAATCAAGAAGCACATACAAACCAGAAACAAATAATGACCTTCTGTTTCTAAGGAACCCAGATGATCCAGACTCCCATCTTCTGCAGCTCTCCATACTCCACTTGCACCCCGGAGATGAAGCCTCCCCCACAGCCAGGACAGCCTGCACCAGTGGTCTGCAATCAACACCCTGCTCAGCAGACCAGACTGGGGAGCCTTGTGCAGGTTTTATGGCCACCTCCTCATCCAGCTTTCATGCCCACCCAGCTTAACCTTCGACACCACCACACACATTGACTCCATTGACTTCAAGAATCACAGAATGGTCTGGGTTGGAAAGGAGCTCCAAAGCTCACCCACTCCAACCCCCTACAGTAAGCAGGGGCTTTCCTCCACTACATCAGGTTGCCCAGAGCCCTGTCCAGCCTCACCTTGAGTATCTCCAGGGATGGGGCCTCAACCACCTCCCTGCTGCAGTGTTCCAACAGCCTCCTGGTGCAGAACTTGTTCCTCACATCCAATCTCAATCTGCTCTGCTCTAGTTTGAAGCCATTCCCCTCATCCTAATCACTACTTTGCAAACACTCTCTCTCTATCCTTCTTGTAGCCCCCTTCAGGTACTGGGAGGCTGCTATCAGGTCTCCCCAGAGCCTGTTCTTTCCCAGGCTGAACAACCCCAGCTCCCAGAAGACAGGAAGAGACAGAACACCCTTCCCACTTCTCAATACCACAGTATGACAGTATCACCAAGGTTGGAAGAGACCTCAAGGATCAGAGTCCAACCTGTCACCACAGACCTCACGACTAGACCATGGCACCAAGTGCCACATCCAATCCCCTCTGGAACACCTCCAGGCATGGGGACTCCACCACCTCCCTGGGCAGCACATCCCAATGACAAATTACTCTCTTGGTGAAGAACTTTCTCCTCACCTCCAGCCTAACCTTCCCCTGGCACAGCTTGAGACTGTGTCCTCTTGTTCTGGTGACTTACAACCTTACTGGTGCCTACAGGTTGCCACAGCTGTTCTACTAAGACTTAAAAGTGGCACTGAATTCAACTTTATTCTTAATAATAAAACCCTGCATAGATCAAAGTTTTCACTTTCATCTGAAGTCAGTTTCAAACAGTTCCAAGAGGCAAGATTTAACTTAACTCAGTGCTTGTTCCTCACTACTGATTTGGGGGGGGAGGGTGGGCTTTAGTCCCTTTTTCTAAGTGAAATATTCCCCTAATTCGGCACTCAGCAGCTTTTCCTTTGTTGGCAAAGCAACCAGACAGACCAGGAAACACTCTGGTGTCCACAGATACACAAAGAAAGTCAATTACACAGATTTTTCCTAAAGTAATTCAGCTACACTCATTCGTTCCTTAGAGAGCAATGCCTGGCTATTTATAGGTAGCATCAGATGTCACTCTAAGGGCTACCTACAATGGGTATGAGCTTCTAGATCTCTAACTTCTGCTCATTTATGTCATCTTTACCAACCCCAAAAGGCTAGGGGGGATAGGGGCTTGCATTAAACACCTGCCACTGTGGACATAGCAGCCTACAGCCTCGACAAGCCAAGACACCAGTCTCACAGCTAAAGCTTCCCCTGGACCTAGAACCTGGTGTTCCTCTGCCTCTCCAGTCCTTCACACCAACCATGTAAGACTCATCTGAGCACACTAACAGCTTGAGCTTCACAAAGCATGGGACAGAAAAGGCACCATCACCTTCCCATGGAAAACACAAAGAGCAACACTTCCATGCACGAGGCGGAACGTCAGCACTCCTTCGAGCAGGGAGGGACTCGAATGTCCCTCTCCCACCAGTCAAATGTGAAAGTCTGTGTCAAACGTCCTCTATTTAAAGTGAAAAATAGTCGTGAGCAGGCAGAAAACAGTGTGAATTACCATGAAGCTCCTCCATTATGCTTGAAGTATCTCATCTCCATTCAGGCACTCAAAAACGCCTCTCCCTACTCAGCTACTGCCTCTAAACAACTGCTGCAAACAGCCTCGGGGCTAGGGACAGTTAGCCCCAGGGGTGAAACGGGACAGTGCCTGCCCGTCTGCCGTCCCACAAAAGAGGCTGAGCAGAGTAGGAGCTCACCAGGACTTCCAAGATCGCCACAACGATGCTGGCAAATCCCTGCAGCCAGCTTCACCGAAGGTTTTCTCTCACACGTTTCAGCCCAGCGCTCCCCCTTTGCTGACTTAATTCACACCTTTGGCTTCAGCAGATAAAACCTCACCTTGCCAACGTGATTTCCTCCCGCCATAAAGGAGCGAGCAGCAGGGCTGTAACTACAGCGAGCTGTCAGCAGAGCAGTAAATACTGACAAAGAATCATCACGTGGCGAGGGCTTACACATCAAAAAAGTAAACTTATCTGGTACACACACTCTGGAGATCTTGGAGTCCAAGCACAACGTTTATCACAAGGAGAAAAAGAAACATAACCATCTGCTTCATCCCTGGAACCTGCAAAGGGAATCAACTGCACTACTCCCTGTCAACAGGAGTCAGCCTGCACGGTTTACACCAGGGGTACCCAAGCTGAGAACTCCCTTACTGCCTACCCTGCTTTTTTCAAATGATGCAATTACCCTTGTTTCAAATCATTTTAACCACTCTCACTTTGCCAAGCTGCTATAAACCAGCAGGTTTGGCTTCTGCTTATTTTTTTTCCTTCTCCTTTCCAAATCCCACTTGCACAAAGCTGCCTTTTAAAAACCCAGGACTTCATCTACAGGGGAGTACATAAAAACATATATATATTAAAAAACACATCCCAGCATTCAACCTTGAGGACCAGGTTTTTCTTTCAAGCTCTCTACTAGTTGCTGATCAGGAGGAATAAAGAAGAAAAAGCAGTTTTTTTTCCTTCAAGCTCTCTACTAGTGGCTGATCAGAAGGAATAAAGAAGAAAAGGAAGGGGAAAAAAAAAAAACCCAAAGGAAAAAGTTACTTTTGAAAGCCCATGTTTTGCCAAAGGAGCAGGCACCGTTACTGCAAAGCTCGGGAGCTTTCTCCAGCATTAAAGGGGCTCTCAGAAGAAAGCCTCCCGGTCTGCACACCGCGCTTCATCTGGAGGAGATTACGGGGTTTTCTTTCGTAGCCTATAAAGAACCGGGATTCAATAATGGATCGTTAAAGGTAACAATGGTAAAAGGTGTGAGAACCACAGCGGCTGAACCGCTGCCAGACCGCTCGTTTCTGGGCCATTGCGGCACAGTTTCCAGGCAAGTTCCCCTCTCTCCACAGGTTGTCTGTCATCGCCTCTCCACTCGAGGGTCCAGCAACGCTCTCCAGGTCTGCAGGCTGAGCCCCCCCGCTCGTTCCGGGCGTGCTGCAGCCCAGGGGCGGCGAGGAGCGCAGGGCGCACAGGTGACCGAGGCTGCAGCAAGGGGCTTCAGGTGCCGCTTGCCCCCCTCCGGGCCAGGCGCCGGCAGGGCTCCCCGCCCGCTTACGGAGGTGTGCAGTGGCCTCTGCTGGTGCGCGCTCCGCCGCCCACGCCGTCCCGGCTCCCGCAAGCGGAGGGGACCCGGCAGCGCCGGCAGCCGCCGCTCGCCTCCCTCCCTCGGGCTCCGCCGGGCCGCCAGCCCCGCCGCGCCGAGGCGCCCGCAGGCTCCCCCAGGCTCCCCCGGCGGCGAGCCCGGCCCCGCCGCGAGCCCCCTCGGCGCGCGCCGCCGCCCCCGGCCGCTCCCGCACACCCCCGGCCCCTCTTCCCCGCGACGCCGCCGCCGCCGCCACCTCCTCGGCGCCCGGCGCCGCGGCTGTCAGGCTCTCGCCCGGCTCCTTACCTGTGAGAAGGCTTTGGGAGCCGCTCCGAGCGGCAGCGCCGGCCGGGTCCGGCTGCCCGAGGAGAAGGGCGATCCAGAGGGAACCGAGGAGCCGCCGGGCTCTCCCCGCCGCCATCTCTCCGCTCCCCGCGCCCGGCAGCCGGGCACCCAGCGCCAGCCCCTCCTCCCCCCCGGGGGGAGCTTCTCCTGCCTTGCCTGGCGGCCGGAGCGCGCTCCACCGCTCCTCCGCCGGGCTGCGCCCCTGCGGCACCCCGAGGAGGCGGCCCTCAGCCGGGCGGCGGGGTTCGCGCAGCCGCCCCGGAGAGCGGCCAGCGAGGAGGGCGGGCGGGAGCGGCCGGGCTCACTCCATCGCGGGCCGGTCCCAGCGCCGGGCTCCGCCGCTGCCTTACACGGAGCCAGAGGGGCGCTCGCCGCGCGCTCCTCCCCTCACTCGCTCCCGCCCCCCCCCTTACACACGCCCCCCCCGCACACATACACACCCGAGCCCGCCCCCCGAAGGCGCATGCGCCCCGCGCGCTCCTCCCCTCCCACCGCTCCCGGCCGGGCGGGGGTCGGCGCGCACGCGCTCCCACCGCCCACACAACCTCCCCCCCACCCCCCGCCACTCCTCCGCGCAGGTGTGCGCGCTCCCGCCCGGCCGCGCGGTCACCGCGCCTGCGCGCGAGCCTGCGCCGCGCCCCCGCCGGCGGGGAAAGGCGGCGAGGGGAGGGGGTCGAGGGTCGCTTGAGGAGGGAGAATGCCCTCAGGCCGCTGTGCTCGGGGCCGTGGGCCTTCAGGGCCCCTCAGGCCGGGGCCGCTGTCACTGCGGGTCGCGGTGGTTTCCCCCTTAGGTGGTCAGCTCTCTTGGGCCTGTACCGCCGCCACTTAGGCGGTCAGTCCCCGCAGCCCGGTACCGCCGTCCCTTGAGCCACCGTCCTTCAGGCCGGGGCCGCCGCGCCCTCGGGCGGTTAGTCCCCTCAGGAGGTCAGTTCCCCGCTGTCCGGGCCCGCTCTCCTGCGGCCGGCACGGACCCTCCGGCCCTGCGGTGAGCCCCACAGGGGAGCCCGGGGGCGGCAGCGCGGCTCGAGGCGGGGCGGTGCGGCGCGGAGCGGACGCCGCGCCTGGGCTTGTGCCGGCGGCTGTCGCTCCGCACACCGGCGGGAGCGATGCAGCCAAGCTGCCGCCCTGCAGTGAAATAAACTTTATTTTCCCCTCTGCGAGCCGCGGCCCAGCGTGGCTGCAGAATCTCCGTGCGCTGCCACGCACGAAGCGGTGCAAGAGCCAACCGTGAAGAGCCGGTCTGGTTGTCCTTGGAAATGTGGCAGGGAGGAGGAGGAGGAGGAGGAGTAGCTGCGAAGCGAGGAGCGTGTTGCTGGGAACCGGGGGGAGATGCGGCAGCCCTGCCTCGGGAGAGGGGGGCATAAAATGGCTCTGATCGTGTCAAAATAACTTGCAGAAACTTCTTTTCTTTTCTTCCTTTGGGGGGGAGCATCTCTGCCGCTCCGTTGGGGATGTTGACTTTTGTAACGAGCGCGTTGCTCAAACCGAAGGATAAATAAAAGCGGAGAGAAGGCTAAACACACTTTGAAAGAGGCCAGTGAAATGTATTTTCATCCTCCTGGGGGTAATTAGTTTTTGTACGGCATTTGCCATTCAAATCCACAGCATTTGAATGCTGCGTCGTTACCAGCCGGCTTTAGCCTTGCTGCTGGATGCCGTAGCCTTACAAAGGACACAATGAGAGCTATAAATATACATTCTTCCTTCATTAATCATATGAAGTGTACCCTTACTTTCCCCCACCCCACCCCCTTCCCCTCTCTCAGCTTGTTGCCCACTGGATTATATTTTTACCGTGCCCACGCTACCCTTGCTCATTTTATTACTGACTAATTGAATCGTCTCTTCCAGCGCATAAATTATGTAGCACCAGGGCTCGGGAAGCGGTAACCGGCAGATAACCGTACCCCTGGGGCACTGCAAGACGTGGAACACGGGTGCACCCTCCCCACCCCCCAAAACAACCCCAAATGTCTGTCTGTAGTGCAAAATGTTTGGAAAGCAGTTTAAAATCGTTTGTTCTAGGAAGAAACAGGCGCTGAGGCTGGCAGTGCCACTCCTGCTAAGGGACTGTGGAGCCATCGCAGCAGCGTTTGCCTTGGTAACCTCTGTGCGCCCGGCGAGGCTGCCCCTCGTGATGCAGGCAGCTCCGTGTGCCCCCGGAATGATCCCTGATCTGCGGATCTGTTGTGTTTGGAGGCTCTACGGCGAGGGAGAAGCCACCACGCTCCAGCACACCAGACACAGGTGTGCCTTCTGCTGCACGCACCGAGACCTGAACGGCTAATTAAACGCTGACATGACTACAAAGTACCGGCTGCCTGAAAGTACAGGTGTCTGAAGCGTTCCTCCTTGGGAAACTTGCTTCATTAGTTTAGGGTTTTTGCGCGCCGTTCCTGTCAGGAAACTGGGGAGCACTCGGGGCGGGGGGGGGAGGGAAGGGGGTTGTCCTCCACTAAAAATATCCCGGAGCGCTCTCACAAAGAGGAATAATTACCTCGTCAGAAGGATGTTTGGGTTGCTCCATACCACGCTTGCCGATTTAGGCTGATATCTGATATGCCAGAAGGATTACCAGCAACGAACTGTAATTTACACTGGAAATGGAAGCCCTGATTAGAAGGCAGGGCTGGCAGTGGAACTCCTGCTGAAGCAGGGTAGCAATTCCCATCGTAAAATCCTGCCTTCAGACACTCTTTTCACAGTGCCAGACTAACACCGTGCTGAAAGTTAAACATCTGAAGTTCCTACCTCAGGGTAAATTACAAACATTTCTGCTTTGGTTCCTCCTGTCTAGGATCTTGGAGCCTGCAAACAAGAATGGTCATTTTTGCCAGAGGTGCTCCCTCAAACCCCACCATGAAACACCCTACTGGAAATGCCATTTGTGCTCACCACACAGTTCCCTCCTCACCCAGCACCTCACAGCCCAAGGCTGTGGGAGTCGGAGCTGGACTTGCAGTTCCAGTTCCCAGCTGCTCTGGACCGTGCCAAGACTGCAGGTAAGAAGGCTGAGCAGGGAACCAACCTGTCCTTCCAGTCAAGTTAATGTGGGGCAGGAACCTCCTTGAATAACATGCAGCAGGGACAAGAACTGGATCTGGGACAAGTAAGTTAGCAGGCACACAGAGTCTGGAGAAAGATAGGTTCTCTGGGGAGGTGGAGAGAAACTGGGATTTGGAAGGGGAAAGTGGGTCTGCCTGGGGGAAGGATAGAGCAAAGCTCATAAGCAAGAGTCTGGAAGTCAGCCCGTTGGGAAAAGACTTGACAACAGACTGGGAATGGCAGAAAATGGCCAGGAGAAGGATGTGCAAACCTGGAGGACTTGGGACAATTGAGACCAGTGTGTTATCATGGGATGTTAGGCTCACAGGATGTTAGGGGTTGGAAGGGACCTTCAAAGATCACTGAGTCCAACTTCCCTGCCAGAGCAGAAGCAGAGAATCCAGCACAGGTCACACAGGAACATGTCCAGACGGGGCTGGAAAGGCTCCAGAGAAGGAGACTCCACAACCTCTCTGGGCAGCCTGCTCCAGGGCTCTGGGACCTCACAGTGAAGAAGTTTCTCCTCATGTCGAGGTGGAACCTCCTGTGCTGTAGTTTATATCCATTGCTCCTTGTCCTGTCAGAGGGTGCAGCTGAGCAGAGCCTGTCCCCTCCCTCTTGACACTCAGCCCTCAGATATTTACAAACATCTATTAAATGAGAGAGCTTGCTGGGCAAAAGGGAGCAGAGAAGAGAGCTGGGGCAGGGCAAAGATACAGTCCCCCTTGAGGGCTTGGTGTGGGATGCAGTAAGGATGACAGGGAGAGGGAATTCCCTAGGGACAGTGGTGTAGAAGTGGAGACAGAGAGTGAGGAAGGGAGGCAGAGCAGAAAGGTGAGGATTTAGGAAGAGAGAGGAAGACCAGCGTGGAAAACTGTCATCTCTGCTGGCAGCAGGCATCTGAAATACACCAAGGACACAGCCTGACCCCTTTGAGCCCTGAACACCAATCCAGTGCCTCACACAGAGTAAGCTGCCACAGTGCTGATGGCCTGCACCCATGTCAACACCAGATGAAATCCCTCAGAGTTTCTTTACCTTAATCCCTAAATGGAAGAGAAAAACACACACAACAACAGTGCTCAGGGTGCAAAGCAAAGCACTCCCAAGACAGGAAACACCACAATGAGGGCTGCTGGCACTGAAGGATAAGCCTGCCTCAGGTGCTGAACCAAGCTCAGGGGACCATGACAAGTGCCTAAGCACCTTCCACTGTGTTCCCTGTGAAGATCAGATGTAGGCACTTTATGTACCTGGTGAGCGTGGAACAAGCATAGCAGTGTGGCTGCAGCAGGTGACAGCTGAGGAAAGGGCTGCATATGCCCTGATGGCCAAGAGAGCCAATGGGATCCTGGGGTACAGCAAGAGAAGTGTGGCCAGCAGGGCTAGGGAGGTTCTTCTCCCCCTCTCCTCTGCCCTGCTGAGACCACACCTGCAATCCTGTGTCCAGTTTTGGCCTCCCCAGTTCCAGAGAGACAGAGACCTGCTGGAGAGAGTCCAACAGAGAGCCACGAGGATGGTCAGGAGACTTGAGCATCTCCCCTGTGAAGAGAGACTGAGAGCCCTGGGGCTGTTTAGTCTGGAGAAGGGAAGGCTGAGAGGGATCTGATCAGTGTCTATCAATAGCTGAGAGGTGGGTGTTGAGTGGAGAGGGCCAAGCTCTATGGTGGTGTGCAGTGAGAAGGAACAACAGATACAAGCTTGAATATAGAAGGCTTCACCTCAACATGAGGAGAAACTTCTTTACAGTGAGGGTGCTGAGCCCTGGAGCAGGCTGCCCAGAGAGGTTGTGGAGTCTCCTGCTCTGGAGACTTTCCAAATCCACCTGGTGCATTCCTGGTGGACTACCCTGGCTGATCCTGCTTTTGGCAGGGGGGTTGGACTGAATGATCTCTGAGGTTCCTTCCAACCTCTCTCTAATGTACTGTGATACTCTGACTCCTGTAGGATGCAAAGCAGAGACTCCCCAGCCATGCACTGAGTCTGCAGCCTTCACTTCCTTAGGTGCCTGATGCAACATAGATTCATAGAATGGGTCTGGGTTGGAAAGGACCTTAAAGATCACCCAGTTCCAACTCCCTGCCACCTCCCACCAGCCCAGGGTGCTTGAGGCCTCATCTGACCTAATCTTGAACACCTCCAGGGAGGGGACATCCACAGCCTCCCTTGGCAACCTGTGCCAGAGTCTCTCCACCCTCACTGCAAAGAATTTCTTCCTCCTCTCCAGTCTCAGTCTCCCCTCTCCCAGCTCAAAGCCATTGTCCCTCACCCTGCCACCCCCAGCCCTTATCAAAGGTCCCTCCCCAGCTCTCCTAGAGCCCCTTCAGGTACTAGAAGGCTGCTCCAAGGTTTTCCTGGAGCCTTCTCTTCTCCAGACTGCACAGCCCCAGCTCTCTCAGCCTGGCCCATTTTGAAGCCTGATTTGCACTTGCAGATAGATCTGCAGCAAATGAGAATTGCTTCAACTTTTGGACTAAATTAGATGCTTGGCCATGTGCTGTTTTCTGACAAAATCAGGCTGTGAGTATTTCTAATGCAATCTCTAAAATTAAAAGCTATCTTTTTTTCACTCTTCTGTCTGGATGCCCAAGTTCCTCATCTGCAAAATAAGGGCAACTCCAATTCTCACATCTGCAGGGAGAAAACGAATTAAAGAGTTCCTGAAGCACTTGGATACCATAGTGATGAGCACCACGGGAAAGCCCAGGAGGAAATGAATAAATCTGTCTGCAGAGCAGCATTTGAATAGTGTGCAGTAGATAAAGCAGGGGCCACAGAGTGAGCAGCGAGGAGCAAATACAATCACTGCTTAGTGAGCAGAGCCTGGGCTGCACAAGGGGCAAGGCCAGGAACCTGCTGCAGGAGCAGCTAATGACAGGTAAAGAGCCTGGCAACAGCCATGGGCACAGAAGGGACACACTACAGCTCCCACTACAGCTGCACAGGCCACCTTCCTGGCAGCTTTTCCCAACTTTGAGACTCCTCAAGTGTCGTAGGGTTGGACCCTCAAACGGTCACATCAAGTCAAAAAACAAATCCCTGCAGGCTGCAAACTGTTACATACCTGAGACAGAATAAGGGAACGGATTGGAGCTTGAGGAGGGTAGGTTTGGACTGGAGATTAGGAAGAAATTCTTTATAGTGAGGGTCGTGAGACACTGGAAGAGGTTGCCCAGGGAGGCTGTGGATGCCTCCTCCCTGGAGGTGCTCAAGCTGGAGTACCCCTCCTATGGAGACAGGCTGAGGGAGTTGGGGTTATCCAGTTTGGAGAAAAGAAGGTTCCAAGGAGACCTTCTTGAGGCCTTCCAGGATCTGAAGGGGGCTCCAAGAAAGCTGGGGAGGGACTTTTGAGGGTGTCAGGGAGGGATAGGACTTGGGGGGATGGAGCAAAACTAGAAATGGGGAGATTCAGATTGGCTGTGAGGAAGAAGTTGTTCCCCAGGAGGGTGGTGAGACCCTGGCCCAGGCTGCCCAGGGAGGTGGTGGAAGCCTCCTGCCTGGAGTGTTTGCAGCCAGACTGGAGGTAGCTGTGAGCAACCTGCTGTAGTGTGAGGTGTCCCTGCCCATGGCAGGGGGTTGGAGCTGGCTGAGCCTTGAGGTCCCTTCCAACCCTGTGATTCTGTGGATGAGGCCTTGAGCAACCTGGTCTAGTGGAATGTGTTCCCCAGCCATAGCTGGGGGCTCAGAAGTAGACGATCTTGAAGGTCCTTTCCAACCCAAACCATTCCATGAATCTATGAACCTGTGGTACAACTGCAGAGGACAAAGCCTCACAGCCCTGTGCCTCCTGTAGGAGGAAGGGAATGCTTCCCTGAGCACCTTGTTCTGGGAGCAGCTGCAGGCAGCTCTAGGAGTAGTAAGAGTACATCTCTGACTCTGTGATTATTCCTTCACCTGTCGTAGTTGGAGACAACATATTTACCTCATCTGCCTCAGCCACTGCTGCACACTGAGTGGAAAAGGTGGTGTTCTTGGAGAGATCTCAGCCTTACAGCCAGCATGGAGTGCTGTCAGCCACATGCTGACATTGTAGTTTCCAATTCAAACTTTCCCTGCTTTGGGAGTCTGCATGGTCCCTGGGGACAATATTCTCCAGAGAGGCATCCAGAGGGGGACCTTTGTTTCACTGATTAAAATGTTGTCTTTTTATGGAGGTACTTCATATTTCAAAGCAGCCTGCTGTTTTCTGGTGCAGAAGCAAGGTTATGGAAGAATGACAGCTTCACTGATCTTCTGCAGCTCCCCAGGCCCGAGGCTAGCACTGAGCCGTTCTGACTCCTGCTGCGATTTGGAGCCACTTCAGAGCCGCTGCAAATTGCACTTGGTTATCTGTTGCCCACAAGAAGGCTGATGAAATTAGGAATCAGCTGCTCAGTGGCACTCTGGTTGTGTCCCCTTTCTGATGGTGATTTCCCTGTTGCTTAGCAGGATGCAAGGTGACACCGAATCATTACACCCATTTATTGTGACCTGAAGGATTTGCTGTTCCTGGGCATTCTCTAGCAGCTGGCTAAGGCAATTTTGGGATAAGAAGGGGCTGCAGCACACATAAAGCCCTGGCTCATTAAGTTTAAGACTTACAGCTAGGAGGTACTCACCCTCAGTTTAATCTGCTGTGCTGTCTGCCTTGTGCATGAGGCATCAGCTACATCCACAGACAGCTTCTGGCAGTGATGAGCTGATTATTGCTGCACAGGTCCACGATGATCTCAGCACCACCGTGCCCAGCCAGCTCTGCTGTCTTTCATCATTTGGCAGGGACTGGGTTTCTTTTCTTCTTCTCTTTTAGCCATTTTTTCATATTCATTGGTTCCAGATGTGGTTTGGCAAACTGCCCCGAGGTTAAAAGTCACCCTCCTGAGCTGGCAGAGCAAATCCTAGGTTAGCAGGCCCTTTGCCATCCACCCTCTAACCCCAGTTATGGCATTCCTGGACAATTCCAACTCCCTGCTGGAGCTGGGGAGAGTCAGAAATGGAGACACCTTCCAGTAAGTAAGGTTAGTTTCCTGGGAAGTTGGAGAGGAAGGCAGAGCTCCTTCCCTTGTGTCAGTGTTTAACAGAGTCTGAAAGGCAAGCGGAGCAGTTGGTGCAAAATGCTTTGAAGGGCTTCAGTCGCTGAGCCTGAGCAAGCAGGAGGGAGCTGGTGAGGTTTAATCCAATGTTTGTTTACTCAGGGATCTCAGATGGAGATAGAGGGAACCTGGAATCCAAAATGCAGGCTTTACCAAATCCAATCCACACTTTAAAGGGAAAGAATAATTTCTTTGTTATCAGGATGTGCATAACGATGTGGGATGTGGCTGTCTGGGCATTCAGAAGGAGAGAAATCCAGGTAAGCCCCGGGGGGGAAAGCCTGCTGTTCCTGCAGCCAACAGCAGGATCTCTGCCATCCATTTAACCAGAGTCAGATTTCATCTCTGGAAGCTTGCCATGGGATGACACTGTGCCACAGGCATCCAGCGTTATCAGTGACACTTAGTGTGGCCTTTCCCTCTCTCTTTTGGTGGCTGGCTGTAGTCTTTGTTCTCAGGTGAGACCCGTGCTGCAGACACACTGATAACTGAGTCTCCATTCTTCTTCCCCACTGGCAATGCCCTCACATTTGCAGTGTCCCTCTTCTCACTGAGGTACTGTCCTTGCTCTTGGGACTGGAAGACTTTTTGCACATCCACTAAGAGAAGAGGCAGATGTGAACAGGATCAGCCTCCTCTGGAGCTTAAAAACCACAGAAGCCAGAAGAGGATTCCAGGTGGTGTTTATCCCAAAGCATTTCCAACAGTCCCACAAGAATGTTAATTACTGACACCAACAATCTTGTTCTCATTCATATAATGGGAGTGCCTAAAGGCCTTACCTGAGGTTGGGTCCCATTGTTTTAGACACCCTCCTAGCGAGTCCCTTCCCCGGCGGGGTGGTAGTCTCGAAGGGTAGCCCAGCAGGAAGCTGGAAGGAAAGCAGAAGGGCAGGAAGGTGGTGTGTGAGTCACCAAAGGTAGAGCAGCAGGGCCACGTTTTGCATCTCCTGAGCCCTGCTGCTTCAGTGCTGTGTCAACACTATCCCGTTTGCTCCTGCTGTCTTTGCCAGCCAAGGCAGGGAAGTGAGACTGCAGCAGGCTGAGCAGCTCAAAGCAGAGAGGAAAAAAGTCATGAGGAAGAAGGGATAAAAACTTAAGGAAGAGAACTGGTACCTAGCACACAGGGACAATTGTTTGCCTCTGGAAGCCATCTAAGAAAGCATCTTAGGCCAGCAACAGAAGCAAACACACAATCCATTGCTCCTGGTGATCTCCACGCACCATAGAGACACTAATTAAAGGCCACCTCTCCCCACCGTGGAAAGTTACTGCCAGCAGCACAGCCCTGTTAGGTAGCCCGGGTGGCTTTTTGTTCCCTGATGTGTTGGGTCATATGGCTGGAATCCTTCCTTCCTTCCTTCCCCTTGTTCTTTGTACTGGACAGTTGCTCCCCATTAACCCCCCTCCCTGCACACCCGGCCCACACCCCCTGCACTCACATGACAGGAGAGGCCAATTCTCTCTGGGCCCCATCCCCTGGTCAGGGGGCTGATCAGCTGCTTTTGTGGCCTCCTGGAAATGGAAAGGGAAAGCCACATTACCAGCATGAGATACAAATGGATCAGTCAGGGTTAGATCAGTGAATCCCATGCACAAAACTTGAGACATCTGACTACTTGTGTCAGCACCTTCAGCAGCCACAAGTGCTGCTGGTGGTTGGTCATGGCTGGCTGCTATCTCAGGCTACTATTTTATGTGTTTAAAACCCCTCAGATCCTTGTGGATATTGATAAGATCCCCTCTCAGCCTTCTCTTCTCCAGACTGAAGCTTCATTCTCAGGACAGCTTCATTTTGTAAAACCCACAGTCATAAATCATAGAATGGTCCAGGCTGGAAGGCACCTCCAAAGCTCATCCAGTCTGACCTCCCCCTCTGCAGTCAGCAGGGACAGCCCCAACTACATCAGGCTGCTCAGGGTCTCATTAAGCCTCACTTTGAATATCTCCAGGGTTGGGGCCTCAACCACCTCCCTGGCAACCTGTTCCAGTGTTCCACCACCTTCATAGTAAAGAACTCCTTCCTCACATCCAATCTCAATCTGCTCTGCTCTAGTTTGAAACCATTGCCCCTGGTCCTGTCCCTGCAGGCCTCTGTAAACAGGATGATCTCTAGAGGTTCCTTGCAGCTCCTAACAATCTATCACTCTGTGAATACTGGCATTGGTAGCTTGGGACAGGGAGAGAGTCCTCTTTGCTGTAAGGAGCAACTGTCTTGTTCTTCCACCCCTCAGGCAGCCCTTTAAAGTTAAGGGGTTTGGGTCTGCTTCCTCCTGCTGGAGTGCTCCTCAAAGCCTCCCTTTCAACTGCTCTGAAGGCATTTCCTTATCTAGTGTGGCTTTTTCATGGAAGAAATTGTTGTTCACCCCGGAGAAGAGGAGGCTCAGGGGAGACCATAGTGCTCTCCACAACTACCTGAAGGGAGGTTGTAGCCAGGTGGGGGTTGGGCTCTTCTCCCAGGCAGGCAACCAGCACCAGAACAAGAGAACACAGTCTCAAGTTGTGCCAGGGGAAGTTTAGGCTCAAGGAGAAGAGAAAGTTCTTCTCAGAAAGAATAATTGGCCATTGGAATGTGCTGCCCAGGGAGGTGGTGGAGTCCCCATCCCTGGAGGTGTTCAAGAGGGGACTGGATGTGGCACTTGGAGCCATGGTTTAGCTGTCAGGAGGTGTTGGGTGACAGCTTGGACTTGATGAGCTCTGTGGTCTTTTCCAACCTGATTGATTCTATGATTCTATGAAATGTTGGTCTTACAGTTTTACCATGCCAGCTGACAAAGGGACAAACTCAAACAGTAGTAAAACTCAAATGTTCAGAACAGATCCTCAGGTTCATGTCTCAGGTCCTCTGAAGACCTCACCATGCAGTTTCAGATGGTAGTTTACCTATGCACAGAAGTGCAGAGACCCAAGTTGACTCTCCCCAGTGTTAAACATCTTGTCACCAACACCACACAGCCACAGCTCCAAGACCTCATTTAGAGAGGGTTTTAAATGTAAGTTCATCTGTGCTTGGAGAGACCTAAGCTGACTCTCCCCAGTGTTAAACATCTTGTCACCAACACCACAAAGCCACAGCTCCAAGGCCTCATTTAGAGAGGGTTTCCACTCCTCAAGCTCACAGGGTGCCACTGAAGGATGCCCAGGCAGCCTGGAGGGCTGCCAGTGACCTGCTGCCACATGGTCAGTGCACCATGATCACAGAATAGTTTCAGCAGGAGAAGACCTTCAAGACCCTGGTGTCTCCCAAAGCCTCTTCGTGCCAAGCAAGGCAGGGAGTCATGCTGCAGCACCTGAACGTTCACCCAAGAGCTGTCAGAGGAGAGCATGGGAGGTCTCTTTCCAGAGCACACCACCAGTGGTGCAGCCCTAGTTTGCCAAGAGGAGAAAGGAGCTTCAGCTCCCAGCAGGTTCTGGTTTGGAAGCAGAGCTCTGCCTTGAATCATTCTGCACTGATTTTATTTTTCTATCATTTTGAGCCTCTTGCAGATCTCAAACCCCTTCAGCCCTGGGGGGGATTTGGCAGCACTGCTTCCTAGCTTTCAGCAGTCTGACTTCTCAGCCCCAGGTGGTGCTGCCTGAACCTTTCTCAGAGATAGGAGCAAGCAATCTGGAGACACAAGGCCAGCAGAGGCAAGGCCCAGTGTGACACCTGGAGCAGATAAAACATGGGGAGCCTCCAGCCAGGTAAAAGTGGTCTGCCTGCTAGAGCTGGCAGCCTGGCACTCTGCACAGGCAGTAGCTTCACATTTGGGTTGGTTTGGTTGGTTGAACATCCCTTGGTCACAACAACCCCAGGCAGTGCTGCAGGCTGGGGACAGAGTGGCTGAGAGCAGCCAGGCAGAGAGGGACCTGGGGGGAGTGGCTGAAAGCAGCTGAACAGGAGGCAGCAGTGTGCCCAGGGGGCCAAGAAGGCCAAGGGCATCCTGGCCTGCAGCAGGCAGAGTGTGGCCAGCAGGAGCAGGGAGGTGATTGTGCCCTGGGCTCAGCACTGCTGAGGCCACAGCTTGAGTGCTGTGTCCAGCTCTGGGCTCCTCAGTTTCAGAAGGACATTGAGAGACTTGAAGGTGTCCAGAGAAGGGCAAGGAGGCTGGGGAGGGGTCTGGAGCACAGCCCTGGGAGGAGAGGCTGAGGGAGCTGGGGTTGCTTAGCCTGCAGAAGAGGAGGCTCAGGGGAGACCTTCTTGCTCTCTGCAACTGCCTGCAGGGAGGTTGGAGCCAGCTGGGGGTTGGTCTCTTCTCCCAGGCACCCAGCACCAGAACAAGAGGACACAGTCTCAAGCTGCACCAGGGGAAGGTTAGGCTGGAGGTGAGGAGAAAGTTCTTCACAGAGAGAGTTGTTAGCCATTGGGCTGTGCTGCCCAGGGAGGTGGTGGAGTCCCCATCCCTGGAGGTGTTCAAGAGCGGATTGGATGTGGCACTTGGTGCCATGGTTTAGTCATGAGGTCTGTGGTGACAGGTTGGACTCGATGATCGAACCAGGGAGCTCCAGGCCAGTCAGTCTCACCTCTGTGCCTGGAAAGATCATGGAGCAGATCCTCCTGGAGTCACTACTCGCTCAAAAGAATAGTGAAGAGGTGATTGGGAGCAGTCAGCATGGCTTTGCCAAGGGCAAATCCTGCCTGACCAACCTGGTGGCCTTCTATGAGCAGGTGACAAAATTAATAGATGAGGGGCGAGCAACTGATGTCATTTACCTGGACCTGAGCACAGCCTTCGACACTGCCCCGCACCACAGCCTGGGCTCCAGGCTGGTGACACATGGGTGTGAGGGGTGAGCACCAGATGGGGACAGAACTGGCCTGAGGGCTGCACCCAAAGAGTGCCTGGCAATGGCTCCAGGGCCCAGTGGAGGCCAGGGACAAGCAGAGTCCCTCAGGGGTCAGTCCTGGGACCAGGCTTGTTCAACATCCATGTGGGTGCCATGGACAGTGGCACTGAGTGCACCCTCAGCAGGGTTGCTGCTGACACCAAGCTGTGTGGGGCAGCAGACAGCTGGAGGGAAGGGATCCATCCAGAGGGAGCTGGACAGGCTGGAGAGGTGGGCACAAGCCAACCTCAGGAGGTTCAACAAGACCAAGGGCAGGGTCCTGCAGCTGGGTGGAGGCAACCCCAGGCACAAATCCAGGCTGGGCAGGGACTGGCTGGAAAGCAGCCCTGAGGAGAGAGACTTGGGGGTGCTGGGGGAGGAGAAGCTCACCAGGAGCTCTCAGTGTGCACTTGCAGCCCAGAAAGCCAATCAGATCCTGGGCTGCAGCAGGAGAAGTGTGGCCAGCAGGGCAAGGCAGGTGATTCTCCCCCTCTGCTCAGCTCTGGGGAGACCCCACCTGGAGTCCTGCCTCCAGCTCTGGAGCCCCTATGACAAGAGGGATCTGGAGGTGCTGGAAGGTGTCCAGAGCGGGGCCAGGAGGATGAGCAGAGGGCTGGAGCTGCTCTGCTGTGAGGACAGACTGAAGGAGTTGGGGCTGTTCAGTCTGGAGAAGAGAAGGCTCTGAGGTGACCTCATTGTGGCCTTCCAGGATCTGAAGGGGGCTACAGGAAGGCTGGGGAGGGACTGCTCAGGATCTCAGGCAGTGATAGGACTAGGGGGAATGGAATGAAGCTGGAGGTGGGGAGATTCAGGCTAGATGTGAGGAGGAAGTTCTTCCCCATGAGAGTGGTGAAACCCTGGAATGGGTTGTCCAGGGAGGTGGTCGAGGCCCCGTCCCTGGGGGTGTTTAAGGCCAGGCTGGATGAGGCTCTGGGCAGCCTGATCTAGTGTGGGGTGTCCCTGCCCATGGCAGGGGGGTTGGAACTGGATGATCCTTGTGGTCCCTTCCAACCCTGAATGAAACTATGAAACTATGAAACTATCCTTGAGGTCTCTTCCAGCCTTGGTGATACTGTGAGACTGTGACCCTGTGTGCTGCAGCACCAGACCACCACACCTGGCTTTCTGTTTCCTCATCACCTGCATGGCAGCTTCAGAATTCAAACTGCAGTCTGAGCCCTACAGGCTGCAGCCCCTGACTGTGCCACTAAATCAGACTCATTGGAACAACAAATAGCCCCCAAAAGGCTTCTCTGAGAAACTGCTGCCCTTAGAACACACCACTGCTACTTGTAGCACACCTTGACTGGGGTTATTGACTGCCTGGTGTCTCTGCCACTGCATTTGAAGTTTATTGATTCTAAGAAATAAGAAATGAGCTTTAAAGGGGTCAGAATGTGACTCTGTGTCCAAGGGAGAGACAGTCAGAGATACTCCATGGAGCAGAGGGAACAGCAGGAAACTAAAGGTTGCTACAGAGTGCTTAGGACAGGCTTTTGAAGCTCAAGGAGGGCAGATTTAGACTGGGTATCAGGGAAAAAAGCTTGCAAGATATTCTTGTCCCTTGCTGTATGGCAGCACAGAAAGGCTCAACTCATGGCATCCAGCCCTTGTGGGTTCCAAACCACTTCTCCAAATGAAGGTCTACTGGAAGGGGATGTGTCTTGGGCCCAGGGTGTGGAAAGGTTGGTGGCTCTCACTGGCCAGAGCTGAAGAGAAGTGTGGCACAGCTGAAATTGTTAAAGAGTGGAAAAAAGAAGGTGCCAGGGAGACCTTAGAGCAGCCTTCCAGTTCCTGAAGAGTCCTACATGAAGGCTGGGTAGGGACTCCTTACGAGGGCTTGTGGTGATAGCATGAGGGGCAATGGCTTTGAGCTGGAAGAGGGGAGATTGAGCCTGGAGATGAGGAAGAAATTCTTGGCAGTGAGGGTGAGGAGACACTGGCACAGGTAGCCCAGGGAGGCTGTGGATGACCCTCTCTGGAGGTGTTGAAGGCCAGGCTGGATGAGGCCTTGAGCAGCCTGGGCTGGTGGGAGGTGTCCCTGCCCATGGCAGGGGGTTGGAACTGGATGATCTTGAAGGTCCCTTCCAAATGAAATCATTCTGTGATTCTCTGATAACATTGGTGGCCAGTGAGCAGGCTGGCCCAAAAGAGAGCTGCAGGTACTAATTCACAGGATCACAGAATCACCAAGGTTGGAAGAGACCTCAAGGATCATCAAGTCCAAGCTGTCACCACAGACCTCATGACTAGACCATGGCACCAAGGGCCACGTCCAATCCCCTCTTGAACACCTCCAGGGGTGGGGACTCCACCACCTCCCTGGGCAGCACAGCCCAAGGGCCAATTCCTCTTGCTGGGAAGAACTTTCTCCTCCCTTCCAGCCTAAACCTCCCCTGGCACAGCTGCAGACTGTGTCCTCTTCTTCTGGGGCTGCTTGCCTGCCTGGCACAAGAGACCAACCCCGAGCTGGCTACAACCGCCTTTCATGTAGTTGCAGAGAGCAATGAGGTCTCCCCTGAGCCTCCTCTTCTGCAGGCTAAGCAACCCCAGCTCCCTCAGCCTCTCCTCACAGGGCTGTGCTCCAGACCCCTCCCCAGCCTCCTTGCCCTCCTCTGGACACCTTCAAGTGTTTCAATGTCCTTCTGAAACTCAGCTTGTAGTGAACAGGTCCCACCACACTGTACATGTTGCCCAGGCTGCTTCCCCCTCCACTAACAGCCACCTCTGGAAGGATGCTCTCAGAAGGACCAGAGGCTGAACTGGCAGGGAAGTGCAGGCAGGGTAGCCTGGGAGGAAAACATTTTGTGCTGCATGGGCAACAGACATTCTGTGTCAAAGCAAGATGCCTTCACATTCCCAAAGGAATTCAGCTCACCCTAACCCTCCAGTGTTTACTGGAGAGAATGGAGCTGTTTGGAACCGATTCACATTGCTGAGAATGGGGAATTGGGAGAGCTAGAGGTTAAGGCTACCAAAAGCACCCTGCCTTTCTGCAAGCACAGAACTGTGTGTGTATTCAGCAAGAAATTCAGGTCTCAACAAAAGGACTCTCATTCCATGCTCAAAACCCTCCAGTCAGGGCTGAGGAGGAGCTGAGGTTTATGTCTGTATCATCTGGAATGAACATTTACTTTCCCTGAAGGAAAGGAATGGCTCTTTCTGGAGGCGAGCCCTGGGAGGCAGCTCACAAATCAGATGGATTTGACAGGGGAGGAGAAGCTTTCTCACAAATCTAATGGCTTTTTCTAGCCCCAAATGGCTGCAAACTGCCTCTTAAAGCCCCCTTTCAGGCTGATGCTTGCTTCAGGATCTGTTAGCTTTGTCTAAACCATCCTTTCAAATGGTGGTCCAGCTTCTTCCTTTTGACCTCCAGCCCAGATACCAGGTGCATTAGTCTGCTCCTTCTGGGGCTGTCATCACAGCATCTGCAGTGAGCTGCTGCTGCTCACAGGCTCAGGTCACTCCAGGAAGCACCACTGTTGGAGAAGGCAGTGGAGGAGAAGACCAGAAGGATTACTGACATACTTCCAATGCTTACTGCTGCTGCTAGTGTGGAGTTTTGCTAAGGAGCAGAGCTCATGTATTAGACTCAGCTCACAAAGCAAGCTGTGAAGCCATACCCACAGAAGAGAAGCCTCACCAAACCCCCACTCCTCCTCTTTTTTCCTTCTTCTTTTTTGTGTCCAGTATTGCATTGAACTTCTGGAAATGCAGCTGTGGTGCTTCCAGAAAACTCCCACAGAGGCACCTACAGTGCACAGGCTGCTGCTGTGGGCAGAGAGCAGTGAGGGCTCTGACAGTGAGCATGGCACATTCCTCACCATGAGCAATTTCCAGACCAGAGGGATGAAGAAGTTTGTCTTGTCCCTGGCCACTCTCAGTTGTGATCACAGGCTCACAGGATGTTAAGGGTTGGAAGGGACCCAAAGAGATCATCAAGTTCCTGCCAGAGCAGGAGCAGGGAATCCAGCACAGGCCACACAGGAACACATCCAGACAGGCCTTGAAAGTCTCCAGAGGAGGAGACTCCACAACCTCTCTGGGCAGCCTGCTCCAGGGCTCTGTGACCCTTACAGTAAGGAAGTTCCCCCTTGTGTTGAGGTGGAACCTCCTGTGCTGCAGTTTACATCCATTGCTCCTTGTCCTATCCCAGGGAGCAAGTGAGCAGAGCGTGTCCCCTCCATGATACATGCAAGGTTTGGCTAATACTCAGCTGGCACCAGTGAACAGTGCCTAGCATGTCAGAAAGTGACAGAGTAAGGCATCATGCCCTTCTCCCCTGAAAAGGCTAACTGAGCTCAGAGAGGAGAGACAAGAGATCAGATCCTGACTGGAGCTGGGAACAAACCATTCAGAAGGAGATTTGGGGGTTTACTCACAACTAACATGGGCACCAGGAACTCCTGTGCATCTGCTGCACTGCAACAGCTGACCTGGAGACCACCTCTCAGGCTGTGGGTCTGAGGGGGGCTGCAGAAGCACTGGGAAGCCACCAGGTCTGTACTAAAGCTGACTGAGAGAAGAGAGGGCAAATAATCCAAGTGTCTGTGACAGAAGGGAGTAGGGGAGAGAGCTGCAGTGCTCAGAAGCAGCCTGAAAAAACCACCCTGCACAGTGGACCTGAGCTGGGGGCAAGCAACAGGAACCAGCCCCACCTTTGGAGAAAGAGAGGATGACCCCAGTGATGGGATCCAGAAGTGGTGAATGCCAACATGGGCAACATCCCCACTCAGAGTACTCCTATAGATTCATGGAATGGTTTGAGTTGGAAGAGACCTTGAAGATCAGTCAGTTCCAGCCCCCCCTGCCATGGGCAGGGACCCCTCCCACCAGCCCATGCTGCTCGAGGCCTCATCCAACCTGGCATGGAACACCTCCAGGGAGGGGACATCCACAGCCTCCCTGGGCAGCCTGTGCCAGAGTCTCATCACCCTCACTGCAAAGAATTTCTTCCTAACACTTATGGTCCCCATTCCCTCTCCTCCTCTCACTACAAGCTAGTAAGTCCCTTCCCAGCTTTCTTGATGAGCCTGAGGCCAGTGGGGTGAGACTGCAGCAGGAGGTAAGCAAACCACAGCCAGAAAGATAAATGAATATTAATCAGTTGTAAGTTGTACACCAATTTATGCAGTGCTAGATCTTAATTAACCCTCCCCCAAGCTACTCTGGGAACTGGGCAGTGAGTGAAACTGCTGAGAAGTCAGCACTGACAGGGGGGAATCTTCTCTGTCACCTGAAGAACCCATTGTCAAGTATCTGGGGAAAGAACAGAGGCCAACAGGGAAGGTCTGAAAAATCAGCAGCATCTCATGGAAAAGCCTTCCACACCTTCAGCAGGCTTCTGAGCAAGAGAATGAGGCTTGAAAAACACCAAAGGGAATCCTGCACGGGGGGATAATTAAA
Organism: Melanerpes formicivorus; assembly: GCF_026170545.1. NCBI lineage: Eukaryota > Metazoa > Chordata > Aves > Piciformes > Picidae > Melanerpes > Melanerpes formicivorus. The sequence goes on from NW_027142362.1 coordinate 23,895,619, forward strand.
CCTGAACAGAGTGCAGCCAGCAATGAGCTCTGCTGGCCAAGAAGGCCAATGGCATCCTGGGGTGGAGTAGAAGGGCTGTGGATCAAGAGAGGTTCTCCTCCTCCTCTATTCTGCCCTGGTGAGGCCACATCTGGAATCTTGTGTCCAGTTCTGGGCCCCTCAGGTCAGGAAGGATCTCAGGGAACTGCTTGAAAGAGTCCAGTGCAGAGCCACAAAGATGCTGCAGGCAGTGGAAGATCTTCCTCAGGAGCAGAGCCTGAGGGAGCTGAGGCTCTGTAGCTTGGAGAGGAGGAGCCTGAGGGTGACCTCATTGCTGTTGCTGAAGCTGTGCAGGGTGAGTGCCCAGAGGCTGGGGCCAGGCTCTGCTGGGGGATGCCCAATGCCAGGCCCAGGGGCAGTGGTGGAAGCTGGGGCAGTGGTGGAAGCTGAGGCAGAGGAAGCTCCATGGAAACAGGAGGAAGAATTTTTTCCCTGTGAGGGTGACAGAGCCCTGGGGCAGGCTGCCCAGGGGGGCTGCGGAGCCTCCCTCTCTGGAGCTATTCCAACCCCACCTGGCTGCATTCCTGTGTGCCCTGCCCTGGGTGCCCCTGCTCGGGCAGGGGAGCTGGATTGGATGAGCCTTCAAGGTCTCTTCTATCCCCTAACTTTCTGTGATTCTGTGACCTTAAAGCTCTTCTCCTACATTGAAGTCTGATGTGGAGTCCAGCAGGCACTGGAGACAGGGATGGAAGGCTCCCAGCTCTGTGAAAGAGAAGAGGAAAGGCAGAACTGATGGTGAGTGGACACTCCTGGGTCACCAGAGTGGGGGGGGGGGGGGGAATGCAACCCTTGGTAATTACAGTTAAGCACAGAACCATAGGATTCACCAGGTGGGAAAAGACCTTTGAGATCATCAAGTCCAAGCTATCACCCAACACCTTCTAACCTACTAAACCATGGCACTGAGTGCCTCATCCAGTCTGCTTTTAAACACTAGCTGAAGGCCAGGCACCAGTGGTGTCCCCCAGGGAGCAGTGCTGGGCCCCATCCTCTTTAACATCTTCACTGATGATCTGGAGGAGGGCATTGAGTCAGTCATCAGCAAGTTTGCAGCTGACACCAAGCTGGGAGCAGATGTTGGTCAGTCAGAGGGCAGAAGGGCTCTGCAGAGGGACCTCGACCGACTGGACAGATGGGCAGAGGCCAACAGGATGGCATTCAACAAGTCCAAGTGCCAGGGGCTGCACTTTGGCCACAGCAACCCCATGCAGAGCTACAGGCTGGGGTCAGAGTGGCTGAGAGCTGCCAAACAGAGGGACCTAGGGGTGCTGAATGACAGCTGCCTGAACATGAGCCTGCAGTGTGCCCAGGGGGCCAAGAAGGCCAAGGGCATCCTGGCCTGCAGCAGGCAGAGTGTGGCCAGCAGGAGCAGGGAGGTGATTGTGCCCTGGGCTCAGCACTGCTTAGGCCACAGCTTGAGTCCTGTGTCCAGCTCTGGGCTCCTCAGTTTCAGAAGGAGATTGAGAGACTTGAAGGTGTCCAGAGAAGGGCAAGGAGGCTGGGGAGGGGTCTGGAGCACAGCCCTGGGAGGAGAGGCTGAGGGAGCTGGGGTTGCTTAGCCTGCAGAAGAGGAGGCTCAGGGGAGACCTTCTTGCTCTCTGCAACTCCCTGCAGGGAGGTTGGAGTCAGGAAGGGGTTGGTCTCTTGTGCCAGGCAGGTAAGCAGCCCCAGAATAAGAGGATACAGTCTCAAGCTGTGCCAGGGGAGGTTTAGGCTGGAGGTGAGGAGAAAGTTCTTCACTGAGAGAGTTGTTAGCCATTGGGCTGTGCTGCCCAGGGAGGTGGTGGAGTCCCCATCCCTGGAGGTGTTCAGGATGGGATTGGATGTGGCACTTGGAGCCATGGTTTAGTCATGAGGTCTGTGGTGCCAGCTTGGACTCGATGATCTTTGAGGTCTCTTCCAACCTTGGTGATCCTGTGATCCTGTGATACTTCCAGAGACAGTGACTCCACCACCTCCCCAGTGGCCAATCCCTCTTTCTGTGAAGAATTTCCTCCTCACATCCAGCCTGAACAGCACAAACAAATATGAAGGAGAAGAACATTTTCTGTTCCCTATGAGGAGTATAAAGTTGGGGCAGGGGGAGGGGAGGGGGGAAGGAATGGCCTATGGCAAATGCTTTGCTCTGCTGGAGGCATCAGCAGGGCTCTGACAGGCACGTTAGGAAAGCAGACCATACGTCTGTGCATATTCAACAGCCCCTATGGGACACATCCCTTTCTCAGGCTGCTGGGCATGTTTGTGTTTGGCACTGGAACTCTTTCAGGGCCTGTGATAGCCTGGCTCTGTGCAGATGATGTTTTGTTCTGAGGGAAAAAGAGCAGGGGCACATGACCAGAAGCTCTGATCAGCTTTTGAAAGTCCCAGACAAGCAGAGCTTGAGAGACAAAACTCCTTTGTGATGGAAATGCCACTACCTAGGCATGAAATTAGCAAAGCAATGTGGACAAGCAGATTACAGCAAGAGTGAAGTCAGTCCCTGGTGTTCCTGCCCCAGCAGAAAAGGAGGCAAACCTTTGGACAGAGAACTGTGCCCCCAGCTCAGCTGCCCAAGCAATCACTGATGGATCTGTCTGTGCAAGAGGCTTCAGCAGACCTAACAGACAGATCCTCACAGGGAGACTGGAAAGGAGCTCATTAATGAATAGAATAGAATAGAATAGAATAGAATAGAATAGAATAGAATAGAATAGAATAGAATAGAATAGAATAGAATAGAATAGAATAGAATAGAATAGAATAGAATCAACCAGGTTGGGAAAACCTCAGAGATCATCCAGTCCAACCTATCACCCAGCACCACCTGATCAACTCAACCATGGCACCAAGTGCCTCAGCCAGGCTCTTCCTAAACACCTCCAGGGATGGGGACTCCACCACCTCTCTGGGCCCAATCTCTCTTCCTGGGAAGAATTTCTTCCTAACACCCAGCCTGAACCTCCCCTGGCACAGCTTGAGACTGTGTCCTCTTGTTCTGGGGCTGGTTGCCTGCCTGGCAGAAGAGACCAACTCCTACCTGGCTACAACCTCCCTGCAGGGAGTTGCAGAGAGCAAGAAGGTCTCCCCTGAGCCTCCTCTTCTTCAGGCTAAGCAACCCCAGCTCCCTCAGCCTCTCCTCCCAGGGCTGTGCTCCAGACCCCTCCCCAGCTTTGTTGATTAGGTAGTGTTGGGGGATGTGATGATCTTGAAGGCCTCTTCCAACCTGGTTTCTTCTAGTCTAGTCTAGCCTAGTCTAGTCTAGTCTATCAAGTCCAACTGATCACCCAACCCTAACTAATCAACCAGACCATAGTATCACAGAATCATTCAGGGTTGGAAGGGACCACAAGGATCATCCAGTTCCAACCCCCCTGCCATGGGCAGGGACACCCCACACTAGATCAGCCTGGCCAGAGCCTCAGCCAGCCTGGCCTTAAACATCTCCAGGGACAGGGCCCCAACCACCTCCCTGGACAACCCATTCCAGGGCTTCACCACTCTCATGGGGAAGAACTTCCTCCTCCCCTCCAGCCTCAATCTCCCCACCTCCAGCTTCATTCCATTCCCCCTAGTCCTATCACTGCCTGAGATCCTGAGCAGTCCCTCCCCAGCCTTCCTGGAGCCCCCTTCAGATCCTGGAAGGCCACAATGAGGTCACCTCAGAGCCTTCTCTTCTCCAGACTGAACAGACCCCAACTCCCTCAGTCTGTCCTCACAGCAGAGCAGCTCCAGCCCTCTGCTCATCCTCCTGGCCCTGCTCTGGACACCTTCCAGCACCTCCACATCCCTCTTGCAATAGGGGCTCCAGAACTGGAGGCAGTACTCCAGGTGGGGTCTCCCCAGAGCTGAGCAGAGGGGGAGAATCACCTCCCTTGCCCTGCTGGCCACACTTCTCCTGCTGCAGCCCAGGCTCTGGTTGGCTCTCTGGGCTGCAAGTGCACACTGAGAGCTCCTGGTGAGCTTCTCCTCCCCCAGCACCCCCAAGGCTCTCTCCTCAGGGCTGCTTTCCAGCCAGTCCCTGCCCAGCCTGCATTTGTGCCTGGGGTTGCCTCCACCCAGATGCAGGACCCTGCCCTTGGTCTTGTTGAACCTCCTGAGGTTGGCTTGTGCCCACCTCTCCAGCCTGGCCAGGTCCCTCTGGATGGATCCCTTCCCTCCAGCTGTCTGCTGCCCCACACAGCTTGGTGTCAGCAGCAACCCTGCTGAGGGTGCACTCAGTGCCACTGTCCATGGCACCCACATGGATGTTGAACAAGCCTGGTGCCAGGACTGACCCCTGAGGGACTCTGCTTGTCCCTGGCCTCCCCTGGGCCCTGGAGCCATTGCCAGGCACTCTTTGGGTGCAGCCCTCAGGCCAGTTCTGTCCCCATCTGGTGGTCACCCCTCACACCCATGTGTCACCAGCCTGGAGCCCAGGCTGTGGTGCGGGGCAGTGTCGAAGGCTGTGCTCAGGCCCAGGCAAACGACAGCAGTTGCTCTCCCCTCAGCTATTGATGTTGTCACCTGCTCAGAGAAGGCCACCAGGTTGGTCAGGCAGGATTTGCCCTGGGTGAAGCCCTGCTGACTGTTCCCAATCACCTCTTCACTATTCTTCTGAGCCAGCAGTGCCTCCAGGAGGATCTGCTCCAGGATCTTTTCGGGCACAGGTGAGACTGCCTGGCCTGGAGCTCCCTGGTTCCTCCTTCTTACCCTTTTTGCAGATGGGAGCAATGTTTCCCCTTTTGCAGTCTGTGGGGACTGCCCCAGACTGCCAGGACCTTTGGAATAGACTAGAGAGGGCTTTAGCAACCTCCTCTGCCAGTTCTCTCAGCACCCCTGGGTGTACCCCGTGGGGTCCCATGGACTTGAACGCTTTCAGGTTCCTCAGGTGATCACCAACCTGATCTTCACTTACCATGGGCAGTTCTTCCTCCCCCTCCCTGCCATTGTCTTCCATGGCTCCAGGAGTGTGGCTGGAGGCCCTGGCAGGGAAGCCTGAGGTAAAGAAGTCATTGAGTACCTCAGCCTTTTCCTCATCACTTGTGCCCATGTCACCAGTTTCCTTTCTGAGGGGGCCCACACCTTCCCTAGGCTTCTTCTTGCTATTACTCTACCTGTAGTAACTCTTGGTGCTCCCTTTAACCTCCCATATTGGAGGCATGTTGGGCCCTCTGCTGCCTCCAGTTGGAGTCTCCTACAGCAATGACCCTACAAGGATTAGTTGTGATGGCTGTGCTGAGGCAGCCTCTCATTGGTGCAGCTTCTGACCTTGAGTCCTCATCCTCACCCATGAGCTGCTCCTCCTGCAGAGCCTCAGCCCTGTCACTGCTGCAGCTTCTGACCTTCTTGAGTCCTCATCCTCACCCATGAGCTGCTCCTCCTGCAGAGCCTCAGCCCTGTCACTGCTGCAGCTTCTGACCTTGAGCCCTCATCCTCACCCATGAGCTGCTCCTCCTGCAGAGCCTCAGCCCTGTCACTGGTGCAGCTTCTGACCTTGAGTCCTCATCCTCACCCATGAGCTGCTCCTCCTGCAGAGCCTCAGCCCTGTCACTGCTGCAGCTTCTGACCTTGTTGAGTCCTCATCCTCACCCATGAGCTGCTCCTCCTGCAGAGCCTCAGCCCTGTCACTGCTGCAGCTTCTGACCTTGAGTCCTCATCCTCACCCATGAGCTGCTCCTCCTGCAGAGCCTCAGCCCTGTCACTGCTGCAGCTTCTGACCTTCTTGAGTCCTCATCCTCACCCATGAGCTGCTCCTCCTGCAGAGCCTCAGCCCTGTCACTGGTGCAGCTTCTGACCTTCTTGAGCCCTCATCCTCACCCATGAGCTGCTCCTCCTGCAGAGCCTCAGCCCTGTCACTGCTGCAGCTTCTGACCTTGTTGAGTCCTCATCCTCACCCATGACCTCTCCTCCTGCAGAGCCTCAGCCCTGTCACTGGTGCAGCTTCTGACCTTGAGTCCTCATCCTCACCCATGAGCTGCTCCTCCTGCAGAGCCTCAGCCCTGTCACTGCTGCAGCTTCTGACCTTGAGTCCTCATCCTCACCCATGAGCTGCTCCTCCTGCAGAGCCTCAGCCCTGTCACTGCTGCAGCTTCTGACCTTCTTGAGTCCTCATCCTCACCCATGAGCTGCTCCTCCTGCAGAGCCTCAGCCCTGTCACTGCTGCAGCTTCTGACCTTCTTGAGTCCTCATCCTCACCCATGAGCTGCTCCTCCTGCAGAGCCTCAGCCCTGTCACTGCTGCAGCTTCTGACCTTGAGTCCTCATCCTCACCCATGAGCTGCTCCTCCTGCAGAGCCTCAGCCCTGTCACTGGTGCAGCTTCTGACCTTCTTGAGCCCTCATCCTCACCCATGAGCTGCTCCTCCTGCAGAGCCTCAGCCCTGTCACTGGTGCAGCTTCTGACCTTCTTGAGTCCTCATCCTCACCCATGACCTCTCCTCCTGCAGAGCCTCAGCCCTGTTCTGTCAGTGCACTGCAGGCAGGGTGCTGCTGACAGTAGCAGGCTTGCTCCCTTTGCATTTCTTCCCTCAGACAGAGCCCTGTTCCCTTTGGCCCTGCTCAGGTGGGTTCCTGCAGGGAGGCTGAGAGGCTTGCTGCTGGAGGGTCTCCAACTCCCTCTTCCACTCAGAGTTGCCTCCTGTTCTGCTTTGGTAGAGGTTAGATATGGGAATAGTCAATGTTCCTCTCGCTGTCTCTTACAGCTCTTAGCCTTTCCTCCTCTTCTTTTAGCTCGGCCACCCTGCTCCTCAGAGCCCTGAGCTGCTCATTCCTGACACAGGAGTTGTTGCTTCCATCCTCCAGATCGAGTGCCAGGCTCCAGCACTCACTGCAGCCTGACCATCTGCATGCTTGTGAGTGCTCTCTGTTTGGGTGCCCACTGTTCTCCTGCTGGCCTTTGCTCTAGCAGCAAGCAGCTTTCAGGAGCCTCCCTCTGCCCCCGGCGGGTTGGTTTCCCCCTGTCAGTGAGCAGGCTGAGCTGAGCTGCTGGCCGCTGCCTCCTCTCTCCGCAGCCAGCTCCGGGCTCTGGTTGCTTGGGGCGGTTTCCACGGCAGCCCTCCCCCTGTTCCATCACTGCCCTCAGGCACGTAGGCGACCCCAGCCCGCTGCCCCTCCTCCCCTCTTCAGGAGGTGCTGAGCCACCAGCCCCTTACTGCCTGAACAGCAAGGGAAGCAAAGCCAAAAGCAAGCTCCCGGTGCTGAGCTCCTGGAGCTGCCTCCTCTCACCTCAGCCACACGCTGGGTTCTGGCATGCCTCATCCAGGCTCTTCTTAAAGACCTCCGGGGATGCTGACCCCAGCCCCTCCCTGGGCAGCACATCCCAACTGCCAGTCTCTCTTTCTGTGGATAACTTCTTTTTCTTTCTAAGATGAGGCCTAAACTTCCCCCTGCACAGCTTCAGACTGTGTCTTCTGGTTCTGGTTCTGGTTGCCTGTCGTTTTGCTCTCTCCTGTCCCTTTCCAGAGGAGCCTGAAGTGACACCTTGCTATCTCCCTGGGGCAAGAGCTCTCTAATCACTCAGCCTGTTTGCACTTCCAATTGCCCAGCTCCATTCATGTCAGCAGGGCTGCCCTGTTTGCAGTGCAGCTTGAAACCTTCCAGCCCTGAGCTCAGCGAGGTAATGAGCGTTACTCAGAGTGCACAGCACAAATCACTGGGCAGGTAGGAGATGTTGAAAAGCCATGCAAATTCTCTTTGTTCCCTGGAGGCATGGTCTAAGTGCCTCGTAGGAGCTTAAGGAGGAGTTTCCAGGCGATCCTTGACCACAGGGTGTTTCCCGGGCAGCACAGATGTCAAGGAACTTCTTTCTGCTAATTACCTCCTTGCTGTGCAAAGGAGGCACCGAAGGGCAGGGCCTCTGCCATGAGGGCAAGCAGTTCAGTAGGGTGAATGCACTGAACAGCCCAGGCCAAGTCAGTATGTAAGTCCTGAGGCTCTGAAGGTGTGTAGGCTAAGAGAACACCTCGAGGGGCAACAGCCTCCTGTTTGACCCCACTCACTTTCTTAATTAGGCTTCTGGAATCAGAGAACCATCTTACAGCAGGAGGAGAATGCTGGCTCCCTTTGGAAATGCCACTGCAGCATTACAGAACCATAGGATCCTGGTGGCTGGAAAAGCCCTTTCACATCATCCAGTCCAACCATCTCCATGTCTGCCAAGGCTGCTGCTCACCCACGGCCCTCAGCACCACATCTCTGCCTCTCTGAAACCCCTCCAGGGATGGGGATTCAACCACCTCCCTGGGCAGCCTGGGCCAGTCCTTGAGAACCCTTTCAGTGAAGAAGTTTCTTCTGATGTCCAACCTAAACCTTCCTTGGTGAAACTTGAGGCCATTTCCTCTTGTTCTATCACTTGTTACTAGGGAGAAGAGACCAGCACTCATGCAACTGGCTCCAACCTCCTCTCAGGGAGTTGTACAGAGCAATGAGGTCTCCTCCCAGCCTCCTGTTGTTCAGGCTAAACAAGCCCAGGTCCCTCAGCCACTCCAGACCTATTCTCCAGACCCTTCAGCAGCTTCATTGCCCTTCTCTGGAGGAGCAGAAGTAGACAATATGTTTTTCCACCAAGCCTGTCTAAGAGTGGGAAGGGTGTCCCAGCCATGAGCACACACACACACAAACCTCAGGGGACAGCTGGCCTTTAGCAGAAAGGGTAAAAAGAGAGGAATTTAAGCACCAGCCTGCCCAGGCTACCTACCAGCACAGATGGACAGGCCAGAGGAAGCAGCTACTGCCCTCCTCTACCAGACCACTTTGTTTTGACCCACATAGGTTAAGTGGGACTGCCAGTCAGCCTGGGCAGCAGGTCAGCAGCAAAGGTCTGCCTGGGTAAACATAGCCCCACGTGCCTTTGAGGAGGCACAGAAAGAAGTTCAACAGTGAAAATGAAGAGCCTGCCATGCACAGGCAGCTCCTGCAGCAGGGAAGGCTGAGAGCAGGTTTGTTAGGATCTTGACTTTGGATGAAGGTGCCTGAAATCAGTGCAAATTTCCCTCCACTTTTAGCTAGCCTTAAATCTCCCTTGGTTTGTGTGGAGATCCTCAGTCCTTCCACAAGGATCTGCTGGAGACAGCCCAAGGGAGGGCTACCAGGATGCTGAAGGGCCTGCAGCACTGCCTGGGGAGGAGAGGCTGAGAGCCCTGGGGGTGGTTAGTCTGGAGAGGAGAAGGCTGAGAGGGGATTGTATAAATGTTTATAAATATCTGAGGGCTGGGGGTCAGGAGGGAGGGGACAGGGACAGGCTCTGCTCACTGCACCCTGGGATAGGCCAAGGGACAATGGATACAAACTGCAGCACAGGAGGTTCCACCTCAACAGGAGGAGGAACTTCTGCACTGTGAGGTCCCAGAGCCCTGGAGCAGGCTGCCCAGAGAGGTTGTGGAGTCTCCTGCTCTGGAGCCTTTCCAGCTCCAGCTGGATGTATTCCTGTGTGACCTGTGCTGGATTCTCTGCTCCTGCTCTGGCAGGGGGGTTGGAGTTGATGATTTTTGAAGGTCCCTTCCAACCCCTAGCATCCTGTGAGCCTGAGATCCTATGAAGAAGCAGGGCAGGAGAGTCCAGCCCAGGGCAGACTGGCACAGTGGTGGGGCTGTGATAGCTGTTTGGAAGCCAGCAGATGAAAAGGACAAGGAATAGTCCTGGCAGGGAAGATGAGCTGGGTGGACTCCAGGAAGGGAACAACATAGGGTGCTGAACTCAGGAATCCCTCTTCAAGACCTGTGAGTGGAAGGTCCTGCACAAACAAAAAAGCTTTGCTTTAATCACTGCAAGTAAGCAAAATGAGGACACCAAATAACAGAGCCATCCTGGAGGCACTGTGAGGATTCAGAGAGCTGTAATGTGCTTGAGGGAGGTAAATCCCAAGCTCCTGGGCTGCAGCTGATCTTGGACCCCTCACCTCAGAAGGCACAGCTGCCTTGGTGCTGCACAGCTCCAAGTCTCATTCCTCCAGCTCCAAGTCCTCTGAGCTGCCCTTCTACATGGAGCTAAAGATCATTAAAATCTTCCAGAGAGCAACCATGAGATCTGGCCAACATTCCTCCCTTCAATAAATAAACCAGTTTCCAGCATGGGAGGCTGTGTGAGTTAGTGCAGAGCACATAATAGGTCCTGTATTTGCCTCCACAACCGCTCTGCTCCCCAGATCTGACTCATTACTGTGCTTAGCGAAGCACTTTGAGCTGCCTCCAGCATGAAAAGCCCCACTGAAGGTCCTCATCAAAAGCTATCAAGGCAAGTCAGAGGCACTGGGGACACACAGGGTATGTCCTCATCAAGAGCTATCAAGGCAAGTCAGAGGCACTGGGGACACACAGGGTATGTCCTCACTGGCAAACGTCCACAAAGGCAACATCTTTCTTCCCAGAGTCACTGGCCCTTGGGCTGTGCTGCCCAGGGAGGTGGTGGAGTCCCCATCCCTGGAGGTGTTCAAGAGGGGATTGGATGTGGCCCTTGGAGCCATGGTTTAGTTGTCAGGAGGTGTTAGGTATTAGGTGATAGATTGGACTTGATGATCTCTGAGGTCTCTTCCAACCTGATTGATTCTCTTATTTAGAATAAACCAAACCAGGTGGGAAGAGACCTTCAAGATCATCATGTCCAACCCATCAACCAATCCAACCCACCCAAACAGCTAACCCATGGCACCAAGTACCCCATCAAGTCTCCTCCTGGACACCTGATTCTATGATCCAGCTCAGTACCTCAAGCTGGAGGGCACCTGTGTGCATGCTGCCTCTCCTCTGCCCTGTGGTGCTCCCACAGACAAGCTGGGGGAGGGCCCCCACGTCCTAAACACAGCCCTTTCACCCTGGAGGACTCTGCTTGACTTGGGTTTACAGGGAGACATGAATCACACTGGACAGTCAGAGAATCAGAGAATGGCAGGAGTTGGAAGAGAGCTCTGAAGATGATCAAGTCCAATGCCCCTGCCAGAGCAGGACCACCTAGGGCAGGTCACACAGGAACACAATGAATTGCTTCAGCTGGGAAAGACCTCTGAGATTATCAACCCAAGACCACCATGGCCATTAAACATGTCCTGAAGTGCCATGTGCATGTTTCACAGAACCACAGAATGGTAGGGGTTGGAAGGGGTCTCAAAAGATCTTCCAGTCCAACCCCCCTGCCAGAGCAGGAGCAGAGAACCCAGCACAGGTCACACAGCAACACACCCAGGTGGGTTTTGAATGTGTCCAGAGCAGGAGATTCCACAACCTCTCTGGGCAGCCTGCTCCAGGGCTCCAGCACCCTCACAGTAAAGAAGTTTTTCTTCATGTTGAGGTACAACTTTCCATGTTCCACTTTGTGTCCATTGCCCTTGGCCTATCACAGGGTTCAATGGAGAAGAGACTGGCCCCTTCTTGACAGCCACCCCTCAGGTAAAGATGAATGAGATCTCTGCTCAGGCTGCTCTTCTCCAGGCTAAACAGCCCCAGGGCTCTCAGCCTTTCCTCATCAGAGAGATGTTCCACTCCCTTCATCAGTGTCTGGCATTACCCAGCTGCACCTCAGTCTTTCCAGGCAGCACCACAGCTGAACCCAGCACCTCCCAGCACCCTCACTGCAGCATGTGCCACCCACTCCAAAGCTGTCAGCTCAGCTGTGACCTGCAGCACCCTCTGTTGTTCCCTTGCTGGAGTTCACCCAGCTCATCTTCCCTGCCAGGACTATTCCTTGTCCTTTTCATCTGCTGGCTTCCAAACAGCTATCACAGCCCCACCACTGTGCCAGTCTGCCCTGGGCTGGACTCTCCTGCCCTGCTTCTTCATAGGATCTCAGGCTCACAGGATGCTAGGGGTCGGAAGGGACCTTAAAAAATCATCAACTCCAACCCCCCTGCCAGAGCAGGAGCAGATAATCCAGCACAGGTCACACAGAACACATCCAGACAGGGCTGGAAAGGCTCCAGAGAAGGAGACTCCACAACCTCTCTGGGCAGCCTGCTCCAGGGCTCTGGGACCTCACAGTGCAGAAGTTCCTCCTCCTGGTGAGGTGGAAACTTCTGTGCTGCAGTTTCTATCCATTGCCCCTTGGCCTATCCCAGGGTGCAAGTGAGCAGAGCCTGTCCCCTCCCTCTTGCCCCCCAGCCCTCAGCTATTTAGGACTGCTGATGTCCTTAGTGCTAGGAATAGGTAGGAACCACAGAATGGTAGAGGTTGGAAGGGACCTCTGAAGATCATCAAGTCCAAGCCCTCTGCCAGAGCAGGGTCACCTAAAGCAGACCACATAGGAACATGCCTTGAAAGTCTCCAGAGATGGAGAATATGCCACCTCGCTGGGCAGCCTGTTGCAGCATAAAGTTCCTCCAAGTAAAGAAGTTCCTTCTCACTCAAATAGCTTCTAGTGCCCCAGAAGTCCTGGGAAACAAATAGCGCTGGGGAAGAGTTAGGTCATCCCTCTGCACAGAAGCCTTTATGGCAGTGCTGTGCTTCAAGATCTTATCAGAGGAACCAAGAAAGTTCTTGGGCTTGGAGAAGTAATGGGCAGAGTATCCCAAGCCCAGAAGGACCTCAGAGTCAGCACTTTCACTGCTTGTAATTCCCAGCAGCCAAGGTGAGTACATGAAATATTAGTGGGGCTATTGAGAAATAACTGAGCTAACACAGAGAGCCCAGCGGGGTGTGCTGGCAGGCACATGTGCCTGCACGTGTCAGCACTCTGCCCACTGCACTCAGCCCAGCCTGCCTCACAAGCTCAGGCAGTCCCCAACACCTTCTGGAATTCTTTCTGTAAAAAGGAAGTTCTGTGGCCCATGTTAGACCTCTCACAGCTTCACTCTGGCTGCCTTTCAGGAGGCTTGCTTTCTCTTCTGCACTCATGGATTGTTGGAAGGCTGCAGAGCTTGTGCAATCACAGAATCAGTCAGGGGTTGGAGGGGACCACAAGGATCATCCAGTTCCAACGCCCCTGCCATGGGCAGGGACACCCCACACTAGATCAGGCTGGACAGAGCCTCATCCAGCCTGGCCTTAAACACCTCCAGGGACAGGGCCCCAACCACCTCCCTGGACAACCCATTCCAGGGCTTCACCACTCTCATGGGGAAGAACTTCCTCCTCCCCTCCAGCCTCAATCTCCCCACCTCCAGCTTCATTCCAGTCATTCTGGGAGAGAAAACTGTGTCCACAGGACCTGCCTTCAAGGTCCATCAGGCAGTCCTGAGTCTTAAAGACCAGAGCAGGTGATACAAAGAGAGAGTAGAAATCTCCACACCAAGGCTTCTTTTCCTATGGGACTGAGGAAGGGGAAACCATGTGCACTGGAACCTTCTCCACCAAGATCCCAAACCACTTCTTATTCCAGCACTCAGGAAACTCAGTGGAGTCAGAGCCTCAGTGTGCAATAATAAGACAAGGAGCAAAGGAACCTGCTGGAGAGAGTCCAACAGAGAGCCACAAGGATGCTTAGGGGACTTGAGCATCTCCTCTATGAAGAGAGACCAAGAGCCCTGGGGCTGCTTAGTCTGGAGAAGAGAAGGCTGAGAGGGATCTGATCAATGTCTATCAATAGCTGAGGGCTGGGGGTCAAGTGGAAGGGGCCAAGCTCTATGGTGGTGTGCAGTGATAAGACAAGGAACAACAGATACAAGCTTGACCATAGAAGATTTCAGCTCAACATGAGGAGAAACTTCTTTACAGTGAGGGTGGTGGAGCCCTGGAGCAGGCTGCCCAGAGAGGTTGGGGAGTCTCCCTCTCTGGACACATCCAAACCCCACCTGGATGCATCCCTGTGTGGACTACCCTGGCTGATCCTGCTTTTGGCAGAGGGTTTGGACTGGATGATCTCTGGAGGTCCCGTCCAACCTCTAACATTCTGTGGTTCAAGCCTACACATCAATGACCACACCTGGGGAGAGGTCACCAGGACCTGCAAGAGCCTGACTATGAGATGCAACACAGGGCAGCAGCCATGCTGAACCCTGCTGGAGAAAGGAGACTGCATGCAGAATCCCTGTGGCTCATCCCCCAGGAAACACTGCCTGAGAGCTCGTGCTTCAAGTGTGCACTAAGTGAGTCTTTCTGGTTCTCAGTCTGGTTACATTTTCTTGGCAGCCCTCCACTCTGCCCACAGAGAGCTGCTGGAAAAGGAGGAAACTCTTATTAGTATGCAGAAGGCCTGGGAGCCTTCTTCCTCCACACCACAATGAGCTATTCAATGGAAGCTGAATCCAACAGGTCCCTTTGCTGTGTGCCCAGTGACCTGCTCACTTTAGCTGAGCACGAATCCAGCGGTGTGAGCTTGGTGTTAGCAAGCAGGAGGAGGCCTGGGCTGGGGATGTGCTTACATAGCTTCATTTCTACATCTTTCCCGACAGGAGCAATTGAAACCCAAAGCTGCTGCACCAAACCTACTCAGCCAATTACTGCAGCACTTTGAAAGTGTGATATGGATCAGTCCAGCAGCCTGGAATAGAACAGGAGTGTGCAGACTCTGCACTTTTGGGGAGCATCAGGAACCAGACAGATTAGCTCTGTGGCTTGTGTTGGTTGGTCCTGACTTGCTTTTGACTCCTTGCCTGCCGACTATTAACGCCCCACGGTGCGGTTGTGTTTGACATGCCTCTAACCAGCCCTGATTCACATGGCCTCACACAATTCCTTCTCCTTTGTGTGGCCTTGAGAATGGCAGAACAGGCATGCTGGAATGGAACCCATCCCACTCAGTCACCACCAGAGGAGCAGACACCTTCAAAGAGCACTAAGCAAACCTCACCTTCCCCAAATAATCAGGAGGTTCATGAAACGGAGCTTCTGGGGGTTGGCAGGAGCAGACAAATGCTTACTGCAGCAAGCAGATGTGAGAGAAAGAAAACAAACCAGGTGAAGTCATGACTGAGATTCACAGAGCTAAAAGAGAGGCAAAAGCCAGAGGAATATGCTGTATTCATCCCTCAGTTCTGTGTCCAGTTCTGGGCTCCTCAGTTTAGGAAGGAGGTTGACTTGCTGGGAGGTGTCCAGAGAAGGGCAAGGAGGCTGGGGAGGGGTCTGGAGCACAGCCCTGGGAGGAGAGGCTGAGGGAGCTGGGGCTGCTTAGCCTGGAGAGGAGGAGACTCAGGGGTGACCTTATTGCTCTCTACAACTACCTGAAGGGAGGTTGTAGACAGGCAGAGGTTGGTCTCTTCTCCCAGGCAGCCAGCACCAGAACAAGAGGACACAGTCTCAGGCTGCACCAGGGGAGGTTTAGGCTGGAGGTGAGGAAGAAGTTCTACACAGAGAGAGTGATTGCCCATTGGGATGGGCTGCCTGGGGAGGTGGTGGAGTCACCATCACTGGAGGTGTTCAGGAGGAGACTTGACAGGGTGCTTGGTTGCATGGTTTAGTTGGTTGGGTGGTGTTGGATGATAGGTTGGACACGATGATCTTGAAGGTCTCTTCCAACCTGGTCTGCTCTATTCTATTCTATTCTATTCACTGGACATCTCTGAGCAGGGAAAGGAATTCAAGCTTCCTATTGCACCTGAACACCTCTGATGGAGAGAGGCTGTTTGCTGCAGAGGGGCTGTTTGCAAAGGCCTGCAGCAATAGGAGGAGGGGCACTGGGTTGAAACTAGTGAAGAGCAGATTTAGATTGCATGTGAGGAACAACTATGAGGCTGCTGGAACACTGCAACAGGTTGCCGAGAGCGTTAGTTGAGGCCCCATCCTTGGACATATACAAGGTCAGGCTCAACAAGGCTCTGAGCAACCTCATCTGGTGGAAAATGTCCCTGCTGACTGCAGGGGAGTTGGACTGGATGACCTTTGGAGGTCCCTTCCAACCCAAACCATTCTAGGATGCTTTTCCACATGGCAGCGCAGCAGAGGAACTTTGCTTTTCTGTACCCACTGCCCATGGAAAGAAAAGCTGCAAGCCCCCTGAGTGATGCTCACTAATTTGGGATCCAGGTCATACTGTGCTCTGCCTCCAAAGCATGTCCAGCACTGCACACACTGCTCCCCTCAGGAGCGTGGCTCTCCTTCGGCACGATGCGAGCGCTGTGATTATGTGCTGCGTGTGCCAAGCAGGCAGGGCTGGGTGGGGAAGGAGAAGGCAGGCTGCAGCTCAGAAATGCTAGTACCTATTTTTGGCTCCCAAACCCGAGCTGTGCTGCTCCCAGTCTGCTGTGATGATCCAACACGTGTCATTCTAGATGTCACCAATCCCCAGGCGCTCAAGACAGTTTGGGGTGCTGGGCCTCGGCGTCTTGGGGGAGGGAGGACGAACAGCAATCTCTCTGAAGCCTGTGGCAGGAACAAAATGTGTCTGGTAACTGCTATTTTATTATTAATAACTCAGTGAGGTTATTTCTCAGTCTGAACATGGCATTCCAGCACAGAAGACACACACCTGGTGCTTCCTTCTCCACCAGAAGGCAGCAGGATGTCTGTCCCCTTCCCTGGAACATCCACCCGGCGGGGCAGCCACGGTGGTCTTGTAAGAGCTGGTAAAACATGCTGCAGGACCAAATGTTCTCTTGCTCCCTGCTGCCTGGGACAGAGGGGATCTGCTCTAACTGGAATAAATTCACACCCCAAGCCTGTTCTACAGCACTGCAATGCTTGCTGGGGGTTGCACAGTACTTCTGCAGCATTCCCAAGTCCCCACTTTCCCTAGAGATCTGCCCCACCAGCAGTTTACCACAGATCTGTTTGCAGTCAGAGCTCTCTCCACATGCTTTTAATCTGCAGTCTGAGGCAGGGTTAGCTTAACCCTCCCTCAACAGCCCCCTGGTGACAACTTATCCATGTACCAGAATCCTCAGACAGCACAAACCGAAGTCTCTGCTCCCATCACCTGCTGTGGGGACCCTCAGGAGGTTGTCCCAGCCTCCCCTCTTCACAGCTTTGCAGAGAGGCAGTGCAGGGCAGCCCTGTGGAGCAGACAGTCCAAATCCTCTCTTGAAACTCAGCACTCAACCTGGACACCCCTCTCCACAGCTGAAGGGGCTCCCCACAGCCACACCACCTTCTTCCTTCTGTCATCAGCAGCCTGTTCCCCACCTGCTCATACAGCTGTTAGCAGAGTGGGAAGGTGGTTGGCATGCAGCCCCACAGCTACCTGCATGGAGAGGGAAGACAAGGTGGAGGGTGAAGAAGAGCAGCTTAGCTTAGCACTGCTGCCAGCAGAAGCTGCTGCAGAGCACAGCCTAAGTTGAGCATCTCTGATGGGAAGCACCCAGAGCAGCCAGGGCCACGCCAAGGGTCTTTGGGGAAGCAGGGAACCAAAACACAGTCTGATGGTCTGCCACCCACAGGAACATCTTCTCTTTCTTCAGCTGCTTCTCTCCAGTACCTTACCCTGCAGCACACTGGGCTATCAAGTAATTAGTAGTTAGGCCATAGGCTGGACTTGATGAGCTCAGAGTCCTTTTCCAGCCTCAATAATTGTGTGAAACACAAACAGCAGAGTTTCTCAGAACAGCAGCAGAGCTTCTCAGAACTCCAGAGAGTTTATCTTTAGAAACACAACAGTGAAAGAAAATGGCACCACGTAGACAGTGTAGAAAGAGAGGGTTCAGCAGATCCAGGAAAAACCCAGAAGTTACATTCCTGAGCGAGGAACAAACCATTCTGAATAATCACAACCACATTGTGCAGCTCTGTCAACCCTTTTTACCTCCTTTTTTTTTTTCTTCTTTTTCTCCTAAACATCTGGGCTCAGCACTGCTTAGGCCACAGCTTGGGTCCTGTGCCCAGTTCTGGGCTCCTCAGTTTCAGAAGGACATGGAGAGACTTGAAGGTGTCCAGAGAAGGGCAAGGAGGCTGGGGAGGGGTCTGGAGCACAGCCCTGGGAGGAGAGGCTGAGGGAGCTGGGCTTGCTTAGCCTGCAGAAGAGGAGGCTCAGGGGTGACCTCATTGCTCTCTACAACTGCCTGCAGGGAGGTTGGAGCCAGCTGGGGGTTGGGCTCTTCTGCCAGGCAATCAGCCCCAGAACAAGAGGACACAGTCTCAAGCTGTGCCAGGGGAGGTTTAGGCTGGAGGTGAGGAGAAAGTTCTTCACTGAGAGACTTGTTGGCCATTGGGCTGTGCTGCCCAGGGAGGTGGTGGAGTCCCCATCCCTGAAGGTGTTCCAGAGGGG
This sequence comes from Melanerpes formicivorus, assembly GCF_026170545.1. NCBI lineage: Eukaryota > Metazoa > Chordata > Aves > Piciformes > Picidae > Melanerpes > Melanerpes formicivorus. The sequence goes on from NW_027142362.1 coordinate 23,913,671, forward strand.
ACTGGATGTGGCACTTGGTGTCGTGGTTTAGTCATGAGGTCTGTGGTGACAGGTTGGACTTGATGATCTTTGAGGTGTCTTCCAACCTTGGTGATCCTGTGATCCTGTGATACTTCCAGAGACAGTGACTCCACCACCTGCCCAGTGGCCAATCCCTCTTTCTGTGAAGAAACAAGAACAAGAGGACACAGTCTCAAGCTGCACCAGGGGAGGTTCAGGCTCAAGGTGTGGAGAAAGTTCTTCCCAGAAAGAGTAATTGGCCATTGGGATGTGCTGCCCAGGTGGAGTCACCGTCCCTGGAGGTGTTCAAAAGAGGATTGGATGTGGCACTTGAAGCCATGGTTTAGTTGTCAGGAGGTGTTAGGCATTAGGTGATAGATTGGACTTGATGATCTCTGAGGTCTTTTCCAACCTTATTGATTCTCTGATTCTATGATCTGAAGATTATGAAGAGGTCTGGCTCCTTTACATGAGAAAAGGCTGAAAGCAGCACTGAGACAAAACACACAGCCCTGGGTTGATCTGAGGAGACAGAGCGAGTCCAAACCTGAGTTAAAGTGACCTTGGATGGAGGCTGGCAGGGCTCACCTCCCCTCAGGACCAGCCCCATCCTTGGTGACTGCCAAGCACACAGCCTGTGAGCGCTGCAGCTCCATCCTTGGAAGCAGAGGTTGGCTGAAGGAGCACAGCACCGTTTCATCTCATCTCGGTGGAGGTTTGGGATCCACGGGAAAAAGGAAAAAAACAGTCCTGGACCCAGATCATCTTTTCAGGATCAGTGGCTTCAGAGTGGCATAAAATGTCTGCACTGCTGCTTTCCATTCCAGCCTTTGCCTTTGAAGTCATGGTAACAGCTTGTTGGATTCGAATCCTCTGATGAGGCTCCTTGATTTATTAGGTAAAACATCTGGAAAAAATGAAGGCTTGTGGCAGTGCAAATCCTCCAGAAGGAGCGGAGAGGCTTCCTCTGCCCAGTGCTGCTGTCAGAAAGCAGGGAAACCCGAGCCCCGGGGAGCAGCTTCTGCTTGCCGCGAGGTTGAAAAGCTCGGAATGGGCCTGCTCACGTTTCACCCGCTCGCCCAGAAACCAGCAGAGGCTGCGGGCCGGGAGAGCAACACCCAGCAGCTAACAGCCCCCGGTGCTGGGGCCGTGCCACGGCTAACGAAACGCCTCCCAGCCGCTCCGGCAGCCCAGCCGGCCGTGGCAGCCCTGCCCTTGCCGTTCAGCAGTAGGCTGCTGCTGTAAATCACTGCGGCCCGCGGTGTAAAACCCCTGCAAAGGAGCAGCGAAGCACCTGCGCTGCTCCGCTGTGATCGAGAGGGGTGTCAGGGGGGCTGTGCCCTGCCCCAGTTACAACAGTGGTGTGCGTAAGGCAGTGTTGGCTGCGGCGGCAGCAGACAATTACCAGCCTGATCGTAAAAGAATCAAACCTGTGCAGGTAAGAAACCAAGAGAGGGGCACTTGGTGAAGCGGATTGCTTCTGGTATGTGGAACCAGCCCTAAAAGGGGAGAGGAAGAAGGAGAGGAAGAAGGAGAGGAAGAAGGAGAGGAAGAAGGAGAGGAAGAAGGAGAGGAAGAAGGAGAGGAAGAAGGAGAGGAAGAAGGAGAGGAAGAAGGAGAGGAAGAAGGAGAGGAAGAAGGAGAGGAAGAAGGAGAGGAAGAAGGAGAGGAAGAAGGAGAGGAAGAAGGAGAGGAAGAAGGAGAGGAAGAAGGAGAGGAAGAAGGAGAGGAAGAAGGAGAGGAAGAAGGAGAGGAAGAAGGAGAGGAAGAAGGAGAGGAAGAAGGAGAGGAAGAAGGAGAGGAAGAAGGAGAGGAAGAAGGAGAGGAAGAAGGAGAGGAAGAAGGAGAGGAAGAAGGAGAGGAAGAAGGAGAGGAAGAAGGAGAGGAAGAAGGAGAGGAAGAAGGAGAGGAAGAAGGAGAGGAAGAAGGAGAGGAAGAAGGAGAGGGAGAAGGAGAGGGAGAAGGAGAGGGAGAAGGAGAGGGAGAAGGAGAGGGAGAGGAGCAGGCCCAACTTGCTGTGCTTTGGAGGCTGCTGGCTGTGGCAGGAAATGTGGGTGTGGGTCGCGGGGCGGGGATGCGGGGCGGGGGTGCGCAGGTGAGCGGGGTGTGTGTGGGGCGGGTGAGCAGTGGGTGCGCGGGGCGGGGATGCGCAGGTGCGCGGAACAGGTGTGCGGGGCGCGGGGCGGATGCGCGCAGGTGCGCGGGGCGGGGATGCGCAGGTGTGTGGGGCGCGGAGGGGCGCGGGGCGGGGGTCCGTGAGCGAGCGCACCTGCGCCTGCCTGCCTGCCCGCCCGCCCGCCTGCCCGCCCGCCTGCCAGCCCGCCTGCCTGCCTTGCAGGGAGCCACTTGACTCAGAATTATTTACTCTCTGCGCCTCCTCCACACAACAGCCCAGGCTGCCGGTTCGGGAGCCCGGGCTCGGGGGAAGCTCCCCGGAGAGCTGTTTTGTGACAGTTACTTTCCCATCCAAATCTCCCTTCCAGCCGTTTGAATAACGCAGGCCCAAGCCCAGCCCCGTGCCGGCGTTGTTTCTGCAGGGGGTGTCGGAGCGGCGGGGGAGGGGCGGCTGGGGGAGTTGGGCTTTTTTAATCAGATAAATTATTCCTGGGAAATCAGCCACTTCTCTCCATTCAATTTCTGCTCTATGGGGAATCCATCTAATACCCCTTCTCTTAGCGTGGAGCAGGACCAGCGAGATGCTCTATCAGACCCAGGGAGGAAGGCAAAAGATGGGATGGAGTGCAGGGAATGAACAGGCACCAGCAGCAAGGTGCCATGCAAAAGCCAAAGAGAAATCGGAGAATTGTCAGGGTTGGAAGGGACCTCAAGGATCAGCCAGGTCCAGCCCCCCCCTGCCATGGGCAGGGACTAGAGCAGGTTGCTCACAGCCACATCCAGCCTGGCCTTCAAAACCTCCAGGGATGAGGCTTCCACCACCTCCCTGGCATGAATGAATGAACCTCTTCAGGCAAGGGAGGAAAGGAGAAAATGTTTGGGTTTTTTTTTTGCTCCTTTCTCTGCTGGGGAATTGGAGCAGGCCCAAGCAGCGTGGGCTGGGAGCGGGCTGGAAGGGCTGGGAGCTGTGGGGCTGACGTCAGGAGCTCCTCACCTGCAGGGAGATGGCTAAGCTCCAGGCAGGTCCAGAGCTGCATGGCACGCAGAACGCTGTCAGGCACCGCAGGGAGCTGCATGACTTCACCCTGGAGCTGGGAACGTGCCAGTTCACCTCTCCCTTGGGACTGGAACTGGTTAATGCTCTGCTGGCTGCTGAGAGAACAGAGGCAGCTCCCAGCACCTTGAGTTTCAGACACGCTTGTAGGGCAGCTTGCCTGGCAAGCTTGCCTTGCTGTCTGGGCACACCTTGCCTTCTTTTTGTGTTGCTCCAACACCTAAGGCCCCAACCAGGACAAGGCTCCCTTGTGCCCAGGTGCTGTGTGTACACGCTGCGGCCTGAAGAGCTCCTAAAGAGGGAGGCAGCTAGAGGTGGGGAGTGCAAACAGGTGCACAGAGAAGGGAAATGATCTCCCCAAGCTTGCCCAGTGAATGAGTGTCCAAACCCAGAACTCAGGGCCCCAGACCAGGCCACAGCACTTGCTGTGCTCACACCACTTTTGTCTGTGGGCTTCCTGCTCAGCAGGAAGTGCTGCTCAGCAACTGCAAATGCACCTGGAGCTTGGAAAGAGTTCCATAGAAAATCATAGAATGGGTTGGGTTGGAAAGGACCTTAAAGATCATCCAGTTCCAACCCCCCTGCCATGGGCAGGGACAACTCCCATCAGCCCAGGTTGCTCAAGTTCACATCCAGCCTGGCCTTGAACACCTCCAGGGAGAGGACATCCACAACCTCCCTGGGCAACCTGTTCCAGAGTCTCCTCACGCTCACTGGAAAGAATTTCCTCCTAATCTCCAGTCTAAACCTCTCCTTTTCCAGCTCAAAGCCATTGCCCCTTGTCCTGTCACTACAAGCCCTTGTAAGAAGTCCCTCCCCAACTCTCCTGGAGCCCCTCCAGGTACTGGAAGGCTGCTCTAAGGTCTCCCTGGAGCCTTTTCTTCTCCAGACTGAACAGCCCCAACTCTCCCAGCCTGTCCCCATAGGGGAGGTTCTCCAGCCCTCTGATCATCTTCATGAGTAATGACACCTGGATGGGTGTCACAGCACACTTCCCTGGGCTTTTAGTTTCCTCTATAAGCAAGAATGAGTAGTTCTTAGTGAGAAAGCTGGCAGTAAGCTCAGGAGGCAATGAGACCTCTGAGGGCCATTACCCAGATGCTGGGAGTGACTACATGACAAATAATGGTGGGAAATAAAGGAACTGACTTAGGAGGCAAAGGGGAACAAGTGGGAGCGTTACTGTGCTCTGGAAAGCTGGAAGAACATTATGACACAGAAAGCAGAAAAGATGAATTTGGCTAAAATCAGCTCCAAACTGTATAGCTGTGTTTGGGAGAGCTTCCACCTGACAGCACAGCTGTCACAAAGCTGCTGAGCCCCCGTGCTCAGGGAAGCAAGGCCCTGCAGGGTGTCATAGAATGGTTTGGATTGGAAGGGACCTCCAAAGCTCATCCAGTTCCAAGGCCCCCTGCCAAGGGCAAGGACACCTCCCACCAGCCCAGGTTGCTCAAAGCCTCATCCAACCTGGCCTTGAACATCTCCAGAGTTGGAGCCTTCACAACTTCTCTGGGCAACCTGTGCCAGAGTCTCCCCACCCTCACTGGAAAGAGTTTCTTCCTCATCTCCAGTCTCAATCTCCCCTCTTCCAGCTCCAGCCATTGTCCCTTGTCCTGTCACTCCCAGTCATTGTCAGAAGTCCCTCCCCAGCTTTCTTGTAGCCCCCTTCAGGTACTGTAGGGCTGCTCTGAGTTCTCCCTGGAGCCTTCTCTTCTCCAGGCTGAACAGCCCCAGCTCTCCCAGCCTGTCCCCACAGGAGAAGTTCTCCAGCCCCCTCATAATCTTTGTGGCCTCCTCTGGACCTGGTCCAGCAGCTCCAGGTCCTTCTTGTGCTGGAGACACCAGAACTGGAGGCAGTGCTGCAGGTGGGGTCTCAGCAGAGCAGAGGGGCAGAATCACTTCCCTCCTGCTGGCCTCACTGCTTTTGAGTCCAGTCACTTTGGGCCCCAAGGAAACAGGAGGTTTTTTCCTTCAGAGCTCATTTCCATCTGCCATAGCAGCCCCTCACCAGTCCCTCCTGACTTTGTGTCCCTAAGCTGTGTGAATGTGTCACTCCTGATACCACAGCTGCCTTTCCCAGGCAAAATTAATGCTTTAAAGCAACACTGATCTAAACACATAATTAAAGCTCCCTCCAGCCCACCTACCTTTTCAGACTTCAATTAACCTCTGAGGTTACTACTTGGAGCTGCAGATCTCCCTAGGAATACCAGAATTCCCCATGCCAGGGTGAAGGGAGCCCACTTGCTCTGCAAGCATCAAGGTTAAAGGGATCAGCTTAAGCTGCAGTGGCTCCAGTGGTTCCTGTCTACCTGAGACATTCTCAGGGTTAAGAAAACAATTAGCTGGGTGGCAGTTTCCTCCTTGCTCAGGAATGGAGAAAGTGTTCTCTCCTCCTCCTCATGATTTTGAGTGCTCAGCTATATGAAAGCATTGCCCATTTCAGAGGCTTCACCCAGGACTCTGCTGCTTTGTGCATTTACTTGTCCCCAGATGTCTGCTTCAGATTGTAATGATTGTACTTTGAGACTCAGTAAGCTCTCCCCAAGGAAAACACAAACACCAACTCTTCACCCCTAAATCAAGCACAAACCTCTCTAAAATCTCAGCCTGGGACCAACTTCCATAGGTCTCTCTTCTCAGTAACTCTGGCACATCTCAGGATTCTTTTCTCAGTGACTCTGACGTGCCACAGGATCTGCAGTAGTCTCCCTATCCAAGGAGAGAAAACACATGGCATGAATCAGGACCTCCTCTCCCCAGGAGCAAGGTGGAGGGGCTGCTCTTCACCAGCAGGCACAGATTAAATCCCTCTTTAAGCCTCTCCAACATTTCTGGAGGCTGACCAGGCTGTGGGAGTTTTGTGCTGCTCCATTCTTCCCCATTGGTGATCATCTTTCATTTCTTCTACACCTGATACCATGTGGTTTAGAGAAATCTCTCTGGGCTCAGTAAAGTCTGGAATTGAGCCTCCTTAGTCTGTTCTCTGCCTTTTCCTGCCCTGCTATATTCATTTCCTGGCTCTAAAGCTAAGCAGCCAAATCCCCCTGGGCTCGCTGTTAAGCAAAGGGCAGCTAAAAATGGCAGGAAAAAGAGTCCTGCCCAAGCATGAAAGAAAAGTAAGGAGGGGGAAGACCTCCCCTCTAACAGGGAAAGACCACTGCCTGTTTGCTTCACTCTTAGCCTCTTATGCAGAAGGTGAGGAGAGGCCAAGAAACCACAGAATGTGTACAGTCAGGGATCTGTGTCCCTTCAGGAAACAGCTCAGATGCTGCTCCTCGGGGGCAGATAGATGTGCTCAGAGGTTTGTCAGCACTGGGTCTAAAGGCCCTGACAGGTCATGTCAGCACTGGGCTTCCCTTCCCCTCTCCCCTGCTGCAGCTATGGGAGCAGAGGCAGCAGGGCAGCCAGAGAAGCTCCCCACACTTCACACCCGAGGCTGAGGCCTCCTGGTTTTCTTCACCATCACCCTGCTAATGGAACACGTGCAGCCACAAGTGGATCCCTGAGAAGCTGAAGTACCCAAGCTGGGTTATTAGGGAATTAGATCCTCCAGATCATCTTCCCCCTTCTGCCCTTCCCTGTAGCATTTCTGCTCACTTCAACATCCTGCATCTGCTTGGCTGGACACAGGGCAGCACAGACTGGGCAGGGGCAGCACATGTGCTGCCTGGCCAGTGGGCTGCTGAGGTGTCTCCCACCAGTGGGGGACTCTACTTTGGATTGGTTTCTCCTGCACCCAAAGTCTCAGGTAACTTGTGGGAGTTTTGTTATCAGTGAATTACTGGGGAGTCTGAAGTTGCAATTGGAGGGGAGGGAAGAATGACAGAAGACCAGCAGGATACACCTTTAGAAACCGAGTCCAAAGTGCAGTGCAAAAGGGCTGCTGGCAACCTGGGTTTCCTCACCTACAAATTCCCTGACACTGGAAACTGTACTCCCACCCCCTCCAGTTTGCCACAAGCTGTGACATGAACAGCTGCTGCTGCAAAGAGCAGCCTGGGCCAGAATCTGAGGGAATCAGAGAATCCTAGAATTGTTTGGGTTGGAAAAGCTCTCTGAGATCATTGAGTCCAACCATCAACACAACACCACCATGGCCCCAAGGACCAGAGCCACACCTTCCTTGAACACCTCCAGGGATGGGGACTCCTCTACCTCCCTGGGCAGCCTGTTCCAATCGCTGACCACTCTTGCAGCAAAGAAGTTTTTCCTACCTAAACCTCCCCTGGCACAGTTTCTTGACTGTGGAGAGTTCCTCTTGACTAGGGAGAAAAGACCAACCCCCACCCCACTGCAACCTTCTTTCAGGGAGCTGTAGAGAGCAGCCTCAAGTCATTCGCTGTTCCTAGGCTCTCCTTCCCTCCCCAGATTATCTCAGCCCAGAAAATGAGAGCTGCTCAGTGTTTACTAACCATTCTCTCCTTTCCACTCCACAAGGACCTCTCTGGGACAGCCAGATCTCTGCTGTTTACAAGCCCATCTGCTTCTGTTGCTTTTCTTCACCTGAAGTTAGAAGCTATGCTCAGGATATTGCTCACAGTTGTGTTGGGAACTGCAGAGAGCAGCTGAGGGTTTCAGGTGGGAAGCGAGCAGCATCAAGAGGAGAATACAAATCTGGTCTCATCTAGAGAGACCTAAAAGGAATCCTTTTTTTGTTTTTCCTTACACAGAACAAGATGAAAGAGGAAATTCCAAGAAGCCAAGGATGGGTTCAGCAGCACAACCATTCCCAGGTGAGTTTTCCCATATTCTTATGAGACTGTGAACGTTTAGAACCAGAAAGGGGGAAGCACAAGAGCTCCAATGGCTGCTTCCATGAAATGACACCAGTCCCTCTGGGCTCTGCACTTTAAAGTCTCTCTAGGTAGAGCTACAAGACTCTGCTTTGCCCAAACCTGTACTGCTGCTGGTTCAGTCCAGAGCTCTCCATGTAAGTTAACTCAAGGCCACATGTTTCCAGGAATAAGGGGAGACCCTTGGGAATCAGAAACAGATTGGAAATGTCTGTCTGCCCCTAAGGCCTCCAGTGAGCTGCTCTCAACGCCAGAGCTGCTGTTCTTACAGTCAGAGCCTGCAAGCATGGCTGCAGCAGGGACCTGAGAGGGTTCTCCAGAGTCTCATGCAGTTAAGCCCTGTGCATAGCCCAGCATGCTGCCAGCCACTGCCCAACACGCCTGGGCAGGCTGCCTCAGACAGCAGGCACTGGGGCTGAGGAGCAAACTGTGCTCACAGACACTGCTGGAGATGCAGTGAACTCCTTGGAGAGCCACAGCTGCCCTGCATGGCTTAGCTGGTGCACAGAGCTGCTCTGCTATGTCTGGGCTCTGCTTCAGCCCACGGGGATGGGAGCGCTACCACAGCCGCCCTTGGCTCCCAGCTGCAGGCTTCCAGGCCACAGCACAGCTGCCTGGCTGGGAGTGAAGATAAGAGCCCAAAGAGAGGAGCTGAACTGCCCCTGACTAGAAAACACTGGTGGCTTAAGGATCCGTGCTCCAGCTCTCCCTGTGCGTTACACCTCAAGCTGCTAATTCAGCCAAGAGCTATTGAAAGGGAACAGCCTTTGGGCTGGTCTTGAAGCTGTGCACACAGCACACAGGCACACACAGGCACACACAGACACTTGGCAGGACAGATGGACCCTGGAAGGTCAGACCTGGTGTATGGACAAAGACTGAGAAGGAGCAGCAAGTACTGGAAGATGGAGAGGAGTCATCATCTCAGGGAGGAACAGCCCACTACAGGTTCCTTCTAACTCTCCTTCTGTGCCATCAGATCACAGCTTCATGGCTGGTAATTTGCCCAGTTTGGAGAGGAACACCACATCCCAGTGGGCAGCTTCCTGGCCCTGCCCTACCAGCTCAGCACAACTGGCACGGGTCACAGGTCTTGAGGCTGTTGAGAAAGGAGGCTGCAAGCTCCTGGGAAGGGAGGGCCTTGCCAAGGCAGCTACTTTGCTCAGCCTTGCAACCTGTGGGGAACATTTCCTCGGCTCTGCAAGGCCAGCACCCCAACTCTAAAAGATGTGTGGGCTTGAGATACTTCTTTTTGAGCACTTAACAGTAACTGAAGACTTGGTGAAGCAAGATCTGAAGACCTCAGACGTGCTCAATGGTACTGAATCAAATGCTGCTCCAGCTTCCCATGGCTTACACCCAAACTCCTGCAGAGCTCAGCTCTGTGGTGGGCACTAAAGAAAACTGCTTGATTTACAGAGGCACTCACACTGGTGCCAGCAAGGTGCTGGGATCTTCTGCAAATGTAATGTCAAGTGGGTGAGGGGAGAAAGACTAAAATTAGACTTTGCAAAAGTTCCCCTCTCGTTCAGTCCCAAGGAATGAACCTCTTGGGGAGAAGGGCTTGAGAGTGCTGGGTGATGAGAAGCTCAACATCATCCAGCAGTGTGCACTTGCAGACCAGAAGCCAACCAAATCCTGAGCTGCGTCCACAGCAGAGTGGGCAGCAGGTCAAGGGAGGAGATTCTGCCCCTCTGCTCTGCTCTGCTGAGACCCCACCTGTAGTGCTGGGTCCAAAGCCCCCAACACCAGAAGGTCATCAAACCGTTAGAGTGGGTCCAGAGGAGGCCATGGAGATGACCTAAGGGCTGAAGAACCTCTCCTATGAAGACAGGCTGGGAGAGCTGGGGCTGTTCAGCCTGGAGAAGAGAAGGCTCTCGGGAGACCTTAGAGCAGCCTTCCAGTGTTTGAAGGGCAAGACAGGAGAGCTGGAGAGGGACCTTTCACAAAGGCATTAGGAAGAAATTTTGTGGTGAGACACTGGAACAGGTTGCTCAGAGACCATGTGGAAGCCCCAGCCCTGGAGGTGTTCCAGGCCAGGCTGGATGAGGCCTTGAACAACTTGGTCTCATGGGAGGTGTCCCTGCCCATGGCAGGGGGATTGGAACTGGATGATCTTTAAGGTCCCTTCCAACCCAGACCACTCTCTGGTTCTGTGATTCTCTAAACTGTTTTTCAGTCCCTCAGAGGAGCTGCGTACGGCCCCCAGGCAGGCAGCAGTGCCCTCAGCAGGGCTGCAGGCTCTCTGGTGCTGGATGAGGCCCTCTCAAGCACACAGGCTCCTCCTTAATGCTCATCCAGCAGCAGAAACCATCCAAGAGCAAAGCCTCGGAGAGGCTTAAGCACACAGACCCTGGCTCGTCCAGCTGGGACGCAGGGAGGGATCCAACCTGAACCTCCTCCAAAACATGCAGTCAGCTCTGGCTGCTCTGCTTTGGGTCTGACTCTGGGAAGGCTTCAGGGAGGCACTGTGTGAGAGGAGGGGAAGGGAAGGAAAAGAACCGGCTCCCTCTTCCCCCCAGCCCTCCAAAAGCCAAGCAGTGTTTCACTTCTGGGGCCCTCAGCCTGCAGAGTAAACTCGCCTGCCTTCCCTCCACTCCAGCTCACATTGTTCCCTTTCCCTGCAAATTGTTTCCACATTCTGTACAAATAACCCCTGTGCCAGCGAGGGGGAGGGGGCTGGGAGGAAATCAGAAGGGCTGCGTTACTTGGGGGGGAGTTAGGGGGAGGAAAGAAGGTGCTGGAGGACGCCGAGGAGCGGCGTGGAGCCGGAGAGCCTTGGCAGGCTGAGCGGGGAGCTGCCATCGAGCTCGCCTTCAGACCTGGAGGAAGAAGAGTAAACAAGGGGGAGATTATCTGTAATTATAGACAATCATGCTGCCGGGGATAAACAGGAATCACAAGCAGGGAGGCACTGCAGTCTGGCACCACCCCAAGCACAGAGCAGGAGCCAGCCAGCGAGAGGCAAAGCTGGCTGGAAAGAGCTTCCCTTTGGGCCTGTTTTCAGTTAGCTCGGGGGCTGGGGTTATTTTTTCCCCCCTCTCTTTTCTTGGCTTGAGGCATTCCCCCCACAAAGAGAGGAGGGGAGTGGGATCCAAGGGGAAAGGGAAGCCAAACTGAAATCAGCAGAATCCTTGTCTGCAACATTAATAGATTACTCTGTGAGAAACGTCAGAAGCCTCTGGAAAGGCCACAGCCGGCTTAGGTCAGCAAAAGCAGCACCAGCACCAGGGGGGTCTGGAGAAGAATGGCCCCCGGGGCGCTGCCACCGCCCTGCCCACACGGCCTGCGGCCAGAGCCTCCTTGGCAGGGCACAAAGGATGAGCTGCTCCTAGCAATGGCACACAGGTCCTGCCTGCAGCTCCTCATAGCATCGCAGAATTGTGAGGGCTAGAAAGGGCCTCAAAGATCATCCACTTCCACCCCACCCCCCCACGGGGCCGTGAGGCTTTGTCCCCTGCAGTTGTACCACAGGTTCATAGATTCATGGAATGGTTTGGGTTGGAAAGGACCTTCAAGATCATCTACTTCTGAGCCCCCTGCCACGGCCAGGGAACACCTTCCACTAGACCAGGTTGCTCAAGGCCTCATCCACCGAATCACACAACTGCCAGGGTTGGAAGGGAGCTCAAGGCTCAGCCAGCTCCAACCCCCTGCCGTGGGCAGGGACACCTCACACCACAGCAGCTTGCTCACAGCCACCTCCAGCCTGGCTGCAAACACCTCTAGGCAGGAGGCTTCCACCTCCTCCCTGGGCAACCTGTGCCAGGCTCTCACCACCCTCCTGGGGAACAACTTCTTCCTCACAGCCAATCTGAATCTACCCATTTCTAGTTTTGCTCCATTCCCCCCAGTCCTATCCCTCCCTGACACCCTCAAAAGTCCCTCCCCAGCTTTCTTGCAGCCCCCTGCAGATCCTGGAAGGCCACAATGAGGTCTCCTGGGAGCCTTCTCCTCTCCAGCCTGCACAGCCCCAGCTCTCTCAGTCTATCCTTGTGTCTGGGACAGCCATCCCTTCGCTGAAGGCCTCTCCTTGCTCTGCTGCCAAGGCAAGGCAGAGCACGAGCTGGCAGCCTGCGCTGCGGGACAGCCCTGCGCTCCCCTCCCACCCCCTCTCTGCATCTGCAGGGGGAACAAGCAGGAACCCAAGCGTGGTGAGACCCTCCCCCACCACCTGCCCGCTCAGCGGCGGCTGCCAAGGGAGGCATCTGAGGCCTCACCGCATGGTGGGGCAGCCACCCCCCACCACCTGCCTGCTTTTGCCCAGGGCCAGCAGCAGGGGCGAGCAACAGGGTGCCCAGCTGGTTCTGCTTCCCTGCCAGAGCCGCTCGCCCCCAGCACACCAGCCACAGCTTTGCCTTGGCTGGTCCTGGGAGAGGGATGGGAAGATTCCATGGGCCAGTGTCAGTACATTAGAGGTTGGGAGGGACCTCAAGAGATCACCCAGTCCAACCCCCTGCCAAAGCAGGATCACTTAGGGTAGTCCACACAGGAATGCATCCAGGCTGGTTTTGAATGTGTCCAGAGGAGATTCCACAGCCTCTCTGGGCAGCCTGTCCCAGTGCTCCATCACCCTCACTGTAAAGAAATTTCTCCTCATGTTGAGGTGAAACCTTCTGTGTTCAAGCTTGAACCTGTTGTTTGTCTTATTAGTGCGCACCACCAAAAAGAGCTTGGCCCCCTCCACCTGACATCCACCCCTCAGATATTGATACACATTGATCAGTTCCCTTTCAGTCTCCTCCCCTCAAGGCTGAACAGCCCCAGGGATCTCAGAGAAGGCTGTGTGCAGTGGAACAAGCAGGCTCTGATGCACCAAGGGCTGTACCCAGCACCGGGGGTGCTGAGCTGCCGCCGCAGAGCTCCCCCGGAGCGCTTAATGGTGCCCTGCAAATGGGAGTGAATGGTGAACAAACAGAGCCAAGCACAACTAAACCAAAGGCAGATGGCCCAGAAGGGCTGGGATGGTGGTGGGTTTGTTTTTTTTTTTGCAGGAGGGACTTGGGGAGTTTAAACAAGAAAAGCAAAAGAAGCCTCCTTCACCCTCCTTTTCCTTCCCTTGATGACTCTGGAGGGTTAGAGGGAAGGCGACATCGGGAGGAACAAAGGACAGCAACCTCAGACGGTGACAGAGGGAGGATTGTTCAGCAAGGCAGTGTAGAAAAGCTCTCTCCCAGGCACTATTTTAAATCCAAATAGCTTACAGCCCTCGGAATTCTGAAGGCATTTTCCTGGTCTCTCAGCTGTTCTTCATTGAGAGCACAAGCAGCTATTGCAAAGCACAAAAGCAGGGAGGGAAAATAAATATGTATTTAAGAACTCACCCCAGCTGTGGTTAGAGTGTGCCCAACAGCACAGGCAGCAGGGCACGCTCCCAGGCTCCTCCACCATCCTCCTTCCAGCACAGGTCCTTCCTCCTAAGGAAACAAAGTGGATTTCCAAAGGGAACCATTTTCACTCTGAGGTGAATGCTGTTCCCTGCCTCTCTGGGTGTAGTATTTGGTGTATTTTCTGTCAGTTCAGCAGTGGGGGCATCTTTCCTCTGGGATATCTTGTACTGAGAAAGCCTTCACCAGTGGTGGGGACCTCTGTGTGTGTATTTAAGTGCAAGACCTTCCTATTAGCCACGTAGAAACTGTTTGGGTACCATCTGGTGATAGCAGTCTAAGCATAAAACAGGAGTTATGGCACCAGAGAAAGGCTCAGGTTGGAAGGGACCTCAGAGATCATCTACTCCAAGCTCCCGGCCATGGGCAGGGACACCTGGGAGGCCTGATCCAATCTGGCCTTGGACACATCCAGGGAGGAGGCATCCACAACATCACACAGTATCACAGTGTCACAGTATAACCAAGGTTGGAAGAGACCTCGAGCATCATCGAGTCCAATGTGTCACCACAGACCTCATGACTAGACCATGGCACCAAGTGCCACATCCAATCCCCTCAGAACACCTCCAGGGATGGGGACTCCACCACCTCCCTGTGCAGCACATCCTAATGGCTAACAACTCTCTCAGTGAAGAACTTTCTCCTCACCTCAAGTCTAAACCTCCCCTGGCGCAGCTTGAGACTGTGTCCTCTTGTTCTGGGGCTGGTTACCTGGGAGAAGAGACCAACCCCCTCCTGGCTACAACCTCCCTTCAGGGAGTTGCAGAGGGCAATGAGGTCACCCCTGAGCCTCCTCTTCTGCAGGCTAAACAATCCCAGCTCCCTCAGCCTCTCCTCACAGGGCTGTGCTCCAGACCCCTCCCCAGCCTCATTGCCCTTCTCTGGACACCTTCAAGTCTCTCAATGTCCTTCTGAAACTGAGGGGCCCAGAACTGGACACAGGACTCAAGGTGTGGCCTAACCAAAGCAGAGTCCAGGGGCACAATGTCTTCCCTTCTCCTGCTGGCCACACTCTTCCTGCTTCAGGCCAGGATGCCCTTGGCCTTCTTGGCCACCTGGGCACACTGCAGGCTCATGTTTAGGCAGCTGTCAATCAGCACCCCCAGGTCCCTCTCTGTTTGGCAGCTCTCAGCCACTCTGACCCCAGCCTGTAGCTCTGCATGGGGTTGCTGTGGCCAAAGTGCAGCCCCTGGCACTTGGACTTGTTGAATGCCATCCTGTTGGCCTCTGCCCATCTGTCCAGTCGGTCGAGGTCCCTCTGCAGAGCCCTTCTGCCCTCTGACTGACCAACATCTGCTCCCAGCTTGGTGTCAGCTGCAAACTTGCTGATGACTGACTCAATGCCCTCCTCCAGATCATCAATGAAGATGTTAAAGAGCACAGGGCCCAGCACTGATCCCTGGGGCGCACCACTGGTGCCTGGCTGCCAGCTGGCTGTGGCACCATTCACCACCACTCTCTGGGCTCAGCCTCCAGCCAGTTCCTAACCCAGCACAGAGTGTAGTGGTCCAAGCCACGAGCAACCTGTTCTAGAGCCTCACCACCCTCACACTGAAGAACTTCTTCCTAAGCTCCACTCTGACCCTTCTCTCCCTCAGCTTCAAACCATTCCCCCTTGGCCTGGCTCTAGACACCCTTTGGAAAAATCCCTCTGTGGCCTCTCTGTAGGTTCTCTTTCAGGTACTGGAAGGCAGCTCTCAGGCCCATCTCAAGCAGTTCTAATGTCTGTGCCAAACCTGCCAGAAACAGGTCATCAGAAAGAGCAGAGGGAATAGAAATGGGGAAATAGACAGTAACAGGTTAAAAAAGGCATCTGGGGTCCAAGTCCTATCTGCTCTAAATTTACATTGACTCTGTGAGGTAATATTTAAGCAATCTGCTGCCCCGCCAAGTTCCAGCAGCTACTTCCAAACATCCCAGACATCGGGGTAGAGAGCCAAGAATAAAAACAAGATAAGAGAACCATCCCAAAAATAAGGCCCCCCTGGCCTTTAACCACGTGCCCCACATGCTATGCTGGATGGCAACCAGCAGCAGAGGCTCAGCAGCACAGTGAGAAAGGACAAGTGAGGCAGGCTGACAGAGCTGGACAGGTCACAGGATCACAGGATGTCAGGGGTTGGAAGGGAGCTCTGGAAATCTTCCAGCCCAACCCCTCTGCCAGAGCAGGAGCAGAGAATCCAGCACAGGTCACACAGAACACATCCAGATGGGGCTGGAAAGGCTCCAGAGCAGGAGACTCCACAACCTCTCTGGGCAGCCTGCTCCAGGGCTCTGTGACCTCACAGTGCAGAAGTTCCTCCTCCTGGTGAGGTGGAACCTCCTGTGCTGCAGTTTGTATCCATTGCCCCATGGCCTATCCCAGAGTGCAGCTGAGCAGAGCCTCTCCCCTCCCTCTTAACCCCCATTCCTAAGCTATTGATAGACATTGACCAGATCCCCTCTCAGTCTTCTCCAGACTGAACAGCCCCAGGGCTCTCAGCCTCTCCTCCGCAGGCAGTGCTGCAGTCCCTTCAGCATCCTGGTAGCCCTCCCTAGGACTCTCTCCAGCAGATCCCTGTCCCTCTTGAACTGGGGAGCCCAGAACTGGATGCATTATTCCAGGTGAGGTCTCACCAGGGCAGAGCAGAGGGGGAGCAGAACCTCCCTGGCTGTGCTGGCCACACTCCTCTGCATGCAGCCTAGGACCCCATTGGCCCTCTCGGCCCCCAGGGCACATTGCTGACCCATGCAGAAATTATTGTCCACCAGCACTCCTAGGTCCTTCTCCTTGGGGCTGCTCTCCAGCAGATCACCTCCTAACCTATGCTGCTGCAGTTTATTCTTCCTTCCTAGATGCAGGACTCTCCACTCATCCTTGTTGAACCTCCTTGGGTTCCTCTGTGCCCAGCTCTCAGTCTGTCCAAGTCTCTGAATGGCCACACAGCCGTCAGGTGTCTCAGCCAAGCCTCCCACATCCACTACACTTTCTCTTTCATTTATAGGTGACTAAAAAGGGGGGAAGGGTACAAGGCCCTCGTCCTGATGTTCTGTCAACAACGAAATGAGGCTCCTGGGCTCCTGCAAGCCCAGATGAAGATCAATCACAAAGCCCCAGCACAGGCCCTCGGTGTTATTAGAAAGCAAGAATTACAAGTTTCATCGAGACGGGAAGAGCAGATCCTCAAGGGAGAATGGATTTCATAAGCAATCAGCAAATCCTTCTCCAGGCACCTCAGTGTGACTTGCAGGGCAGTGAGGAAATCCAAAGAGCTGCTACCTAAAGAGAAACAGGCAGCGAGTGCTCCCAGCAGGCATCTCAGGAAAGCCCTCGGTGGGATGCAGCGTCAATCCTTTCTTGCCTCTCCCTGCTTTCCTCAAGCCAAAAGAAAAAGGGGTGTGTGTGTGTGTGTGTGTAAGACAGAGCACGAAGGAAAAAGAGAAGGATGTTCTCTGCACTGCTTGTTTTTGTCCTGCAGAACATGCCTGTATGTGCTGGAGGAAGGTTTCCATCCCCTTGTCACAAAAGCTCTGCAGCTGGCTGCGTTTGTTGGCCACCTCAGCTCGGGACAGCGATCTCAGACTGACACATCCCAGAGCCCTTCAGGGACCCAGGGCTGGAACAGTAGCTGCTGAAGGTCAACAGAGGCCAAACTCAACTGCATCTCACTTGTGGTAACCCCATCTTGGACACTGGAACTTGGCCATGGGCAATGAAAACGCGACCAAAGCATTGCTCTATTCCAAGCCTGCCTGGCTGCCGCAGCCCTGCTTTGCAGCACTGCCCTGCAAATCCTGCTGCTCATGGCCAAACCAGCAGCTGAAGGGACATAGAGTAAATGGGATTTTTTCCCCCCAGGTCCTTGCTGGTGGTGCTGGAAATCTGTGAGTAGTGGTGGTGTTCTACATCCTGGAGAGCACTGCTAGTTCTTACAGCATCCAAGTGCATGAGGAAGAGCTGAGAGAGAGGGGACACTTCTCATGGGTCAGGGTGGAGACCACTGGTTAGAGAGAGACTTGGGGCAAGTGCTGCACTCACCATCAACTACTTCATCTGCAGGGAGCCCTCTCAAAGTCACCACTCCCTGCTTAGCTGCTCAGGAGGCCAGATGTATAAAAATGCCACCAAGAAAAGCTGCTTTCCCTTTGCTGCCCCCAACCCCTCTGATTTACCATCACCTCTTGATGAACTATTTCCATGCCTCAGGAAAGAGCTCGGGGCTGCTGGGCACAGGCACCTCCCAGTGGGCTGCCAGCAATGAATGCAGCAGGGGAAAGACAACATTTAGTGTAATGACTCAAACCCCTCTGCTTCAGGCTTCTGAAGGGCTGCTAGAAGCTGTGCCATGAGGAAACTCCAGACCTGAACCTCTTTCTATTTAATAATAGATGGCATCGATTTCCTCCCATGGAGGAACTTCCCTGCATACCTTTTTCTTGCTTAAATCTTTTGTTACAAATATTGATTATTCTTAGAAAGCCTAAACCCCAAAGATCTGATGAAATGACTTCCACCACAAGCTGGGATTCCTGCACCAAGGCAGCCCCTTCCCAAAAGCTACCACCGCTTTTGCCCTGCAGGGATCGCTAGCAGAGGAGCGAATCTGAGGGCAAGTTTTTAATTAACCCACACCAATGAGCATGCAAATGCATGCAACTGCATGACAGATGAACCCACCCACCCCACACAACATAACCACCTCTGCAGCAGGAGCTACAGGAAAGCAGCAAGCAGAGAGGAGTCTGGTTTCAGCATGCAAGAGAAGCAGATTCGTCAGGTGAGTTTATCTCAAGGCTCCTGAACTGCCACAGAGCCACAGCATGGTAGGGGTTGGAAGGCACCTCTGAAGGGCATCCAGTCCAACCCCCCTGCCAGAGCAGGATCACTTAGGGCAGGTCAGACAGGAACATCTCCTACTGGCCCTGAAAGTCTCCAGAGACTGAGACTCCACAACCTCTCTGGGCAGCCTGCTCCAGTGCTCCCCCAGCCTCAAAGAAGCTCTTCCTCATGTGTAGATGGAACTTCCTATGTTCAGGTTTCTGCCCATTACCTCTTGTCCTGTCACTGGGCACCACTGAGAAGAGTCTGACCCCATTTTCCTGACACCCACCCTTTAGATATCTGTAAATGTTCATAAGATCCCCCCTCAGCCTCCTCTTCCCCAGGCTCACCAGCCTCAGCTCCCTCAGCCTCTCCTCAGAGATGTTCCAGTCCCCTCTGCACCTTAGTGGCCCTGCACTGGATCCTCTCCAGTAGTCTTTGTCATTCTTGAGCTGGGGTGCCCAAAACTGGACACAGGACTGCAGGTGAGGCCTCACCAGCACGGAGTAGATGCAGAGGACAACCTCCCTTGACCTTCTGGCCACTCTTCTCTTAATGCATACCTGTCAGCATGTCCAGCAAAAAGCCTCCCACAGCAATACACCTCAGGAGCTGTGACATCCAAGCCACATCTGCTGAAGAGATGCAATCCCTCAGGCTGGCTATCAAGGAGCAGCCAGCACTCAGGCTGACTGGGAGGTGTGTTTCAGAAGTGATGCATCATGCAGCTGGCATGGAGTTTGTACCTCCTGAGTGCTGCCAGTCCAGTGTCCAGTGTCCAGTGTCCAGTTCTGGGCCCCTCAGTTTGGGAAAGATTGTTGAGTTGCTGGAAGGTGTCCAGAGAAGGGCAACAAAGCTGGGGAGGGGTCTGGAGCACAGCCCTGGGAGGAGAGGCTGAGGGAGCTGGGCTTGCTTAGCCTGCAGAAGAGGAGGCTCAGGGGAGACCTTCTTGCTCTCTGCAACTCCTTGAAGGGAGGTTGGAGCCAGGTGGGGTTGGTCTCTTCTGCCAGGCAGGCAAGCAGCCCCAGAACAAGAGGACACAGTCTCAAGCTGTGCCAGGGGAGATTCAGGCTGGATGCAAGGATGAAATTCTTCCCAGAAAGAGTAATTGGCCCTTGGGATGTGCTGCCCAGGGAGGTGGTGGAGTCCCCATCCCTGGAGGTGTTTAGGAAGAGCCTGGCCATGGCACTTGGAGCCATGGTTGAGTTGATCAGATGGTGCTGGGTGACAGGTTGGACTCAATGATCTCCAAGGTCTTTTCCAACCTGGTGAATTCTGTTCTATTTCTATTCGATTCTGTAGGGCACAGCTGATGTGCTTCTGTCTCCAAACTGGATGAGGAGGCTAAGGTGGGGAGGTGAAGCAACCATCAGAAGTAGGGGAGTGAGACACACAAGACAGAGGGAAGGTGAAGAGCCAGACATCATCCAGAAAGACCTGGACAAGCTGGAGAGGTGGTGCCCAGGGGACCTCATGAGGTTCAAGAGCAAGAGCAGGGTTCTACAGCTGGGCTGGAACAAGCCTCACTGTCAGTACAGGCTGGGGGAGGACATGGCAGAAAGCAGCCCTGAGGCAAAGGACTTGGGGCTGCTGGTGGGGGAGAAGCTGGGCAGGAGCAGGCAGGGTGAGCCTGCAGCACAGAAGGCAAATCACAGCCTGGGCTGCATCCACAGCAGCATTGCCAGCAGAGCCAGAGAGGTGATTCTGCCTCTGGGCTCTACTCTGGGGAGACCTCACCTGCAGCACTCTGTGCAGGTCTGGAGCCCTCAATAGAGGAAGGACATGGACCTGATGGAGAGGGTCCAGAGGAGGCCATGAAAACGATCAGGGAGTTGGAGCAGCTCTGCTGTGAGGACAGGCTGAGGGAGCTGGGGGTGTTCAGCCTGGAGGGGAGGAGGCTCCAGGGAGACCTAATAGCAGCCTGCCAGTACCTGAAGGGGACTACAGGAAGGATGGAAAGAGAGTGTTTTCAAGGCCTGCAGGGACAGGACCAGGGGCAATGGCTTCAGACTGGAGCAGAGCAGATTTAGACTGGATGTTAGGAACAGGTTCTGCACCAGGAGGGTGGTGGGACACTGGAACAGGTTGCCCAGGGAGGTGGTGGAGGCTCGACAAGGCTCTGGGCAGCCTGATCTAGTTGGGGATGTCCCTGCTGACTGAGGTTGGACTACATGGCCTTTGGAGGTCCTTTCCAATCCAGACCATTCTATGATTCTATAAGGCAGATCAATTAGCACCCCAGTCCTGGTGAGAAAACAAGCACAGGCGTGGGCCCTGCAGTCAACAGCGGCGGCTGCAGTGCGGGACCTGGCCATGGATGCCAGCGATGCTGTGGGCAGGACCCGAAGCTGTGTGGCAGGAGGCCAGAGCTGGGTTACAGCAGGCAGAGCAGAAGTCCCCAGATTACAATGAAGCAGCCTGAAGGTGACAGATTTTGTTGCTGAAGGTGATAACACTCCACGCAGCACGCTGCAAAACAAGGGCTGGAGCTCAGCCTGCACACAGGGAGGCGAAGCCCCAGCCAGCACCAGGGGAGGTTTCTCCTCCTCTCCTTGCCCTGAAATGGGCAGAGAAGCACCAGAGTGCCCAAGGTGGTGAGGGACAGGCTTCCTCTGACAGGCAGAGCTGCTGCTGGTTGTGAACCAAACCTCAGTATCTTAGCTGTATCAGCAATAGTGTGGCCAGCAGGACCAGGGCAGGGACTGCCCCCCTGTATTCAGGACTGGTGAGGCCAGGCAGATCCTCTCTTGCCCCCTGAGAGGGGCAAAAGAATGACACTCACACAGATGGATTGCAGAAGTGGTGGAAAGTTCAAATGGAAAAGCAGTAAATGTTTTACAGAAAGCTACAAGCATAGTGACAAAAGAAACCCAAAGGATAGGATAGGATAGGATAGGACAGGACAGGATAGGATAGGATAGGACAGGACAGGATAGGATAGGATAGGATAGGATAGGATAGGATAGGACAGGACAGGATAGGATAGGATAGGATAGGATAGGGTAGGATAGGGTAGGGTAGGATAGGGTAGGACAGGACAGGACAGGACAGGACAGGACAGGACAGGATAGGATAGGATAGGATAGGATAGGATAGGACAGGACAGGACAGGATAGGATAGGACAGGACAGGACAGGACAGGACAGGACAGGATAGGATAGGATAGGATAGAACAGAATAGACCAGGATGGAAAAGACTTTCAAGACCATCAAGTCCAACCTATCACCCAACATCAGCTAATCAACTAAACCATGGCACCAAGTGCCTCATCCAGGCTCTTCCTAAACACTGGACCAACTGGACAGATGGGCAGAGGCCAACAGGATGGCATTCAACAAGTCCAAGTGCCAGGGGCTGCACTTTGGCCACAACAACCCCATGCAGAGCTACAGGCTGGGGTCAGAGTGGCTGAGAGCTGCCAAACAGAGAGGGACCTGGGGGTGCTGATTGACAGCCACCTAAACATGAGCCAGCAGTGTGCCCAGGAGGCCAAGAAGGCCAAGGGCATCCTGGCCTGCATCAGGCAGAGTGTGGCCAGCAGCAGCAGGGAGGTCATTGTGCCCTGGGCTCAGCACTGCTGAGGCCACAGCTTGAGTCCTGTGTCCAGTTCTGGGCTCCTCAGTTTCAGAAGGACATTGAGAGACTTGAAGGTGTCCAGAGAAGGGCAAGGAGGCTGGGGAGGGGTCTGGAGCACAGCCCTGGGAGGAGAGGCTGAGGGAGCTGGGCTTGCTTAGCCTGCAGAAGAGGAGGCTCAGGGGAGACCTTCTTGCTCTCTGCAACTCCCTGCAGAGAGGTTGGAGCCAGCTGGGGGTTGGTCTCTTCTGCCAGGCAGGCACCCAGCCCCAGAACAAGAGGACACAGTCTCAAGCTGTGCCAGGGGAGGTTTAGGCTGTATGTTAGGAAGAAGTTCTACACACAGAAGTCGTTCGTCATTGGGCTGTGCTGCCCAGGGAGGTGGTGGAGTCCCCATCCCTGGAGGTGTTCAAGAGGGGATTGGATGTGGCACTTGGTGCCATGGTCTAGTCATGAGGTCTGTGGTGCCAGGTTGGACTCGATGATCTTTGAGGTCTCTTCCAACCTTAGCAATACTGTGAGACTGTGATACCTCCAGCAATGGGGACTCCACCACCTCCCTGGGCAGCACATCCCAAGGGCCAATCTCTCTTGCTGGCAAGAATTTCTTCCTAACATCCAGCCTGAACCTCCCCTGGCACAGCTTGAGACTGTGTCCTCCCCTACAGCACACCGAGAAGCCTCCTAACACTTCCCTTCTCCCCACCTGAGGGTATACCCAAGACCCCCAGGGCTCTTTCCCACCCCCACCCCCCACTGCTAGGCTGGTCTCAGGCTGGCCAGGTCTGAGGCTGCCCCTCCCCCACCTTCCCCTCCTGGCATTAGGCCCAGCCAGGCCTAAGAGGCCTTGAGATACTCCCCCAGTGTTACCCAACAGGGAGCATCTCTCACAGGAGTAGGGAGGGAAGAAAGAGGAAGAGAAGGACTTTGCAGATGGATTTGTAGGGAGCAGGATATTATGGGTATGAAACACACTGCTTCCTGTGTCCAGCTGCTGGGCTGGGCCCTCGGGGCACCGCAGGTGTAACTTGTGTGGCAGCAGCAGGAGGCAGCCAGCCTGAACTGCCACACACACCTTGAGTCCTGGGTTCAGTTTTGGGCCCCTCACTCCAAGAAGGATATCGAGGGGCTGGAGTGCATCCAGAGAAGCTGGATGCACTGGGGAAGGGTCTGGAGAAGAGGGCTGGGGAGGAGCAGCTGAGGGAGCTGGGGGTGTTCAGTGTGGAGAAGAGGAGGCTGGGGGAGACCTCAGTGCTATCTACAGCTCCCTGAAAGGAGGCTGCAGTGAGGTGGGGTTGGACTCTTCTCCCTAGTGATAAGTAACAGGACAAGAAGAAATAGCCTGAAGTTGCCCTGGGGGGGGTTAGGTTGGGCACCAGAAGAAAATTCCTCACTGAAAGGGTTCTCAAACAGCCCCCAGTGCTATTGAAACACACACACACACACACCCCCACCAGCAAAGGTCCCACCCTTGCTGCCTTGAACTCCTCCCTGCTTTGCTGCAGATGCTCTGTGGAAGGGTTCAGTAAGGCCAAGGATCATCTCTTGTGGTCGAGCAGAGGTTCAGCGTGGTCTGGCTGCTGCCTCCAACCAGCCTGCTTGAAATGCAGGAAAGCCTCAGCAGCAAAGATGTGAAAGCAAGAAGAAAATCAAAGCCTGAGACTAAACTAGCAATTAGAGCAGCCCTGGAAGATACTTAAGTCAAATCAATCCAGACAAGAATCTCAGTCTCAGGGCGTTCGTGCCCACCCTTCTCCCATCCCTCCCCTCCCACAACCCAGGGCTGAGATCCAGCACTGCTGTCTGCCTCATCAGCATATGCAGGAGCTGTAGTGACAAGACGTCTCCTAAGATGCTTTATCAGTTTTGCAGAGCCCCAGTTCAGCCTCCTCCCGGGGATCTATTTACATACTGATGTATTTATTCGCCTCTCCCCGCCAGCCTTGCCCCCTGAGATTAAACTGCTTTACTCACAAAGACATTGGGGTTGCAGCTCCTAACAAGGAAGTCAGCCAAGGCACAACTTTGCCTGTGCTTTCAGCCTGATGCGTGAACAGCCAGCACCGGCCCCGGCAGCGATTCGGGGGCGAGCCAGAGAAGGGGGGCCTGGTTAAACCCCACCCACACAAAGCAGTCAATAGCTGCTGCAACTGGGGGAAACGAAGTGGGGTGGTGAGAGGCACAAATATGCAGAAGGGCAAGTTAATGAGGCAGCAGGAGGAGGAGTGATGGGTAAAACCTGCAGGAGAAACTCTGCCAACTGGGCTCACCTTAAAAGGTTGCAGCTTCAGAGCAGTCCGTGCTCCACGGGAACTTGCAAGGCTCTTGGGAGTTGCTCCTGTGCCATCTCCCACATCAAAGTCACCTATTCAAAAGAGAGCAGAACTGTTCCTCACCCCAGGGTGCACTTGGAGGAAAAGGAGGATGGGAGGAGAAGGCAGAAATACCTTGTGAGCTGGAAGTCAGCTAAAGGTCATTTCAGAGGGAGAAGCTGCAGCCCTGCTGCTGATGTGTTGCTCCAGGGAAGGTGCAAAAACCCTTTCCACAAGGAGCTTTTCCCTCAGCAGATCTCTGTGGAACATCTCTCATCCTTCTTCTCCCCATTAGGCTCTGACCAGCCCTCATCCCTCAACACTCCCTTCTCAGTCACACTTGCTGGTGCCTCTGAGGGGCAAACTTCAAGGTGATGTTCCTGCACCAACATCATGGGCAGTGAGCCAGGCTGTGGACGGTGGAGACACATCATCATGGGAGAACAATGCACTGGCTCCAGCTCAAAGCCTGGCAATTCCTGCCCTGGGCCCTGTGGCCATCACACCTAAGCCTTGGTGCTCACCCATCCCACTGGCAGCACTGGAGCAGAGCCAGAACAGCTTTCGTCTGAGCTCAGGGATCTGCAGCAACCAGCCGCAGGTGTGCAGATCTGTAGCATGTGTGCCTCTCAGAATCACAGCACTCTCTGAACTCTTCAGAGAAGAGACCAACTCAGTTATTTGCCAAGGTCTGTTGGGCAGAGGTGTTGAAATCCACTTCCCAACTCTTCACAGAATCACTTGGGTGGGAAAAGACCTTCAAGATCATCGAGTCCAACACTATCTAGCTCCACTAGAGCCATCACCACCCCCTCAGCTTGAGCACTATATCTAGATGGCTTCTAAATGCATCCAGGGTTGCCAGTTCAACCACTTCCCTGGGCAGCCTCTTTGGGAACTTGTTTGGTGCAGAAGCTTTTCCTAATCATAGAATCACAGAGCTGTCAGGGCTGGAAGGGAGCTCCAGGCTCAGCCAGCTCAAACCTGCCATGGGCAGGGACACCTCACACCACAGCAGGTTGCTCACAGCCACCTCCAGCCTGGCTGCAATCACCTCCAGGCAGGAGGCTTCCACCACCTCCCTGGGCAGCCTGGGCCAGGCTCTCACCACCCTCCTGGGGAACAACTTCTTCCTAACATCCAATCTCAATCTACCCACTTCTACTTTTGTTTTATCCCTCCCAGTCCTATCCCTCCCTGACACCCTCCAAAGTCCCTCCCCAGCTTTCTTGTAGCCCACTTCAGATCCTGGAAGGCCACAAGAAGGTCTCCTCAGAGCCAGACTGAACAACCCCAGCTCTCTCAGTCTGTCTCCAGAGCAGAGCAGCTCCAGCCCTCGTGGTCCTTCTCTGGACACATTCCAGCATGTCCTGATCCTTCTTGCACTAGGGGCTCCAGACCTGGACAGGTTGCTCCAGGTGGAGTCTCACCAGAGGGGAGTGGTTCCTCTGCCTTGCACCAGATGAAGAACTTCCATCAGAGCACTTTAGGCTTCCTTCCCCCCAGGAGCTGAGAAGTCACCTGTGTGTTTAGGCTGGTATCAAGCTGGCAGGCAGTTGCCTCTCGCTGACAGCTCTCTCCTGCGGCGCCAGCATTCTCCTCAGCATCCCTGACATTTCCAATGCGTATTTAGAGCCCTGGGTGGGTATTTCAGCTTGGAGTTCTCTGCTCAGGGCTGTGATATAAATACCCTGCACCACCTGCCCTAGGGGCTGTTATTGCAGAGCGAGCTCATGCCACTGCCTCTCATGGAACAGGCAGAAGAGGTGAAGGGAGGGAGCACTGAAGAGCACTCCAACCATCTTAACAGTCATGGAGTCATAGAATCACAGCATGGGTTAGGCTGCAAAAGCCCTCTGAGATCAAATCCAACTATCAGCCTGAGAGCACCATGGCCATCAAACCACTCCCCAAGTGCCATGACCACACCTTTCTTGAACACCTCCAGGGCTGGGGACTCCACCACCTCCCTGGGCAGCCTCTTCCAACCCCTGACCACTCTTGCAGCACCGAAATTTTTCCTTGCCTCCAACCCAACCCTCCCCTGGCACAATTTCAGGCCACTTCCTCTCATTCTATCACCTGAGACTGGGGAGAAGAGCCAAACCCCCGCCCTGGTTCCAACCTCCTTTCAGAGAGTTGTAAAGAGCAATGAGGGACTCCTCTCAGACTCCTCCAGACCAAACACCCCCAGGCCCCTCAGCTGCTTCTCACCAGCCCTGTTCCCCAGGCCCCTCCCCAGCTTTCCTGCCCTTCAGACCCTGTCTCCATCTCAACAGGGCATAGTACGATCACCAGGCTAATTAATCAGAGGTGCAAGCTCAAGCCTTAATTGCAACCATGAATCACTTTTTTTTTCCCCTTGGTCTGTTCCTGGCCATTTCTAGCCAATGGGAAGGCAGCTGCTGCTGTTACTTTAATAATGATTATAAATATAAAGGCAGCAACGTGCACTCCATCCTGTCGGCATTAAAAGGGCCACAGCGTCTGGCCCCCAGCATTTACAATCTGCTGCATATCCAGAGCAGTGATGGATGCCCCTCCCTGACAGCCTCAAAGTGTCTCCTGAATCATTTTAATCCAGGAAACTTCAGGAACAGAACAAGAGGACACAGCCTCAAGCTCTGCAGGGGGAAGTTTAGGATTGGTCTCAGAAAGAAGTTCTTCATAGACACATTGCTCATTGGGATGGGCTGCCCAAGGAGGTGGTGAGGTCACCATCCCTGGAGGTTGTTAAATAGTGCCTGGATTAGGCACTTAATGCCATGGTCTGGTTGATTAGTTAGGGTTGGATGATCACTTGGACTTGATGGAGGTCTCTTCCAACCTGGCTGATTCTGTGTTTCTGTGAAGGTGTCAGGTAAAGCACAGGGTTGAGCAATCTGCTGTCCATGGTCAACATGCTGCCACTCACAGCTTGTTGGGACTTCCAAAGCAGGCAGCTGCCTCCAGCTTGTCTCTCTCCCACTGGACTGTTGTACAAGGGAGGATGGCTGGAGTGCAGCTGGTTGAGGAGAAAAAGCTCTGTCACCTCTGTGCCTCCAGGCTCACACTCAGCCTGAGTGAGCTCCACAACAAGCTTCATCCCTTGTCTGGATGAGGGGCATGACAACAAACCGGTCCAGACAAGCTCATCCCTTGTCTGGATGGGGAGAAGGGATGCTGTGAACCCTTGATGGCAAGGCACATACTGGAGACTCCTGGAGCTGTCAGGTGGTCATGCTTGGGTCCAACCCCAGTGAAGAGGCCAGGGGCTCCAGGGGCTAACAGCACAGATAGTCACTCCTGCAGATATGGATCCCACCTCTTCAGGGCAGGGAGAGGCACAGGGGAGATGCCTCTGGGGACCCACCACCACCTTCATCTTTGCTGAAGGGAACTTGGAGCCACCAAATTCCTCCCCAGTGCTGGGTGAGCCAACACCTCCTCCTGGCAGGGCCAGCGGGATGGCAACGCGCCTGGGTGCTCTGCACCAGCGGTAAGAACAACTGCTGGCAGTGCTGCTGGGCCAGCGGGGGATAGAAATGTGCAGCGTGACTGAGGTGTCCTCCCCAGCCCATCCCACCCTCATGCACAGTGCCTGCCTGGGATCCAGGCTTGACAGGTCCAGGCAAAGGGTTCAGGACTGATGTTCAGTGTCAGCCTGTCAGAACTGTGCTCCAGGAGAGGCTGCTGACACTGGGGAAAGACAAAGCCAAAGCTGCAAAGAGCTCTTTGGGTAGAAAACAAAAGCTGAAATGTGACCAGCTCTAAACTATAGAATCATAGAATGGTTTAGGTTGGAAAGGACCTTGAAGGTCACCCAGTTCCAACTCCCTGACATGGGCAGGGACACCTCCCACCAGCCCAGGTTGCTCAGAGCCCCATCCAACTCGGCCTGGAACACCTCCAGGGAAAGAGGCATCCGCAGCCTCCCTGGGCAACCTGTTCCAGTGTCTCACCACCCTTGCTGAAAAGAATTTCTCCCTAATATCCAGTCTAAATCTCCCCTCTTCCAGCTTATTTGTGACCCCCTCACCCACCATTTGTCACCCAAACTCCAGTAAATATTCCCCTTCTTTGCTAGCACCGAGGCTGGGGAGAAGCAGCAGCAGCAGCAGCAGCCGAAGGAGAGCTGAAGGTGAGCTCCTGTTATTTACTGCAAGCTGATGAATAAGCAAACCCCCACATTATGTTTTCCTACAGGACAGCGAAAGCTCTGGGCTGCTTAACAGCCTGGTTAGTTGTTCTTTTCCCCCTCCTGGGGTGCATTTTACAGGCTGTGCCAGCAGAACACAGCACCACTGTTAATTGTTCCCCGGCACATAAAACCCACGGTGTTCTCCTTCTCCACCTCCAGCAGATCAAACGGGGAGAGTGGGAAAGTCACCTACCCAGAGAAGGCCTGGGAGAAAACACGGGGGGTGGGGGGTGGGGGATCCAAAAGGATTTGTGGTGGTTGGGGTTTTTTTTCTTTAAAAAGAAAACTAATCTCATCTAGTTCTGTTCCAAAGGCTGCTTGGGAGCTGCCGGGGAAGTCGGGGCGGGGGGCATTGAAGGGAAATTGGCAGGCAGCGATCTGGCTGCTGTGCCTTACTCTGAGAAAATCCACCCCCAGCTCCTTGTCTGAGGGTAGGAATTCTTCATCTCGTGTTGTGTCTGCACGGAAGCGTGAAATGGATCCTGAGCATTGCTCTTCGGCCACTCTTCACCATGCGAGAGCTCAAGGGGGGCAGTGAGGGTCGCGGCGGCATCCGGGGCCGCCCCTGCGCCAGGGCTGCGGCGCTGCGTTGGCCGCGGCCGGGCAGCGAACAGGGACAGAGCCCGGGCTCGGCTCTCCGGGGAGGAGGCAGCTGAAGGTAGCTGCCTCTGCGTTGGGCTCAGTGTGACCTGGCAGTGCTGTGGGCAGCCTATCCCTCAGCCCTGCCTGCTTCCCATTCTTATTTTTATAGTCAGGAATGAGGACTTCATTGGCTTTATTCATCTCCTCTCAGGTGACAAACCAACCACTGGGAATACAGCAAGTCCCACAAGGTGCTGACCTAGTGAGACCCAGGGGAGGAGGAGGTGCTGAGGAAGGTCTCCAGCCTTCCTCCCATCCCTGATGGCCCTTTTCATTATCTTCCCCGCCAAAGTAGAGTGTTGTAGCCCCACCTCACCCTTCCTACCTGCCTGGGTTTCAGGGCACCAGGGGCATGGGAGCTCCTCTGGTTGGAGGACAGGCACAGGAGGAGCCTAGCAAGAAACAGTGCTCCTGGATCCATAGAACTGACAGTGAGAGGCTGCATCTCTTCCCAGGGCTGAGGCAGGCCACTGCAGGGGGAGGAGGCTGGACAGCTGGATCCGACAGGAGCTGTGGACCATGTGCAGCGCTGGCCAGTGGAAGAGGGACACACAGAGCAGGGCAGAGGAGCTCAGCTCTCCCTCCTCCCATGTGCCTTTGGATCTGCACAGGACTCAGAAGTTCTGCACAAAAAGGCATCACTTCAGGAGATCCTTCCTGAAGGGTTGTTGGTGGTGTCCTGCAGGTGAGAGGGGTCTGAGATCTAGCAGAAGAGTGACTAGAGAGGAACCCATTTTCACTTGCTGTGGTGCTTGTTTGCCTGCTAATAAAGCTCAAGTGATAGGAGCCAGAGGCTTTGTGAGCTGGCCTCCCCGCGGGCAGCTCCCACCTCCCCTCCCCCTAAGGTTCCCCCTGCTGCCGCTGAATCACCGAACGATCTGCAGAGCCGTGGGAAGGGAATTAAATGGTGGTTATCACCCAGCCCTGATCTGCTCACTTTATTTGTTTTAAATGACCATGAAAGCAAAGGGGGGGAAAGAAAACACACAAGTGGAAACTTAATTGAGCTGCTGAAATGTCTTTAAAGGACCATTATGGGCTGGATTATGGTGCCTCAGCTCCCACTGGTGGCATTTGCTCACATGAGTGGGCATCTGATTAGGCAGCTCAGCCGGGGCCCTTTCTCTGCATGAGCTGTACCTCCTGCTGTAGACCTGGAGCTGAGGACAACCAGAGGTACCCAGCTCTGGGGACCTGATAGGGCATTTGAGGAGATGGGCAGGCTGGGACCAGGCAGCAGGCTGGGACCAGGCAGCAGGCTGGGACCAGGCAGCAGGCAGCTGGCACCATTGGGAGCTACAAGGATCTCGCTACTTCAGAGAGAAGAATCACAGAATGACCCCAAGGATCATCAAGTCCAACCTCTCTAGGTTAATTAGATGAGCTGCCCCAGCACCCTGTCGAGCTGAGTATTAAAACTGACCAATGTAGGGGAATCCACTGCTTCCCTTGGGAAATGACTCCAGTGCCAAGGGCAAGAGCTCAGCTGGGCTCTGGCACCATGAGGGAAAAGCTGTAACCCATTTGCCTTCGCTTCCTTCTCCTTCTGAAGTTCCACTTCTTGGCAAGAGGAAGGGGAACTTGCTTTGCTCTCTCTGTAGGCACCAAAGTGCAAAGGGCCCTCAGACACCAGGTGACAAAAGCAGTTGAAGCCACCAAGCATCTTTAGTTAGATGCTGCCTTGGGGTACAGGTTGGAAAGAGCTTGTGGAGGGAGCCCAAGGAAGGTGTGTGGGCAGGAGAGTGCATAACAGAGCTGGGCAGCAGCCAGGCTGAGAGAGGAGGGATGAGAGGACCACAGGAACAGGAGGGATTTTCCCATAGAGCTGGTCAGCAAAAAAACCCAACCCAAAAGGTGCAGAGAAGAGTCTACCAGAGAAGAGAGAGCGACTGCCCTGACCAACTGGCTGGAGCTTGAGTCTAGGAGACAAGGAGCAAAGGAAAGCTAAGCTGTGGAAAGACAGGTACCACAATCCACAACAAACCAAGCCAGCCACACCTGAGGGAGAAGTCAGGGTGGGACCTGTGGGAAAAGGGGGCTCAAGAGATCCACTGTGGGATCTGAAGGGGAACCTGCTGGACCTGCTGGAGCAGCTGCACATGGGCTGATCTCCCAGGAGAACAGAACTTGCCTCTGGCTCCTATCACTTGAGCTTTATTAGCAGGCAAACAAGCACCACAGCAAGTGAAAATGGGTTCCTCTCTAGTCACTCTTCTGCTAGATCTCAGACCCCTCTCACCTGCAGGACACCACCACCAACCCTTCAGGAAGGATCTCCTGAAGTGATGCCTTTTTGTGCAGAACTTCTGAGTCCTGTGCAGATCCAAAGGCACATGGGAGGAGGGAGAGCTGAGCTCCTCTGCCCTGCTCTGTGTGTCCCTCTTCCACTGGCCAGCACTGCACATGGTCCACAGCTCCTGTCGGATCCAGCTGTCCAGCCTCCTCCCCCTGCAGTGGCCTGCCTCAGCCCTGGGAAGAGATGCAGCCTCTCACTGTCAGTTCTATGGATCCAGGAGCAGGTCACTCTGCTTCTTGCTAGGCTCCTCCTGTGCCTGTCCTCCAACCAGAGGAGCTCCCATGCCCCTGGTGCCCTGAAACCCAGGCAGGTAGGAAGGGTGAGGTGGGGCTACAACACTCTACATTGGTGGGGAAGATAATGAGAAGGGCCATCAGGGATGGGAGGAAGGCTGGAGACCTTCCTCAGCACCTCCTCCTCCACTGGGTCTCACTAGGTCAGCACCTTGTGGGACTTGCTGTATTCCCAGTTGCTGGTTTGTCACCTGAGAGGAGATGAATAAAGCCAATGAAGTCCTCATTCCTGACCATAAAAATAAGAATGGGAAGCAGGCAGGGCTGAGGGATAGGCTGCCCACAGCACTGCCAGGTCACACTGAGCCCAACGCAGAGGCAGCTACCTTCAGCTGCCTTCTCTTCTTTCTTCCTCTTGCCTGTATGCCATGAGCAACAACCTGGCATTAAGCAGCTGGATGCTGTCTGTGCACAGGCAGAAGTATTCCTCACTTCCTGCCAAAGGGTCTCTCTTACTCACTCTGCATGACCTTTTCCTGCTGGCAATGCCAGAGCCCCCCAGCCATAACCCTCCTTCAGAACCCACTGCACTGAGCCAACCCCACTGTGAGTTCAGGACTCAAGGCCAGGGGTCTGCAAAGCAGAGCAGCTCAGAGGTCTCCCTGAAGGCCAAGTCGCCTTCTTTTAATGCCAACTATTCTGCCTTTAGCTCTGCAAAGGAGAGCTCCTGTTGCCATGTCACAGGCTGCCTCTTTCCTGCCTCCCCACACATGTCCCTGATTTCAGCTCTTACGTAGCTCAAGACCAAGGTCTGAATGTCAGTGCTCTCCTTCCTGCTCTGCTGTACCAGCCTGGGGCCGTTTGGCTCAGGCACTCTGAGTACTTCTGAGATGTAGAGGTCATTTCTGCACAAAGAGATTTGCTGCACAGCTGTCTCTGGCCCTTACCTCCTCTTAGGAAGCTCTGCAGAAGGGGCAGCTCCTACCATGCCAACCCCTCCCAGAGCCAGGCGACAGCAGCTCTGAGTCTAGAGTTAGAGGCTGAAGGGGATACTCACAAACAAGTTCCTGGGTTTGCAACTCTCATAACCTGGGATCTAAATGAGCTCCTGGGATGCATCCATGCAAGGTGCTGGACAACCCCCAAAACCTGAGGGAGGGCAAAGGTACTTTTCTGCCACACTGCTGCCTTCCCAAGGCTTAAGCTGTGCCAGGGGAGTTTCAGGTTGGATATTAGGAAAACTCTCTTTACTGAAAGGGTGGTCAAGGAGTGGAACAGGCTGTCCAGGGAGGAGGTGGAGCCCCCATCCCTGGGGGTGTTCAAGAAGGCTGTAGATATGGTGCTTCAGCTTAGTGGTCATGGTGGTTGGGTTACAGTTGGACTCAATCATCTTGGAGGTCTTTCCCAACCATAATGATTCTGATTCCCCATTCACAGCACTTACAGGGTGTAGAACTCCCTCAGTTTTCCATGCCAGCCTGAGCACTGCAGAACAATGGCACTTACCTGTGGACAACTCAGCTGGCCCTGGATAACCTTGCACATCCAGCTCACTCCATGGCAATGAGAGCAGCCCTGCTCCCCGCTGAGATCCAGGCTGGTAGCTGAAAAGACCCATCAAAAACCTGTGCATGAGCACTGCTCCAAGGTGGGCACTGCTGCAAGGGCACTGCCCTGCTTCCTGTCCACGTGATGGCACGAAGCAAAGCTGCATTATTGTGGTGAGCTGCAACCCAGAAGCTGCCCCTAGATAAGTCATAATGCCAGGCCCAGGAGTTCTTCTGGGACAGTAATGCCTTCAGCCCAGGCACTGCTGCAATCTGCATGGGGAAAGTTTCTGCTGAACCTCTGAAGGCCAAAGAATTAATCACTGATCTAAAACCCAGCAAGTCCCCTAGAAACCACAGGGCATGCTCTGGTTACACTTGTGCAAACAACCTGGCACCGGCCCGTGACGCACACAGCCCTGCCGCCAGCATTCCTCTTTTCCCAAGGCTCGGCCTGGAGCGGCTGCTGTGACAGACTGGGAATAGCCATCCAAGCTGGAAAGCATTCCTGGAAACTGGCAGTTCTTCAAAGGCATATTTACTGCATGGGGGTGCTGGAAGACAGCCATCTGAACAGGAGCCAGCAGTGTGCTCAGGTGGCCATGAAGGCCAGCGGCATCCTGGCCTGTGTGAGGAACCGTGTGGCCAAGAGGAGCAGGGAAAGGATCTTCCCCCTGCACTCAGCACTGCTGAGGCCATACCTCGAGTGCTGGGTTCAGTTTTGGGCCACTCACTCCCAGAAGGACATTGAGAGGCTGGAGCAGGTCCAGAGAAGGGCAACAAAGCTGGGGAAGGAATTGGAGAAGAGGGCTGGGGAGGAGCAGCTGAGGGAGCTGGGGGGGTTCAGTGTGGAGAAGGGAAGGCTGAGGGGAGACCTCAGTGCTCCCTGACAGGAGGCTGCAGTGAGGTGGGGATTGGACTCTTCTCCTTTGTATCAGGTGGCAGAATGAGAGGACATGGCCTGAAATTGTGCCAGGGGAGGGTTAGGTTTGAGAGGAGGAAAAAATTCTTTGCTGCAGGAGTGGTCAGGGATTGGCACAGGCTGCCCAGGCAGGTGGTGGAGTCTCCTCTGCTGGGGATATTCCAAACCCACCTGGATGTGTTCCTGTGTGATTTGCTGCAGGTGATCCTGCTCTGGCAGGGGGGGTGGACTGGATGAGCTTTTGAGGTCCCTTCCAGCCCCTAACATTCTGTGGTTCTGTGGTGGAGTCACCACCTCTGGAGGTGCTCCAGAAACATGGGGACATGGGTTAATGGTGGTGTCGGGGTGGTGGTTGGACTCCCTGACCTGAGAGAGCTTTTCCAACCCAAACAATTCTTTCTTTCTCTGATTCCAACAGCCACAATCCAGTAAGCATGCAGCAATGTTCCTGGGACAAAGCACCTGGGAGACAAGGGGAGTGAAGCTCCCATCCCTGCTGTGTTCAGTGCTGTTATCAATGATCTGCAGAACATGACACAAATCCTTGTGGTGGTGAAGTCTGCAGATGCCAAGAGCATCAGAGGCAGGGGCACAACAAGCAGGACTGGATCTGGATGCACAACACTCAGGATAACTGACAGCTGGCCAAGCTCCAGCGAAACATGATGTGAAAAGTCAAATGCAAGGTGAGACATCTGAAAGCAGAAAGGCAGCTTGCACTTAGAGGATGCTGCCTTGGGAAGGAGTTGCCTTGAAATGGATTTAGAGGACATGGCAGAGACCTGGCAGAGCCCTAAAGCTGTCATCCCTTGGTGTTCACGAGGAGCAGTCATAGAATAGAATAGAAAGGATAGGATAGGATAGGATAGGATAGGATAGGATAGGATAGGATAGGATAGGATAGGATAGGATAGGATAGGATAGAATAGAATAGGATTAACCAGGTTGGAAAAGACCTTGGAGATCATCCAGTCCAACCTCTCACCCAGCACCATCTGATCAACTCAACCATGGCTCCAAGGGCCTCAGCCAGGCTCTTCCTAAACACTTCCAGGCATGGGGACTCCACCACCTCCCTGGGCAGCACATCCCAAGGGCCAATCTCTCTTTCTGGGAAGAATTTCTTCCTCACCTCCGGCCTAAACCTCCCCTGGCACAGCTGCAGACTGTGTCCTCTTGTTCTGGGGCTGCTTGCCTTGGAGAAGAGACCATCCTCCACCTGGCTCCAACCTCCCTGCAGGGAGTTGGAGAGAGCAAGAAGGTCTCCCCTGAGCCTCCTCTTCTGCAGGCTAAGCAACCCCAGCTCCCTCAGCCTCTCCTCACAGGGCTGTGCTCCAGACCCCTCCCCAGCTTTGTTGCCCTTCTCTGGACACCTTCCAGCAACTCAACATTTGAGGGGCCCAGATCTGGACAGACCCCAGCAGGAAGAGCTCCTCCTTGTGCACAGCTCTGCTGGGAAATCATGTCCAGGCTGTGTTCTGCCCTCATGGAGAAAGAGAAAATCCAGAAGTGAGAGATGACCCCAAAAATGACCCTGGAGCTGGGAAAGAGAAGCTGCCCAACATGCTCCCAGAGGAGCCCCGAGCCTGTCAGATTATCAAAGACCTGGAGGAGACAGGCACTGAAATGGGGGAAGGGAGCTGGCAGAGGGCTTTCTGGTACCACCATGCTTTCTCCCAAGCCAGCTACAAAAGCTGGCAATTGGAAAGTTAACCTTAAAATAAAAGGTAGCAGATAAAGCAGTGAAGGCTGTTCAGTGCCAGAAAGAGAGCTGAAGCCGTGAGCTAAGCTGCTCCTCAGAAGCTGTCCTTT
Organism: Melanerpes formicivorus; assembly: GCF_026170545.1. Classification (NCBI taxonomy): domain Eukaryota; kingdom Metazoa; phylum Chordata; class Aves; order Piciformes; family Picidae; genus Melanerpes; species Melanerpes formicivorus. Next base: position 23,949,345 of record NW_027142362.1, read on the forward strand.
AACTCACGCCTCCCGGGGGTAATAGCAGAGGTGCTTGGACTAAACGTGGCCCTGGTAATCCTGAGATCACCAGAGTGGAGCCCAGCTCTTGGGCAGGCCGTTTTCGGAGCAGGCCTTTGCCTGCTTTGGCAGGAAGGAGGCAGGGATCTGGGACGTGCCGTGGAAAGGCTGAGGCAGCCTGAAAGGCTTTTCCTCGCTGCCTCCGGCTCTGCCGTGTGCTCGGGGGGATTCTCCCCTGCCTAAGCCTTACACACTGTAAGTCACACGGCCGTCTCCTCCCGAATTAAGCAAACACAGATTCCCTCCTGCCGAGCTAAACATCTCAGTATCGGTTTCTCCAGTCCTCAGCAAATCCTCACCCGTCTGGCTCTGGAGAAAATGCATAAAGAGCCCCTGTCTGCTCCTCCTTACAGCTGGGGAGCTGCGCGGCTATCAGCGAGGTTTCAGGGTGTAACAGAGCAGAAACCAGCTCAGCATGCTCATCTTCTCAAGCTAAGTCTGTCCTTCTGTTGGGGGAGATTAGCTCCTCGCCCGCGCTTCCCCCTGCGCAGCGCTGCCAGCCCGGCCGCGGCGAGCGGCGGGAGGCGCCGCTCCAGCCAGCTCCGGCTCCCGGCTCCCGGCTCCCGGCTCCCGCCGCTCTCACACTGCCGCCTTTTGTTCTCCGCCTGGTCCCTGCCTGCTCTCTCCAGCCCCTCTTACAGCCCTCCTTCAGGGCCCCCCTCCTAAAGTCACTCCATAAAACAGTGCACTGCTTTTCTTCTTCCGACCCCGAGCTGGCATCTGAGCGCCAATAAAGAGCAGCAGCCAGCAGGCTGGCGCGGCAGGGACTTCTTTCCATCCCTCCCTTGGTTTTTGCTGGCTGGACTCTCAGAAGTGAAAATCCATCTTCTGTTTGCATATGCAGGGAACACTTTGCCTTGGGTAGGGGGACACAAGGAGTGTATTTTCTAGAGGAAAAATAAATACATGAATGCATTGCAGAGGATCAGCTGCTAAAGCTAACCTGACCTCTGCACCTTCCTGCCAGCTCCTGCCACGGCTGAGGGGTGAGCTACCCCTCTCCCAGCTCTTCTTGGATGCAGTGCCCCATGCAGCACATCATCTCTTGGCTCCTAAATCCTACACCTTCAGTGGGAACCAGGCAACTTTCCCACTTGCAGACTGAATCTTGAGTGAAAGTCCCAGACAGAAGTTCCCTTGCTGGATCCAAAGTCTGCCCAGACGGTGCCAGCCCTTCCCTCAGGGGCAACAGCAACACCAGCCATGAAACAAGAAGCTTCCTGGTGGCAGAGGATTGCTTCCCTGGGACAAAAGCACTTCAGAGTGAACATGTCATAAAGCCAACGAAGCAGGCTGGCTGTCTTCAGATCAACTTTCCTTGCAGAATCACAGAATGTTAGAGGTTGGAAGGGATCTCTGGAGATCATCCAGTCCAACCCCCCTGCCACAGCAGGTCACACAGGTCACCCAGAGCAGGTCACACAGGAACACATCCAGGTGGGGCTTCAATATCTCCAGGGAAGGAGACACCACAATGCCCCTGGGCAGCCTGTTCCAGTGTTCTGTCACCCTCACAGGGAAATAATTCTTCCTCCTGTTTCCATGGAACTTCCTCTGCCTCATCTTCCACCCATTGCCCCCTGTGCTGTCATTAGCTGCTCCCAAGAGTGAGAGGCTGCTTTGAGCAGCCTCCTGCAGGCTCTTCTGCAGCTGTATTGGTGCTTGTTTTACCTTGGAGCAGGACAGCCCCTCCCAGGTGCCTCTCTGTGTTTAGGTCCCTGCTGCAGGATGGGATTTGTCCCAGAGAAAGCCAAATGACAAGGCAAGCTCAGCTGCTGTTGAATCATCCAAGCCCCAGGGCCAGATCAGACCTATCCCAACTACCTCCCCCACAGCACATCTAGCAGACCATCTCCAAACACTCTGCTCACCAGAGCTGCTCCTACTGCACCTTGCTGCTGCCCAATGCAAGTATAACCATTCAGCAGCCTCTCTCTGCATCTGCTCATCTCCCTGCCAGCCCCCAGGATGCTTCCTGGACACTCCTTGGCAGCACACAGCCCTTCTGCAGGAGTTACCTGAAGAACTTTTCCCCCATTGCATTCTGTGGGTGTTCTCTAGCAGGAGATGGAAAGGGGCATGGCTTGGAGCTCACAGCTCACCCTGTTGTCTTCCAGCATAGTCTTCAGAGGTGTTGAAGGGTTGGGCTGGGCACCAGAAGAGTGCCAAGAAGCCCTCTGCCTTCCCAAAGGGAAGAGAAAGGGAAGAAGGGAGAGAGACTGCTGGAGAGGGGAAGGAACTGAACCAGCTGGGATGGAAAGAACAATCCAATGGAATAGAGACACAGAGGCACAAACAAATATGGAGGCCAAGCCCTGAGGGCAGTGAGGGCACCTCTGGCACCACTGCTGCTGGGGGCAGGCCCTGGGCAAGGCCCAGACTGGACTCAGCAGCAGATGGGGACTGGACTCAGCAGCTGGATGCTGGAACTGGCTTCAGGCACACAGGGATGGAAGGCAGAAGGCACAGAGTGCTGCTGGGACAGCAGGCAGTGAAGAGGAGGCTTGAGCCTGGGCATCCCTCAGCTTGCTCCTGAAGATGCCATCCATGGGCTGCAATCCCTTGGTGGGCAGTTGAGGCTCCCCTGTCCTGTCTGCTCCTCCCTGCAGGTGCCACCTCTGCCCTCCTGCCCCACAAGGTGTGGCAGAAGCTGTGGCAGTGCCCTTGGTGTGCCCAGGAGCAAGTCTCAGGCAGAGCCTTTCTGCAGCCCAGCCCTTGGCAGTGACTCTCCCCAAGAGCTTCTCCCTGCCAGGAGCAGCCCCTGGCTGTGCCAAGCTGCCCTGAGGTTCAGCAGGTGCCTGAGTGAGCAGAGGCTGAGCTGGGCAGTGCCAGCCCTGAGCAGAAGTGGCTCTGCTCTGGCTCACAGCAGGACAAGAGAAGTCTTTTCCCTGGAGGCCTGGCTTGGCCAGCAAGCTTTAGCCTGCTCTAACTCGGTGGCAGGCTGTGGATTAAGCCAGCTGGGGCCGAAGCTCAGCTGGGGGCCACGTGTTCTCATGGCAGAGGCAGTGCAGGAAAGAGAAGGTCAGGTGAATTCCCAGCAAGGAGCCAGCAGGATCATTAGGGCTTAATAATTAGTTTTGCATCTGATAAGCTACTGCAGCAGTAATTTCCTGCAACTTGTTGGTTGGTTGGTTGGTGGTTTGGGTTTCTTTCCCCCTTAGCTGTGGTGTGCAGGACCAAACTCCCTGTGAGATCACCTGGGGTGGCTTACCTCAGCTGCTCAGGTGGCAGCTTGTGCAAGCCCTGCTGGCTCAAGAGCTGCTCTCCCACTTGGTGTGGAGCTGTGGTGTGGTGAGTAATCTTGTAGAGGGAGAGGGAAGCTTTCATTTGCCTGCCCTGCAAACAGGCTGCTGGGGTTTCTAATGAGCCTCATACAATCACAGCTCCTGCCCAACCCAAATTAAAGGCAGCTGGCTGGGGGTCAGGGCTAATTTCACTCAACAAAAGGTATCATCAAATTCTCCCACTATGGTTGATGTTGAACTGGCAGTGAGAATGAGTTACACCTTCTGCCTGGGCATTTCACAGAGCCATGGAGCTGTGGGGCTTGGGAAAGACCTTTCAGATCATCCAGTCACACAGGCTCACAGGATCTAGGGGTTGGAAGAGACCTCCAGAGATCTTCCACTCCAACCCCCTGCCAGAGCAGGAGCACAGAATCCAGCACAGATCACACAGGAACACATCCAGGTGGGACTGGAAAGGCTCCAGAGCAGGAGACTCCACAACCTCTCTGGGCAGCCTGCTCCAGGGCTCTGGGACCTCACAGTGCAGAAGTTCCTCCTCCTGGTGAGGTGGAACCTCCTGTGCTGCAGTTTCTATCCATTGCCCCTTGGCCTATCAGAGGGTGCAACTCTCCCCTCCCTCTTGACCCCCAGCCCTCAGACATTGATCAGATCCCCTGGATCAGTCTTCTCTTCTCCATTCTAAACAGCCCCAGGGCTCTCAGCCTCTCCAGTCCTCACTCCCAGGGCACAGTGAGCAGAGGCTGTCCCTGACCCTTCCTTCATGACCCCCACCCTCAGCTATTGATAGACATTGATCAGATCTCCTCTCAGCCTTCTCCTCTCCAGACTAAACAGCCCCATTCTCACTCCAACCATTCTCCAGCTCTACCAAGGCTGCTGCTAACCCATGGCCCTCAGCACCACAACTCTGTGTCTTTGGAACTCCTCCAGGGATGGGGCTTCAACCACCTCCTTGGGCAGCCTGTGCCAGGCTTTGAGAACCCTTTCAATGAAGAAGTTTCTCCTCATGTCCAAACTAAACCTCCCCTGGTGCAACTTGCGGCCACTTCCTCTTGTCCTATCACTTGTTACCTGGAAGAAGAGACCAGCACCAATCTCTCCACAATCTCCTTTCAGGGAGCTGTAGAGAGCAATGAGGTCTCCCCTCAGCCTCCTCTTTTTCAGCCCAAACACCCCCAGGTCCCTCAGCTGCTCCTCACCCACGGCCCTCAGCACCACATCTCTGTGTCTTTGAAACACCTCCAGGGATTGGGATTCAGGCACCTCCCTGGGCAGCTTGGGCCAGTCCTTGAGAACCCTTTCAGGGAAGAAGTTTCATCTAACTCCCCCAACCTAAACCTCTCCCACAAAGCAAAGGCAAACTCTGTCCTCCTGCTGCTGACACCCACTCCCGTGGCTACAACCCTCTCCATCCCCCCTGAGCCAGGGGAGGTTTAGGCTGGAGGTGAGGAGAAAGTTCTTCACCGAGAGAGTCATTGGTCATTGGGATGTGCTGCCCAGGGAGGTGGTGGAGTCCCCATCCCTGGAGGTGTTCAAGAGGGGACTGGATGTGGCACTTGGTGCCATGGTCTAGTCATGAGGTCTGTGGCGACAGCTTGGACTCGATGATCCTCGAGGTCTCTTCCAACCTTGGTGATTCTGTGATACTGTGAGCTGTTCCTGCCTCTGTTAAAGGTACTATAACTACCAGGCCCAGCCTCCTGACACTGTTTATCAAGATTAGAGAAGCAAACCAGCAGTCCCTGTGCAGAGCCAGAGCAGTTGGTCCTGCCTGAGCCCTTCAGCTCTGTGTCAGCTGCAGATTTAATGATCCCAGGCGGAGCAGCGCTGCGTAAATCTTTCATAAGAACATGAAAGAGCCCCAGCAGAGGAGCTGCTCCTGTCACCTCCTCACTGCCACTCACCCTTTAGCTCCCAGCCATGACTCTGCCCTCTTGCCAGCATTTCACCCCCACCCCCCTCAATAATAGATTATCCTAACCTACATTCAGGGAGTTTGTGCTAAGAAGCCATCAGGCAACATTCTCTGAGCGCCCTCCTGGACAAGCAGGCAGATTTCTGCTCCCTGGGCTGGCAGTTGTTTCATTAGCACAAGTGATCATCACATCAGCCTGACATGATTTACCTGCAGCACAGCCCTGCTGAATCACTCCTGCCACAGGGAATTTATACTGCTCCCCCCCAAGAGCCAGCTGCAAACTGGCTGTAGATGAAGATGGCACCAGAACAATGTCCCCCTGGCACCTTGCCCCCCCCCTGCTTGCTGGGAGCACACAGGACCTTTCTGGGTTACTTTGGGAATGTGGCCAGACTAAAGGAGAGCCAGAGGGTACAAGTGGAGCTAAACAGGAATTCTCTCTTCAGAGAGGGCTGCTGCAGTCCTGGATGCCTGACTCCTGTCACAGGGAATTGAGCCTGGCATGAGGCACTCAAAACAGGGCTTTGGCAGAGCCCTGACAAAGCCAACAGGTAGGAGGGAATCCTTCTCCTTTCTTCTCCTCTGCTGAGACCCCACCTGCAGCACTGCCTCCAGTGCTGGTGCCCCCAGCACAAGTAGGACATGGAGCTGCTGGAGAGGGACCAGAGGAGGCCACAAAGATGAGCAGAGGGCTGCAGAACCTCCCCAGTGGGGACAGGCTGAGAGGGTTGGGGCTGCTCAGCCTGCAGAGGAGAAGGCTCCAGGCAGACCTTAGAGCAGCCTTCCAGTACCTGAAGGGGCTCCAGGAGAGCTGGGGAGGGACTTTTGACAAGGGCTTGTGGTGATAGGAGGAGAGGGAATGGATTGAAGCTTGAGGAGGGCAGATTGAGACTGAAGGTGAGGAAGAAATTCTTTCCAGTGAGGCTGGGGAGACTCTGGCACAGGCTGCCCAGGGAGGCTGTGGCTGCCTCCTCCCTGGAGGTGTTCCAGGCCAGGCTGGATGAGGCCTTGAGCAGCCTGGGCTGGTGGGAGGGGTCCCTGCCCATGGCAGGGGGTTGGAACTGGATGATCTTGAAGGTCCCTTCCAACCTAAAGCATTCTGTGAATCTATGAACAGCAAAGTCTGTTAAAGTCCAACCACAGAGAGCATCACCACTGTCCACATCTCACAAAAGTACTAACCCCCACCCTACAGGACCCCAAAACTCTTGCACAGCCAGGCTGACCTCACTGCAGGAGCAATTTCTGACCTCAATCCTTCCCACCACAACCCAAAGCCACAACTCAAACCCATCCTTTCCTGTCCTAACCCTGCCTGGCAGGAGAGTCAGGTCCAATGAATCTGCATTCAGAGCCCATGCAGCCAGACCTGTTGGTCCTCCCTCAGGGCAGCTGAGAACTTTCTCTCAAGGTGAAACTTTCTCATTTCTTGTCCTTCACTTTCTGCTTGGGACCTGTAGACTAGATGGACATCACAGCCATGCTGAGGGATCTCTCACCAGGGCTTTGGGGCAATTTGCTTGCTCGAGGGCTTTGGTAGGAAAGATTTCCTTGCAAGAGCAGAAGCTCAGAGAGCTGAAGCCCTCTCCTTTTTCTTGGCTGCTGTGCCCCAGCCCAAGGCTACCTTCCTCCTCCAGGTACTTCCTCTTCCACACTGAAGAGAAGCTCAGGAGGCCTCCTCAATTATTCTCACAGTTTCTGTACCCTCTGGGATGGCTTTGTAGACAACACTGTCCTTCCAGAGAGGGTTTGCCCACAGAGGAATGCAGCTGTCAGAGCCTGAGGAGCAGCCAGAGCCCAGCAGGGCTGCTTGCTGACCCAGGGGTGCTGCCTCTGCTGCCTGGAGGACCTGGGGTGTAGCTCCAGCTCTGCTGCTGTCCTCTTGTGCCACCTTTAGGCATGTCAGCCTCCTCGAAGCCAGCTTCCCCTCCTGCCTGAGGGGAGTGGTTAATCCTGAACTCTTCAGAGAAGAGACCAACTCAGTTATTTGCCAAGGTCTGTTGGGCAAAGGTGTCAAAAGCCACTTCCCAACTCTTCTTCACAGAATCACTGTGGTGGGGAAAGACCTTCAAGGTCATCGAGTCCAACACTATCTAGCTCCACTAGAGCCACCACCACCCCATCAGCTTGAGCACTATATCTAGATGGCTTCTAAATGCATCCAGGGTTGTCAGTTCAACCACTTCCCTGGGCAGCCTCTTTGGGAACTTGTTTGGTGCAGAAGCTTTTCCTAATCATAGAATCACAGAGCTGTCAGGGCTGGAAGGGAGCTCCAGGCTCAGCCAGCTCCAACCCCCTGCCATGGGCAGGGACACCTCACACCACAGCAGCTTGCTCACAGCCACCTCCAGCCTGGCTGCAAACACCTCCAGGCAGGAGGCTTCCACCACCTCCCTGGGCAGCCTGTGCCAGGCTCTCACCACCCTCATGGGGAACAACTTCTTCCTAACCTCCAATGTCCAACCCAATCCTGCCCTGGCCTAACTGGATGCCATTTCCTCTTGTGCTCTCAGTTGTGGCTTGTAAGGAGAGACAACTTTCTTTCATTTTGCTGTTGGACCTTTCCCAGGAGGTTTACAGACTGCAGGGCAGATGACTTGGGAGCTTACCACTACCTCCTTCTCATCTAGGGCAGCATTCTTGTGTAGAAGGATGCTCAGCAAGGCGCTCTCCAGAGGCAGGCTGCTGGGTTTGTTAGCCAATCAATCAATCAATCAATCAGTTACATTTCCAATTCAGCAGCAGCCTGCTGAGGGAGGGCAAAGTGAGTCAAGCAGTTCTGAACTGGTCACAGTTAAAAGGGAGACCAAAGGTCCACTCACCAAAGCGTGCATGGGAGACCAAGACTTCCCCACTGCTCAGGAACCCTCTGGCTTCCCCACTGCTTGCCATGGCAAAACAGCCAGAGATGAGCTTCCTCTCCTCCTATACATTTCACTTGCTAGGGAAAAGAATCTTTTCAAGCTCCTAGGGGTTTGTTTATTTGCAGACTCACAGAGCTGGATGCAGTACTCCAGGTGAGGTCTCCCCAGAGCAGAGCCCAGAGGCAGAATCTCCTCTCTGGCTCTGCTGGCAATGCTGCTGTGGATGCAGCCCAGGCTGTGATTTGCCTTCTGTGCTGCAGGCTCACCCTGCCTGCTCCTGTCCAGCCTCTCCCCCACCAGCAGCCCCAAGTCCTTTTCCTCAGGGCTGCTTTCTGCCACCTCCTCCCCCAGCCTGTACTGACAGTGAGGATTGTGCCAGCCCAGCTGCAGAACCCTGCTCTTGCTCTTGAACCTCATGAGGTCCCCTGGGCACCACCTCTCCAGCTTGTCCAGGTCCCCCTGGATGCCATCTTGTCACTCTGGTGTACAGACAGCACCGCTCAGCTTGGTGTCATCTGCACACTGCTGCTGGTGCCTCAATCTGACCATGTCACTGACAACAATATGAAACAGCAGAGATCCCAGAACAGACTCCTGAGGGACACCACCCTCACAGCACCACAGAATCACCAAGGTTGGAAGAGACCTCAAGGATCATCGAGTCCAAGCTGCCACCACAGACCTCATGACTAGACCATGGCACCAAGTGCCACATCCAATCCCCTCTTGAACACCTCCAGTGATGGTGACTCCACCACCTCCCTGGGCAGCACATCCCAATGACCAATGACTCTCTCTGTGTAGAACTTCTTCCTAACATACAGCCTAAACCTCCCCTGGCACAGCTTGAGACTGTGTCCTCTTGTTCTGGTGCTGCTTGCCTGGGAGAAGAGACCAACCCCCAGCTGGCTACAACCTCCCTTCAGGGAATTGCAGAGAGCAAGAAGGTCTCCCCTGAGCCTCCTCTTCTCCAGGCTAAGCAAGCCCAGCTCCCTCAGCCTCTCCTCCCAGGGCTGTGCTCCAGACCCCTCCCCAGCCTCCTTGCCCTTCTCTGGACACCTTCAAGTCTCTCAATCTCCTTCTGAAACTGAGGGGCCCAGAGCTGGACACAGGACTCAAGCTGTGGCCTAAGCAGTGCTGAGCCCAGGGCACAATCACCTCCCTGCTCCTGCTGGCCACACTCTGCCTGCTGCAGGCCAGGATGCCCTTGGCCTTCTTGGCCCCCTGGGCACACTGCTGGCTCATGTTCAGGCAGCTGTCAATCAGCACCCCCAGGTCCCTCTCTGTTTGGCAGCTCTCAGCCACTCTGACCCCAGCCTGTAGCTCTGCATGGGGTTGCTGTGGCCAAAGTGCAGCCCCTGGCACTTGGACTTGTTGAATGCCATCCTGTTGGCCTCTGCCCATCTGTCCAGTCGGTCGAGGTCCCTCTGCAGAGCCCTTCTGCCCTCTGACTGACCAACCTCTGCTCCCAGCTTGGTGTCAGCTGCAAACTTGCTGATGACTGACTCAGTGCCCTCATCCAGATCATCAGTGAAGATGTTAAAGAGCACAGGGCCCAGCACTGCTCCCTGGGGCACACCACTGGTGCCTGGCTGCCAGCTGGCTGTGGCACCATTCACCACCACTCTCTGGGCTCAGCCTCCAGCCAGTTCCTAACCCAGCACAGAGTGTTGCTGTCCAAGCCACTCACTGCTCCTACACTTGTCCTGGTGTGATGGCAGCAGCAACAAGGAAGCTTAGCAGGCAGGCTGAGCTCTGGAGCAGATTCCTAGCTGGATCAAAGCACAGCAATGCACTGCTGGGAAAGGGGGGAGAACAAACTCAGGGTGGGAGCAATGAGAGCCTTTCCCTCCTTGCCCTCCCCCTCTGCCTTCCCTTAGCACGTTTCCAGTGGTTTTGCAGACAGGCAATTACATGTCTGAGGCCAGCCCTCACAGCTCATGCTTCAGAGCTGACTGCATTTAGCTGCAATTTTCTCTCAGTAATCACAGATTCAGCAGAAATGCAGCTGGGATGCAGCTGGGGTGGAGGTGGGAGCTGAGCTCAGCTGACCACCTAAGCTGGGTTTTGCAGCAGGAGACCTGGAGTCAGACATGGAGTTAGGACCAGAGAATCTCAGAACTGTTTGGCTTGGAAAAGCCCTTTCAGATCATCCAGTTCAACCACTGCCTACCTCTGCCAAGGCTGCTGCTCACCCATGGCCCTCAGCACCACATCTCTGCCCCTTTGAAACACCTCCAGGGATGGGGATTCAGGCACCTCCCTGGGCAGCCTGGGCCAGTCCTTGAGAACCCTTTCAGTGAAGAAGTTTCTTCTAATGTCCAACCTAAACCTCCCCTGGTGCAACTTGAGGCCATTTCCTCTTGTCCTATCACTTGTTACCCGGAAGAAGAGACCAGCACCAATCTCTCCACAACCTCCTTTCAAGGAGCTGTAGAGAGCAATGAGGTCTCCCCTCAGCCTCCTCTTTTTCAGCCCAAACACCCCCAGGTGCCTCAGCTGCTCCTCACCAGCCCTGCTCTCCAGACCAGCTTCCTTGCCCTTCTCTGGACACACTTCAGCAGCTCAATGTCCCTCTTGTAGTGAGTGACCCAAAATGTAACCCAGTATTTGGTGTGTGGCCTCAGCAGTGCTGAGTACAGGGGAAGATCATTTCCCTGGTCCTGCTGGCCACACAGCTGCTCACCCAGGCCAGGCTGCTGGGGGCCTGCTTGGCCACACATTCCTGCACTTCCCTTCAGCTTCATCTCCTAAGCCACAGGAGAGGCCTGAGGCAATGCAGAGCAGATCTAAGTTCTCAGCAGGCAAGGCAGCGTTGTGAGACCACCCCAGCTGACTCTGAGGACACCAAAGCCACTGAGTCTGCTCTCTCAAAGGCTCAGGCAGTGGGGTGAATGACAAAGCCCAGACCCTGAGCCAGCAGAACAGCCAGCTCAGCAGCTCAGCCTTCCCTGCTGGCAGAAGCAATGGCAGAGCCAGCTCCAGCTGCCTGTCCACCTCTGTCAGAGAAGCCCTTCATTCCCCACAGCTAAGGGCACTTGGCCTGAACAGCTTCCACCAGCTCATGGCTGGTAGTTGTGTGGGGCAGGGAGCACTGGGGAGGCCAGGAGTGAGGCAGGAGTGAGCCACAGACTGAGGGAGTCTGGACAGAGGGAGCTGGGGCTGTTCAGTCTGGAGAAGAGAAAGCTCCAAGGAGACCTAATTGTGGCCTTGCAGGATCTGCAGGGGGCCACAAGCAAGCTGGGGAGGGACTTTGGAGGGTGTCAGGGAGGGATAGGACTGGGGGGGATGGAGCAAGACTAGAAGTGGGGAGATTGAGCTTGGCTATGAGGAAGAAGTTGTTCCCCAGGAGGGTGGTGAGAGCCTGGCACAGGTTGCCCAGGGAGGTGGTGGAAGCCTCCTGCCTGGAGGTGTTTGCAGCCAGGCTGGAGGTGGCTGTGAGCAACCTGCTGTGGTGTGAGGTGTCCCTGCCCATGGCAGGGGGTTGGAGCTGGCTGAGCCTTGAGCTCCCTTCCAACCCTGACAGTTCTGTGATTTACCTCTCTGTGGGCCAGGAGTTGCACCTGCAAGGTCTGTAGAACAGTCCCTGCATGGGCAGAGCCTCAGTGGGGGAAGGCAGGAGCTGCACAGGCCGAGGAGAGAGCTGATGATCCAACCCTGGCAGTTCTGTGACTCTATGATTCTGACACTGCTCTGGACTGGGGGCATTTCAGCCCCGGCCTGCAGCTTCCTCTGGAGCATGGAGCAAACTCTGCTGGTCAGAGAGGACAGGAGGCTGGGGCAGAAGAGCTACATGGAGATTTCCACAGGATCACAGAACCATTCAGGTTGGAAAAGACACTCAGGATCACCAAGTCCAACCCATGACCCTACTCTGCAAAGTTCACCCTTTAACCATGTTCCCAAGCACCATCAGGCTTGGGCCCAGAGGCTCTGCTCCAGCAGCAACAGCTGTTCTGGGCAGGTCAGACTGAGAGCAGCACTTCCAAAGGCTGCCCAGGTCAGGTGTGAAGGAACAAAGGAGACAAGGAGAGGAAGAGGCAGGAGTGAAGTGAGCAAACCCTTGGTTTGCAGCAGCCTGCACTCAACTGGCACTGGGGCTTGTCAGAACATCCTGATCTCTCACAAGCACTGCTCAGCACCAGCGTGATGCCAGCCTGGGAGCTTTCTGCAGGGTGTGGGGAAAAGGAAAGGTTGAAACCAGCTCTGCTGCCTCTCCAGTGACAGAATGGCCAGCAGAGAAAACTGACATTGCCTGCAGAGAGAGAGCCCAGAGAGGAAGACTGGGCAGGGAATCAGCCCTGAACCACCATCAAGCACTGCCCTGTCTAACTCACACTTCACAGAATGGGTTGGGTTGGAAGGGACCTCAAGGATCACCCAGTTCCAGCCCATCTGCCCTGGGCAGGGACACCACCTCCCACCAGCCCAGGCTGCTCGAGGCCTCATCCAGCCTGGCCTTCAACACCTCCAGAGAGAGCGCATCCATAAGCTCCTTGGCCAACCTGTTCCAGAGTCTCCCCAGCCTCACTGGAAAGAGTTTCTTCCTCATCTCCAGTCTCAATCTGCCCTCCTCAAGCTTCAATCCATTCCCTCTCCTCCTATCACCACAAGCCCTTGTCAAAAGTCCCTCCCCAGTTTTCTTGTAGGCCCTCTTCAGGTACTAGAAGGCTGCTCTGAGGTCTCCCTGGAGCCTTCTCTTCTCCAGGCTGAAGAGCCCCAACTCTCAGCCTCATTCTTGAGGTCCTCAGGCACTATCGTCTCTGCAGGGCTGCTCCTGGAAGCAGCTCTTTCTGACACAGGCTTTCAGAACAAACCAGACCAAAGCACTCCTGAGGAGCTCCAGCACTGGAGCCTCTCCCCCTCAAGCCCCAGGGGACCTGCTCACACCATACTGCTCTTAACACTTTCCCAGCCCCTACACTGACCACAGAATCAGAGAGTTGTTTTGGTTGGAAAAGACCTCTGAGTCCAACCACTGGCCCAACAGCACCATGGCACATCCCTTCTAGGTGAAGTCCTTTCTTGCCCTCTCTCTGCCTGTCCCTCCTTCTCTGCCAGGGCATCACCAGGGCTTCTCTAAGCTGTCTCTTGCACAGACACTTTTGGTTCCTTCAGCAGCCTGGGCTAGTGGGAGGTGTCCCTGCCCATGGCAGAGAGGTTGGAACTAGATGATCTTTAAGACCCCTTCCAATCCAACCTCTCCTGTGATTCAGCAGCTCCCCAGGGCAGGGTTCCCTGGGCTGGTGACCATTGCAGTCTGCTGCTCAGCTCTCCCCTCGGCCTGTGCAGCTCCTGCCTTCCCCCACTGAGGCTCTGCCCATGCTGGACCAGCAGGGACTGTTCTACAGACCCTACCCTCCTGTCCTCTCTGACCAGCAGAGTTTGCTCCATGCTCCAGAGGAAGCTGCAGGCCTGGGCTGAAATGCCCCCAGTCCAGAGCAGTGTCAGAATCATAGTCACAGAGCTGCCAGGGTTGGATCATCAGCTCTCTCCTCAGTCTGTGCAGCTCCTGCCTTCCCCCACTGAGGCTCTGCCCATGCAGGGACTGTTCTACAGACCTTGCAGGTGCAATTCCTGGCCCACAGAGAGGTAAATCACAGAACTGTCAGGGTTGGAAGGGAGCTCAAGGCTCAGCCAGCTCCAACCCCCTGCCATGGGCAGGGACACCTCACACCACAGCAGGTTGCTCACAGCCACCTCCAGCCTGGCTGCAAACACCTCCAGGCAGGAGGCTTCCACCACCTCCCTGGGCAGCCTGGGCCAGGCTCTCACCACCCTCCTGGGGGACAACTTCTTCCTCACATCCAATCTGAATCTACCCACTTCTAGTTTTGCTCCATCCCCCCCGCCTCTTATCACTCTCTGACACCCTCAAAAGTCCCTCCCCAGCTTTCTTGGAGCCCCCTGCAGATCCTGCAAGGCCACAATTAGGTCTCCTTGGAGCCTTCTCCTCTCCAGACTGAACAGCCCCAGCTCCCTCAGACTGTCTCAAGCCATGAAAAATCAAGATCTGGTTGGTCAGAGATGTGGGGAGGAAAACACAAGAGCCCTGCCCCTTGCTCTGACCACCACCCCACAGCTGCCCCACGGCAGACAGCCTGCAGCACCCTTTGGTGGGGAGGTCTGGTGGCTTCAGCCACGTCCCAGCCGTGCTCTGCTGGTGCTGCTGAGCGCTCCCAAGCTGCCCTTCAGCAGCACAGCCCTTTTCTCAAGCTGCCAGAGCCTTTGTTCTCCTCCAGAATAGCTGCAGACAGAGGCAGGGCAAGGTTGGCCGCGGCGAGCGGCATTGTACTGTCAGGCTAAAGAGAAGCTGATGGGATAATAATTAATTGCTGCCTCCCTGTAATAAAAGGCAAGACAAAGCCAGAGATATAAATAAGAATCATCAAAGGGGGGTCACAGAATAGGAGCTGTGTCTGCATTTTGTGGGCAATTTACAAGCCAAAGGGAGGTTGGGAACCCAAGGACTGAGAGGCAATAAAAGTCCACGGAGCCCTCAGCAAGCCGTGGCAGCGTCTGGCTGAGCTGCCTTGTTAGCAGCCCGAGGAATAAATCCCCTCAGCACCTTTGTGGCTTAAGGAGCTGGAAAGGGGAAGGGGAGAGAAAGAAAAGGAGGCTTAAGTGGGAGTGACCCCCAGCTCACTCAGACCCCAACAGCAGGGAGGTGCCCTCGGAGAGAATAGAAGAGACAGAAGGCACCCAGCTAAGCTCCGAGGGGCAACAGGCTGCTAGCAAGTGCTGCCAGCCTGAAATTATGGTCTGGAGAGCTCTGGCCGGCCAGGGCTGCTTTAATGGAGCCTGGTTTAACTCTCTTTGTATCAGGGGGGCTCATTTCCCTATGGCCTGCACAAAAGCCAACCCTGCCCTGCCCCAGAACCCACCAAAGCCCAGCTGCCTGGCCCTGCTCCACGGCTGTTGCCGTGGCTGTCGCCTGCCAGCCCGGGGGGAAGAAGTGTTAAGAAGGCAGAGGCAGAGCTGAAAGGGCCCTGACAGAGCCCCAACCCCGTGGGCAGCTGCAGCCTGGGGACAGCAGGCAGAGCAATCCTCCCCTGTGGCTGTGGAAGAGCGGACTGGATATAAAAAGGGCTGGATGTGAAGGGAGGGGAGGGAGCAGTCTGATGCCTTGGACTCGGCTCCTGCTTAATGCCTAACTCTCACTGAAGTCACCCAGGCACCTGCCTAAAACCCCTGACAGCAGCAGCAGCCAGTGCCATGACACAGCCCTGTGCCCAGCAGCCTGCCCTGCTCCCCACTTTGGGGAGCATTTGGTGCACCTCAGCCTCAGGGGCAGAACAACTGCAAGAAAACGACCAGGGGCTGCTGTAAAAGAGGGACAGGAGCAGCCCTCACAGCCACCTGGGCCACAGTGCTGCTAGCACAGGCCTCTTCTCCAGGGAAAAAGGGGCTGCTGTGCACTCAGCTCATCTCCTTGCTGCCAGCAGTCCCACCACAGAGCACAGAGACTCCCCTCCTCCATTCCCTGAAGCAAATGGAGAGGCTGGGAAGAGAGGGAACACAGCGAGGCACATCCCCTGCTGCTGTGCTGAAAGCTCACCTCAAGTGGCTGAACAGAAGCAGCCAGGCTGGAAGAGAGCTCCAAGAGCATCAAATCCAACCAATCACCCAACCCTGACCAATCAACCAGACCAAGGCACTAAGTGCCTCATCCAGGCTCTTCTTAAGCACCTCCAGGGATGGGGACTCCACCACCTCCCTGGGCAGCACAGCCCAAGGGCCAATCTCTCTGTCTGCAAAGAACTTCTTTCTAAGATCAAGCCTAAACCTCCCCTGGCACAGCTTGAGACTGTGTCCTCTTGTTCTGGGGCTGCTTGCCTGCCTGGCAGAAGAGACCAACCCCTTCCTGGCTACAACCTCCCTGCAGGGAGTTGCAGAGAGCAAGAAGGTCTCCCCTGAGCCTCCTCTTCTGCAGGCTAAGCAACCCCAGCTCCTTCAGCCTCTCCTCCCAGGGCTGTGCTCCACACCCCTCCCCAGCCTCCTTGCCCTTCTCTGGACACCTTCAAGTCTCTCAATGTCCTTCTGACACCGAGGAGCCCAGAGCTGGACACAGGACTCAAGCTGTGGCCTGACCAGCGCTGAGCACAGGGCAGAGTGACCTCCCTGCAGGAAGCAGTGATCCCACAGCCCAGCCCCAGCCTGGCCATGCTCTGGGGTTTGGTTTTTCTTTTCTTTCTCCCTCCCTCCCTTTTACAAATTCTCCTGACAGGTTTCTGCTCTGGCTAAAGTCAGGGTAAAGGAACAGCAGCTCATTGAAATGAGCTGGCAGTGCACAATGTGTGTGTGATCCCAGAAGCACAGACAATCCTCCTCCCCAAAAGGACAGATAAGTCCTCAACTAAACAATAACTTCCTCAAAGCAGCAGGCAAAGGCTTTCTTCCACCCTTTACCTCAACAACAAGCAAACCAACTCCCTTTCCCCTGTGCCTTCCTCCCCAGTAGCAAAGCCAGCTGGAGAGCAGAAGATCTCCTCCCCACCTGCTGCAGGCAGGGCTCTGCATTACTCACAGAATCATAGAATGCTTTGGGTTGGAAGGGACCTTCAAGATCATCTGGTTCCTACCCCCTGCCATGGGCAGGGACCCCTCCCCCCAGCCCAGGCTGCTCAAGGCCTCATCCAGCCTGGCCTCCAACACCTCCAGGCAGGAGGCAGCCACAGCCTCCCTGGGCAGCCTGTGCCAGAGTCTCCCCAGCCTCACTTCAAACAATTTCTTCCTCATCCCAGTCTCAGTCTCTCCTCTCCCAGCTCAAAGCCATTGCTTTTCATCCTTCTCTCCCAGCCCTTGTCCAAAGTCCCTCCCCAGCTCTCCTGGAGCCCTTCAGGCACTGCAAGGCTGCTCCGAGGTCTCCCTGGAGCCTTCTCTTCTGCAGGCTGAACAGCCCCAACTCTCTCAGCCTGTCCTCATAGGGGAGGTTCTGCAGCCTCTGATCATCTCTGTGGCCTCCTCTGGAGCCTCTCCAGCAGCTCCAGGTCCTTCTTGTGCTGGGGGCACCAGAACTGGCAGCAATGCAGAGGGGCAGAATCCCCTTCCTGTCCTGCTGCTCTCCCTGCTTCGGATGCAGCCCAGCCCAGAGCTCAGGGTGATGCCTTCCAGCAGGAGCTGGGGCCTGGTGGGTGGTCAGCAGAGGAGGACAATCCTCACAGATCACTCCTTGCACTGTGTCCTCCTTGCATCCTGGGTTTGTCAGCAAACAGAGATGATGTGCCCCTATCTGATCCTGCAGGCAGCAGAGCTCTTCCCAGCCCTGGTCTGCTACAACTTGGCTTCTGTGTGAGCAACAGAACCACTCCTGGGTTGGTTGGCATTAGAGACCAAGGACTGGACTGAAAGGGAGCAGCTGGGTCTGCTGGAGCTAGGGAGCACCTGCAGTTTACCAGGCATCAGTTGATCAGCTCTCTGTGGTCTAACCAGCAAGAGAGCTGAGCACATGCAGAGCAAACGCTGATGTCCCTGCCCCCTGGTGAGAATGATCCAAGTGTCCTGCTCTGAGCCAGAGCAGAGCCACTGCTGCTCAGGGCTGGCACTGCCCAGCTCAGCCTCTGCTCACTCAGGCACCTGCTGAACCTCAGGGCAGCTTGGCACAGCCAGGGGCTGCTCCTGGCAGGGAGAAGCTCTTGGGGAGAGTCACTGCCAAGGCCTGGCACCAGGGAACTACAGGCCAGTTGGTCTCACCTCTGTGCCTGGAAAGACCATGGAGCAGATCCTCCTGGAGTCACTACTTGCTCAAAAGAATAGTGAAGAGGTGATTGGGAACAGTCAGCATGGCTTTGCCAAGGGCAAATCCTGCCTGACCAACCTGGTGGCCTTCTATGAGCAGGTGACAACATCAATAGCTGAGGGGAGAGCAACTGCTGTCGTTTGCCTGGGCCTGAGCACAGCCTTCGACACTGTCCCGCACCACAGCCTGGGCTCCAGGCTGGTGACACATGGGTTTGATGGGTGGACCACTAGATGGATAAGGAACTGGCTTGATGGCCACACCCAAGGAGTGGCTGTCAATGGCTCCATGTCCCAGGGGAGGCCAGGGACAAGCAGAGTCCCTCAGGGGTCAGTCCTGGCACCAGGCTTGTTCAACATCTCTGTGGGTGCCATGGACAGTGGCACTGAGTGCACCCTCAGCAGGGTTGCTGCTGACACCAAGCTGTGTGGGGCAGCAGACAGCTGGAGGGAAGGGATCCATCCAGAGGGAGCTGGACAGGCTGGAGAGGTGGGCACAAGCCAACCTCAGGAGGTTCAACAAGACCAAGGGCAGGGTCCTGCAGCTGGGTGGAGGCAACCCCAGGCACAAATCCAGGCTGGGCAGGGACTGGCTGGAAAGCAGCCCTGAGGAGAGAGCCTTGGGGGTGCTGGGGGAGGAGAAGCTCACCAGGAGCTCTCAGTGTGCACTTGCAGCCCAGAAAGCCAACCAGAGCCTGGGCTGCAGCAGGAGAAGTGTGGCCAGCAGGGCAAGGGAGGTGATCCTCCCCCTCTGCTCAGCTCTGGGGAGACCCCACCTGGAGTCCTGCCTCCAGTTCTGGAGCCCCTATGACAAGAGGGATGTGGAGGTGCTGGAAGGTGTCCAGAGAAGGGCCACAAGGATGATCAGAGGGCTGGAGCACCTCTCCTATGAGGACAGACTGAAGGAGTTGGGGCTGTTCAGTCTGCAGAAGAGAAGGCTCTGAGGTGACCTCATTGTGGCCTTCCAGTATCTGAAAGGGGCCTATAGGAAGGCTGGGGAGGGACTGCTCAGGATCTGAGGCAGTGATAGGACTAGGGGGAATGGAATGAAGCTGGAGGTGGGGAGATTGAGGCTGGAGGGGAGGAGGAAGTTCTTCCCCAGGAGAGTGGTGAAGCCCTGGAATGGGTTGTGCAGGGAGGTGGTTGGGGCCCTGTCCCTGGAGGTGTTTAAGGCCAGGCTGGCTGAGGCTCTGGGCAGCCTGATCTAGTGTGGGGTGTCCCTGCCCATGGCAGGGGGGTTGGAACTGGATGATCCTTGTGGTCCCTTCCAACCCTGAATGAAACTATGAAACTATGAAACTATGAGACTTGCTCCTGGGCACACCAAGGGCACTGCCACAGCTTCTGCCACACCTTGTGGGGCAGGAGGGCAGAGGTGGCACCTGCAGGGAGGAGCAGACAGGACAGGGGAGCCTCAACTGCCCACCAAGGGATTGCAGCCCATGGATGGCATCTTCAGGAGCAAGCTGAGGGATGCCCAGGCTCAAGCCTCCTCTTCACTGCCTGCTGTCCCAGCAGCACTCTGTGCCTTCTGCCTTCCATCCCTGTGTGCCTGAAGCCAGTTCCAGCATCCAGCTGCTGAATCCAGTCCCCATCTGCTGCTGAGTCCAGTCTGGGCCTTGCCCAGGGCCTGCCCCCAGCAGCAGTGGTGCCAGAGGTGCCCTCACTGCCAGCAGGGGCTGGGTTCCATGTTGGTTTGTGTCTCTGTGTCTCTATCCCATGGCATTGTTCTCTCCTTCCCAGCTGGACAGAGTTCCTTTCCCACCCCAGCAGTCCCTCTCCCTTCTTCCCTTTCTCCTCCCTGTGGGGAGCAGAGGGCTTCATGGAGAGCCTCTGGCTGCCTGGCCAGCCCAGCCCTGGCAGGTGCCACCAAGGATGTGGGGGCAGGAGGCTCAGAGCAGAGCAGCAGCCCTGCCCTGGCTCAGAAGCAGCCAGGCAGGATGAAGTGGAGCAGCAGCAGGGCTGCAGGAGGCTCTGTCACGCCGCAGGGGCTCTGCTCTCGGTGCTGCGGCAGAGCAGGTCTGTGGCAGCCCCTGCAGCTGCGGGGGAGAGACAGGCAGACAGACAGACACTCACTCACTGTCTGTCCTTGGCTTCCCGTGGAGAGCTGCTCCAGGGAGTAGGAGGGATCTGAAAAACACCCAAATGTTTGTGGGGGTTGCCACCAGATCTCCCTGGGGCTTGCAAGCAGCCCTGTGGGCAGGGAGAAGGGATGGAGGTGCCAAGAGATGCCAGCTCAGCTGCAGCACTGCCAGCCCCCAGGCTCTGCCAGTGTCCCACTGCAGGAGCCCAGCCCTGCAACACTGCTGATGGCTCCTGACTCCCACTTGGTCCATCTCCAGCTGCCTCTTTCCATCCTCTAGGTGTGTGACAGCACTTTGCTGCTGCCTGCCTGTCCCTGGCTGGGAGGGAAGGCAGGAGGAGCTGGGGTAAAGAATGAGCAGGGACACCACTGGTGTTTCCAGCTCACATCCACAGACCCCAGAGGTTTTAGAGGACAGCCACAGCCCAGCCTGCTCCTCCCATCCAGAGTTATGTCAAACACACCTCAGCCAAGGCCATCTTCAGAGGGACTCACCTCATGCCTCTGTACTGCCAGCTGATGCCACAGAGCCACAGGGCAAAGGCATCCTGGCCCCATAAAGCCACTGGAGACTGCAGCTTGATGAGAAGGGCTGTGGCAAGCCCCAGACCCTCACCCCAGGAGCACTCCAGGCTGAAATCACTCTCTGCATCATGAAACCCCTTAGGACAGTCTTCTCAGCAGGGCCTGTTGTGACAGGCCAGCTTCAGCTGAAAGAGGGAGGTGCAGGCTGGAGAGAAGGGAGAATTTCTTTCTGATGAGGGTGGTGAGAGCCTGTCCCAGGCTGCCCAGAGAGGTGGGAGATGCTCCATCCCTGGCACCATTGCAGGTCAGGTTGCCTAAGGGTCTGAGCAACCTGCTCTAGCTGCAGCTGTCCCTGCTGGTGCATGGGGTTGGATGAGATCATCTTTAAAGGTCCTTTCCAGCCCCAAACATTCCAATTGTATGACTCTGTGAACCCTGGAAGTGGGGAAGAGCACTTAGCCTGGGCCTTGGGTATTTGACATCCAGCCTGGCCTTCAAAACCTCCAGGCATGAGGCTTCCACCACCTCCCTGGGCAGCCTGTGCCAGGCTCTCGCCACCCCCATGGGGAACAACTTCTTCCTCACAGCCAATCTCAATCTCCCCACTTCTAGTTTTGCTCCATCCCCCCCAGTCCTATCCCTCCCTGACACCCTCAGAAGTCCCTCCCCAGCTTTCTTGGAGCCCCCTTCAGATCCTGCAAGGCCACAAGGAGGTCTCCTTGGAGCCTTCTCCTCTCCAGCCTGCACAGCCCCAGCTCCCTCAGTCTGTGCTCACAGCAGAGCAGCTCCAGCCCTCTGCTCCTCCTCCTGGCCCTGCTCTGGACACCTTCCAGCCCCTCCAGATCCTTCCTGGCACAGAGGCTCCAGAACTGGCCCCAGAGCTCCAGCTGTGGTCTCAGCAGAGTGGAGCAGAGGGGCAGAATCCCCTCCCTGCCCTGCTGGCCACACTTCTCTTGCTGCAGCCCAGGATCAGCCAGATGCAGCTATGGCCTGGACCTTGAACCTTCTGCCTTTGCTGTATCTGCACCACCTGGCCTCCCATGCTGCTCAGGAGGCAGCACAGAGATCCTGCATGGCTCTGAGCATGCTCACATCCAGTATCAACAGCAGCTGGAGCTTTCTTACCACCAAGTGAAAAAGTCCACCTGGGCCTGGAGTAGAGCTTCAGATTAGTTTGCTAATTAGTAGTCAAGCTCATCAGTGATAGGATGTGTGAAGTGCAAGCAAGAGGTACTTTGAAGCTTAGAATCAGAGAATGGTTTGGGTTGGAAAAGGCCTCTCAGGTCACCCAGCCCAACCAGCAACCCAACCCCCCCATGGCCACCAAACCCTGGCCCCAGGTGCCATGGCCACAGCTTTCTGGAGCACCTCCAGGGCTGGGGACTCCACCACCTCCCTGGGCAGCCTCTGCCAGTCCCTGACCACTCTTGCAGCAAAGATTTTTCTCCTCCTCTCCAACCTAACCCTTCCCTGCCACAATTTCAGACCATTGCCTCTCTTTCTATCACCTGAGACTGGGGATCAGAGCCCAACCCCCACCTCACTGCAGCCTCCTCTCAGGGAGCTGGAGAGAGCAATGAGGTCTCCCTCAGCCTCAGCTGAACCCCCCCAGCTCCCTCAGCTGCTCCTCCCCAGCCCTGCTCTCCAGACCCTTCCCCAGCTTTGCTGCCCTTCTCTGGCTCTGCTCCAGTCCCAGAATGTCCTTCTGGGAGTGAGGAGCCCAAAACTGAACCCAGGACTCAAGGTGTGGCCTCCCCAGTGCTGAGCACAGGGCACAATCTCTTCCCTGCTCCTGTTAGCCACACCATTGCTGATCCAGGCCAGGATGCTGGTGGCCTTCTTGGCCACCTGAGCTCAATGCTGGCTCTTCCATCCTTGTGTCCTTGGATCCTGGATGACATGGCACAAGGAACCAAGTGACTACAGCCATGGTTTGTGGCTTCCCATGCAGCCCTGCTGCAGCCCTGCCTTCATGCTTTGCACTCCCAAATCTGCTGTCCTGTTGTAGGCTTTGCCAAGTTATTTGGCAGGACACAGCTGGGTGAGAACTCCTGGATGTGAAATAAAAACACATCAGGGATCCAGCTGGGGAATAGAATAGAATAGAATAGAATAGAATAGAATAGAATAGAATAGACCAGACCAGGTTGGAAGAGACCTTCAAGATCATTGCATCCAACCCATCAACCAATCCAACACCACCTACACAACTAACCCATGGCACCAAGCACCCCATCAAGTCTCCTCCTGAACACCTCCAGTGATGGTGACTCCACCACCTCCCCAGGCAGCCCATTCCCATGGGCAATCACTCTCTCTGTGTAGAACTTCTTCCTAACCTCCAGCCTAAACCTCCCCTGGCACAGCCTGAGACTCTGTCCTCTTGTTCTGGGGCTGGCTGCCTGGGAGAAGAGACCAACCTCTGCCTGTCTACAACCTCCCTTCAGGTAGTTGCAGAGAGCAATAAGGTCACCCCTGAGCCTCCTCTTCTCCAGGCTAAGCAACCCCAGCTCCCTCAGCCTCTCCTCCCAGGGCTGTGCTCCAGACCCCTCCCCAGCCTCCTTGCCCTTCTCTGGACACCTTCCAGCAAGTCAACCTCCTTCCTAAACTGAGGGGCCCAGAACTGGACACAGGACCCAAGGTGTGGCCTAACCAGTGCAGTGTACAGGGGCACAATCACCTCCCTGCTCCTGCTGGCCACACTCTTCCTGCTCCAGGCCAGGATGCCCTTGGCCCTCCTGGCTGCCTGGGCACACTGCTGGCTCATGTTCAGCCTGCCATCAACCATCACCCCCAGGTCCCTCTCTGCCTGGCTGCTCTCAGCCACTCTGACCCCAGCCTGTAGCACTGCCTGGGGTTGTTGTGGCCAAAGTGCAGCCCCTGGCACTTGGATGTGTTCAATCTCCTGCCCTTGGCCTCTGACCATCTGTCCAGCCTGTCCAGGTCCCTCTGCAGAGCCTCTCTGCCCTCCAGCAGATCAACTCCTGCCCCCAGCTTGGTGTCAGCTGCAAACTTGCTGATGACTGACTCAATGCCCTCATCCAGATCATCAATGAAGATGGTAAAGAGCACAGGGCCCAGCACTGCTCCCTGGGGCACACCACTGGTGCCTGGCTGCCAGCTGGCTGTGGCACCATTCACCACCACTCTCTGGGCTCAGCCTCCAGCCACTTCCTAACCCAATGCAGTGTGCTCCCATCCCAGCCAGGGGCTGACAGCTTGGATTAAAACACACACACAAGGGGGTCCAGCCCACTCCAAGGGCTGGCCAGGCTCTTGGACCATAGAATGCAGCAGGTTGGAAGGGATCCTGCAGCAAGCAGGGACATGCCCAGCTAGATCAGCTTGCTCAGAAGTCTATCGAGCCTGACCTCCACCACCTCTCAGGGCAGCCTGTTCCATTGCCTCCCCAGCCTCACTGTGCAGAACCTCCTCCTGATGTCCAACCTAAATCTGCCCTGCTCCAGTTTCAAACCATTTCTCCTCATCCTAGCCCCACAGCCCCTTCTGAACAGTCCCTCCCTAGCCCTCCTGTGGGTCTCCTTCAGGTACTGGAAGGCTGCTCTAAGGTCTCTTCTCTTCTCCAGTCTGAACAGCCCCAACTCTCTGAGCCTGGCCCCACAGGGGAGGTTCTCCAGCCCTCTGATCATCTTGGTGGCCTCCTCTGGAGCCTCTCCAGCAGCTCCAGGTCCTTCTTGTGCTGGGGGCAGCAGAACTGGAGGCAGTGCTGCAGGTGGGGTCTCAATAGAGCCTCAGCAGAGCAGAACAGATGAGGATTCCCTCTTACCTGTTGTACTTTGTCAGGACCCACAGAAAATCAGCTCTGACAACCCCCCCCTTTGAGTGCCCCATGCCAGGCTCAACTCCCTGTGAAAGGAGTCAGGCATCCAGGACTGCAGCAGCCTCTACCTGCTCTACCAGCTCCAGGTCCTTCCTGTTTTGAGGACTCCAGAGCCGAGCACAGCACTGCAGGTAAGGTCTCACCAGAAGAGAGCTGAGCCTTGTGAGAAGCTGCAGAATGTGATACAAGAGTTGGTGGCATTCAAACTGCTTGGGACCAGAGCTGGGCTTGGGCTAGGCAGTGCTTCCAGCACATGCTGCTCAGAGACACCAGGCCCCTGCTGCCCAGACAGTGATACAGTAGCACAGTGTCACTAAGGTCGGAAGAGACCTCAAGGATCATCGAGTCCAAGCTGTCACCACAGACCTCATGACTAGACCATGGCACCAAGGGCCACATCCAATCCCCTCTGGAACACCTCCAGGGATGGGGACTCCACCACCTCCCTGGGCAGCACAGCCCAATGGCTAACAACTCTCTCTGGGAAGAACTTTCTCCTCACCTCGAGTCTAAACCTCCCCTGGCACAGCTTGAGACTGTGTCCTCTTGTTCTGGGGCTGCTTGCCTGCCTGGCAGAAGAGACCAACCCCCAGCTGGCTACAACCTCCCTGCAGGGAGTTGTAGAGGGCAATGAGGTCTCCCCTGAGCCTCCTCTTCTGCAGGCTAAGCAAGCCCAGCTCCCTCAGCCTCTCCTCACAGGGCTGTGCCCCAGACCCCTCCCCAGCCTCCTTGCCCTTCTCTGGACACCTTCAAGTCTCTCAATCTCCTTCTGAAACTGAGGAGCCCAGAGCTGGACACAGGACTCAAGCTGTGGCCTAAGCAGTGCTGAGCCCAGGGCACAATCACCTCCCTGCTCCTGCTGGCCACACTCTGCCTGCTGCAGGCCAGGATGCCCTTGGCCTTCTTGGCCCCCTGGGCACACTGCTGGCTCACTTTAGGCAGCTGTCAATCAGCACGCCCAGGTCCCTCTCTGTTTGGGAGCTCTCCAGCCAGTGATACAGTTGTCTGCACCTCCAGATCCATCAAGGGAAGGAAGAGCAGGAGCCAAAGCCTACAGCATGGCTGTGATGATGGAAACCAGGCAGCAGCAGCGCTCCCTGCCCTAGGACTCTCAGAAGAGAAAAGACTCCATGCAGCAGAGCTCCCACTGGGCTGAGCTCCTGCAGGCAAGGGAGGGCTGGCTCAGGACTAAGCAGGTATACTAAAACTCTCCCTCAGAGCTTTCCCAGGACCTGCTGGCCGCAGATCTTGCATGAATGCTCCACTTGACTCCCCAAGGTCTGTCCCAGCCCCAGGTGATGGGGGACTGGCCCGCAATGGAGTGCAGAAGGCCATGTTCTTGAACGCCCCCCTTTAGGCTGATCAGCTTTACCTGCTGCAGCCAGGAAGCAGCTCAGAGACAGCAGCAGCATTCTAAGAGGTTGTTCAAGGGCAGGATGGCAGAGAGCTGCAAGGTCCTGAGGGGACCTGTCTGCTCCAGACCTGCAAGCCCTGAGCTAGCACTTGCAGAGCAGCCCTGGGCTTCTGCAGTGGCTTCTCTGTGCTGCACAGGGCTTTGCTTCCTGCACAGAGGGTTTGTTTCACAGCTGCAGTGTGTCTCTGGGGCTGTGCCTCAAGGTGACATTGCTTCCTGGCCACAGAGCTGTGAACTGGTCAAGAAGAACAAGGCAAAGGGAGCTCACAGTGACAGAGCCCTGGAGCAGGCTGCCCAGGGAAGTTGTGGAGTCTAACTTACCTGGACACATTCAAACCCCACCTGGATGCATTCCTGTGTGGCCTACCCTAAGTGATCCTGCTTTGGCAGGGGGTTGGACTGGATGATCTCTGGATGTACTGTGACACTGTAATGCAACCCTCTGGGGTGGCAGAGATGGACAAACCTCATCAGACCGAGGCCTGGGTGCTCCATAAACCTGGGCCAGCATGGTGGAAGCACAGAGCCACATGGATCAGAGCTCTGCTGCCAGGAGGACTGTGGGACTGGAGGCACCCTAGTCACCCAAGAGAAGCTTCAAGTCACACTGACTCTGGGGCCACTGCTGTAGGGTCTAGGGCAAACCTTGTGGGGATGAGAGCCTGGGGCTGGCTTGGTGGCTGCTTGCACAGCAGAGGTCATGGCTGTGGCTCAGCAGGGCTGTTTGTTCTCTGGCTCACTGCACTGAAGGGAGGCTGGTCCCAGCCCAAGGTGCATGGCCCAACGTCAGCTTCAGAGCGAGCTGTGGGGAAGCAGGCTGAGCTCCCCCACTGCACAAACCAACACTGACACCCTTCCCTGCTGGCTTCTCTTGTGGGACACTTCAAAGGCTCCAGGCATCCACAAGGCAGATGGAGTCACTGAATGCCCTCCATGAAGGAGAAGTCACAAAGCAGCAGTGAGACCTGGCAGGTCCATCACAGCCATCCCCAGGCGCTGGACCCCAGGCAGGCTGCTAAGGCGCTGCTCGCTTCCCAGCCTGCAAGGAAAAGCCTGCAGTACCCCAGGGCCAGGGCTGATGAGCAGAGCCATAAATCAAGCAGTTTACAAGACCAGCAATTAGGAAACAAGCTGACAGAAGGGAGAGCTCTGTCAGTAATAAAGCAGACACACCACAGGAGCTGCTGAGTGCTCAGAGCAGCCAGGGACACTCAGAGTCCTCACCGCGCTCTCATTTTTCCAGTCATTTGCTGCCTTTTTCCTCTCTCTTTGCTTCCCTCCATTTCCTCCTGCTCCCCTCCCAGCTCTCCCTCTGTTCTCTTTGGAGAAGCCTCTTCTTGCAGGGAATGCAGGAACACACCTGCTGAGCAAATGGATTCAGCAGCTGCTGCCCAGGAGCAGAAGCAGGTGCTGGGTCGCAGCAGCCATGGGCAAGGAGAGCCCTGTGGGAGGGCAGAGGGGTGGAGGAAGCAGCCTGCTGCTCCCCAGCCAAGCCCTTGGCAGGGAAACAGCCCTGGAGGTGCCAGGACAGTGTTCCTGCGGGTCTAAGAGGCACTGGGCAAAGCTGCTCAAGTAAGGAAGGGCTGGGATGACTCTGACCACCTAAGCTCTCTTCTGCCCTCATCACCTCCTCTGATCTCTTTTCTCTGACCAGTCAGATCCAGCTCCCTTGACTCTGACAGCAACTTCCAACACTCTTCACAGTATGGTAGGGGTTGGAAGGGACCTCTGGAGATCACCAAGCCCCATGGCAGTGCCAAGGCAGGGTCACCTACAGCAGGTCACACAGGAACACATCCAGGTGGGTTTGGAATGGAGACTCCACAGCCTCTCTGGGCAGCCTGCTCCAGGGCTCTCTTAAAGAAGTTCCTCCTCATGTTTCTTCAGTCTGTCCTGTCCCTGGGTGCCACTGAACTGGTCCCATCCTCCTGACACCCACCATACATGGAATCACAGAATCAGCTCTGTTGGAAGAGACCTCCAAAACCATCCAGCACAACCCAGTTCACCCAGCAGTGCCAGCTCACCACGCAACCACAGCACCACATCCACACAGCTTTGAGACCCATCCTGGGATGGGGACTCCTCCACTGCCTTGGGCAGCCTGCTCCAGGGCTTGGCAACCCTTGCAGGGGAAAAAGTTGTTCCTTGTGTCCACCCTAAACCTCCCCTGGCACAACTTGAGGCCATTTCCTCTTGTCTTAACTCTTGTTCCTCATTGTTCTTCTCCTTCACTGGAAATCCTGCCTTTGCTTTCCTCCCTCAAAATGATCTCCTGGAGTGGTCACTGGGTGATCAAAGGGGTTCAGACCCACTGCTGGTCCTGCTCCCACATGCAGCTCTGCAGCATGCTGTCCTCACACAACCCTTCCAGAGGAGGGAGGCTGCTGCAGAGCTCTGTGCAGCCTGGGACAGAGTCAGGCCTGAGCAGCTGCTCTCCACAGGCAGCACAGGCACAGGGATTTAACCAGAGCCTCCTGCCCAGTGCACTACCACATCCCCAGGGCATCTGAAGGACACTGAACGATTAGAGCAGGTCCAGAGAAGGTTCTGCTGAGAGCACACCTGCAGCACTGCCTCCAGTTCTGGTGCCCCTATCACAAGGAAGACCATGGAGCTGTTGGAGAGGGTCCAGAGGAGGCCACACAGATGATCAGAGGGCTGCTCCCTATGGGGACAGGCTGAGAGAGTTGGGGCTGCTCAGCCTGGAGAAGAGAAGACTCCAGAGAGACCTTAGAGCAGCCTTGCAATACCTGAAGGGGCTCCAGGAGAGCTGGGGAGGGACTTTGGACAAGGGCTGGGAAGTGTGAGGACAAGGGACAATGGCTTTGAGCTGGGAGAGGGGAGACTGAGACTGGAGGTGAGGAAGAAATTCTTGCCAGTGAGGCTGGGGAGACTCTGGCACAGGCTGCCCAGGGAGGCTGTGGCTGCCTCCTGCCTGGAGGTGTTGAAGGCCAGGCTGGATGAGGCCTTGAGCAGCCTGGGCTGGGGGGAGGGGTCCCTGCCCATGGCAGGGGTTTGGAACTGGCTGATCTCGAAGGTCCCTTCCAACCCAACCCAACCCATCCTGTGGATCTCCCTCTGTGAATGCTGTGCCCAGAGGTGTGGGGTGGCTGTGGCCAGCAGAGGTGAGGCAGTGAGGCTGGGCAGGGCCTGGGGGCTCTGCTGCACTGAGGAGCAGAGGGAAGAGAGGAGTTCCCAGCCCCCCTTCTGCTGAAGGAGGGTCAGCAGCAGGGCTTTTCCCACCCAGATGTCGGCAAGCCACTGGCAGCAGTCACATTTTGCTCATGCAAGGCCTCTCCCAGGCCAGCCAGCCACAGGTTTCATACCCACAGAGGCTGGGCAGTTCCTGAACTATCATTCCTCACAACAAAGGTTCTTTTTCATTTGATGAGAGGTCAGATCCCAACAGGCTCTGTGTGTGGCTTGTAGAAGCGTGCCCTCAGGAACCCAAATCCCTTACCTTGGTTTCAGAGTCATGCAAGGGGCAGCCCTGGCCAGCAGGTCAACATAACAGAGCATCTGTGGAGCTCTGCTGCTGCTCACCACCTCAGAGTCCTGCAAGTTTTCATAGGTGGGTGTCTCCTGCTGCACCCTCAACACCTTCTTAGCCATCTGTCTTATACAGTAAGGAGGAACACAGAAAGATAGGATCAGTTTGGTTGGAAAAGCCCTTTGGAATCAAGCCCAACCATCATCTAACCCTGCCAGAGCTGCTGCAAAACCACAGCCCTCAGCACCACATCTCTGCAGCTCTGAGACACCTCCAGGGATGAGGATTCAAGCACCCCCCATGGCAGCCTGTGCCAGGGGCTGAGAACCCTTTCAGTGAAGACATTTCTTCTCATGTCCAACCTAAACCTCCCCTGGTACAACCTGAGGCCATTTCCTCTCATCCTATCACTTCTTTCCTGGGAGAAGAGACCAACCACCCCTGGCTCCAACATCACAGGATCTTAGAACTGTCAGGGTTGGAAGGGAGCTCCAGGCTCAGCCAGCTCCAACCCCCTGCCATGGGCAGGGACACCTCACACCACAGCAGCTTGCTCACAGCCACCTCCAGCCTGGCTGCAAACACCTCCAGGCAGGAGGCTTCCACCACCTCCCTGGGCAGCCTGGGCCAGGCTCTCACCACCCTCCTGGCCAACAACTTCTTCCTCACAGCCAATCTCAATCTCCCCACTTCTAGTTTTGCTCCATCCCCCCCACTCCTATCCCTCCCTGACACCCTCAAAAGTCCCTCCCCAGCTTTCTTGCAGCCCACTGCAGATCCTGGAAGCCACCAGAAGGTCTCCTGGGAGCCTTCTCCTCTCCAGCCTGCACAACCCCAACTCCCTCAGTCTGTGCTCACAGCAGAGCAGCTCCAGCCCTCTGCTCAAACTCCTGGCCCTGCTCTGGACACCTTCCAGCCCCTCCAGATCCTTCCTGGCACAGAGGCTCCAGAGCTGGCCCCAGAGCTCCAGCTGTGGTCTCAGCAGAGTGGAGCAGAGGGGCAGAATCCCCTCCCTGCCCTGCTGGCCACACTTCTCTTGCTGCAGCCCAGGCTCTGCTTGGCTCTCTGGGCTGCAAGTGCTCCCTGCTGGCTCCTGCTGAGCTTCTCCTCCCCCAGCACCCCCAAGGCCTTTTCTCCAGGGCTGCTCTCCAGCCAGTCCCTGCCCAGCCTATAGCAGTGCCTGGGATTGCCCTGCCCCAGCTGCAGGACCTTGCCCTTGGTCTTGTTGAACCTCATGAGGTTGCCCTGGGCTCAGCTCTGCAGCCTGTCCAGGTCCCTCTGGATGGATCCCTTCCCTCCAGCTGTCTGCTGCCCCACACAGCTTGGTGTCATCAGCAAACCTGCTGAAATCTCCTCTCAGGGAGCTGTAGAGATCAATGAGGTCTCCCTCAGCCTTCCCTTCTCCAGGCTGAGCACCCCCAGCTCCCTCAGCTGCTCCTCCCCAGCCCTATTCTCCAGACCCTTCCCCAGCTTTGTTGCCCTTTTCTGCACTGGCTCCAAGCACCTCAATGTCCATCTTGTACTCAGGGCCCCAAACCCAGTGCTCAGCATGAGGGCAGAGCAACTGCTGGCACTTCAGCCCTGGCTTTATCTCCCCAGAAAGGACACAGAGGCTTCCCTGGGCACCAGGTAGGCTCTGGAGTGGCACAGGAAGGAAATTCCAGCCGCCTGGATTTGCCCTGCTCTGGGAAGGTCAGAGCTCCACAACAAGCCATATGTTCCACCTGGGCTTCCCAGACTTGCCTGCAAGGAATCAAGCCAGGGGGGAGGTTAAGTGATGGCCACTGGAACAGAGCCTCCCCTCGGCTTTCACCCTAACGAGGCACCGAGAGGCAGTGCCGGAAGGCCGCCGCGCTGCCACTAACGCATGGGGGGTGGGCAATTCATTAGTGGCCTGTTGGGCTCTCAGCACCTCTCACCCAACAGCCAGGCTCTCCAGATTGACACCAAGGGGGTTTGATGGAAGCACAGCAGTTTCCCCACCGTGGCCCTCAGCAGAGGAGCAGCAGTTGGTGCAGGCTCTTCGTTGGCAGTCCGCTCACACGGCCGCTGCTCGGCGCCGAGCCCTGCAGGTGCAGCGCTGCACGGGAAGGAACCTGCCTGCAGAATACAGGAGTGAGAGAGAGACCCCCTGAAGTCATCTGGGGAGCTATTTGTGTGCAGCATCCTGCATGCATGAGGGAACAGCAAGAGCAGAAGGATGGCAGAGGAAGGCTTTGCACATCCGCCTGCAGTTGACAGCCTTGGTGGGGACTCAGATCTGGCAGCTTGGAGCTCTGCCCAGAAAACGAAGTCT
This sequence comes from Melanerpes formicivorus, assembly GCF_026170545.1. Taxonomy (NCBI): domain Eukaryota; kingdom Metazoa; phylum Chordata; class Aves; order Piciformes; family Picidae; genus Melanerpes; species Melanerpes formicivorus. The sequence continues at coordinate 23,980,825 of NW_027142362.1, forward strand.
GGGGGGGTGGAGGATTTGGTGCTGGGGGAGGCAGCTCAGTGGTGGGCTTGGTAAAGCAGGGGCAATCATCTCAGTCATCTACAAGGCCTTTTCCAACCTAAATGATTCCATGGACCTTGTATTAACTAATAGGGGAGGACTGGGGAGGCTGAGAGCCCTGGGGCTGCTTAGTCTGGAGAAGAGAAGACTGAGAGGGATCTGATCAATGCCTATCAATAGTTGAGGGTTGGGGGTCAAGAGGGAGGGGACAGGCTCTGCTCAGCTGCACCCTCTGACAGGACAAGGGGCAGTGGATGGAAACTCCAGCACAGGAGGTTCCACCTGACCAGGAGGAGGAACTTCTGCACTGTGAGGTCCCAGAGCCCTGGAGCAGGCTGCCCAGAGAGGTTGTGAAGTCTCCTCTGGAGCCTTTCCAGCCCTGTCTGGATGTGTTCCTGTGCCATCCTGCAGTTGTTCTTGTGCACACTGAGTGACTCCAGCCCAGCCTAACCAGTGGGCCAAGGTGTCTGGGGTCAGCCTGCAGGCCTGAGGGCCACATGCAGCCACTGAAGCTGTTTGTTGAAGCCCAGCAGCAGGTTGGTCGCTGGCCAGCCACCGGCTGTGGGCAGGCTGGAGGCACACCTGGTGTGAGGAGCCTGGCACCTGCCAAGCAGGCTGGCTCTCACCTCTCCAGCTGGTGAGCCAAGGTGGGCAGGGGATGTAGGAAAGAAAGTTCCACCCCAACATGAGGAGGAACTTCTGCACTGTGAGGTCCCAGAGCCCTGGAGCAGGCTGCCCAGAGAGGTTGTGGAGTCTCCTGCTCTGGAGCCTTCCCAGCCCCATCTGGATGTGTTCTGTGTGACCTCTGCTGGGTTCTCTGCTCCTGCTCTGGCAGGGGCTTGGACTTGGGGATCTCCAAAGGTCCCTTCCACCCCCTAACACTCCGTGAGCCTGTGACAGCCCCACTAAAGCAGAACATGCCCTGAGCTGAGCGTCAAGACATCCTACTTGGAGGGCTCAGAAAGGGTTGAGACCAACCAAGGCATTTGGCCAGGGGCTCAAAACAGGTCATCCTGAGTGCAATCACACAGCACTTACAGGATGGCCAAGGGCTCAGGTCCAGCCAGCATGGATTTAGGAAGGGCAGGTCCTGCCTGACCAGCCTGATCTCCTTCCATGATCAGGTGACTGCCTGGTGGCTGTGGGGCAGGCTGGGGATGTGGTCTGCCTGGGCTTCAGCAAGGCCTTTGACACCATCCCCCACAGCAAACTGCTGGCTAAGCTGTCAGCCCCTGGCTGGGACAGCAGCTCTCTGAGCTGGGTTAGGAACTGGCTGGAGGCTGAGCCCAGAGAGTGGTGGTGAATGGTGCCACAGCCAGCTGGCAGCCAGGCACCAGTGCTGTGCCCCAGGGAGCAGTGCTGGGCCCCAGCCTGTTCAATATCTTCATTGATGATTGAGTCCATCAGCAGGAAATGTGCAGCTGACAGCAAGCTGGGGGCAGGAGTTGAGCTGTTAGAGGGTAGGAGAGCTCTGCAGAGGGACCTGGACAGGCTGCACAGATGGGCAGAGGCCAAGGGCAGGAGATTGAACACATCCAAGTGCCAGGGGCTGCACTTTGGCCACAGCAACCCCAGGCAGTGCTGCAGGCTGGGGTCAGAGTGGCTGAGAGCAGCCAGGCAGAGAGGGACCTGGGGGTATTGGTTGATAGTAGGCTGAACATGAGCCAGCAGTGTGCCCAGGGGCCAAGAAGGCCAAGGGCATCCTGGCCTGCAGCAGGCAGAGTGTGGCCAGCAGGAGCAGGGAGGTGATTGTGCCCTGGGCTCAGCACTGCTTAGGCCACAGCTTGAGTCCTGTGTCCAGCTCTGGGCTCCTCAGTTTCAGGACATTGAGAGACTTGAAGGTGTCCAGAGAAGGGCAAGGAGGCTGGGGAGGGGTCTGGAGCACAGCCCTGTGAGGAGAGGCTGAGGGAGCTGGGGTTGCTTAGCCTGCAGAAGAGGAGGCTCAGGGGAGACCTCATTGCCCTCTACAACTCCCTGCAGGGAGGTTGTAGCCAGCTGGGGGTTGGGCTCTTCTCCCAGGCCGGCAAGCAGCCCCAGAACAAGAGGACACAGTCTCAAGCTGTGCCAGGGGAGGTTTAGGCTGGTAGGAAGAATTCTACACAGAGAGATTGGCCATTGGGATGTGCTGCCCAGGGAAGTGGAGTCCCCATCCTTGGGGGTATTTAGGAAGAGCCTGGATGAGGCCCTTGGTGCCATGGTTGAGTTGTCAGATGGTGCTGGGGGATAGGTTGGACTCAATGGTCTCCAAGGTCTTTTCCAAGCTGGTTAATTCTATTCTGTTGTAACATGGAGAAGAATCCAGACAGAAACCCTGCCAAGCAGCAGCCAGGGCTCCCAAACCATCTCTGATGTCTTAGCTTGAGTAACTAACCAACAGAGTCAGGGCAGTGAACCTTCCAGGTGATCCTGGGCTTACCATGCAGCCAGGTAACTGCTTCTGTACCTCACTTTGTGCTTCCAGCCCAGGAGCTGCTCTTCCTTTCAGACAGGACTAGAAGGAGAGGGAGGTTTTTCTCCTCTCACTGGGAATTAGATGTGATGACTTCAGTTCTGTGTGGCTCCTGCTTTCTGGCTATCAAACACTTTTGCTGGGCTGATAACCACGAGGCCAAATGCCAGAGTTCTTGCCTGCAGTAGGAAGCTGGAGATGGGCAGGTGGCTCTTCTCTCTGCTCATGGAGGGAACAGTGACAGTGGGTGACAGTAAGCATCATTGTCAGGCCCAGGGGAGAGTGGAAGGTCAATTGGGCCTCAGGAAATCACATCAAGGCAGTCCAAGAGCTCTTTAAAACACGCTCAGAAGACAAGACAAGGAGCAGCTGCCAGAGGTCAGGGGATGACCTCCAGGGCCTGGGATGGAATAAGACTTTTCTGGGGGTACTGAAAGTCTGGCACCATATATGAACACCCAGTCTGCCCACATCCCACAGTATCCCACCCTGGGACAGGCCAAGGGGCAGTGGATGGAAACTGCAGCACAGAGGTTCCACCTCACCAGGAGGAGGAACTTCTGCACTGTGAGGTCCCAGAGCCCTGGAGCAGGCTGCCCAGAGAGGTTGTGGAGTCTCCTTCTCTGGAGCCTTTCCAGCCCCACCTGGATGTGTTCTGTGTGACCTGTGCTGGATTCTGTGCTCCTGATCTGGCAGGGGGTGTTGGACTCAATGATCTCCAAAGGTCCCTTCCACCCCCTAACACTCTGTGAGCCTGTGACAGCCCCACTAAAGCAGAACATGCCCCGAGCTGAGCATCAAGACATCCTACTTGGAGGGCTCAGAAAGGGTTGAGACCAACCAAGGCATTTGGCCAGGGGCTCAAAACAGGTCATCCTGAGTGCAATCCTGCTCTGGCAGGGGCTTGGACTTGATGACAGAGAGGGACCTGGGGGTACTGATCGACAGCTGCCTAAACATGAGCCAGCAGTGTGCCCAGGGGGCCAAGAAGGCCAAGGGCATCCTGGCCTGCAGCAGGAAGAGTGTGGCCAGCAGGAGCAGGGAGGTGATTGTGCCCTGGGCTCTGCATTGGTTAGACCACAGCTTGAGTCCTGTGTCCAGCTCTGGGCTCCTCAGTTTCAGAAGGACATTGAGAGACTTGAAGGTGTCCAGAGAAGGGCAAGGAGGCTGGGGAGGGGTCTGGAGCACAGCCCTGTGAGGAGAGGCTGAGGGAGCTGGGCTTGCTTAGCCTGCAGAAGAGGAGGCTCAGGGGTGACCTCATTGCCCTCTACAACTACCTGAAAGGTGGTTGTAGCCAGGAAGGGGTTGGTCTCTTTTGCCAGGCACCCAGCCCCAGAACAAGAGGACACAGTCTCAAGCTGTGCCAGGGGAAGTTTAGGCTGGAGGTGAGGAGAAAGTTCTTCACTGAGAGAGTCATTTGTCATTGGGATGTGCTGCCCAGGGAGGTGGTGGAGTCCCCATGCCTGGAGGTGTTCAAGAGGGGATTGGATGTGGCACTTGGAGCCATGGTTTAGTCATGGGTCTGTGGTGACAGGTTGGACTTGATGATCTTTGAGGTCTCTTCCAACCTTGGTGATTCTGTGATGCTGTGAGACTGTGATTTCCAGAGGTCCCTTCCAACCCCTAACATCCTGTTAGGAGCCTATGCTCCTGGGCACCAGAGCCTGGAAGAAACACTGGCAGCAATGGGACAGGCCAGAACAGCCCTGCACACCAGGAGGAGCCAGAGCAAGGGCTGACATGATAAAGAGGAAGCCTCTCAAGGGAAACCATGTCCCATTCACAGCCAGAAGGTGCCAGGACCACAGGAACAGTCGCCCCAGCCCACAGTTTTCCTTCCTTATCCTGAAAAGGAGAGCAGGACACTTGCAGGTCATCACCTCCTGGCCTTCCTCCAACCCCAGCTGCTGCTCCTGCAGGCTGCATTCCTCTCTTCCAGCTGTGTTTGTCCTACACAGCAAATGTGGACATGAGGCCTGTTCCTTCCATCCACCAAGCACTGTGCTTTCCTCACACCCTCTAAGATCTTTTACAGGCCAGACCTTCCCTCTAGGTCCCCTGGGCCTGGGTGAGCAGGATCATTTGCTCCATGAGTTCTCCTTGGCAGCCAGGGCTGCTGCTGCTCCTTCTGTGCAGAGCACTCTGCTGCAACCCCTGGAGGTAACCTCCTCACAGATGTTGCTCTGCATTCCCCTGCCCAAACCTGCAGTGCTCCTGTCTTCCTAACAAGCTCTCTGGCTCATTACCCTTTCATTTTGCTTCTCTTCAGCTCCTCTGTTCAAGCTGGAGCCCATCCAGCTCCCTTTCCTGGCTTGATTTTCCTCTCCCCTGTAGCCTTGCTCCCCAAGGACTTGTGCCATGCTTGCTCTCATCCATCTATTGACAAGTTGAGCAACCTGGGCTGCTGGGAGGTGTCCCTGCCCATGGAGAGGGTTTGGAACTGGATGAACTTTGAGGTGCTTCCAAGCTAAACCACCCTGTGAAAGCTGCTTGCACTTCACATATGAGATCAGAACTTAGCTGCCTTGGGCCATTAACTTGTTTCAGTCCAAACCCTTCACATGGCAGTTTCCCAGCCTGCTTTTGGCTGTCCAGTGCCACTCTTCCATCCATGGCTTTCTGGAGGTGTGCTGTCAGGGTGGCTGGCTGGTTGGGCAGTCAAATGCCCCAGCTGTGTTCTCTCCAGCCTTAGAAGGTAGCAGCATTTAGAAGCACAAAGTATCCAATGTGATGATCTGCTCCAGACAGAGCTCTCTGTCCTTGGAGCTGGGTTTGTGATCCTGCAGCTGGCAGTAGCTTGGTGATTCACCAATCTGCATGGGGGCAGCTTCCATGTGTGGATTACCTTGGGCAGAGCCAGCCTGGCCAGTGCAGAGTCTCACCTGCTGGAATAAGCTTCATGTAATTGTTGGTCAGAGCTCAGGGTGCTTGACTTGATCCCTGGAGGTGTTCAAGAGGGGATTGGATGTGGCACTTGGTGCCAGGCTTTAATCCTGAGGTCTGTGGTGACAGGTTGGACTGGAGGATCTCTGAGGTCTCTTCCAGCCTTGGTGGTTCTGTGCTTCTGTGACTTGGCCTCTGTTGGCTGTGGGGCTCTGAAAAGCTTGCAGTGTGGCCAGCAGGAGCAGGGCAGTGACTGTCTGCCTCTGCTGGTTCTGGTGAGGCCACAGCTGGAGTACTGGGTTCAGTTTTGGGCCCCTCACTCCAAGGAGGACATTGAGGGGCTGGAGTTTGGTCCAGAGAAGGGCAAGAAAGCTGGGGGAGGGTTTGGAGAACAGGGCTGGGGAGGAGCAGCTGAGGGAGCTGGGCTGGTTTAGTCTGGAGGAGGCTGAGGGGAGACCTTCTGGCTCTCTACAACTCCCTGAGAGCTGGAGGGGGTGAGTGTTGGTCTCTTTTCCCTGGTGAAAAATGACAGGAGAAGAGGAAATGGCCTCAAGTTGCAGCAGGGGAGGTTTAGGTTGGCCATGAGAAGCAACTTCATCCCTGAAAGGGTTCTCAAGCACTGGCCCAGGCTGCCCAGGGGGAGATGGCTGAATCCCCAGCCCTGGAGGTGTTTCAGAGAGGCAGAGATGTGGTGCTGAGGGCCATGGCTCAGCACCAGCCTTGGCAGAGTTAGAGCATGGTTGGACTGGAGGATCTTAAAGGTCTTTTCCAACCACATCAGTTCTGGGATTCTTTCTGAGAAGCTGCAGCATCAATTTCATGCTGGCCTCCCTTCCAGGGGGCCTCCAGGCTGGGAACTGCTGTAACCTCTCACCTGGAGTCTGCCTCCAGTGACCTTCCCTGTGCACTGGGACAGGGTCAAGCTCTTCCTCTCCCACAGACATCACCTTCTCTCCTCTTGGTGGGCCCTCATTTTTCCACCTAAAGCTGTCAGTTCCATGCAAATGTCAGCTCAGTGCTCAGCAACCAGCAAGGAACAGAGCAAATGGAATGAATCATTTGGGGGCAGGGGGGGAGAACAGAAAAATCTATGACTCATCCACACCTTGGATACTGCCTGCACTCGTGGTCCCTTCATCTCAGAGGGGAGATCAGAACTGAAACAGATTCTGAAAAGAGCACAACAGATGGTCATAGACACAGAGCATAATTAAAAGCACAATTACCCAGCCACAAGGATGGAGGCTCAGCCCCTTTAGTGTCCAAGAGAAAAGGCTTGAAGGGGAGAAGTGGAGGTGTGAAGCCATTACTGGGTTGGAGGGGGATTGGCTCTTCAGATCCCCTTCCAAAACAAGAGCTCAGGGCCAGCAGGAGGAGGCAGCCCAGTCCCATACAGCTGGGAGCAGGGAGGCCACCCTCAGTCCCTGCTCTTGAAGCTGCTGTGGGGTCTTTGTTTCAGGTGCCTCAGGAAGCAACCAGCTTCACCTCCACAACCTCCCTTATCCCCTTCTTCCTTTTCTCTTCTCTCTTTTCTCTTTCTTAAGAAGGAGGAAAGCTCATCCCAGTGTTCTCAGGAGTCAGTTAATTATGCTAGCTCTGAAGGCCTCTCCTTGCCTTCCCCCATCTGTCACCTTTCATTCATTGTGAAGGAACCAGCCCCCATCTTCTAGCAGCTCCTAGCAGCAGTCCACCCACCAGGCTTTCAAGGAAGCACTCTCCTGCTTTTCTTTACTAATGCTTCTAGAAGGGGGGGAAAAAACCCAACCCAAACCAAATGCTCCTTGGCTGTCAGCTGCAAAATCTTCTTTCACTCTGATTCCTGTATGAGGTTTGAAGGTGCAGCACCAAGGGCCCAGCCAGCATCATTTCACTGCTCCTCTGTTCACCTCCAACAGCCTCACACTTTGGCAGGGAGCTCTCTGGGACAAGCTTCCTCCTTCTACCTTGCAGAGTTTCAGATCATAAAGCTTCATTTTGCAGCTCTTATGCTGAGGGTCTACACAGGAGCTCTCTTGGCTGCAGCACTGGTCCAGCATCCTCCTCCTCTATTCCATTTCCACCTCCCAAAGATATTCCAGCCCATCTCCAGCTTGGTCCCATTCACTTCCTTAGACTGGTTGAGCTGAAACAGTAAAGGTCCAGAGGTTTTGCCCCACTGCTCCAGAACTTCCCCATTACAGCAAGCCAGACCCCAGCCTCAGCCAAGGAGATCCCTCCTCAAAGCCTGCTTCAGAAACTGGTCCTACTTCTACTCACCAAAGCCAAGCCAGGCAAACACAGCTCCAAAGCCACTCCACCACCCTCCCAGGGGCACTACTTTCTAAGTCTGCCTCCCTTCAGTGTCCTGCAGCAGGCTCTACAGCTACAGCAGGAGTCCCTGGCTGACTCCCATGGTCCTGCCTTCCTTTCACCAGCTGGATGAGGGCCTGCAGTGGTCTGGGCTGTGCCACTGTGCCACTAACAGAACAGCCACCCTGGGCACACACTGGGGTGGGAGTGAGCATTTTCCTTGCTGTGCTTGGAAAAGCCCAAGGGAGAGGTTGGAAGAGTGTCAGGAGCACACTGTGGGACTTGGCAGGTGTTAAGTTAGTGATAAACTCCCTTTGCAAGCTGAACCCAGGTGGAAAGGGAGGACCTGGAGGTAGTGGTTGACAGCAGCTGAACATGAGCCAGCAGTGTGCCCAGGGGGCCAAGAAGGCCAAGGGCATCCTGGCCTGCAGCAGGCAGAGTGTGGCCAGCAGGAGCAGAGAGGTGATTGTGCCCTGGGCTCAGCACTGCTTAGGCCACAGCTTGAGTCCTGTGTCCAGCTCTGGGCTCCTCAGTTTCAGAAGGACATTGAGAGACTTGAAGGTGTCCAGAGAAGGGCAAGGAGGCTGGGGAGGGGTCTGGAGCACAGCCCTGTGAGGAGAGGCTGAGGGAGCTGGGCTTGCTTAGCCTGGAGAAGAAGAGGCTCGGGGGAGACCTTCTTGCTCTCTGCAACTCCCTGCAGGGAGGTTGGAGCCAGCAGGGGGTTGGTCTCTTGTGCCAGGCAGGCAAGCAGCCCCAGAACAACAGGACACAGTCTCAAGCTGTGCCAGGGGAGGTTTAGGCTGGAGGTGAGGAAGAAATTCTTCATATAGAGTGTGATTGGCCACTGGGCTGTGCTGCCCAGGGAGGTGGTGGAGTCCCCACCCCTGGAGGTGTTTAGGAAGAGCCTGGCTGAGGCCCTTGGTGCCATGGTTGAGCTGATCAGATGGTGCTGGGTGAGAGGTTGGACTGGGTGATCTCCAAGGTCTTTTCCAACCTGGTGAATTCTGTAATCCTGTAACCCACCCCAGCACAGAACAGGGCAAAGACTCTGGACAAGGTTTCACACTTAGTTGCCAGGCTCTCAGGACCAGGACAATCCCACTGACCTTGGCCAGGAGCCCAGGGAGGCAGAGGAATCCCTGCCCTTGACAACATACAAAACCTGGCTGGAGGAGGTCCAGACCTCATTTTGAAGCTGTCTGTGCTTTGAGCAGGGACCTGGACTGATGGCTCCCTGGGGCTCATTTCAGCCAACCTTCTCCTCTGACTGTGGGGTTCTAACAGCCCTGCAGCAGCAGGCAGAAGCTCCCTGGCACAGTTAGCAGCAAGGTTCTTGTGAGCAGGCACAAGGAGCCCAGCTCTCCTCCTCGTCTCACTGGCATGAGACACCCACACAACAGAAGGATCTGGCTCAGACCCTAAGCTGGCTGCCCTTTAGATAGAGGAGACTGGTTCCTGTCTCCACAACATGCCCAGAGCCTTGCAGCTGAGGCAGAGGAGGAGAGGTGCTCCTGGGAAAGCGATCTGCAGGAGAGCTGCAGAGCTGGAGGGGAACTGCTGCCGCTCGGCTTGCATCATGTCAGTACAAATGCACTGACATCAGTGTCTGGCTCTGCATAAAACACTTCCAGGTTTGAAAGCAGCTCCTCAGAGCCTCGTTAAAGCAGAGCTCTTGGCAGTGGGGTGGTGTCTGCAGGAGAAACACCAGCTCCCACTGACAGACACCGAGAGGATGAGAAATATCCCTCCTGCGTACAGGGAGCCGCCTCGGGACCGGCATCCTGGGGGGAGGGCTTTTCCCTCCTCATCTGGAGAGCATCATGGAAAACAAGGGGTTCAGAGAGCCACTTTAGAAGCCAGGATGTCAGGGGAACTAAATGTGCAGCACCTCAGATGTGCTGCTGAAGGGATGAAGTGTCAGGGGCTTTTGATGTGAGTCCAGCTAACCCCACTGCACACATAAATCTGGCCTTAACTCCTCCTGTGCTCTCAGCTTTAAGACTTCTACCTCCACGCAGATTGTTTCCAAGCCCTTCCACCAAACAGCTAAAGGCAGCAACTGACTGCACCTACCTTGGCCAAGACTCTTCTGCCTTTCCTCCAAAGGTTGGCTCCCCCTAGCAGCATGGCACAAGGAGAGGAAGAACTAAGCTGCCAGGATCGGGGTTGGGAAACGTTGGGGTTTGCTGATTGCAAATGTTTTCAGGGCCCTGTCCAGAGCTGAGATCAGTTGAATTGGCTTGGACAGCAAGTTCTGCACGGGACAGCAATGTGCCCTGGGGGCCAAGAGAGCCAATGGGATCCTGGGGTGCAGCAAGAAAATTGTGGCCAGCAGGGCTGGGGAGGCTCTGCTCCCCCTCTGCTCTGCCCTGCTGAGACCACAGCTGCAATCCTGTGTCCAGTTTGGGGCTCTCCAGTTCAGGAGAGACAGAGACCTGCAGGAGAGAGTCCAACAGAGAGCCACAAAGATGCTCAGGGGACTTGAGCATCTCCCCTGTGAAGAGAGACTGAGAGCCCTGGGGCTGGTTAGTCTGGAGAAGAGAAGGCTGAGAGGGATCTGATCAGTGTCTATCAATAGCTGAGGGGTGGGGGGCAGGTGGAGGGGGCCAAGGGTGGTGTGCAGTGATAAGGAACAATGGATACAAACTGGAACACAGAAGGCTTCATCACAACATGAGGAGACACTTCTTTATAGTGAGGGTGCTGGAGCCCTGGAGCAGGCTGCCCAGAGAGGTTGTGGAGTCTCCTGCTCTGGACATGTTCAAAACCAGTCTGGATTTATTCCTGTGCAGACTGCCCTGGGTGATGCTGCTTTGGCAGGGGGGTGGACTGGATGATCTCTGGAGGTCCCTTCCAACCTTTAATGCACTGTGAGACTGTGACATTTCTGCTCAGCACCCTCAGACTGTGCTGGAGGAATTCACTGTTCAGGGCTCTGCTCTTCAGGACTGGCATAAAAGCAGGGAGGAGCAGAGAGAGATACAAGAGAAAACATCAGAGAGTCCCTTGGAATATTCCCTTCCATGGACAGGGGTTTGAGCAGCTGTAGGCTCTTCCAGATGATACCTTCCCAATGCCAGGGTCAGGTCTGGAAGGGGCTGAGCTGTTACCTCCACAGCCTGACTCTGGAAACTGCACTCCTGAGCAGCTGCAGGCACAGGGCTTAGTGCTGGGCATGCCTTTGTTTTCCACCTGGCTAATAAATGGTCTGCCCACAGGCCAGAGCTCCCCTGCTGCCCTGTGCAGGGGCTGCCTACTGTCCTTTCAAATCACCACTGAACCTTCTGACAGCACCTCCTGCGTTCTGTGCCCCTGAAAGCAGCCTGCTGGACGTGCTTGTGCTCAGCTCGGCCCCATGTGATGACTGTAGATCATCAACATAATCACTTTGGGCCTTTACTGCCTCTTATTCTTCATCCTGCTGCTGACAGGATCCTACAGCACCCTTTTGGTTGGAAAAGATCTCTAAGAGCATCAAGTTCAACCATGCTCTGACTCTGCCAAGTCTGGTGCTAAACCATGTCCCTCGTGTGGTGGAGTCTCCCTCTCTGGAGATGCTCAGACCCCACCTGGATGTGTTCCTGTGTGCTCTGCCCTAGGTCACCCTGCTCTGGCAGGAGGGTTGGACTGGAGGAGCTCTGGAGGTCCCTTCCAGCCCCTGGCATTCTGTGACTGTGTTTGCAGATCTGGGCTGTGAGCTCCCTTATGCCTGATCCCTGTGACATCCTGAAAGAGACAGAAGCAGCAAGCCCTGGACAGCCTGCCCAGCACCATAAACTCTCCTGCCAGCCCAGGAGGAGGGGGGTTATGGCAGCAGGGGCAGCAGGGTTGGCTCACCATGAAGCCCTGCTTCCCTCCACACTAACCCCATCATGACCTGCCTCCTCAGTGGCTGCCTGAGAGGGAGCAAGCTGGCAAACAACCCAGGGCTTGAAGTGTTGTTATGAAAGAAATAAATCAACCCAGCTAGCACCGGGCCCTGAGGTAAAGTGGCCAAGGAAAGGAGAAGGGGAAGCCAGGAAAGCTTCAGTGAGGACAGGTAACAGGAGACATGTTTACCACAGAGGAGACACAGGGCTCCTAACACAAGCAGGCTGCTGCACCACAAGCATCCCCCGTGGCCTGCTGTGGCTGCAGGGAGGCTCTGGCAGGGCCAGGCTGGGCGCCGCCGGTGCCTGGCTGCCGAACAATCAACTTCTCTTCTCCCACCCCGGCAGAGCCAAGCTGGCAGCCAACATGCAACCCCAAGAATGTGCCTGGGGACTGGGCAGAGCAGGGCCTGAGCCCTTCCTGCCAAGCAGCAAAGCCCTTCTCCCGGGGGGGTTTCTGGGGAGGAAGGGTTTGTGGTGGTCAGGGCAGGCAGCGAGGGCTTCAGGAGAGCTCTGAGCGCAGCCTGCCCTCTGCCTGCCCCTCCGTGCCCAGGCACAAACTGCTCCTCAGAGGAGCAGCACACAGACACAGACTTCTCCCCACCTGCCAATGCTGCCTGACCTTGCAGGGTTACTGCAGCTTGCCTGGGATTGATGCTGGAAGGCTGTCAGGGCTGTTGGGTGAGAACCTCTCTGGAAGGCAGGGAAGGACTGCAGAGAGCGGCACAGTGACGTGAGGAAGAGACCTGCAGCTCTGCTCCCCTCTGTGCTTGCCACTCATCACCCAGACCTGCTGCTTCCCCTACTCATGCACTCAAGTATGTACATGAGGGGTCTGCAGAAAACCTGTGGTTGAAAGCTGTGCACCTTCCCGGATGCCCTTACAAACACCCAACCCATTGCTCTGGTGGTCCAGACAGCCTCAGATCGCAGCATTTCGCTTCCAACACGAAGCCAGAGGGAAAACCCAGCACAGGCACAGCCCAGCCCCACTCACTGCTGGTTGCCACAGCCCAGCCCCACTCACTGCTGGCTGCCACAGCCCAGCCCCACTCACTGCTGGCTGCCACAGCCCAGCCCCACTCACTGCTGGTTGGCACAGCCCAGCCCCACTCACTGCTGGTTGGCACAGCCCAGCCCCACTCACTGCTGGCTGCCACAGCCCAGCCCCACTCACTGCTGGTTGGCACAGCCCAGCCCCACTCACTGCTGGCTGCCACAGCCCAGCCCCACTCACTGCTGGTTGGCACAGCCCAGCCCCACTCACTGCTGGTTGGCACAGCCCAGCCCCACTCACTGCTGGCTGCCACAGCCCAGCCCCACTCACTGCTGGTTGCCACAGCCCAGCCCCACTCACTGCTGGCTGCCACAGCCCAGCCCCACTCACTGCTGGCTGCCACAGCCCAGCCCCACTCACTGCTGGTTGGCACAGCCCAGCCCCACTCACTGCTGGTTGCCACAGCCCAGCCCCACTCACTGCTGGCTGCCACAGCCCAGCCCCACTCACAGCTGGTTGGCACAGCCCAGCCCCACTCACTGCTGGCTGCCACAGCCCAGCCCCACTCACAGCTGGTTGGCACAGCCCAGCCCCACTCACTGCTGGCTGCCACAGCCCAGCCCCACTCACTGCTGGCTGGCACCAGTGATTGACCCTGACCCTGTGGCTCTGTGCTGGACTCTTTCTAGCAGTTCCCTGAGGTCCTTCCTGAACTGAGGGGCCCAGAAGTGGGCAGAATATTCCAGATGGCCTCAGCAGGGCAGAGCAGATGGGAAGAGAAGCTCTCATGGCCTTTCTAATCCAGCCCAGGGATGTCCCACTGAGGGCTCTGTGTGCAGCAAGTGTGCTGGGTTGGTCTCTTTGCAATGTTTTATCCAACTTTTGGGTTTATTTCCTGTCCTAAATTGTTCTGGATTCTGTTAACTCAGAGTCTAAAACTTCTCTCACCTTGCTGGCAGCACTTCAGAAATAGGTGGCATGAGTCAGTCACACTGGAGCAGTTTAAAGCTTTGTAAGATACTTCCCTAAAGTGGAGGGAATAAAAACCACTCCACTGTGACACACAGGGTCTGTAGTGTCCCTCAGGCAGGAGGAAGATAATCATAGAATCATAGAAGGGAGCTCAAGGCTCAGCCAGCTCCAACCCCCTGCCATGGGCAGGGACACCTCACACCACAGCAGCTTGCTCACAGCCACCTCCAGCCTGGCTGCAAACACCTTCAGGCAGGAGGCTGCCACCACCTCCCTGGGCAGCCTGTGCCAGGCTCTCACTACCCTCATGGGGAACAACTTCTTCCTCACAGCCAATCTCAATCTCCCCATTTCTAGTGCTGCTCCATCCCCCCCAGTCCTAGCACTCCCTGACACCCTCAAAAATCCTCCCCAGCTTTCTTGGATCCTCCTGCAGATACTGGAAGGCCACAATGAGGTCTCCTGGGAGCCTTCTCCTCTCCAGCCTGCACAACCCCAACTCCCTCAGTCTGTGCTCACAGCAGAGCAGCTCCAGCCCTCTGCTCTGCTCAGCCCTTGCAGACGACACCAAGCTGGGGGCAGGAGTTGATCTGCTGGAGGGTAGGAGAGCTCTGCAGAGGGACCTTGCCAGGCTGCACAGATGGGCAGAGGCCAAGGGCAGGAGATTGAACACATCCAAGTGCCAGGTGCTGCACATTGGCCACAGCAACCCCAGGCAGTTCTGCAGGCTGGGGACAGAGTGGCTGAGAGCAGCCAGGCAGCTGCACAGGGTGAGGGATGAACACCTACATGAAGCAGATCCTACCAACCTGCTTGAGAAGTGTTAGGAACACCTCTAGAAATGTTGGGTTTTAGGACCCACCCTGTGTGTCAGATTGCCAAAGGGCAAATGCTCTGCCACTCTGCCAAGGTACTCCATGGACAGCTGATGGATACCAGCAGCAGCCATGGAAAATGGCTTCACACATGTTGAGCTGCATGACAAGTTCTCCTCTCTGGGTCCTTCAGCAGAAAGGGAAGAAGCAGCTCAAGGGGTTAACTACCTGAGTCCTGTAACTCTCCCAGCAGGGCTGAGAGGGAGAGCCAGGGCTGGAGAGAAGCAGGCTCAGGCCGCAGTGAGTTGGCAGAGCAGATGTGGGTGGTGTCTGTGCTCAACCTGAGACTGATGTCTGATCTTGTGATCACTGACAGAATCACCAAGGTTGGAAGAGACCTCGAGGATCATCGAGTCCAACCTGGCAACACAGACCTCATGACTAGACCATGGCACCAAGTGCCACATCCAATCCCCTCTGGAACACCTCCAGGGATGGGGACTCCACCACCTCCCTGGGCAGCACAGCCCAATGACGAACGACTCGCACGGTGAAGAACTTCCTCCTCACCTCGAGTCTAAACCTCCCCTGGCACAGCTGCGAGACTGCGTCCTCTTGTTCTGGTGCTGGTTGCCTGGGAGAGAAGACCAACCCTCACCTGGCTACACAACCTCCCTTCAGGTGGTATCTTTACAAGATAGAATAGAATAGAATAGAATAGAATAGAATAGAATAGAATAGAATAGAATAGAATAGAATAGAATAGAATAGAATAGAATAGAATAGAATAGAATAGAATAAACCAGGTTGGAAGAGACCTTCAAGATCATCGTGTCCAACCTATCAACTAATCCAACCCACCCAAACAACTAAACCATAGCACCAAGCACCCCATCAATTCTCCTCCTGAACACCTCCAATGATGGAACAGAGTAGGCTAGATGAGACTAGACTAGACTAGAATAGAATAGAATAGAATTCACCAGGTTGGAAAAGACCTTGGAGATCACCAAGTCCAACCTATCACCCAGCACCATCTGATCAGCTCAACCATGGCACCAAGTGCCTCAGCCAGGCTCTTCTTGAACACTTCCAGTGATGGTGACTCCACCACCTCCCTGGGCAGCACAGCCCAAGGGCCAATCTCTCTGTCTGGGAAGAACTTTCTCCTCAACTCCAGCCTAAACCTCCCCTGGCACAGCCTGAGACTGTGTCCTCTTGTTCTGGTGCTGCTTGCCTGGGAGAGGAGACCAACTCCCACCTGGCTACACCTCCCTTCAGGGAGTTGGAGAGAGCAAGAAGGTCTCCCCTGAGCCTCCTCTTCTGCAGGCTAAGCAACCCCAGCTCCCTCAGCCTCTCCTCCCAGGGCTGTGCTCCAGACCCCTCCCCAGCTTTGTTGCCCTTCTCTGGACACCTTCCAGCATCTCAACATCTTTCCTAAACTGAGGAGCCCAGAACTGGACACAGGATTCAAGCTGTGGTCTAAGCAGTGCGGATCACAGGATGTTAGGGGTTAGAAGGAACCTCTGGAGATCTTCCAGTCCAACCCCCTGCCAGAGCAGGACCATACAATCCAGCACAGGTCACACAGGAATGGATCCAGATGAGGCTGGAAAGGCTCCAGAGCAGGAGACTCCACAACCTCTCTGGGCAGCCTGCTCCAGGGCTCTGGGACCTCACAGTGCAGAAGTTCCTCCTCCTGGTGAGGTGGAACCTCCTGTGCTGCAGTTTCCATCCATTGCCCTCTGTCCCATCACAGGGCACAACTGCGTGCAGGCTGTCCCTGTCCTTCCTTCCTGAACCCCAGCCCTCAGCTATTGATAGACATTGATCAGATCCTCTCTCAGCTGGGGAGGTGGTGGAGTCACCATCACTGGAGGTGTTTAGGAGGGGAGTGGATGAGGCCCTTGGTGTCATGGTGTAGTTGATCAGATGGTGTTGTGTGATAGGTTGGACTGGATGATCTCAAAGATCTTTTCCAACCTGGTGAATTCTATTTCTATTTCTATTTCTATTTCTATTTCTATTTCTATTTCTATTTCTATTTCTATTTCTATTTCTATTTCTATTTCTATTTCTATTTCTATTTCCATTTCCATTTCCATTTCTATTTCTATTTCTATTTCTATTTCTATTTCTATTTCCATTTCTATTTCCATTTCCATTTCTATTCTATTCTATTCTATTCTATTCTATTCTATTCTATTCTATTCTATTCTATTCTATTCTATTCTATTCTATTCTATTGTCCTTTCCAGACTAAACAGCCTCAGGGCTCTCATGCTCTCCTCACCTGGCAGTGCTCCAGGCCCTTAACCACCCTTGCAGCCCTCCCTTGGACTCTCTCCAGCAGATCCCTGTCCCTCCTGAGCTGGGCAGCCCAGAACTGGCTGCAATATTCCAGGTGAGGTCTCAGCAGGGCAGAGCAGAGAGGGAGGAAAACCTCCCTGGACCTGCTGGCCACCCTCTGCTGAACACACCCCCAGAGCAGGCAATGAAACACACAGAACGAGCTCAGCTCTCACTGTAGTCTGAGTGCTGTGGAGATGGCAGCCCTGCTCCAGTCTCCTCCCCACACAGTGCAGAGGAGAACTTGTCCCCTCTTGCCACTGGAGGAGATGAGAGAGGCTTAGCAGGAGGCAGGATTTGCCTCCCTGGCCGCTGGCTCCCAGCAAGGGACACACACAGGGTTCGTTACCGCGGATGGATTGTGGCAGCCAGGCAGATGCCTGCAGTCACCTTCTGGTAAATATTAGCTTCCAGCAAGTGCAAAATATATAATTAATAAACTTGCCCCCTCATTTTTTATGTGTTGGGTTGGGTTTTTTTGGGGGGGAGTCTGAAGTTCCACTGCAAAGAACCTGAGTGCTGAAATCACTCTCCCTAGCGGTGCGCGGCGGCAGGGGAAGGGAGGCTCACTGCCTGGGGGGAAAGGGAGTGATCAGCGAGGAATGATCACCTCTCTTCGTGGCTCAGACTGGTGAGGCACCCCACTCTGGGAGCAGTTGTTTAAGCTCATGCTTCTTGGAAGCTAGCAAGAAGAATCTGCTCTAGCTGGCAAAGAGGAGCAGAAAGCAGTGGGGTGGACAGGAGCGGGCAGGGTGAGCCTGCAGCACAGAAGGCAAATCACAGCCTGGGCTGCATCCACAGCAGCATTGCCAGCACAGCCAGAGAGGAGATTCTGCCACTGGGCTCTGCTCTGGGGAGACCTCACCTGCAGGACTGTGTGCAGCTCTGCAGCCTCAATAGAGGGAGGACATGGACCTGATGAAGAGGGTCCAGAGGAGGCCACAAGAATGAACAGGGGGTTGGAGCAGCTCTGCTGAGGGAGCTGGGGGTGTTCAGCCTGGAGGAGAGGAGGCTCCAGGGAGACCTAACAGCAGCCTGCCAGTACCTGAAGGGGGCTCCAGGAAGGCTGCAGAGAGACTGTTTGCAAAGGCTGCAGGGACAGGACCAGGGACAATGGCTTCAAACTGGAGCAGAGCAGATTGAGATTGGATGTGAGGAGCAAGTTCTTTACTATGAGGGTGGTGGAACATTGGAACAGGTTGCCCAGGTGGGGGTCCCATCCCTGGAGATATTCAAGGTGAGGCTCAACAAGGCCCTGGGCAGCCTGATCTAGTTGGGGATGTCCCTGCTGACTGTGGGGGGAGTTGGACTCGCTGAGTTTTGGAGCTCCCTTCCAGCCTGGACCATTCTGTGATTCTCTGATCCAAGCCCTTCTTTCACTGGCAAGCCTGGAGAAACAAAGCAGAGATTCCAGGTTTTGATTCACAATCCTGTAAAGACATCTCCTGGCTCTGCAGCTGCTCAGGAAGGCCTTGGTGCTGAGGCTGACTCTGTGAGCAGGCTGTGTTCAGCCTCCTCACAATGCTGTGCCTGGGCTGCACAGCTGACTTCCTCTCACAGAATCATGGAATCCTTTGGGTTGGAAAAGAGCTTTCAGATCCTCCAGTCCAGTCCTTCACAGAACCACAGAATGGGCTGGAAGGGACCTCAAAAGCTCATCCAGTCCAACCCCCCTGCCAGAGCAGGGTCACCTACAGCAGATCACACAGGAACACATCCAGGTGGGTTTGGAATCTCTCCAGAGAGGGAGGCTCCACAACCCCCCTGGGCAGCCTGTTCCATTCCCTAACTCTGCCAAGGCTGCTGCTCACCCATGGCCCTCAGCACCACATCTCTGCCTCTTTGAAACCCCTCCAGGGATGGGGACTCAACCACCTCCCTGGGCAGCCTGGGCCAGGCTTTGAGAACCCTTTCAGTGAAGAAGTTTCTTCCTAAATCCAACCTAAACCTCCCCTGGTGCAACTTGGAGGCCTTTCCTCTCCTGCTACTTTCCCTGGACATGAAACTTGACCTGGAGCTGTTTGCCTGTTCCACAGCACCAATTGGAAAGGCTTCCAAGCACTAAAACAAGAACTCTCTGCTCTTTCTCATGGCCCTTTGTGTCCAGGGGCGTGAGGAGGGCAGCAGGGAAGGGAAAGCTCTTAGCTCCCCTTAGACTTTTGGCCAGGGGAGGTTACTGTGCTGCTCAAAAACTGTAACTGCCTGTGAGTATTGGCAATCTTGTGTATGTTATCCCCTGCAGGGATCAGTGCTGGGCCCCAGCCTGTTCAGTATCTTTATTGATGAGCTGGAGGAGAGGATTGAGTCCATCAGCAGGAAATGTGCAGCTGGCAGCAAGCTGGGAGCAGGAGTTGAGCTGTTAGAGGGTAGGAGAGCTCTGCAGAGGGACCTGGACAGGCTGCACAGATGGGCAGAGGCCAAGGGCAGGAGATTGAACACATCCAAGTGCCAGGGGCTGCACTTTGGCCACAGCAACCCCAGGCAGTGCTGCAGGCTGGGGACAGAGTGGCTGAGAGCAGCCAGGCAGAGAGGGAGCTGGGGGTAGGGGTGGAGAGCAGCTGAACAGGAGGCAGCAGTGTGCCCAGGGGGCCCTGGCCTGCATCAGGAAGAGTGTGGCCAGCAGGAGCAGGGAGGTCATTGTGCCCTGTGCTCAGCACTGCTGAGGCCACACCTTGAGTCCTGTGTCCAGCTCTGGGCTCCTCAGTGTCAGAAGGACATTGAGAGACTTGAAGGTGTCCAGAGAAGGGCAAGGAGGCTGGGGAGGGGTCTGGAGCACAGCCCTGGGAGGAGAGGCTGAGGGAGCTGGGGTTGCTTAGCCTGCAGAAGAGGAGGCTCAGGGGAGACCTTCTTGCTCTCTGCAACTCCCTGCAGGGAGGTTGGAGCCAGCTGGGGGTTGGTCTCTTCTCCCAGGCAAGCAGCCCCAGAACAAGAGGACACAGTCTCAAGCTGTGCCAGGGGAGGTTTAGGCTCGATGTTAGGAAGAAGTTCTTCAGACAGAGAGATTGGCCCTTGGGCTGTGCTGCCCAGGGAGGTGGTGGAGTCCCCATGCCTGGAGGTGTTTAGGAAGAGCCTGGCTGAGGCACTTGGTGCCATGGTTGAGTTGATCAGATGGTGCTGGGTGATAGGTTGGACTTGGTGATCTCCAAGGTCTTTTCCAACCTGGTGAATTCTGTATTCCATATAAAACACCCTCCCCCCCCCCCCCATGCTGCTGCCCTGACTCTAAACAAAGGGCTCCACTCTGGGATTGTTTAGCCTGGAGAAGAGGAGGCTCAGCACCAGAACAAGAGGACACAGTCTGCAGCTGTGCCAGGGGAGGTTTAGGCTGGAGGGGAGGAGAAAGTTCTTCCCAGCAAGAGGAATTGGCCCTTGGGATGTGCTGCCCAGGGAGGTGGTGGAGTCCCCATGGCTGGAGGTGTTGCAGAGGGGATTGGATGTGGCACTTGGAGCCATGGTTGAGTTGTCAGGAGGTGTTGGGTGACAGCTTGAACTTGATGATCTCTGAGGACTTTTCCAACCTTGTTGATTCTATGGTTCTATGATTCTCCACATCACTCTAAGGACCCCTCCAGAATGACAAAGCAGCACTCAGGTTGATCACAGCAAAATTTGAGAGTCAGCCAATGATCTCCTTCGATGATGCATGCAGAGATGTTAATGCAACAGCAAACTGCAGCCTCCTCACATTTCCTCACACCTAGAGATGCAAATCCTAGGCAGAGAAGAAAAGAGAGGGGCCAAGCACATTGTCCCTGCAGGAGGGATCCTGAGACTGTTTGAGCTGAGGCTCTGTAGCTTGGAGAGGAGAAGCCTGAGGGTGACCTCATTGCTGTTGCTGAAGCTGTGCAGGGTGAGTGCCCAGAGGCTGGAGCCAGGCTCTGCTGGGGGGTGCCCAATGCCAGCTCAAGGGGCAGTGGTGGAAGCTGAGGCAGAGGAAGCTCCATGGAAACAGGAGGAAAAACTTTTCCCTGTGAGGGTGACAGAGCCCTGGAGCAGGCTGCCCGGGGGGGTTGTGCAGTCTCCCTCTCTGGAGATACTCCAACCCCACCTGGCTGTGTTCCTGTGTGCCCTGCCCTGGGTGACTCTGCCCTGGCAGGGGGCTTGGACTGGATGAGCTCTGGAGGTCCCTTCCAGCCCCTAACACTCTGTGACTGTGTGAGCTGTGCCCTGCAGTGCAGCCTGTGTGTGCTCACCCGAGCAGCAGGGGCTGAGGGGCAGTTCAGAAGGTGAGTTTGGAATGGAAGCTCTGCCCTGGGTTTGCCCTAGGGCAGAGGCCCTGTGGCAGCCCATTCCCACCTGCCTGTCACTGCCCAAGAGCAGCATGGTTTTACACCTCTGTGCAAAGCAGCAGATAGTTCATGGTGCGGCCTGCACTCTCCCTGGCCCCCTCTGTGCACCCACACTGACTCTGCTGACTCCCAGGCAGTATTTCATCCCTCAGGATCCCTGCTGGGTCAGACCAGGAGGGCTGGAGGAGGAGGATGGAAAAGTTAAGCAACTGAACTCTCTGGCTCTTTGGGCTGGAGGAGGGGGAGGGAGTGGGGAGGCAAAGCATCTGGCTTGCCTGCTTCTCTAACAGCCTGGCGGGGAGGCTGCTGTCAATTCCGCCTTCTGCCTTGTTGGAAGAAAGTAGAAGTGACAAGAGGCCCTCCAGGCAGGCAGCCAGGAGCCAGCAATTCAATTCAGCTCCCTCCTGAAAGGGGACTTTTTATTCTTTTGGAGGCCCTTTCCCTGAAATGGTTTTGCTTTAAGAAAATAGAGAAAGAAAAAGGAAAAAAATGATAAAAGTAAAGAGAAAAGAGAGGAGAGGGAGAGGGAGAGAGGGAGAGAGGGAGAGAGGGAGAGAGGGAGAGAGGGAGAGAGGGAGAGAGGGAGAGAGGGAGAGAGGGAGAGAGGGAGAGAGGGAGAGAGGGAGAGAGGGAGAGAGGGAGAGGGAGAGGGAGAGGGAGAGGGAGAGGGAGAGGGAGAGGGGAGAGGGAGAGGGAGAGGGAGAGGGAGAAGGAGAAGGAGAAGGAGAAGGAGAAGGAGAAGGAGAAGGAGAAGGAGAAGGAGAAGGAGAAGGAGAAGGAGAAGGAGAAGGAGAAGGAGAAGGAGAAGGAGAAGGAGAAGGAGAAGGAGAAGGAGAAGGAGAAGGAGAAGGAGAAGGAGAAGGAGAAGGAGAAGGAGAAGGAGAAGGAGAAGGAGAAGGAGAAGGAGAAGGAGAAGGAGAAGGAGAAGGAGAAGGAGAAGGAGAAGGAGAAGGAGAAGGAGAAGGAGAAGGAAATTTCCCCTGGTGCTTCAGGGCCAACTCCTCCCCCCTGGGCTCCTGGCTCCCCTGTCCTGCAGGAAGGTGATTTGCACAGAAGGATTCCCACTGTCTGGCCTGCTCCCAGCCAGCCTCAGCAGAGCAGACCGGCAGGCAGCTCAGGCTGCAGGCGGGGGGAGCACAGCCACGGGCAGGGTCGTTGCAGGGGGAGGCATCGGCAGGGGCAGATGAATGCAGCATCCCGGCCCCAGGAGCAGGGCCCCAGCAGCCCCACTGCCTCCGCACCGGCAGCTCGGGAAGCAGAGTGTGGGACAGAAGGGCTCTCTCTGGGGCTTAGCACAAGTGGCTATTGGCCGGGGCTGTCGCTCCTCTAACAAGCCCTGGATGTGTGGCTGTGGCTACGGAGAAAGGCAGCTGAAAGCCTTTCAGTGTCAGCAGCAATCTGTCACCTCACGGGTCCCACCCTGCCTCCTCACAGCACAAAAGCCCCGATCGGAGCTGCGAGGCGCAGGGAGGGGCAGGATCCCTCTGCAGGTAGGCTGGGGGAGGGGCTGGGGGGAGTTCTTTATCTGGGGGGAGTTCTTTTCCTGGGGGGGAATATGTGGCCAGCTTGAGGCACTGCCAGGATGCTGCAGCAGGAATTTCAGCTCCACATATGCCTGGCTGTGATTTAAAAGGAGAGGCAGCATTTCCATTACAAACCCCCATTCTTCCCTCCCCTCCCCTTCCCTTCCCCCCCGTGGATTTATACCTTCCAGCTACTCAGCTTCACTTTGGGGCTGGACCTGCACTGAATATATTCCCAGGCAGGGAAGAACTGCTTTTCTCATACAGCATTTCAATCCAGCTCAGCCCCTTCTTGCTTGTGAGATGGGGAATTAGGAATGCACAGAAACACTCAGGAGCAGGCACAGAAAGCTGCCACAAACACAGCCCCTCAGAGAAACCTCTTGCCAGGAAACAAACCAACAAAACCCCCCAAAAAGACAAACCAGTGCAAATCAGCTCAGTTCCAGGAGTGAGTTCATTTGGCTGACTTCATTAGTCGAACTTATTAACAAGTTCCAGCAACCTTAGAGCACCATAACCACACTCAAGGCATTCACACAGTCACAGAGTGTTAGGGGCTGGAAGGGACCTCCAGAGCTCATCCAGTCCAAGCCCCCTGCCAGAGCAGGGGCACCCAGGGCAGGGCACACAGGAACACACCCAGGTGGGGTTGGAATAGCTCCAGAGAGGGAGACTCCACAGCCCCCCTGGGCAGCCTGCTCCAGGGCTCTGTCACCCTCACAGGGAAAAGATTTTTCCTCCTGTTTCCATGGAGCTTCCTCTGCCTCAGCTTCCACCACTGCCCCTGGGGCTGGCATTGGGCACCCCCCAGCAGAGCCTGGCTCCAGCCTCTGGGCACTCACCCTGCACAGCTTCAGCAACAGCAATGAGGTCACCCTCAGGCTCCTCCTCTCCAAGCTACAGAGCCTCAGCTCCCTCAGGCTCTGCTCCTGAGGAAGATCTTCCACTGCCTGCAGCATCTTTGTGGCTCTGTGCTGGACTCTCTCAAGCAGTTCCCTGAGGTCCTTCCTGAACTAAGGGGCCCAGAACTGGACCCAGCTGGGATGGAAAGAAAAATCCAATGGAAAGGACACAGAAACAGAAACCAACATAGAGCCCAGCCCCTGCTGGCAGTGAGGGCACCTCTGGCACCACTGCTGCTGGGGGCAGGCCCTGGGCAAGGCCCAGACTGGACTCAGCAGCAGATGGGGACTGGATTCAGCAGCTGGATGCTGGAACTGGCTTCAGGCACACAGGGATGGAAGGCAGAAGGCAGAGAGTGCTGCTGGGACAGCAGGCAGTGAAGAGGAGGCTTGAGCCTGGGCATCCCTCAGCTTGCTCCTGAAGATGCCATCCATGGGCTGCAATCCCTTGGTGGGCAGCTGAGGCTCCCCTGTCCTGTCTGCTCCTCCCTGCAGGTGCCACCTCTGCCCTCCTGCCCCACAAGGTGTGGCACAAGCTGTGGCAGTGCCCTTGGTGTGCCCAGGAGCAAGTCTCAGGCAGAGCCTTTCTGCAGGCCAGCCCTTGGCAGTGACTCTCCCCAAGAGCTTCTCCCTGCCAGGAGCAGCCCCTGGCTGTGCCAAGCTGCCCTGAGGTTCAGCAGGTGCCTGAATGAGCAGAGGCTGAGCTGGGCAGTGCCAGCCCTGAGCAGAAGTGGCTCTGCTCTGGCTCACAGCAGGACAGCCACCAAGATCCAGAATCAGCAGCTAGAGTATTGTGGATTTATCCTATAGCTGGAGAGGAATATCCTCACAATTCTCTGTCTTCCCTCTTCCTTCTTTGGTTTCTCTCCCAGCTCTTCCCCCAGCCCTAGGGAACCACTGAGTAAGGACATCACTCAGGGAAGCTGCTTAGGAAAACCCACAGTGCTCCTCAGTGCAATAGGAGAGTTCTCTTGCTTCTCACTAAGGGGGCAGGGTGACAGGGCAGGGGAGGAGAGCTGAGAGCTGCAGGCAGTGCCAAACTCAACTCCATTTAGCTCCAGAGCAGTTGAAAGATCCTGCTGCATTTTTCATCTAAGCACAGCAGATGCCCCTGCTAGCAACAGCCCAGGTGGCCATGAACGCTGCAAGGCTCTCTGCAGGCAGGGCAGAGGCCGTGTGGGCAGGCAGGGTGGGACAGCAGCTGAACTGGAAGGGAAGCAGAGTGGCCTTCCAGGGAGGCCTTGCACCTGTCAGCAGTGATAGGAGCAGGGCCCTGCTGGGGGGCAGCTCTGCAGAGCTGCTGGAATCTCACTGACCTGATGGCTCCTACAGTTAGGAAGCACTGATAGAGATCACTCATCACCAGCTCCAGGCAGGAGACTCTCTCTAGAGAAGGAGGTCAGGAGCCCCCCCCAGTGAGGAATCACAGCACTGTGAGGGAGCTCAAGGCTCAGCCAGCTCCAACCTCCCTGCCATGGGCAGGGACACCTCACACCACAGCAGCTTGCTCACAGCCACCTCCAGCCTGGCTGCAAACACCTCCAGGCAGGAGGCTTCCACCACCTCCCTGGGCAGCCTGTGCCAGGCTCTCACCACCCTCCTGCCCAACAACTTCTTCCTCACAGCCAATCTCAATCTCCCCACTTCTAGTTTTACTCCATCCCCCCCCACTCCTATCCCTCCCTGACACCCTCAAAAGTCCCTCCCCAGCTTTCTTGGAGCCCCCTGCAGATCCTGGAAGGCCTCAATTAGGTCTCCTTGGAGCCTTCTCCTCTCCAGCCTGCACAGCCCCAGCTCTCAGTCTGTCCTCACAGCAGAGCAGCTCCAGCCCTCTGCTCTGCTCAGCCCTTGCAGACAACACCAAGCTGGGGGCAGGAGTTGAGCTGTCAGAGGGTAGGAGAGCTCTGCAGAGGGACCTTGCCAGGCTGCACAGATGGGCAGAGGCCAAGGGCAGGAGATTGAACACATCCAAGTGCCAGGGGCTGCACTTTGGCCACAGCAACCCCAGGCAGTGCTACAGGCTGGGCACAGAGTGGCTGAGAGCAGCCAGGCAGGGAGGGAGCTGGGGGGAGTGGTGGACAGCAGCTGAACATGAGCCAGCAGTGTGCCCAGGAGGCCAAGAAGGCCAAGGGCATCCTGGCCTGCAGCAGGAAGAGTGTGGCCAGCAGGAGCAGGGAGGTCATTGTGCCCTGGGCTCAGCACTGCTTAGGCCACAGCTTGAGTCCTGTGTCCAGCTCTGGGCTCCTCAGGTTAGGAGAGAGGTTGAGATGCTGGAAGGTGTCCAGAGAAGGGCAAGGAGGCTGGGGAGGGGTCTGGGGCACAGCCCTGTGAGGAGAGGCTGAGGGAGCTGGGGTTGCTTAGCCTGCAGAAGAGGAGGCTCAGGGGAGACCTTCTTGCTCTCTCCAACTCCCTGCAGGGAGGTTGGAGCCAGGTGGAGGTTGGTCTCTTCTGCCAGGCAGGCAAGCAGCCCCAGAACAAGAGGACACAGTCTGCAGCTGTGCCAGGGGAGGTTTAGGCTGGAGTTGAGGAAGAAGTCCTTCACAGAGAGAGTGATTGCCCATTGGAATGGGCTGCTCAGGGAGGTGGTGGAGTCACCATCCCTGGAGGTGTTCAGGAGGAGATGTGATGGGGTGCTTGGTGCCATGGTTGAGTTGATCAGATGGTGTTGGGTGATAGGTTGGACTGGATGATCTTGAAGGTCTTTTCCAACCTGGTCTGGTCTGGTCTATTCTATTCTATTCTATTCTATTCTATTCTATTCTATTCTATTCTATTCTATTCTATTCTATTCTATTCCAGCACCTCCAGATCCTTCCTTTACTAGGGGCTCCAGAACTGGACACAGTGCTCCAGGTGGGGCCTCACCAGATTTCCTCCACACTCCACACCAGCTCTGTGGGTTCATGGCCAGGCAGAGGGATGCCTGCCAGGTGTGGCAGGCAGGTTGGAGCACAGGCAGAGAGCTGCCTGAGGGCTCTGGGAAGGGGGGCTGCTCGAACTGGGGAGTGCTAGAGGTGGTACAGCAGCCCTGGGGGGGGCACAGGGTCAGCACTGGCACACCACAGTGGAGGCCCAGCCCAAGAACCCCAGCCCATGCCCCACGAGGCATCCACCAGAGCTCCCAGATGGCAGCTGCAGAGGGATCTGGACCACTGGAGCCTGCCAGGACAAACAGTGGGCTGCCTGGCACAGCAGGAGCAGTAACAGGCAGGAGTTATGAAGCCATCACTTGCTCAGGCTGGCTCTGAGCAGTGCCAGCCAGCCTTGGTACGCTGCCTGCTTCTCACCTGATTGGCGTTTTTGGATGCTGCTACTGAGAGGCATTTTGGGAGCTTCAAGGACCTGCTGGAGAGAAGGAAGCCAAATTCCCATCCTCTCTGCCCCTCCACCTCTCTTTGCTGGAAAGGGTTTCCATGCTAAGTATAGCTCCTAACAGGTGCAGGGCCAGAGGGGACTGTCAGGGACGCAGCTGTCCCCACAGAGGCCTGGATCCATCTCCATCTGTCTCACTGGAGTGATCCACAGTGTCTAGCAGAGCTCTCTGGACACAGGGTGGGGAGCATCAGGGGTGCAGACAGGGAGGAGAGAGCTGTACAGACAGACAGAGGGGGATGATGGGTCTGGGGACTGGCGCAAACCAAGCCTCTGCCATCAAGCTAATGCATCCTCTGAGGCTCTGAAGAGCCCTTGGCACACGCAGGCAGGCTGCCAGCTGCCTCAGCTCTCTGCCCTGCCATGCAAACAGCCTGGTGCCAAGGTCAGGCTTTCAAGGGAAGCTGACTGCTTTGTAATTCCCTGTGCCTCGTTTGGGAATGCTACAAGACTGGTAAGAATTGGTGGCAGAAGCTATTTGACCAGGGGCAACTCCAGAGCAGTGCCTGAAGTGATCTCTTTGCCCAGACAGCTGCCAGCCCTGGCATCCACCTGCCCAGCCCTGGCATCCACCTGCCCAGCCCCACACCGAAGCCCTCCCAGCCTGGGGGTGCAGGCAACATGAAGTCAGTGACACAGGTAGCTGAGGTCTCACTGATGCACCTCAGAGTGGGCAAGTGCAGGAAGCAGTCACAGATCAGCCACCTCCAGATGGCCCCAAGGTGCCAAGGAAGGTATCCCACCCCAGAGCTGTGGGGGCCAGGGTAACCATCCTGGACACCAAATTGCCTCATCACTGTGTAGGGCACCTAGAAATCTGAGGAACAGAGAGGGCTGGAGGCCAAGAGGGAGGGGACAGGCTCTGCTCACTTGCACTCTCTGACAAGACATGGGGCAGTGGATGGAAACTGCAGCACAGGAGGTGCCACCTCACCAGGAGGAGGAACTCCTTCACTGTGAGGTCCCAGAGCCCTGGAGCAGGCTGCCCAGAGAGGTTGTGGAGTCTCCTTCTCTGGAGCCCTTCCAGCCCCAGCTGGATGTGTTCTGTGTGACCTCTGCTGGATTCTCTGCTCCTGCTCTGGCAGGGGCTTGGACTCAATGATCTCTGAAGGTCCCTTCCAACCCCTAACACTCTGTGAGCCTGGGATCCTGTGGCCCTATGAAGTGGCAACTCCACTCCCAAACTAATGTACCAGGACAGCTGAGGAGCTGACCTGATGGGAAGCAGCTCTGCAGAGGAGTGACCTGGGAGTGCTGGTGGACAACAAGGTCCCCATGAGCCAGCAGTGTGCCCTCATGGAGGGCTGGTGGTTTCCTGGGGCCCATTAAGAAGAGTGTGGCCAGCAGGACAAGGGAGTATCATAGATCACAGTGTCACAGTATCACCAAGGTTGGAAGAGACCTCAAGGATCATCAAGTCCAACCTATCAACACAGACCTCATGACTAGACCATGGCACCAAGTGCCACATCCAATCCCCTCTGGAACACCTCCAGGGATGGGGACTCCACCACCTCCCTGGGCAGCACAGCCCAATGGCTAACAACTCACTTGGTGAAGAACTTTCTCCTCACCTCCAGCCTAAAACTCCCCTGGCACAGCTGCAGACTGTGTCCTCTTGTTCTGGTGCTGGGTGCCTGCCTGTCAGAAGAGACCAACCCCCAGCTGGCTACAACCTCCCTGCAGGGAGTTGCAGAGAGCAAGAAGGTCTCCCCTGAGCCTCCTCTTCTGCAGGCTAAGCAAGCCCAGCTCCCTCAGCCTCTCCTCCCAGGGCTGTGCTCCAGACCCCTCCCCAGCCTCCTTGCCCTTCTCTGGACACCTTCAAGTCTCTCAATGGCCTTCTGAAACTGAGGAGCCCAGAGCTGGACACAGGACTCAAGCTGTGGCCTAAGCAGTGCTGAGCACAGGGCACAATCACCTCCCTGCTCCTGCTGGCCACACTCTGCCTGATGCAGGCCAGGATGCCCTTGGCCTTCTTGGCCTCCTGGGCACACTGCTGGCTCATGTTTAGGCAGCTGTCAATCAGCACCCCCAGGTCCCTCTCTGTTTGGCAGCTCTCAGCCACTCTGACCCCAGCCTGTAGCTCTGCATGGGGTTGCTGTGGCCAAAGTGCAGCCCCTGGCACTTGGACTTGTTGAATGCCATCCTGTTGGCCTCTGCCCATCTGTCCAGTCGGTCGAGGTCCCTCTGCAGAGCCCTTCTGCCCTCTGACTGACCAACATCTGCTCCCAGCTTGGTGTCAGCTGCAAACCTGCTGATGACTGACTCAATGCCCTCCTCCAGATCATCAATGAAGATGTTAAAGAGCACAGGGCCCAGCACTGATCCCTGGGGCACACCACTGGTGCCTGGCTGCCAGCTGGCTGTGGCACCATTCACCACCACTCTCTGGGCTCAGCCTCCAGCCAGTTCCTAACCCAGCTCAGAGAGCTGCTGTCCCAGCCAGGGGCTGACAGCTTGGCCAGGAGCTTGCTGTAGGGTTTGGTGTCAAAGGCCTTGCTGAAGTCCAGGCAGACCACATCCCCAGCCTGCCCCACAGCCACCAGGCAGTCACCTGATCATAGAAGGAGATCAGGTTGCTCAGGCAGGATCTGCCCTTCCTAAATCCATTCTGGCTGGACCTGAGCCCTTGGCCACCCTTCAGGTGCGCAGTTATTGCCCCCAGGATAATCTGCTCCATCACTTTCCCTGGCACTGAGGTCAGGCTGCCAGGCCTGGAGTTTCCAGGTTCCTCCATCCAACCCTTCTTGTGGATGGGGACCACACTGGCCTGCTTCCGCAGTGAGGCCACATCTGCAGTCCTGTGTCCAGTTCTGGGCTTCCCAGTTCAAGATGGACAGGGAACTGCAGGAGAGAGTCCAGTGAAGGCTCCAAAGCTGCTGAGGGGCCTGGAGCAGCTCTGGGAGGAGGAAAGGCTGAGAGCCCTGGGGCTGAGAGCCTGGAGAAGAGCAGCCCCAGAGGGGAGCTGAGCAATACTCAGCAAGAGCTACAGGGTGGAAGGCAAGAGGCTGGGGCCAGACCCTGCTCAGTGTTGCCCAGGGACAGGACAGGGAGCAATGGCACAAACTGGAACCCAGGAGGTTCCACCTGAACAGGAGGAGAAACTTCTTTGTTGTGAGGGTGCTGGAGGCCTGGAGCAGGCTGCCCAGAGAGGTTGTGGAGTCTCCTCCTATGGAGAGATTCCTAACTCAGATGCGCAACCTGACCTAGGCCAAGCTGCTTGAGCAGGGGGTTGGACTAGGTAATGCAGAATACAGAATAGAATACAGAATCAACCAGGTTGGAAAAGACCTTGGAGACCACCCAGTCCAACCTCTCACCCAGCACCATCTGATCAACTCAACCATGGCACCAAGGGCCTCAGCCAGGCTCTTCCTAAACACCTCCAGGCATGGGGACTCCACCACCTCCCTGGGCAGCACAGCCCAAGGGCCAATCTCTCTGTGTAGAATTATACCATCCAGCCTAAACCTCCCCTGGCACAGCTTGAGACTGTGTCCTCTTGTTCTGGGGCTGCTTGCCTGCCTGGCAGAAGAGCCCAACCCCCAGCTGGCTCCAACCACCCTTCAGG
This sequence comes from Melanerpes formicivorus, assembly GCF_026170545.1. Taxonomy (NCBI): domain Eukaryota; kingdom Metazoa; phylum Chordata; class Aves; order Piciformes; family Picidae; genus Melanerpes; species Melanerpes formicivorus. The sequence continues at coordinate 24,011,147 of NW_027142362.1, forward strand.
GAGTTGGAGAGAGCAAGAAGGTCTCCCCTGAGCCTCCCCCTCTCCAGGCCAGGTCACTTCCAACTCCTACATTCTGTGATCCTGTGATTCCCACCCCTAAAGTGTCCTGCTGGAAGCTCAGGGGGATGTGACAGGAGGAAAGAAGCATTTTGCAACACACTGCTGCTCCTTGCCATGGAGGGAGCCTTGCAGTGAGAGCAGCTGATCTGTGCTGCAGATCCAGGTCCTGTGCTAACAAGCTGGCTTAGCTTAACAGGAAGGGCAGGAAATCCACATGAGGAGCAGGATGGCACCTCCACACCAGCACCACCACTGCTGGGAGAACAGAGAATGAGGCTGCTGCATTTGTATCGTGCAGGACCTGCTCTGTGCTGGGCTTCAGCCTCAAAGCTTAGGCCCTGACCTTGGGGAATCACAGAACTGTCAGGGCTGGAAGGGATCTCAAGGCTCAGCCAGCTCCAACCCCCTGCCATGGGCAGGGACACCTCACACCACAGCAGCTTGCTCACAGCCACCTCCAGCCTGGCTGCAAACACCTCCAGGCAGGAGGCTTCCACCACCTCCCTGGGCAGCCTGTGCCAGGCTCTCACCACCCTCCTGGGGAACAACTTCTTCCTCACAGCCAATCTCAATCTCCCCACTTCTAGTTTTGCTCCATCCCCCCCAGTCCTATCCCTCCCTGACACCCTCAAAAGTCCCTCCCCAGCTTTCTTGCAGCCCACTCCAGATCCTGGAAGGCCACAATGAGGTCTCCTGGGAGCCTTCTCCTCTCCAGCCTGCACAACCCCAACTCTCTCAGTCTGTGCTCAAAGCAGAGCAGCTCCAGCCCTCTGCTCCTCCTCATGGCCCTGCTCTGGACACCTTCCAGCACCTCCAGATCCTTCCTGTACTAGGGGCTCCACAAATGGACACAGAGCTCCCAACATCCTGAGCTGAAACTCACCCTGAAACTGAACCACAACCAGCCCTCAAAAGCCTGCCTGCAGCTCTGAGAAGCAGTGTGGGATAGCCTGGGGGAGACAGCTGTGGATCCATCCCCCCTCTTTCATGGCTTTGGTAAAAAAAGCACAGAAGAGAAGCACAGAATGCATCAGGCTGGATGGGACCCTCCAGGGTCACCCTGGCCAGCCCCCCTGCAGTCAGCAGGGACATCTCCAACTAGAGCAGGTTGCTCAGAGCCACATCAAGCTGGACAATGAATGTCTCCAAGGATGGAGTCTCCCCCACATCTCTGGGCAGCCTGTTGCAGTATTTCACTCCCCTGAGACCATGATGCTGCCAGGGAGCTTCTGCCCAGGGCCCCCCCCGGCCAGGGAAGAACCACGAGCCCTGGGGTGAGGGGCACAGTCGTCTGGGAGAGGACAGCACTTACCTGCAGCTGCAGGGACAAGCATGAGGAACAGCTTTTTCACTGTGAGGGTGATGGAACACTGGAAGAGGCTGCCCAGGGGGGTTGTGGAGTCTCCTTCCCTGGCAGTATGCAAAACCCGCCTGGATGTGTTCCTGTCTGGGACAGTTTGGGCAACAATTAGGGAAGAGGCACCACAAGAGAAAGAAGAGGAAAATGAATACATCCCAGGCATCTCCCCTCTCCAGACAGCTTGGGAAAGTCACAGTCATAGATTTGACAGGGTTGGAAGGGAGCTCAAGGCTCAGCCAGCCCCAACCCCCTGCCATGGCCAGGGACACCTCACACCACAGCAGCTTGCTCACAGCCACCTCCAGCCTGGCTGCAAACACCTCCAGGCAGGAGGCTTCCACCACCTCCCTGGGCAGCCTGGGCCAGGCTCTCACCACCCTCCTGGGGAACAACTGATGTCAGTGGGTTAAACCATCACACCACAACACTGTCCTGGGTGATCCCTGCTCTGGCAGGGGGGTTGGACTGGATGAGCTTTTGAGGTCCCTTCCAGCCCCTAACATTCTGTGATCCTGAGTGATTCTCTGAAGGCAGAGAGGTGTCACAAGGCAGTGTGACAAATGACACTGCTATCTGCACTGCCCAGGGAGCCTTCCCCCCCCTAAGGGATTCCTCTGAGGGGCTGTGTGCTTGGCCAGCAGGGTCTGGGGCCTCCCTGCTCCCAGTGTGTGTTTTACCAAGGCTTTACTACTGCAACAGCTTCAGGCTCAGAGCAGCAGGAGTTTCACTGGCAGGAGGAGCAGGAGCAGGTCCAGACTTACTGACACCAGAACTGATTGCAGGGATGGCACCACCTTCACCACCTTCACCACCTTCACCACCTTCACCACCTTCACCTTTTGCTTCACCTACCTGACATTCCCAAGTGCCACCTCCTGTCCCCTCCTCCAGGATTCCAGGACTATGGTTTGCTCCTTTCTCCTGTTACAACCTTCCTTCTCAGACACAAGTGCTGACTGCAGCTCTTTGGGTCTCCAGAGGCCACTCCATCACATCGGTGCTGACAGGGCTGGGGCTGCCAGGCTGAGTTATCACAGGGCCTGCCCACTCCTGCTGTTAATACCTGCTCACCACGGGAGCACTGGGCCAGCCCAAGCAGAGAAGGTCAACCCCAAGCTGCAAAGTCTCCCACAACTAGGGAAGAGGCATCAAAAGGGAAAGAAGAGGAAAATAAATATATCCCAGGCATCTCCCCTCTCCAGTCAGCTTGGGAAAGTCACAGTCACAGAGTTGTTAGGATTGGAAGGGACCTCAAGGCTCAGCCAGCTCCAACCCCCTGCCATGGGCAGGGACACCTCACACCACAGCAGCTTGCTCACAGCCACCTCCAGCCTGGCTGCAAACACCTCCAGGCAGGAGGCTTCCACCACCTCCCTGGGCAGCCTGTGTCAGGCTCTCACCACCCTCCTGGCCAACAACTTCTTCCTCACAGCCAATCTCAATCTCCCCACTTCCAGTTTTGTTCCATTTCCCACTCCCTCACACCCTCCAAAGTCCCTCCCCAGCTTTCTTGGAGCCCCCTTCTGATACTGGAAGGCCACCAGAAGGTCTCCTGGGAGTCTTCTCCTCTCCAGCCTGCACAACCCCAACTCCCTCAGGCTGTGCTCACAGCAGAGCAGCTCCAGCCCTCTGCTCAAACTCCTGGCCCTGCTCTGGACACCTTCCAGCCCCTCCAGAGCCTTCCTGGCACAGAGGCTCCAGCACTGGCCCCAGAGCTCCAGCTGTGGTCTCAGCAGAGTGGAGCAGAGGGGCAGAATCCCCTCCCTGCCCTGCTGGCCACACTTCTCTTGCTGCAGCCCAGGCTCTGCTTGGCTCTCTGGGCTGCAAGTGCTCCCTGCTGGCTCCTGCTGAGCTTCTCCTCCCCCAGCACCCCCAAGGCCTTTTCTCCAGGGCTGCTCTCCAGCCAGTCCCTGCCCAGCCTATAGCAGTGCCTGGGATTGCCCTGCCCCAGCTGCAGGACCTTGCACAGAACCCAGCGTGTGGCTGAGGAGAGAGGAGGCAGCTGCAGGAGCTCAGCACCGGGAGCTTGCTTTTGGCTTTGCTTCCCTTGCTGTTCAGGCAGGAAGGGGCTGGTGGCTCAGCACCTCCTGAAGAGGGGAGGAGGGGCAGCGGGCTGGGGTCGCCTACGTGCCTGAGGGCAGTGATGGAACAGGGGGAGGGCTGCCGTGGAAACCGCCCCAAGCAACCAGAGCCCGGAGCTGGCTGCGGAGAGAGGAGGCAGCGGCCAGCAGCTCAGCTCAGCCTGCTCACTGACAGGGGGAAACCAACCCGCCGGGGGCAGAGGGAGGCTCCTGAAAGCTGCTTGCTGCTAGAGCAAAGGCCAGCAGAAGAACAGTGGGCACCCAAACAGAGAGCACTCCCAAGCATGCAGATGGTCAGGCTGCAGTGAGTGCTGGAGCCTGGCACTCGATCTGGAGGATGGAAGCAACAACTCCTGTGTCAGGAGTGAGCAGCTCAGGGCTCTGAGGAGCAGGGTGGCCGAGCTAAAAGAAGAGGAGGAAAGGCTAAGAGCTGTAAGAGACAGCCAGAGGAACATTGACTATTCCCATATCTAACCTCTACCAAAGCAGAACAGGAGGCAACTCTGAGTGGAGCAGGGAGTTGGAGACTCTCCAGCAGCAAGCCTCTCAGCCTCCCTGCAGGAACCCACCTGAGCAGGGCCAAAGGGAACAGGGCTCTGTCTGAGGGAAGAAATGCAAAGGGAGCAAGCCTGCTACTGTCAGCAGCACCCTGCCTGCAGTGCACTGACAGAACAGGGCTGAGGCTCTGCAGGAGGAGAGGTCATGGGTGAGGATGAGGACTCAAGAGGGTCAGAAGCTGCAGCAGTGACAGGGCTGAGGCTCTGCAGGAGGAGAGGTCATGGGTGAGGATGAGGACTCAAGGTCAGAAGCTGCACCAGTGACAGGGCTGAGGCTCTGCAGGAGGAGCAGCTCATGGGTGAGGATGAGGGCTCAAGAAGGTCAGAAGCTGCACCAGTGACAGGGCTGAGGCTCTGCAGGAGGAGCAGCTCATGGGTGAGGATGAGGACTCAAGAAGGTCAGAAGCTGCAGCAGTGACAGGGCTGAGGCTCTGCAGGAGGAGAGGTCATGGGTGAGGATGAGGACTCAAGAGGGTCAGAAGCTGCAGCAGTGACAGGGCTGAGGCTCTGCAGGAGGAGAGGTCATGGGTGAGGATGAGGGCTCAAGAAGGTCAGAAGCTGCAGCAGTGACAGGGCTGAGGCTCTGCAGGAGGAGCAGCTCATGGGTGAGGATGAGGACTCAAGGGCAGAAGCTGCAGCAGTGACAGGGCTGAGGCTCTGCAGGAGGAGCAGCTCATGGGTGAGGATGAGGACTCAAGAAGGTCAGAAGCTGCACCAGTGAGAGGCTGCCTCAGCACAGCCATCACAACTAATCCTTGTAGGGTCATTGCTGTAGGAGACTCCAACTGGAGGCAGCAGAGGGCCCAACATGCCTCCAATATGGGAGGTTAAAGGGAGCACCAAGAGTTTCTACAGGCAGAGTAATGGCAAGAAGAAGCCTAGGGAAGGTGTGGGCCCCCTCAGAAAGGAAACTGGTGACATGGGCACAAGTGATGAGGAAAAGGCTGAGGTACTCAATGACTTCTTTACCTCAGGCTTCCCTGCCAGGGCCTCCAGCCACACTCCTGGAGCCATGGAAGACAATGGCAGGGATGGGGAGGAAGAACTGCCCATGGTAAGTGCAGATCAGGTTGGTGATCACCTGAGGAACCTGAAAGTGTTCAAGTCCATGGGACCCCACGGGGTACACCCAGGGGTGCTGAGAGAACTGGCAGAGGAGGTTGCTAAAGCCCTCTCTAGTCTATTCCAAAGGTCCTGGCAGTCTGGGGCAGTCCCCACAGACTGCAAAAGGGGAAACATTGCTCCCATCTGCAAAAAGGGTAAGAAGGAGGAACCAGGGAGCTCCAGGCCAGGCAGTCTCACCTCTGTGCTCGGAAAGATCCTGGAGCAGATCCTCCTGGAGGCACTGCTGGCTCAGAAGAATAGTGAAGAGGTGATTGGGAACAGTCAGCAGGGCTTCACCCAGGGCAAATCCTGCCTGAGCAACCTGGTGGCCTTCTCTGCACAGGTGACAACATCAATAGCTGAGGGGAGAGCAACTGCTGTCGTTTGCCTGGGCCTGAGCACAGCCTTCGACACTGCCCCGCACCACAGCCTGGGCTCCAGGCTGGTGACACATGGGTGTGAGGGGTGAGCACCAGATGGGGACAGAACTGGCCTGAGGGCTGCACCCAAAGAGTGCCTGGCAATGGCTCCAGGGCCCAGGGGAGGCCAGGGACAAGCAGAGTCCCTCAGGGGTCAGTCCTGGCACCAGGCTTGTTCAACATCCATGTGGGTGCCAGGGACAGTGGCACTGAGTGCACCCTCAGCAGGGTTGCTGCTGACACCAAGCTGTGTGGGGCAGCAGGCAGCTGGAGGGAAGGGATCCATCCAGAGGGACCTGGACAGGCTGGAGAGGTGGGCACAAGCCAACCTCAGGAGGTTCAACAAGACCAAGGGCAGGGTCCTGCAGCTGGCTGCAGGCAACCCCAGGCACAAATCCAGGCTGGGCAGGGACTGGCTGGAAAGCAGCCCTGAGGAGAGAGACTTGGGGGTGCTGGGGGAGGAGAAGCTCACCAGGAGCTCTCAGTGTGCACTTGCAGCCCAGAAAGCCAAGCAGAGCCTGGGCTGCAGCAGGAGAAGTGTGGCCAGCAGGGCAAGGGAGGTGATTCTCCCCCTCTGCTCAGCTCTGGGGAGACCCCACCTGGAGTACTGCCTCCAGTTCTGGAGCCCCTATGACAAGAGGGATCTGGAGGTGCTGGAAGGTGTCCAGAGCAGGGCCAGGAGGATGAGCAGAGGGCTGGAGCTGCTCTGCTGTGAGGACAGACTGAAGGAGTTGGGGCTGTTCTGTCTGGAGAAGAGAAGGCTCTGAGGTGACCTCATTGTGGCCTTCCAGGAACTGAAGGGGGCTCCAGGAAGGCTGGGGAGGGACTGCTCAGGATCTCAGGCAGTGATAGGACTAGGGGGAATGGAATGAAGCTGGAGGTGGGGAGATTGAGGCTGGAGGGGAGGAGGAAGTTCTTCCCCATGAGAGTGGTGAAGCCCTGGAATGGGTTGTCCAGGGAGGTGTTTGGGGCCCTGTCCCTGGAGGTGTTTAAGGCCAGGCTGGCTGAGGCTCTGGGCAGCCTGATCTAGTGTGGGGTGTCCCTGCCCATGGCAGGGGGGTTGGAACTGGATGATCCTTGGGGTCCCTTCCAACCCTGACTGATTCTATGATACTACTATGATACTCGGCCTTGTTGAACCTCATGAGGCTGTCCTGGGCTCATCTCATGAGCTCAGACAGCCCCAGGGAGGGAAGGGATGACAAAGCTCTCGCCATCAGCTCACCCTGCATCAGGGAGTGTTCAGCCACACTCATCCTCAGCCCCTGGCCTGCTGTCTCACAGCATGCCTGTCACACAGCCTGGGTCCTGGGTCACTCCCTGCCCAGTGGAGGGTCACACTCCTGTCCTGGGGTGAGAATCTGTGCAAGCAAAGTGTGTGGCTGGTTCAGAAGCAATACTGCAACAGTGAGCTGGGACTACACCTGCCATGTAAAGGAGACACATTCAAGTGGTAGTAAAAGTGCAGTAGGTGTTCATCCACTCTGGCAGCATTTGCTCCCATGCAGGAGTGCTGGGCTCTTCAGGAAGGAGAGAGGGAATCATAGGATTGCTTTGACTGGAAAAGACCTTTAAGACCACCCAGTCCAACCAGGAACCCAGCACTGCCAAGTCCACCCCTGGCCCCCAGCACCAGGTCTGCACAGGTTTTAGATCTCTCCAGGCACGAGGACTCCACCACTGCCCTGGGCAGCCTGCTCCAGGGCTTCACAACCCTTCTGGGGAAGATATTGTTCCTAATGCCCAGCCTAAACCCCCCCTGGCACGACCTGAGCCCATTTCTTCTTGTCCTATCACTTGTTACCTGTGAGAAGAGACCAACCCCCTCCTCACTGCAGCCTCCTCTCAGGGAGCTGTAGAGAGCAATGAGGTCTCCCTTCAGCCTTCTCTTCTCCACACTGAACATCTGCAGCTCCCTTGGCTGCTCCTCCCCAGCCCTGTTCTCCAGACCCTTCCCCAGCCTTGTTGCCCTTCTCTGGACACATTGCAGCCCCTCAATGTCCTTCTTCTAATGAGGGGCCCAAAACTGAGCCCAGGACTCAAAGGGTGGCTTCACCAGTACTGAGTGCAAGGGGACAAAGTGCTGAGTCCAGGGATACAGTCACTGTCCTGCCCCTGCTGGCCACACTGACCCCGGCCAGGATGCTGGTGGCCTTCTTGGCCAGCTGGGCACACCATGGCTCACCTTCAGGCACTTTTTGCTAAGCCTCCAGGTTCTTTTGTGACAGGCACCTCTCCATGCACTCCTCCCTAAGCCAAGGGGGGTCTCTCCCCAGCTCTGGTCAGCCCTGAGTGTCATGCAGCTTTCAGGCTAAGAAAACAAGTGGCTACATTCTCCTACCACAGCCTGGGAGCCCAAAGCCCAGAGTAAGCCACACCAGAAGCAAGACCCAACAATTCATCTGCATCTGAGCACCACAGCTGGAACAGCTGCAGCATTCTGTAGTGTCCAGCCTGGCCAGATATGGGGCTGAGAAATGGAGGCTGCTGAGCTTCCATGTCCTCTGCCCATCTGGGAAAGAGCTGCAGACCCCAGGCCAACAGAGGGGCAACATTCTCACTGGCTCTGCTTTTAATCCCACATTAGGACTGCCTCAAGGCCCTGGAATCCTGCAAGCACCCAACCTGTTGATAAGATGTTAAACAAGACTGGACCCAGTCCTGACCCCTGGGGAACACCACGAGTCCCAGGCCGCCAACTAGACTGCATCACTGGTCACAGCCCTCTGAGCTCTCTCTTCATACTAAACCAAGGGCACAAGAAAGGGCAGGGACTGGCTGGGGTGGTGGAGAAGCCTCTCTGCTGCTCCCCAAAGAGCAGTCTGTGGCAAGTCATTGAGGCCCCATCCTGAACACTGCACCTGGGGCTGTCAGGTCCACAGCAGGGTATCAGCAGAGTAGTGGAACAAGCAGCATGAGAGCTTCTGTGAGCCAGCCCAGCACCTCGCTCACATCAGGCACTAGCTCACACAGCTATTGATCCTCCTGCCCCAGGCCACAGGCTGCCTGCCAGCTGGGGGCAGGGGGAAATCTCCCCCATGGGGCAGGCCTGCAGAGTTATGGCAGGAGGGGAGTTGGATGCCTTGCTCCAAGGCATCCGGCCGTGGTGCCGCTGGAGCCAGGATCCAGGGCTGGGAGGCCAAGTGCTCTGCTCAGCTCCAACCCTTTTTATGGCCTAATACAAAATTCATGCTGCTCTGCCTGAGCCTCCCAGCAGCAAAGCTGCCTGCTCTGTGCATCACCACTGGCAGAGCAGAAGTGGGGCTGGGAAATCCTCTCTTCCCTCTGTTCCTCGGTGCAGCAGAGCCCCCAGGCCCTGCCCAGCCTCACTGCCTCACCTCTGCTGGCCACAGCCACCCCACACCTCTGGGTGGTGATGGGCACAGCATTCACAGAGGGAGATCCACAGGATGGGTTGGGTTGGAAGGGACCTTCAAGATCATCCAGTTCCAAACCCCTGCCATGGGCAGGGACACCTCCCACCAGCACAGCTTGCTCAAGGCCTCATCCAGCCTGGCCTTCAACACCTCCAGGCAGGAGGCAGCCACAGCCTCCCTGGGCAACCTGTGCCAGAGTCTTCCCAGCCTCATCTCCAGTCTCAATCTCCCCTCTCCCAGCTCAAAGCCACTGTCCCTTGTTCTGTCTCTCCCAGCCCTTATCAAAAGTCCCTCCCCAGCTCTCCTGCAGCCCTCTTCAGGTACTGGAAGGCTGCTCTGAGGTCTCCAGGGAGCCTTCTTTTCTCCAGTACTGAGCTTCTGTGCCCAGGAGATGCCTCAGACTCCTTCTTCCTGTGCCCAGGATATCAGATTGAAATATCTCTGCCTCAGCAGCTGTCATGCAGGTGGGTCCTTTGAACCAAGCCTTCCACCTGGACCTCTCCCTCAGCAGCTTCTCTGGCTGACAGAAGCTGCCTGTCAGCACAGGAGGCTGGGGATGCCCAGACAGCTTTCTTAACAACTGCACTGCAGGACCCACACGAGGTCATAGGGCCACAGAACCATTCTGGTTGGAAAAGACCTCTAAGAGCACTGAGCCTGTTTACCCAGCACTGCCAGGCCACCACTAAGCCATGTCCCTCACCACCACATCTACACAGCTTTGAAATCCCTCCACCACTGCCCTGGGCAGCCTGTTCCAGGCCTTGACAGCCCTTTCAGTGAAGAAATAGTTTCTCATGTCCAACCTAAACCTCATGTCCTATCACTTGTTGCTTGGGAGAAGAGACCAAGCCCCATCCCACTCCAGACTCCCTTCAGGGAGCTGTAGAGAGCACTGAGGTCTCCCCTCAGCCTCCTCTTCTCCACACTAAACACCCTAAGGTCCCTCAGCTGCTCCTCCCCAGCTCTCTTCTTCAAACCCTTCCCCACCTCTGTTGCCCTTCTTTGGACCTGCTTCAGCACCTCAATGTCCTTCTTGGAATGAGAGGTCCAAAGCTTGCATGGAACACCACCTCATGCATCACTCAGGTAGGCAAACAGAGCCACTCATCCCCATCTGCTGACACCTTTTATCCCCAGACACCCAGACGAAGACTCAACAACCAGCCTGTGACCTGCTCAGGGCCTTTTCACCATGCCCTGGCTTGCCCCCAGCACAGGGCTGGAGCCTGGAGGAGCTGCTTGCTCCCAGCAGGACTTTCCTTGCAGAGTTTCTGTGCCCCCAGTGAGTGGAGCATGCTGATTTTGGTGTCTCAGTGGAAGCCAAGTTCCACAGCTGCAAGCCTGTGGTTGACTTGTGGCTTGCCCTAAGGGAGCCAACGGCGCTGCTGGGAACCCTGACCCAGGACTCCTGACTCAGGAGTTCTGCAAAACCACAGGGCTGGATCTTCCCAGGCTCCTGCAAGGGCAGGGTCTGAACTGCTCCTGCAGAGGCAGGAGGGGATCCTGCTGCCATGTGTCTCAGGCACCGTGGGGCAGGGAGTGCCAAAACCCCTCCTCAGCAATGAGTGTGCTGCAGCCAGCTCTGCCTGATGGATCTGCAGGAAGGAGAGGCTTTGCCTGGAGCTGTGGAGCTACAGGAGCTGTGGAGCTGCAGGAGCTGCAGGAGCTGTAGAGCTGCAGGAGCTGTAGAGCTACAGGAGCTGTGGAGCTGCAGGAGCTGCAGGAGCTGTGGAGCTGCAGGAGCTGTAGAGCTACAGGAGCTGTGGAGCTACAGGAGCTGTGGAGCTGCAGGAGCTGCAGGAGCTGTGGAGCTGCAGGAGCTGCAGGAGCTGCAGGAGCTGTGGAGCTGCAGGAGCTGTGGAGCTGCAGGAGCTGCAGGAGCTGTGGAGCTGCAGGAGCTGCAGGAGCTGCAGGAGCTGTGGAGCTGCAGGAGCTGCAGGAGCTGTGGAGCTGCAGGAGCTGAGGAGCTGCAGGAGCTGCAGGAGCTGCAGGAGCTGTGGAGCTGCAGGAGCTGCAGGAGCTGTGGAGCTGCAGGAGCTGCAGGAGCTGCAGGAGCTGAGGAGCTGCAGGAGCTGTGGAGCTGCAGGAGCTGTGGAGCTGCAGGAGCTGAGGAGCTGCAGGAGCTGTGGAGCTGCAGGAGCTGAGGAGCTACAGGAGCTGAGGAGCTGCAGGAGCTGCAGGAGCTGTGGAGCTGCAGGAGCTGAGGAGCTGCAGGAGCTGTGGAGCTGCAGGAGCTGAGGAGCTGCAGGAGCTGTGGAGCTGCAGGAGCTGAGGAGCTGCAGGAGCTGTGGAGCTGCAGGAGCTGAGGAGCTGCAGGAGCTGTGGAGCTGCAGGAGCTGAGGAGCTGCAGGAGCTGAGGAGCTGCAGGAGCTGCAGGAGCTGTGGAGCTACAGGAGCTGTGGAGCTGCAGGAGCTGAGGAGCTGCAGGAGCTGTGGAGCTGCAGGAGCTGAGGAGCTGCAGGAGCTGTGGAGCTGCAGGAGCTGAGGAGCTGCAGGAGCTGAGGAGCTGCAGGAGCTGCAGGAGCTGTGGAGCTACAGGAGCTGTGGAGCTGCAGGAGCTGAGGAGCTGCAGGAGCTGTGGAGCTGCAGGAGCTGAGGAGCTGCAGGAGCTGTGGAGCTGCAGGAGCTGAGGAGCTGCAGGAGCTGTGGAGCTGCAGGAGCTGAGGAGCTGCAGGAGCTGAGGAGCTGCAGGAGCTGCAGGAGCTGTAGAGCTACAGGAGCTGTGGAGCTACAGGAGCTGTGGAGCTGCAGGAGCTGCAGGAGCTGTGGAGCTGCAGGAGCTGCAGGAGCTGCAGGAGCTGTGGAGCTGCAGGAGCTGTGGAGCTGCAGGAGCTGCAGGAGCTGTGGAGCTGCAGGAGCTGTGGAGCTGCAGGAGCTGAGGAGCTGCAGGAGCTGAGGAGCTGCAGGAGCTGCAGGAGCTGTGGAGCTACAGGAGCTGTGGAGCTGCAGGAGCTGAGGAGCTGCAGGAGCTGTGGAGCTGCAGGAGCTGAGGAGCTGCAGGAGCTGTGGAGCTGCAGGAGCTGAGGAGCTGCAGGAGCTGTGGAGCTACAGGAGCTCAGGAGCTGCAGGAGCTGTGGAGCTACAGGAGCTGCAGGAGCTGAGGAGCTGCAGGAGCTGTGGAGCTGCAGGAGCTGAGGAGCTGCAGGAGCTGTGGAGCTACAGGAGCTGAGGAGCTGCAGGAGCTGCAGGAGCTGTGGAGCTACAGGAGCTGCAGGAGCTGAGGAGCTGCAGGAGCTGCAGGAGCTGTGGAGCTGCAGGAGCTGCAGGAGCTGCAGGAGCTGTGGAGCTGCAGAAGCTTCAGGAGCTGTGGAGCTGCAGGAGCTGTGGAGCTGCAGGAGCTACAGGAGCTGTAGAGCTGCAGGAGCTGCAGGAGCTGCAGGAGCTGCAGGAGCTGTGGAGCTGCAGGAGCTGCAGGAGCTGCAGAAGCTGTGGAGCTACAGGAGTTGTGGAGCTGCAGGAGCTAGCTTTGTGTCCAGCTATAAAACTGCAACAACTTCCCCCTTCCTCATCTTCCTGCTTCCACCAGATCCTCTCAAACCTTTTCACCCCCCGGAGCTACTCTGCCTCCTCCACACCACCGCCACTGCCAGCACCCTCCTGCTCTCTGCATGGCAATGCCCACAGACCTTTCACAGCATCACAGGATGTTAGGGGGTGGAAGGGACCTCCAAAGATCACTAAGTCCAACCCTCTGCCAGAGCAGGAGCAGAGAACCCAGCAGAGGTCACACAGGAACACATCCAGACAGGGCTGGAAAGGCTCCAGAGAAGGAGACTCCACAACCTCTCTGGGCAGCCTGCTCCAGGGCTCTGGGACCTCACAGTGCAGAAGTTCCTCCTCATGTTGGGGTGGAACTTTCTTTCTGACATCCCCTGCCCACCTTGGCTCACCAGCTGGAGAGGTGAGAGCCAGCCTGCTTGGCAGGTGCCAGGCTCCTCACACCAGGTGTGCCTCCAGCCTGCCCACAGCCGGTGGCTGGCCAGCGACCAACCTGCTGCTGGGCTTCAACAAACAGCTTCAGTGGCTGCATGTGGCCCTCAGGCCTGCAGGCTGACCCCAGACACCTTGACCCACTGGTTAGGCTGGGCTGGAGTCACTCAGTGTGCACAAGAACAACTGCAGGAGCGCTGGGACAGACAGGAATCCTCACCACACACACTGGGATGCCTTAAAGGATGGTGTAAACATCCCCTGCAGCAAATCACTGCACCTCAGGGAATCACAGAACTGTTTTGGTTGGGAAGGACCTCCAAAACCACCAAGTCCAACCATTCACCCAGCAGTGCCCAGGGCCATCACTAAACCATGTCCCCCAGCACCACATCTACATATGTTTTCAACACTTCTAGGGGTGCTGGTGGGGGAGAAGCTGGATGGGAGCAGGCAGGATGAGCTGGCAGCCCAGAAGGCAAATCACAGCCTGGGCTGCATCCAAAGCTGTGCTGCCAGCAGAGCCAGAGAGGAGATTCTGCCACTGGGCTCTGCTCTGGGGAGACCTCACCTGCAGCCTCAATAGAGGAAGGACATGGACCTGATGGAGAGGGTCCAGAGGAGGCCATGAAAATGATCAGGGGGTTGGAGCAGCTCTGCTGTAAGGACAGCTGAGGGAGCTGGGGGTGTTCAGCCTGGAGGAGAGAAGGCTCCAGGGAGACCTAATAGCAGCCTGCTAGTACCTGAAGGGTGTTACAGGAAGGCTGCAGAGAGACTGTTTGCAAAGGTCTGCAGGAACAGGACCAGGGGCAATGGCTTCAAACTAGAGCAGAGCAGACTGAGATTGGATGTGAGGAAGAAGTTCTTTACTATGAAGGTGGTGGAACACTGGAACAGGTTGCCCAGGGAGGTGGCTGAGACTCCTTCCCTGGAGATATTCAAGGTGAGGCTGGACAGGGCTCTGGGCAGCCTGATCTCTTTGGGGATGTCCCTGCTGACTGTGGGGAGGGATTGGACAGGATGACCTTTGGAGGTCCCTTCCAGCCTGGACCCCTCTGTGATGATCTCCCAAGGTCCCTTCCAAGCCCTACCATTCTGTGATGCTGTATTCCCAGCACTGTGCTGGGGGGGTGCTTCCTTCACCCCCCAGCTCCATCCAGCTGGGGACACAATGTCCTCATTGCTGTTGGGCTGCTGACCAAACCCTAAAGCAGCTGGGATGGCACCGTCTGGGCCTCCATCCTGATCGATGCTTTGCATGCAAAATTATGCTCTCTGTGACTAATAAATATTGATCCTTTTTGTTCCTCTGAGCACTGCAATAAAGAGTGACTTAGAGATCTGCCAGCACTGAGCATCCTCCTCCACTTTCCAGCTCCTCAGCAGCATTTCTTACTCTTCTTATGTCGGCCTGAGCCCATCCAAGGCTGGTGCCAGAGCATTGCGTATGACCCCAAGGAGGGCACAGCACCTCTGGCAACATCCACCTCCCTTCCTTCCTCTTCCACCTCCCTTCCTTCCTCTTCCACCTCCCTTCCTTCCTCTTCCACCTCCCTTCCTTCTTCTTCCACCTCCCTTCCTTCCTCTTCCACCTCCCTTCCTTCTTCTTCCACCTCCCTTCCTTCCTCTTCCACCTCCCTTCCTTCTTCTTCCACCTCCCTTCCTTCCTCTTCCACCTCCCTTCCTTCCTCTTCCACCTCCCTTCCTTCTTCTTCCACCTCCCTTCCTTCTTCTTCCACCTCCCTTCCTTCTTCTTCCATCTCCCTCCCTTTTCCTTCCTCCTCCCTTCCTTTTCCTTCCTCCTCCCTTTTCCTTCCACTTCCCTATTTTTCCTCCACTCCCTTCCTTTTTCTTCTACCTCCCTTCCTTTTTTCCTCCACCTCCCTTTCTCTTCCACCTCCCTTCCTTTTTCTTCCACCACCCTTCCTTTTTCCTCCACCTCCCTCTTTCTTCTATCTCCCTTTCATTTTCTTCCACCACCCTTCCTTTTTCCCTCACCTCCCTTCCTTTTTGCTCCACCTCCCTTCCTTTTTCTGACAGTGGTTCACAGGCAGAAGTAGAACTGAACTGGAACTGGAGTGAGTCATGGAGCAGGGTCATGTCCTGGGCACTTTTAAGGATAATAAACAAGAGAAAGTGGGCCAAGCCCAGAACAAATGGGAACATTAACAACTCCTTGGCAGGGAAAACATGTTAAGCACTAATGGGCACGGTCAGACTGCTTGAAACTCCCTCAATCAAAGCTCTGGAGCTGGGCGGCCAGCTCCTGGCAACAAGCTCCACTGGGCACAAGGCAGCCATTCAGCCCCGCTGGAAGGCTGGGGTCCGTGTGGCCTCTGTCCTGCTCTGTTTGCTCCTCAGCTGGAGAGGGGACAAGCAGTGCTGTGCATTTCACACCCTCACCTGCCTCAGTGCCACACCAACGTGCAAAGCAGCGGTGCCTCGGGCCTGCCGCTGCAAGCAGAAGAGAGCAGGAGCGGCGCAGCGATACCCTGCAGGTGGGCTGCCAGCTGCTTCCCGGGCTCTGCAAGCCTCTTTCGCCCCTTGCCTCTGCTCCTTCCATCTCCTCAGGCAGAGGAAGAGCGTTTCCACCTCTCCCAGGAGCCCAGGGAAGGGAGCTGCAGCAGAGAACATGAGGTGTGAACTCAGATCGAGGGCTGCAAATAGATTGATGGTGACAGGCAGAGGCCTGGCCTCAGTCACTCCTGGCTGGCAGACACACAGTGATTGAATTTGCTCACTGGGCATATTTTGGGAATGGATTGCTTTGCTCTGCTGAAGGGACCAGCCTCACACCCAGTGAGCAAAGGAGATGAGCTGGAAGCAGACAGGAGGAAGGGCCAGAGGTCTTGGGTGCTCTGGACAACCTCAGGAGCTCCCGTAGGTGCTGCACACACAGACACACAGACACACAGACACACAGGCACACACACACTGACTGCAGCCAACGACCCTGCTCACCTCTCCCCTTTCTACCCCTGCTCTGCATGCAGCCCCTGCTCCAGGGGAGCTGCTGCTCTGCATTCTGCTTCTTTTCTCTCCTGCCCTGCCTGGGGGGACCTGCATCAGCAGCCAAATGGTGTTCAGGGTGAGCCAAGGCTTGGGGTGGTGCTTCACTCCCCACCTTTCCAGCTTGCTTTCTCCAGCAGTTTTAATGGCTCCTGTTTCCCCCTGCCTCATGCAGACAGCTGAGTGCTGAGAAGGTATTTAAGACAAAAAACCTACAAATCCAATGACACTGCCTCTGGACCCCAGAGCTGAAAAGATGATGGCATGTCTCCTAGACTGTGAATGTGTTCAGTGAAGAGCTCCCCCCGCCCTGAGACCCTCCCCCTTCCCCCCTCCCCTCCTGGGAAAATTGGTGAGGCAAAGGGCTGCTGTTCCAGCAGATTTGCAGGAGTGGGAGTTGAAGAATCAATGAAGTTCTGAAAGCCAGTGGGGAAAGTCATTCTGCACCTTCCTGACACCAGGAATAAATGATTCAGTGAGAAAGAAGAGGGGGGAAAAAAACACCGACAAAACCCACACCACAACAACCCTCAAATGAGGCTGGAATTACCCACAGGAGAGATATTTCATCTTGAGGAATGGTGTTTGCTGCAGCGTTCATCTCACTGAGCCACAGCCAGGCTTTAATACCCAGCAAAAGGTCAAAGCTAAATGGGAACTCTTGCAGCCCTCCTGCACACACAACCCCCCCAAGAGCTCCCAGCCCCCCGTGCTGGGCAGGCTGGGAGTGGGAACCAAACCCACCCAGAAGCAACCCCACAGCTCTCTGAGTGTCTCTCCACCATGGGCCCTCCTCAGCCCTGTGAGGAATCCTCACCCCCAGTCTAGAATCAGAGAATCACTTTGGCCACAGCAACCCCAGGCAGTGCTACAGGCTGGGGACAGAGTGGCTGAGAGCAGCCAGGCAGAGAGGGACCTGGGGGTAGGGGTGGACAGCAGCTGAACAGGAGCCAGCAGTGTCCCCAGGGGCCAAGAAGAGTGCAGCAGGCAGAGTGTGGCCAGCAGGAGCAGGGAGGTGATTGTGCCATGGGCTCAACACTGCTTAGGCCACACCTTGAGTCCTGTGTCCAGCTCTGGGCTCTTCAGGTTAGGAAAGATGTTGAGCTGCTGGAAGGTGTCCAGAGAAGGGCAAGGAGGCTGGGGAGGGGTCTGGAGCACAGCCCTGGGAGGAGAGGCTGAGGGAGCTGGGCTTGCTTAGCCTGGAGAGGAGGAGGCTCAGGGGTGACCTCATTGCCCTCTACAACTCCCTGAAGGGAGGTTGCAGCCAGGCAGAGATTGGTATCTTCCTCCTGGCAACCAGCACCAGGAGGACACAGTCTCAAGCTGTGCCAAGGGAGGTTTAGGCTGGAGGTTGGGAAGAAATTCTTCACAGAGAGAGTGATTGCCCATTGGAATGGGCTGCTCAGGGAGGTGGTGGAGTCACCATCCCTAGAGGTGTTTAGGAGAAGACTTGATGGGGTGCTTGGTGCCATGGGTTAGTGGATTAGGTGGTGTTAGATGATAGGTTGGACTTAGTATCACAGTATCACAGTACAAGTCAGGGTTGGAAGGGACCACAAGGATCATCCAGTTCCAACCCCCCTGCCATGGGCAGGGACACCCCACACTACATCAGGCTGCCCAGAGCCTCAGCCAGCCTGGCCTTAAACACCTCCAGGGACAGGCCCCCAACCACCTCCCTGCACAACCCATTCCAGGGCTTCACCACTCTCATGGGGAAGAACCTCCTCCTCCCCTCCAGCCTCAATCTCCCCACCTCCAGCTTCATTCCATTCCCCCTACTCCTATCACTGCCTGAGATCCTGAGCAGTCCCTCCCCAGCCTTCCTGTAGCCCCCTTCAGATCCTGGAAGGCCACAATGAGGTCACCTCAGAGCCTTCTCCTCTCCAGACTGAACAGCCCCAACTCCTTCAGTCTGTCCTCACAGCAGAGCAGCTCCAGCCCTCTGCTCATCCTCCTGGCCCTGCTCTGGACACCTTCCAGCACCTCCACATCCCTCTTGTCATAGGGGCTCCAGAACTGGAGGCAGTACTCCAGGTGGGGTCTCCCCAGAGCTGAGCAGAGGGGGAGAATCACCTCCCTTGCCCTGCTGGCCACACTTCTCCTGCTGCAGCCCAGGCTCTGGTTGGCTTTCTGGGCTGCAAGTGCACACTGAGAGCTCCTGGTGAGCTTCTCCTCCCCCAGCACCCCCAAGGCTCTCTCCTCAGGGCTGCTTTCCAGCCAGTCCCTGCCCAGCCTGCATTTGTGCCTGGGGTTGCTTCCACCCAGCTGCAGGACCCTGCCCTTGGTCTTGTTGAACCTCCTGAGGTTGGCTTGTGCCCACCTCTCCAGCCTGTCCAGGTCCCTCTGGATGGATCCCTTCCCTCCAGCTGCCTGCTGCCCCACACAGCTTGGTGTCAGCAGCAACCCTGCTGAGGGTGCACTCAGTGCCACTGTCCATGGCACCCACATGGATGTTGAACAAGCCTGGTGCCAGGACTGACCCCTGAGGGACTCTGCTTGTCCCTGGCCTCCTCTGGGCCCTGGAGCCATTGCCAGGCACTCTTTGGGTGCAGCCCTCAGGCCAGTTCTGTCCCCATCTGGTGCTCACCCCTCACACCCATGTGTCACCAGCCTGGAGCCCAGGCTGTGGTGTGGGGCAGTGTCGAAGGCTGTGCTCAGGCCCAGGCAAACCACAGCAGTTGCTCTCCCCTCAGCTATTGATGTTGTCACCTGTGCAGAGAAGGCCACCAGGTTGCTCAGGCAGGATTTGCCCTGGGTGAAGCCCTGCTGACTGTTCCCAATCACCTCTTCACTATTCTTCTGAGCCAGCAGTGCCTCCAGGAGGATCTGCTCCAGGATCTTTCCGAGCACAGAGGTGAGACTGCCTGGCCTGGAGCTCCCTGGTTCCTCCTTCTTACCCTTTTTGCAGATGGGAGCAATGTTTCCCCTTTTGCAGTCTGTGGGGACTGCCCCAGACTGCCAGGACCTTTGGAATAGACTAGAGAGGGCTTTAGCAACCTCCTCTGCCAGTTCTCTCAGCACCCCTGGGTGTACCCCGTGGGGTCCCATGGACTTGAACACTTTCAGGTTCCTCAGGTGATCACCAACCTGATCTGCACTTACCATGGGCAGTTCTTCCTCCCCATCCCTGCCATTGTCTTCCATGGCTTCAGGAGTGTGGCTGGAGGCCCTGGCAGTGAAGCCTGAGGTAAAGAAGTCATTGAGTACCTCAGCCTTTTCCTCATCACTTGTGCCCATGTCACCAGTTTCCTTTCTGAGGGGGCCCACACCTTCCCTAGGCTGCTTCTTGCCATTACTCTACCTGTAGAAACTCTTGGTGCTCCCTTTAACCTCCCATATTGGAGGCATGTTGGGCCCTCTGCTGCCTCCAGTTGGAGTCTCCTACAGCAATGACCCTACAAGGATTAGTTGTGATGGCTGTGCTGAGGCAGCCTCTCATTGGTGCAGCTTCTGACCTTGAGTCCTCATCCTCACCCATGACCTCTCCTCCTGCAGAGCCTCAGCCCTGTCACTGGTGCAGCTTCTGACCCTCTTGAGCCCTCATCCTCACCCATGAGTTGCTCCTCCTGCAGAGCCTCAGCCCTGTCACTGCTGCAGCTTCAGACCTTGAGCCCTCATCCTCACCCATGAGCTGCTCCTCCTGCAGAGCCTCAGCCCTGTCACTGCTGCAGCTTCAGACCTTGAGCCCTCATCCTCACCCATGAGTTGCTCCTCCTGCAGAGCCTCAGCCCTGTCACTGCTGCAGCTTCTGACCTTCTTGAGCCCTCATCCTCACCTATGACCTCTCCTCCTGCAGAGCCTCAGCCCTGTTCTGTCAGTGCACTGCAGGCAGGGTGCTGCTGACAGTAGCAGGCTTGCTCCCTTTGCATTTCTTCCCTCAGACAGAGCCCTGTTCCCTTTGGCCCTGCTCAGGTGGGTTCCTGCAGGGAGGCTGAGAGGCTTGCTGCTGGAGGGTCTCCAACTCCCTGCTCCACTCAGAGTTGCCTCCTGTTCTGCTTTGGTAGAGGTTAGGTATGGGAATAGTCAATGTTCCTCTCGCTGTCTCTTACAGCTCTTAGCCTTTCCTCCTCTTCTTTTAGCTCGGCCACCCTGCTCCTCAGAGCCCTGAGCTGCTCACTCCTGACACAGGAGTTGTTGCTTCCATCCTCCAGATCGAGTGCCAGGCTCCAGCACTCACTGCAGCCTGACCATCTGCATGCTTGTGAGTGCTCTCTGTTTGGGTGCCCACTGTTCTTCTGCTGGCCTTTGCTCTAGCAGCAAGCAGCTTTCAGGAGCCTCCCTCTGCCCCCGGCGGGTTGGTTTCCCCCTGTCAGTGAGCAGGCTGAGCTGAGCTGCTGGCCGCTGCCTCCTCTCTCCGCAGCCAGCTCCGGGCTCTGGTTGCTTGGGGCGGTTTCCACGGCAGCCCTCCCCCTGTTCCATCACTGCCCTCAGGCACGTAGGCGACCCCAGCCCGCTGCCCCTCCTCCCCTCTTCAGGAGGTGCTGAGCCACCAGCCCCTTACTGCCTGAACAGCAAGGGAAGCAAAGCCAAAAGCAAGCTCCCGGTGCTGAGCTCCTGCAGCTGCCTCCCCTTCCCGCAGCCACACGCTGGGTTCTTGATGATCTTGAAGGTCTGTTCCAACCTGGTCTGGTCTGGTCTATTCTATTCTATTCTATTCACAGAATCAATAAGGTTGGAAAAGACCTCAGAGCTCATCAAGTCCAAGCTGTCATCCAACACCTCCTGACAACTCAACCATGGCTCCAAGGGCCACATCCAATCCCCTCTGCAACACCTCCAGGGATGGGGACTCCACCACCTCCCTGGGCAGCACATCTCAAGGGCCAATTCCTCTTGCTGGCAAGAACTTTCTCCTCACCTCCAGCTTAAACCTCCCCTGGCACAGCTGCAGACTGTGTCCTCTTGTTCTGGGGCTGCTTCCCTGCCTGGCAGAAGAGACCAACCCCCAGCTGGCTCCAACCTCCCTGCAGGCAGTTGCAGAGAGCAAGAAGGTCTCCCCTGAGCCTCCTCTTCTGCAGGCTAAGCAAGCCCAGCTCCCTCAGCCTCTCCTCCCAGGGCTGTGCTCCAGACCCCTCCCCAGCCTCCTTGCCCTTCTCTGGACACCTTCAAGTCTCTCAATGTCCTTCTGAAACTGAGGAGCCCAGAGCTGGACACAGTAAATTTATCTATTCAGTCACCTTCCTTCTGAATTACACCCCTCCCAGAACTCCCAGCCTCTTGTGACACCCAAGCTGCAGTGCCTGGAGATGAAACCTGCAGGGCTCAGTGACTGGGCACAAGCTGTGCTCCTTCACTGAGGCCCCTGTGGCATCAGGAGGGGCAGAGTGAACTCTCAGAGGCAGAGAAGCATTGTTCAGTGCTGCCCTTCAGCCTCACTTCCTCTCCCTCTTGGTCACAGCATCACATCGTAAGGGACCTCCAGAGATCATCCAGTCCAACCCCCCCTGCCTGAGCACCTAATTGTGGCCTGCAGTGGGCTCCAGGAAAGCTGGGGAGGGACTTCTGAGGGTGTCAGGGAGGGATAGGACTGGAGGGGAAAGAATAAAACTAGAATTGGGGAGATTCAGATTGGATGTTAGGAAGAAGTTGTTGCCCAGGAGGGTGGTGAGAGCCTGGTACAGGTTGCCCAGGGAGGTGGTGGAAGCCTCCTGCCTGGAGGTGTTTGCAGCCAGGCTGGAGGTGGCTGTGAGCAACCTGCTGTGGTGTGAGGTGTCCCTGCCCATGGCAGGGGGTTGGAGCTGGCTGAGCCTTGAGCTCCCTTCCAGCCCTGACAATTCTATGATTCCACCTTCGCCTCAGTCATCCACCACAACCTGAAGCCCTCCTGCTTCCCTGATCTGTACCACACTGAGCTCAGCCCACAGCTGCATCCTCCCCAGAAATCCCAGCTGCTCCCCCAGCCCTGAGGGGCAACAGGCTGCCAGCCCTGAGGGGCAACAGGCTGCTTTCTGTGCTGAACATGGACCAGCACCCACGGAGGGATCACCTGAAACTCCCACTCCCATTTTCAGTGGTGACTTCAAACAGGTTTCCTGAAGTGCAGGAGGATTACATTTTGCTGAGGTTAAGATGAGGCAATTCTTTTGTTCAAATATTTGCAGCTGAGGCTCAGGTGAAAGTCAGCAGGATTCTGCTGGACCAGGTTCAGCCGCCCCACAGCCCCCAAAGGAAAAAGACCTTTTAGGTGGCATCTGAAACAGACAGCCAGAGATGTCCCGGATCCAGCCCTCCTGACTGTCCCCAGCCCAGGCTGGGGCTGTGCCACACATCCCTGCCTCTGAGGGAAGCAGGAACAAACTTGCTGTGGAAGGTGGGGAGGTGGCCAGAGAGGGTCCCCAGCCCCTCACGGGGTCACACGGGCAGGAGGTGGAGACCAGCTCTGAACTGCAGCCAGCAGCCACATGCCTGGGAAGCCAGGGCTGTGGAAAAGAGGGTCAGGTTGCTTCTCCCCCATGTTTGGATTTGTCGAGCTGTTTGTGTCTCCTGGATGCAAGCCCTCCCTGGCAACCAGCTGGAGGTGTCACTTGGAGAGCTCCTGCTCTCTACTCAGGATGTTTGAATTCCAGACTCAGATCTGTGGCTGGCAGGGAACGAGGAGGGCAAGCAAGCAGAAGAAGATGGAGCCACTGTCAGCTCCTTGCAGGCCTGCTGGTGGTGAGGACTCTCTGAGTGCAGAGGTGGCAGCTCAAGGGCCTGCCATGGATTTAAGCAGCTCGGGCTGAAGCGCAATGAAGAATGAAAGCAGCCAAAGCCAACACCCAGTGTGCTGCAGCACTTGGGCATTGGTGCTGCTCTGCAGGCTCTGCTGGCTGTCCCACAGCACCTCCTGTGCTCTCCTGCCTCACAGCTCCTGTGCAGAAGCAAAGTTTCACTAGCAGAAGGAAGGCTGAACCCAGCCACAGCTGCATGAATCATAGCATGATAGAACTGTCAGGGCTGGAAGGGAGCTCAAGGCTCAGCCAGCTCCAACCCCAGGGCAGGGTGCCCCATGGGCAGGGACACCTCACACCACAGCAGCTTGCTCACAGCCACCTCCAGCCTGGCTGCAAACACCTCCAGGCAGGAGGCTTCCACCACCTCCCTGGGCAGCCTGGGCCAGGCTCTCACCACCCTCCTGGGGAACAACTTCCTCACAGCCAATCTCAATCTCCCCACTTCTAGTGCTGCTCCATCCCCCCCAGTCCTATCCCTCCCTGACACCCTCAGAAGTCCCTCCCCAGCTTTCTTGTAGGCATGAGGCAGCTGGGGGCTTCAGGAACATCCTCCACTCACTCAGCAGCTCCTGACTGACAGGGTGCTTGGTGCCATGACTCAGTTGATTAGATGGTGCTGGGTGATAGGTTGGACTTGATGATCTCAAAGGTCTCTTCCAACCTGGTTAATTCTATCCTATCCTATCCTATCCTATCCTATCCTATCCTATCCTATCCTATCCTATCCTATCCTATCCTATCCTATCCTATCCTATCCTATCCTACCCTGTCCTATCCTACCCTGTCCTATCCTAAACATTTCTGTTTGCTGCCCCTCAAACCCCTAGGCTCTCTTTCTAGTGAGTCAGCCTCTATTTGAAGCTCCCCTCAGCCACTCCTGAGACTGGTCATGCCTTTGATGTGTGCATCTGAGGTTTATCTGGGCCTTAAGTACAGCTCAAGATTGACAAAGCCATTGGGATGGGCTGCCTGGGGAGGTGGTGGAGCAACCCTCCCTGGAGGTGTTTAAAACCAGACTGGATGAGGCACTCAGTGCCATGGTTCAGTTGCTTAGATGGTGTTGGATGATAGCTTGGACTTGATGCTCTCAAAGGTCTTTTCCAACCTGGCTGATTCTGTGGAGCTTCTTTGGCAGACATAGAAGCTCAGGTAGAAATCATCCTCTTCCTTCTCTGCTCCTTCCCAAAGGTCAAGGGGTGGTGGAGAGAAGCTGACCTCCCAGTGATGAGCACAGCCTAAGTGCCTGGGTGAGGAGCTCTGAAGGGAGAACAAACACCTTCAGATGTTACTCCCACGGGACAAAGGCTGAGTTGGTTGAGCAGCCTCCTCTGCCTGGGTGGACAGTCAGCTTCCCCAGGCTGTTGACAGCATTCTGAGACTTTTCAAGAGGCAGAGCTCTTCTGAAATGAAGATCCTGCCTTTGGAGATTTCTCCTCAGTGCCCTGGGCACTGCTTAGAGTTGAAGAGGAGATGAGGAGGCTGAGGAGAGGCCTCATTGCTCTCTATACCCTAGTCTCACAGAAGGAAAGGAAATGACCTGAAATTCTGCCAGAGTTAAGTTGGAGATGAGGGAAAATGTCTTTGCTGCAGGAGTGGTCAGGGATTGGCAGAGGCTGCCCAGGGAGGTGGTGGAGTCCCCAGCCCTGGAGGTGCTCAGGGAACGTGTGGCCATGGCACCTGGGGCCATGGTTTGATGGGCATGGTGGGGCTGGGCTGAGGGTTGGATCATCTTAGAGGTTTTGTCCCACTGTAACAATCCTGGGGTTCTGTGATCCCATGCTTCAGCAAGCTCTGTGCTCACCCGGACCCTGCTGTCCCCTGCGGCAGGGCTCAGCAGCAGCTGCCCCCCACGCCGCTTGCCCTCTCTGCTGGACACAAAGGTTTCCACGCAGTCACGGCGGGTGTGTGTGACCCTGCCGCCACCCCCCCAGATCCCCCAGGCTCCCAGGCAGCCCAGGAGTGTACACAACTCCTTCCTCTGGGTCCTCACCATCCTCCCCCCTCCAGCCCCGGCAGCCGCGGACCTCCCGGCGGCAGGTCTGTGCCCCCCTGCGCGGCTGCGGAGGGGAATGCAGACAAGGAACCAAACAAAGCTGCTGTTTACAGAGCCCCCTGTAAACTGTTTACATTGCTGGGGAGAAAGCATGGAGGCACGGCAGCTGCAGCGTGTTCTTGCCAGTGTTCCTGTGGGAGTCGGAGCCGATGCACAGCTGGGAAGGGTGCAAACACAGGAGGGAAGGGATGAGGCAGCAGATCCCAGCAGCGCTCCGCCAGCGCCTGCACGCCAAGGGGAGGTGGCACGGCCTTGGGACGGCCAACCTCAGCCTGCAGAGCTGGGGAGAGGCTGCTGAGAGAGGAAGCAGACCTGGAGGAGCCGGTGCTGAGCCTCCCCTGGAGCCTGCCGGCTCTTGGTGCGTGTGAAGCGCCCTGCGACTCCCCGCCCAGGACGGCGCAAGTGTGCGGCTGGCCGAGGCTGGCCGCCTGCGCCAGGAGAGAGATGGATTAAGAGCAGCTACAAACAAGGGCTTCAGAAACACCCCTGAGAACGTTTTGAGGCCTTGGCATAAGATGAAAGCCTCATTGTGCCTCTAATCTGCCCTGCTTCCTGCCCGTGGTGCCAATGCCCACAGCGGTACGGCGCGGCCAGCTCCGCTGGGGCAGCCCTGGCCAGCTAGCACGGCCTGCAGGACTGCCAGGGGCTGCTGCTGCAGCCTGGCTGCCCAAGCCAGGGCATGGGAGGCTTGGGTGGCAGCAAGAGAAGGGTTAAAAGTCAGCCCCCCACCCTTTATGGCAGCCCTGCACACCCACAGATCTGCTCATGGCAGGATCACAAGAGCACAGGATGCTAGGGGTTGGAAGGGACCTCTGGAGATCCCCAAGTCCAAGCCCCTGCCAGAGCAGGAGCACAGAATCCAGCACAGGGCACACAGGAACACATCCAGATGGGGCTGGAAAGGCTCCAGAGCAGGAGACTCCACAACCTCTCTGGGCAGCCTGCTCCAGGGCTCTGGGACCTCACAGTGCAGAAGTTCCTCCTCCTGGTGAGGTGGAACCTCCTGTGCTGGAGTTTCCATCCACTGACCCTTGTCCTATCCCAGGGTGTAAGTGAGCAGAGCATGTCCCCTCCCTCTTGACCCCCAGCCCTCAGATATTGATAGACATTGATCAGATCTCCTCTCAGTCTTCTCCTCTTCAGGCTAACCACCCCCAGGGCTCTCAGCCTCTCCTCACAGGGCAATGCTCCATGCCCTTCAGCATCCTGGTACCTCTCCCTTGGGCAGGAAGGGTTCCTTACATTGAGTGAGAAAACCTGGTCTTCACTCAGGGAAGGTGAGAGGTGCTCTGAGCCCAGAACCAGCATCAGAGAGGGATAGGTGGGGATGGGCAGTAGCTGGAACAGCAAGGATGCTGCAGACGTGCTCCCTTCCTATGACTTGGCAACTCTGACCCAGCAGCTGGGCAGGAATGCTGGTGCAAGGATTCCAGACCCAGACAGTGGGCAGAGTCACCTGGCTGGTGGTGAAGAGCAGGCAGAGAGGCAAGGAAACCACACTGCTCCATCAGCAGGGGGTGATGGGGTGGCATCCACATCCACTCTCAAACATATGGACAGAAGGAGTCCATTCTGAGACAACAGGGAATGGAATGGCATAGAATACAGAATCAACCAGGTTGGAAAAGACCTCTGAGATCATCCAGTCCAACCTCTCACCCAGCACCATCTGATCAACTCAACCCTGGCACCAAGGGCCTCAGCCAGGCTCTTCCTAAACACCTCCAGGGATGGGGACTCCACCACCTCCCTGGGCAGCACAGCCCAAGGGCCAATCTCTCTGTCTGAAGAACTTCTTCCTCACATCCAGCCTAAACCTCTCCTGGTACAGCTTAAGACTGTGTCCTCTTGCTCTGATGCTGCTTGCCTGGGAGAAGAGCCCAACTCCCACCTGCCTACAACCTCCCTTCAGGTAGTTGTAGACAGCAACTCTCCACCCAGTTGGTCTTCTTGGGGCCAAGCTGTGTCCCCCTCCTGCTCAGGAAGAGGATGGAGGGGTCTCCCAACAGAGCTGGGCATCTCAGAGGCAGGAGTGGCAGAGGAACCAGAAGGACTTCTCAAAGGAAAATGGTTGCCCAGGGAGGTGGTGGAAGCCCCATCCCTGAAGACATTCAAGGTCAGGCCTGATGGGGCTCTGAGCAACCTGTTCTAGTTAAAGGTGTCCCTGGTTACAGCTGGGGGGGCTGGACTTAGATGGCCTCAAGAGGTCCCTTCCAACCCAGTGCATTCTGAGAGTCTGGGATCCCTGAGTCCAACCCAACACTACCAAGTCCACCACTAAACCATGTCCCTAAGTGCCACATCTACATGGGGTTTGGAAGACTTCCAGGGATGATGTCCCTGCCCATGGCAGGGGGTTGGACCTTGAGGTCCCTTCCAGCCCTGACAGTTCTATGGTTCTGTGATGACTCCTCTACTGCCCTGGGCAGCCTGTTGCAGGGCTTGGCCACTCTTCCAGGGAAGAAGTTTCTTCTAATGACAAACCTCAACCTCCCCTGGTGCAACTTGAGGCCATTTCCTCTTGTCCTATCACTTGTTGCCTGGGAAAAAAGACAAACATCCACCTCACTCCAACCTCCCTGCAGGGAGCTGTAAAGAGCCAGAAGGCCTCTCAGCCATCTCCAGGCTGAACACCCCCAGCTCCCTCAGCTGCACCTCCCCAGTCCTCTTCTCCAGACCCTTCCCCAGCTTGGTTGCTCTTCTCTGGACTCACTCTACCACCTCAGTGACCTTCTTGGAGTGAGGGCCCCAAAACTTTACCCAGGATTTGAGGAGTGGCTTCACCAGTGCTGATTCCAGGGGGACAATCCCTACCCTGTTCCTGCTGGCCACACCATTGCTGATCCAGGCCAGGCTGCTTGTGGCCTTCTTGGCCACCTGGGCACACACTCATGTTCAGCCAGCTGTCAACCAACCCCCCCTGCCAGGTCTTTCTCTGCTGGGCAGTCTCCAGCCACCTGGATGCATCCCTGTGTGACCTGCCCTACGGGATGCTGCTCTGGCAGGGGGGTTGGCCTCAATGATCTCTGGAGGTCCTTTCCAAACCCTACCATCCTGTGCTTCTGTGACTCCTTTATGTGACATCTCTGCTCTGGTCATCTTGCCCCAAAGATTCCTCAGACAAAGGCAGGGAGACAGCACAGCAAATTCCTCTGGCACAGCTTCAAGTGGGCCTGGTGTGACAAGCTGTGTCCCCTGCTGACAGCAAGGGTCTCTCTTACATGGGTCAAGCATCTCTTCTCTTCCTGTTCCCAGGGCTTTTCTTACTCCAAAGCATTAAAGCACTGCCAAGATGGCCACAAATTAAAGCACACATTTTGTCAGCCTGCAGCTCCAGTCCCATGTGTTTGGCCATGCCCCAAAACCATCCACTGCAAGGCTCCTGCAGACATCTACCTCCAGCAACCCACTCTCACCACCTCCTCCCACACACCTGGGCTGCATTCCCACAGGAAGCCTTGCAAGGCAAGCAGGAGATTCCAGACCAGGATGGCTGGGATACAGGCAGCCCCACTGTGGGGATGCTGCCCTGCAGCACAGCTGAGAGGTGGCAGTAGAGCAGAATCATAGCACCATAGAATCCTTTTGGCTTGGGAGAGACCTCCAAGATCATCAAGTCCAACCATTATTTGATGTTACCAGGTTCATGGAGTCCAACCATCACTCCAGTCCCAGGTGACTGAAACTGGCCAGTGTGGTCCCCATCCACAAGAAGGGTTGGATGGAGGAACCTGGAAACTCCAGGCCTGGCAGCCTGACCTCAGTGCCAGGGAAAGTGATGGAGTAGATTATCCTGGGGGCAGTAACTGTGCACCTGAAGGGTGGCCAAGGGCTCAGGTCCAGCCAGCATGGATTTAGGAAGGGCAGGTCCTGCCTGAGCAACCTGATCTCCTTCTATGATCAGGGGACTGCCTGGTGGCTGTGGGGCAGGCTGGGGATGTGGTCTGCCTGGGCTTCAGCAAGGCCTTTGACACCATCCCCCACAGCAAACTGCTGTCTAAGATGTCAGCCCCTGGCTTGGACAGCAGCTCTCTGAGCTGGGTTAGGAACTGGCTGGAGGCTGAGCCCAGAGAGTGGTGGTGAATGGTGCCACAGCCAGCTGGCAGCCAGGCACCAGTGGTGTGCCCCAGGGAGCAGTGCTGGGCCCTGTGCTCTTTAACATCTTCATTGATGATCTGGAGGAGGGCATTGAGTCAGTCATCAGCAAGTTTGCAGCTGACAGCAAGCTGGGAGCAGATGTTGGTCAGTCAGAGGGCAGAAGGGCTCTGCAGAGGGACCTCGACCGACTGGACAGATGGGCAGAGGCCAACAGGATGGCATTCAACAAGTCCAAGTGCCAGGGGCTGCACTTTGGCCACAGCAACCCCAGGCAGAGCTACAGGCTGGGGTCAGAGTGGCTGAGAGCTGCCAAACAGAGAGGGACCTGGGGGTGCTGATTGACAGCTGCCTGAACATGAGCCAGCAGTGTGCCCAGGGGGCCAAGAAGGCCAAGGGCATCCTGGCCTGCAGCAGGCAGAGTGTGGCCAGCAGGAGCAGGGAGGTCATTGTGCCCTGTACTCTGCATTGGTTAGGCCACACCTTGAGTCCTGTGTCCAGCTCTGGGCCCCTCAGTTTTAGAAGGACATTGAGAGACTTGAAGGTGTCCAGAGAAGGGCAAGGAGGCTGGGGAGGGGTCTGGAGCACAGCCCTGTGAGGAGAGGCTGAGGGAGCTGGGGTTGCTTAGCCTGGAGAAGAGGGGGCTCAGGGGAGACCTCATTGCCCTCTACAACTCCCTGAAAGGTGGTTGTAGCCAGGAAGGGGTTGGTCTCTTCTCCCAGGCAAGCAGCCCCAGAACAAGAGGACACAGTCTCAAGCTGTGCCAGGGAAAGTTTAGGCTGGAGGTGAGGAGAAAGTTCTTCACCAAAAGAGTCATTAGCCATTGGGCTGTGCTGCCCAGGGAGGTGGTGGAGTCCCCATCCCTGGAGGTGTTCCAGAGGGGATTGGATGTGGCACTTGGTGCCATGGTCTAGTCATGAGGTCTGTGGTGACAGCTTGGACTCGATGATCCTCGAGGTCTCTTCCAACCTTAGTGATACTGTGAGACTGTGGTCTCCTTCTGCCAAGGCTGCTGCTCACCCATGGCCCTCAGCACCACATCTCTGCCTCTTAGAAACCCCTCCAGGGATGGGGATTCAACCACCCCCCTGGGCAGCCTGGGCCAGTCCTTGAGAACCCTTTCAGCCAAGAATTTTCTTCTAACCCCCAACCTAAACCTCCCCTGGTGCAACTTGAGGCCATTTCTTCTTCTGCTATCACTTGGTACCTGGGAGAAGACTCCAACACCTACCTGGCTCCGACTTCCTTTCAGGAAGTTATATAGAGGAAGGTCTCCCCACAGCCTCCTTTCATCCAGCAGCTCTCTGGCTGCTTATTTGGGTGAGCATCAGTGCCCTCTGCAGCTTGCCCAAGGCCAGGGAGGAGTGGGAACCTTCCCTCCCCCTGCCTTCACCTCTGCACATAGGATAGGATAGGATAGGATAGGATAGGGTAGGATAGGATAGGATAGGGTAGGATAGGATAGGGTAGGATAGGGTAGGGTAGGATAGGATAGGATAGGATAGGATAGGATAGGATAGGATAGGATAGGATAGGATAGGGTAGGATAGGGTAGGATAGGGTAGGATGGGATAGGATAGGATAGGATAGGATAGGATAGGATAGGATAGGATAGGATAGGATAGGGTAGGGTAGGGTAGGATAGGGTAGGGTAGGGTAGGATAGGATAGGATAGGATAGGGTAGGATAGGATAGGATAGGATAGGATAGGATAGGGTAGGGTAGGGTAGGGTAGGGTAGGGTAGGATAGGATTAACCAGATTGGAAAAGGTCTTTGAGGCCATCCAGTCCAACCTCTCACCCAGCACCATCTGATCAACTCAACCATGGCACCAAGGGCCTCAGCCAGGCTCTTCCTAAACACCTCCAGGCATGGGGACTCCACCACCTCCCTGGGCAGCACATCCCAAGGGCCAATTCCTTTTGCTGCCAAGAACTTTCTCCTCCCCTCCAGCCTCAAACTCCCCTGGCACAGCTTGAGACTATGTCCTCTTGTTCTGGGGCTGCTTGCCTGGCAGAAGAGACCAACCCCCACCTGGCTACAACCTCCCTGCAGGTAGTTGTAGAGAGCAATGAGGTCACCCCTGAGCCTCCTCTTCTGCAGGCTAAGCAAGCCCAGCTCCCTCAGCCTCTCCTCACAGGGCTGTGCTCCAGACCCCTCCCCAGCCTCCTTGCCCTTCTCTGGACACCTTCCAGCATCTCAACCTCTTTCCTAACCTGAGGAGCCCAGAGCTGGACACAGGACTCAAGGTGTGGCCTAACCAATGCTGAGCCCAGGGGCTCTCTGCCTAGCAGCCAGAAAGCCCTTCCATGCATGGAATTACTGAGGGATTCCTCTTGTAATTAACTCCCCATCCTCCTCCAGAGCAGCATTTCCTCGCTGAGGAGCTGGGAAAGCAGAGTGCCACAGCTCAGCAATTAAGGGGCAGAGGCAGACTACAAAGGGAG
This sequence comes from Melanerpes formicivorus, assembly GCF_026170545.1. Lineage (NCBI taxonomy): Eukaryota > Metazoa > Chordata > Aves > Piciformes > Picidae > Melanerpes > Melanerpes formicivorus. The sequence goes on from NW_027142362.1 coordinate 24,042,359, forward strand.
GCTCTGCAGGGTCGCCCCCGGAGCAGGGCTGCGCCGCGGAAAGCCCTCACCCAGCTCCGGAGGGAGCAGCGGCTCTGAAGTCAGCCCCAAGTAATAAGATGGTCTTGTAGGGGGAAAGATTAATCACTATTGGCAGCCAGGGACGTGCAAGCCTCACAGAAGCCAAAGGTGGGGCTTTATTACAGCCCAAGTGCAGCTGGGAAGCCAACCCTTAGCTAACAGCCATTAAACCTCTCGCAAGGGCGAATTTTCCTCCCGTTGCAAGAGCAAAGTCTCTTTGAACCCAAGCATCAAATGGGAGCAAAACCCTCTTATGCCAGCAACAGCTCCTAATGGAACAGATATTACCTTATAGATTTGGGGAGGGGGTGGGGGGGTGTTTTTTGGCACCCCCACCCCTCAAAGAATAAGGAATGCAATTGCTGTAGCTGATCAGCTGAGGAGATTAAGGCTCCAAAGTGGGAAGTATTTACTCAAGCAAAACCTGCTTCATTTAATACCTGCCTCAATTAATTTCTACATTTGGGCTGATGGCTGAACAGAATAATAACAGTTCCTCCTCCTTGGAGAAAGAAGGCTCTGTAAGCCCTCTTTGCCCAGGATTCAGGCAGAGCAAAGAAGTCCCCAGGAAACCTTTCCCTTCCTAAGCCCCTGCTGATTGCAAGCTGCAGGAAGGGCTCTGGCAGCTGCTGCACACCTGGAAGGTGGAATGACACAAGCACAGAATGCAGCAGGCTGGAATGGAATGGAATGGAATGGAATAGAGATAGAATAGAGTAGAGATAGAATAGAATAGACTAGACCAGACCAGGTTGGAAGAGACCTTCAAGATCATCGTGTCCAACCCATCAACCAATCCAACACCACCTACACAACTAAACCATGGCACCCAGCACCCCATCAAGTCTCCTCCTGAACACCTCCAAAGAGACTCTTCAAAGGTCACCTTTGTCCACCCCCCCTGCAGGCAGCAGGGCCATCCCCAGCATGGCTCAGAGGCCCATCAACTGAATGTCTGCAGAGACAGAGCCTCCACCACACCATCCCTGGGCAGCCTGGTGCAGTATCTCTCCCATGCAGAACTCACTGTGGCCTTCCAAACAATGGTTTGGACACCCCTTGGCTTCTCTCCACTCTTGCTCTCCAGAGAGGATGTTGGGATGCTCAGACCTTTCCAGCCTCTAGAAGGTCACCTGAGAGCAGCCCTGAAGAAAAGGCCTTGGGGGTGCTGGGGGAGGAGAAGCTCAGCAGGAGCCAGCAGGGAGCACTTGCAGCCCAGAGAGCCAAGCAGAGCCTGGGCTGCAGCAAGAGAAGCATGGCCAGCAGGGCAGGGAGGGGATTCTGCCCCTCTGCTCCACTCTGCTGAGACCACAGCTGGAGCTCTGGGGCCAGTTCTGGAGCCTCTGTGCCAGGAAGGATCTGGAGGGGCTGGAAGGTGTCCAGAGCAGGGCCAGGATGAGCAGAGGGCTGGAGCTGCTCTGCTGTGAGGACAGACTGAGGGAGTTGGGGTTGTGCAGGCTGGAGAGGAGAAGGCTCCCAGGAGACCTTCTGGTGGCCTCCCAGGATCTGCAGGGGGCTCCAAGAAAGCTGGGGAGGGACTTTTGAGGGTGTCAGGGAGGGACAGGACTGGGGGGGATGGAGCAAAACTAGAAGTGGGGAGACTGAGACTGGATGTGAGGACATGGCACTTGGAGCCATGGTTTAGTAGTCATGAGGTCTTGGGTGACAGGTTGGACTTGATGATCTTTGAGGTCTATTCCAACCTTATTGATTCTATGATTCTATGTTAGGAAGAAGTTGTTCCCCAGGAGGGTGGTGAGAGCCTGGCCCAGGCTGCCCAGGGAGGTGGTGGAAGCCTCCTGCCTGGAGGTGTTTGCAGCCAGGCTGGAGGTGGCTGTGAGCAAGCTGCTGTGGTGTGAGGTGTCCCTGCCCATGGCAGGGGGTTGGAGCTGGCTGAGCCTTGAGCTCCCTTCCAGCCCTGACAGCTCTGTGATTCTAAATATTTGATTACAAAGCTTCCTGCCTGGAAGCAGCTCTGATCCTGGCTTGACCTGAGCTCAGACTCAGCCCCAGGAGTGCACACCTCAGTACAAAAGCTTTTGGGAAGGGAGATGAGACAGCTCAAGGGTTTTATTTGACTTGGGTTCTCAAGACAGGAACCTTGCTGGTGAGTGCAGCAGGCTGGGGCAGGCTCTCCACCCTGCTTGTATGCTGTGGACAGAAATGACAGAGATGTGGATTCAGTATTGGAATCTTCTTCATTTTAAAGTGAAAATGTGGTAAGCCAGATGACAGCAAGAGGAGAGGAGCCCCTGCTCACTGGAGGTGCCCTTGCTCACCACAGGGGGGTTGGGCATGCTGGCCTTTGAGGATCCCATCTGGCTTGATGCAATCTGTGAATCTGTGAGTATTTTAGATCCAAAAAAGGACTGAATTGCAGGAAAGAGGAAGTCTGTGGCAACAGCAGCATCAGAGAGTCCATCAGACATAGCTGTTGCTCAGGAGTCTGGAGCAAGCAAAGGCCAGAGCTGGGCAGGAAACAAGATGTCTCCCACAGCATCCTCACAGCTAACCTGAGGCAGTGTGCTCTGGATGAGCAGGGAGTGAGGTGGATGGGAAGGGGTTGAAGGAAAGCACTCAGAGAGTTGTGGTCAATGGGATGGAGTCTAGCTGGAGGCCTGTGTCTAGTGGAGGCCCTTGGGGCTCAGCCCTGGGACCAGAGCTGATCAATATGTTCATCAATGACCTGGATGAGGGCACAGAGGGCACTGCCAGCAAGGTTGCTGAGGACACCAAACTGGCAGGAGTGGCTGCCACAGGAGGGCTGTGCTGCCATCCAGCCAGGCCTGGACAGGCTGAGAGCTGGGCAGGGAGAAATGGAAGCAAGGGCAAGGGCAGAGTCTTGCACCTGGGAAAGAACAACCCCATGGAGCAGGAGAGGTTGGGGACTGAGCTGCTGGAGAGCAGGGAAGGGGAAAAGGACCTTGGGGTCCTGGTGGGTGGGAGGTTGACCATGAGCCAGCAATGAGCTCTGCTGGCCAAGAAGGCCAATGGCATCCTGGGCTACATTAGAAGGGCTGTGGGGAGTAGCTCCCCCTCTGCTCTGCCCTGCTGAGGCCACAGCTGGAATCTTGTGTCCAGTTCTGGGCCCCTCAGGTCAGGAAGGACCTCAGGGAACTGCTTGAGAGAGTCCAGCACAGAGCCACAAAGATGCTGCAGGCAGTGGAAGATCTTCCTCAGGAGGAGAGCCTGAGGGAGCTGAGGCTCTGTAGCTTGGAGAGGAGGAGCCTGAGGGTGACCTCATTGCTGTTGCTGAAGCTGTGCAGGGTGAGTGCCCAGAGGCTGGAGCCAGGCTCTGCTGGGGGGTGCCCAATGCCAGCCCCAGGGGCAGTGGTGGAAGCTGAGGCAGAGGAAGCTCCATGGAAACAGGAGGTAAAATCTTTTCTCTGTGAGGGTGACAGAGCCCTGGAGCAGGCTGCCCAGGGGGGCTGTGGAGTCTCCCTCTCTGGAGATATTCCAACCCCACCTGGCTGTGTTCCTGTGTGCCCTGCCCTGGGTGCTCCTGCCCTGGCAGGGGGCTTGGACTGGATGAGCTCTGGAGGTCCCTTCCAGCCCCTAACACTCTGTGATTCTGTGATGTCCCAAGGACTATAGGCAAACCTTACAAGGCAGCTGCAATTCTGAAGGCCTGAGGAGTCACATTGAGAGCCATGCAGCAACAAGAGGAAACAGCAGGGAAAGCAGAATCCTGCTCCTGAAGGCAAACAGAGCTGAACTGCAGCACAACAGATCCTTCCCAGGTCCCACAAGCAGCAGCTGGAGGGCTGTGCACGTGAGGCTGACTGACAGGCCCACAAAATTGTCTGTGGGAAAGGAACAGGAGGGGTAATTTTATTGTCATGTCTCACAAGGGGGTGTAAGCAAAACCCCAGCATGAGAAAATGACAGTCTAGCTGTCTGAGGGCATTTACATACCCAGATAATCTGTGGGAGGAGAGGCAGAGCTGCTGCAGTCGACAGAGGCAACACAAGGTGCCTGGGGAGCAGGAGCCCTGAAAGCAATCCTGCACTGCCTGCCCCCACAAAGCAAAAGGGTCAGGATGAATAACTCAGGCTGTGCTTCCCTGCCTCACTGCAGCCTGGGCTCTGCTCCTGCTGAGCACACTTCAAGAGGGCTCCAGAGGGACAGTGCCAGGCTCAGAATTGTGCCCCTGTACTCTGCACTGGTTAAGCCACAGCTTGAGTCCTGTGTCCAGCTCTGGGCTCCTCAGTTTCAGAAGGACATTGAGAGACTTGAAGGTGTCCAGAGAAGGGCAAGGAGGCTGGGGAGGGGTCTGGAGCACAGCCCTGGGAGGAGAGGCTGAGGGAGCTGGGGTTGCTTAGCCTGCAGAAGAGGAGGCTCAGGGGAGACCTTCTTGCTGTCTCCAATTACCTAAAAGGAGGCTGTAGCCAGCTGGGGGTTGGTCTCTTGTCCCAGGCAGGCACCCAGCCCCAGAACAAGAGGACACAGTCTGCAGCTGTGCCAGGGGAGGTTTAGGCTGGAGGGGAGGAGAAAGTTCTTGCCAACAAGAGTAATTGGCCCTTGGGATGTGCTGCCCAGGGAGGTGGTGGAGTCCCCATCCCTGGAGGTGTTCAAGAGGGGATTGGATGTGGCCCCTGGAGCCATGGTTTAGTTGTCAGGAGGTGTTGGGTGACAGCTTGGACTTGATGAGCTCTGAGGCCTTTTCCAACCTTATTGATTCTATGAATTATCACAGACTCATAGAATTGTCAGGGTTGGAAGGGACCTCAAGGATCACTGAGTTCCAACCCCCCTGCCATGGGCAGGGACCCAATTGTTTCAGTTGGAACAGACCTCTAAGGCCATCCAGTCAAACCATCAACCCAACCCCACCATGGCCACCAAACTATGGCCCCAAGTGCCACAACCAAACGTTTCCTGAACACCTCCAGGGATGGAGACTCCACCACCTCCCTGGGCAGCCTGTGCCAATCCCTGCCTGCTCTTGCAGCAAAGCCATTTGATCCAATCTCCAGCCTAACCCTCCCCTGGCACAATTTCAGGCCATTGCCTCTCATTCTGCAGCCTGATACAAGGGAGAAGAGTCCAATCCCCACCTCACTGCAGCCTCCTGTCAGGCAGCTGTAGAGAGCACTGAGGTGTCCCTCAGCCTCCTCTTCTCCACACTGAACCCCCCCAGCTCCCTCAGCTGCTCCTCCCCAGCCCTCTTCTCCAGACCCTTCCCAGCTTTTGTTGCCCTTCTCTGGCCCTTCTCCAGCCTCAAAATGCCCTTCTGGGAGTGAGTGGCCCAAAACTGAACCCAGCACTCAAGGTGTGGCCTTAGCAGTGCTCAGTACAGGTGGACAATCATTGAACTGTCAGGGCTGGAAGGGAGCTCAAGGCTCAGCCAGTTCCAACCCCCCTGCCATGGGCAGGGACACCTCACACCACAGCAGGTTGCTCACAGCCACATCCAGCCTGGCTGCAAACACCTCCAGGGCTGAGGCTCTCACCACCCTCACTGGAATCCCTTCCCTGCCCCTGCTGGTCACACCATTGCTGATCCATCCAGGATGCTGATGGCCATCTTGGCCACCTAGGCACACACTGGCTCATATTCAGCAGGGCAGGGATCTTTCCCAAGTACTCATCACTGGTGAGGTCTCAGTCTTGGGTCCTCACTACAAAAAGGACATTGAGGAGCTGTAGTGAGGTCAGAGAAGGGCAACAATGCTGGGGAAGGGTCTGGAGAAGAGGGCTGGGGAGGAGCAGCTGAAGGACCTGGGGGTGTTCAGTGTGGAGAAGAGGAGGCTGAGGGAGACCTCAGTGCTCTCTGCAGCTCTCAGAGAGGAGGCTGGAGTGAGGTGGGGGTTGGGCTCTGCTCCCAACTAACAAGCAACAGGATGAGAGGAAACAGCCTCAAGTTGCACCCAGAGAGGTTTAGGTTGGACACAGTGAAAAATTTCTTCCTTGAAAGTGTAGTTAAGCCCTGGAACAGCCTGCCCAGGGCAGTGGTGGAGTCCCCATCCCCAGAGGGCTTGAAGTGTCATGTAGATGTCCTGCTGGGGCACAGGGCTTTAGTGGTGGACCTGGCAGTGCTGGCTGGCCTCAATGAGCTGGGAAGCCTTTTCCAGCCTTAAGGATTTTGAGTCTACAGCTAGAACTGACAAACATGGCAGAAATCTGCTTGCTCAGGAAGCCTGGACACCCCAAAGGGATTCCAGCAAGGTAGAGAGGCAGGAGGCAGGTGGATTCTAGCAGGAAGAGCCAGGCTAGTTTTGAGCAGGGCTCAGATATAGGTAATCAGAGAGAGGTCACATCCAAGATGACCAAGGGGTTGAACAAATGGTAAGAGAGAGACATCAAGAAAGGTAGGAGGGAAGAGCAAGCACAGGAGGATTTAAAACTCTGCTTGGACTGTGTGGAGCTGAAGGCAGGAGGTAGGTGTCCAGGAAGGGCTGGCAGAAAGACAGATTGCAAATTAACTTGGACAGTGCAGGACAGGCCAGGAGGAAAGTGCTAAGGGCTGAGAGGCATCAGCAGGACATTAGATATGCACAGCTGGTAAATGAGGTCACTCAGGCAGGGAATGCAGAGGAGGACAAGATGAGGGCTAGGGAAATGGCCAAGGATGGGGCAGGGGAAGTAGGCAGCAGTACTTGAGGCAAGCAGGCCAGGGCCAGCCTTAGACACATCCCTGTCCTGCTCTGTGAGCAGTGGGGCATAAACACCTCCACCTGGGGGCAAATTTACCATAGCAGCCACTGCTGAGGCACCTGACAGAAAGGGCTCAGGAAGCTGCTGGGCCCTGCTTCTGGGAGGGTGAATTCCAGCCTCAGCTGCCCTGGAGCCACTTGCACTGCAGCTGCAGAAACCACATCTGGAAGCTTCCCTGGAGAGAAATCTTCCAGCAGGTAGAGGCCATACTCTCACCTCAGCTTCATTCACAGAATCACAGAATGCCAGGTTGGAAGGGAGCCCAAAGATCATCAGGTGCAACCCTTCCAGGTGATGCTGGAGTTGAAAGGAGCTGGCCCAGTGCCCTGTCAAGCTCAGTCTTAACACTGCCCAATGGAGGGCACTCCACTGCTTCCCTTGGGAGACGATGCCAGTGTCTGACTGTTCTCATGGGGAGACATGTTCTCCTGCAGTCCAAGAAGGGGCAGTGGAGCCCCCAGTCACAGACAGCTACAAGGTCACCACCATGGCCACAGAGAGGGCAAAGCACCTTCCTGACAGCCACGGAGCAGAAATGACAAGGAGAGAGCTGTAGCTGGCAGGCAGCTGTGCTGGGAAACTGAACCTACCCAGCATGAGCCAGCTGCTGCCCAGGCCCTGGGAGAGACAGAGCTGGTGTCTGTGCTGTGCAGGGCCTGGAGCAGTGGGAGCCAGGAAGCCACAAGTGACCCCAGCTGGCACAGGCAGGTGGCCAGCACTGTGCTCTGCAGTCAGCCATGTAGCCGCAGGCCCTGGCTGGCAAGCAGCAGGAACCCCCAGGTTAACTCAGAGAATCAACCAGGTTGGAAAAGACCTCAGAGATCATCAAGTCCAACCTGTGACCTAATACCTAACACCTCCTGACAACTAAACCATGGCTCCAAGGGCCACATCCAAGCCTTTCTTGAACACCTCCAGGGATGGGGACTCCACCACCTCCCTGGGCAGCACATCCCAGTGGCCAATCTCTCTTTCTGGGAAGAACTTTCTCCTCACCTCCAGCCTAAACCTCACACCCTGCCCAGCTTTGCTGAGCCTGGTTATGTGGCCCCAGTGCCACACTTCTTACCACAGCCCAGTCTCCTGCTGTCCCAAGGACCACCTCCTGCTTTGAGCACCCTTAGTGTTTCTGTTCTCTTTAATATCTGTATCAATTATCTGGATAATGATGATAAGGAGATTGAGGCCAGCTTCAGTAAAGCTACAGGTGACACCAAACTGGGAGGGAGTGCTGAGCTGCTGGAGGGCTGGGAGGCTCTACAGCTAGACCTGGCCAGGCTGGATTGCTGTGCCACGGCTGATGGGATGAGGCTCAGCAAGGCCAAGTGCTAGGTCCTGCACTTGGGTCACAACCACCCCATGAAGGCTCCAGGCTTGGGGCAGAGTGGATGGCAAATGCCCAGCAGAAAAAGGAGCTGGGGGCATTGGTCAATGGCAACAGAACATGAACAGAACATGAGCCAAAGTGTGCCCAGGAGGCCACCAGCATCCTGGCCGCAATCAGCAACGGTGTGGCCAGCAGGAGCAGGGAAATGGCTTTCCCCTGTACTCAGCACTGGTGAGGCCACTCCTCAAATCCTGGGTTCAGTTATGGGCTCCTCATTCCAAGAAGGTCATTGAGAGGCTGGAGCAGGCCCAGAGAAGGGCAACAAAGCTGGGGAAGGGTCTGGAGAAGAGGGCTGGGGAGGGGCAGCTGAGGGAGCTGGGGGTGCTCAGTCTGGAGCAGAGGAGGCTGAGGGGAGACCTCATTGCTCTCTTCATCTCCCTGAGAGGAGGATGGAATCGGGTGGGGGTTGGGCTCTTCTCCAAAGTAACAAGTGGCAGGATGAGAGGAAAGGTCCTCAGGTTGCACCAGGGGAGGTTTAGGTTGGAGATTAGAAGAAACCTTTTCGTTGAAAGGGTTCTCTAAGACTGGAACTGTTTGGACTTGATGATCTCAAAGAGCTTTCTCCAGGCACAACAACTCTGTGACCCTGCAGGTGCTCAGGCAGGGCATTATTAACTAAGACAAGTGACCACTTCTGCTCTCTGCAGCCTGAACTGAGCCCTCAGCAAGTGCTGGAGATCATAGAATCAATAAGGTTGGAAAAGACCTCAGAGATCATCAAGTCCAAGCTGTCACCCAACACATCCTGACAACTAAACCATGGCACCAAGTGCCACATCCAATCCCCTCTTGAACACCTCCAGGGATGGGGACTCCACCACCTCCCTGGGCAGCACATCCCAAGGGCCAATCTCTGTCTGGGAAAAATTTCTTCCTCACCTCCAGCCTAAACCTCCCCTGGCACAGCTGCAGACTGTGTCCTCTTGTTCTGGGGCTGCTTGCCTGCCTGGCAGAAGAGCCCAACCCCTTCCTGGCTCCAACCTCCCTGCAGGGAGCTGGAGAGAGCAAGAAGGTCTCCCCTGAGCCTCCTCTTCTGCAGGCTAAGCAAGCCCAGCTCCCTCAGCCTCTCCTCACAGGGCTATGCTCCAGACCCCTCCCCAGCCTCCTTGCCCTTCTCTGGACACCTTCAAGTCTCTCAATCTCCTTCTGAAACTGAGGAGCCCAGAGCTGGACACAGGACTCAAGCTGTGGCCTAAGCAGTGCTGAGTTAGCCATGGTTTCTGGGGTGGGGGGGAAACTGAACTTTCTCTGACCCCCACACCAGGGCACAATGACCTCCCTGCTCCTGCTGGCCACACTCTTCCTGCTGCAGGCCAGGCTGCCCTTGGCCTTCTTGGCCACCTGGGCACACTGCTGGCTCGTGTTCATGTTCTGGGCACAGCTACCTCCCTTAAAGCCAGAGCCCTCTGCAGGCTGGCTCTCCCCAGCTGTTCAGAGGCAGGTGGTGTCCTTCCTGGAAGGTGAATAAATTATGCTTGCAAATGAGGCTGATGAAGTGGCTTTCATTAGCAAGGCAGACACAAAGGGAGCCTGCTGATTGGCTCCCAGTGATGTCATAGCCAGCACAGCACTCCCAGGCAGAGCCACGTTCTCTCCTCTCTATTTGCTGTATAATTTTCAGTTTCTGCTGGCAATAAAGAGCCTTTCACCCCGGGAGTGTGGTGGGAAGCCTGTGCTTCTCAAGTGGCTGATGAAAGCCAAGTGGCCTTTGTCCCTGTCTCGCAACGAACCCAGGGCTAACAGTTCTCACCCACAAAGGCCCTGTGCTGCCTTGCTCGACTGCAACCCCCAGCACCACCACCCCCCGTGTTCTTAGGTGGGGAGCACAGGAAGGGACATGTTTGGGCTTGCACTTGCTGCAAAGCATTCTGCTTGCAGAGGTTTTGCTATTCACCAGCTGAAGCTCAAAGCACAGAGAAAGCAACAAGCTGGGCATTGGTTTGCTCCTCAGCGCAAGGTGGGGACAGGGCTTTGGAAACAGCCAGCCAGCCAGCAAAACCTCCCCAAGCTGGGTATCACTCTGCTCCTCAGCAAAAGGTGGAGACAGGGCTTTGGAAACAGCCAGCCAGCAAAACCTCCCCAAGCTGGGTATCACTCTGCTCCTCAGCAAAAAGAGGGCACAGGGCTTTGGAAACAGCCAGCCAGCCAGCCAAACCTCCCCAAGCTGGGTATCACTCTGCTCCTCAGCAAAAAGAGGGCACAGGGCTTTGGAAACAGCCAGCCAGCAAACATCCCCTCCTGCCCCCTCACACCCCCCACCCCCATCCCGGATATTATTCTGCTCCTGAGCAAAAAAATGGGAACAGGGCTTTGGAAACAGCCAGCCAGCAAAAAAAAACCTAAGCTGGGTATTGTTTTGCTCCTCAGCAAAAGGTGGGAACAGGGGTTTGGAAAGAGCCAGCCAGCAAACCCCCACCACCAAGCTGGGTATCATTCTGCTCCTGAGCAAAAGGTGGGAACGGGTTTGGAAACCATAAGCCAGCAAAACCTCCCCAAGCTGGGCATTGTTTTGCTCCTCAGCAAAAGGTGGGAACAGGGCTTTGGAAATGGCCAGCCAGCAAATCCCAAGCTGGGTGTTGTTCTGCTCCTGAGCAAAAAGTGGGAACAGAGGTTTGGAAACAGCCAGCCAGCAAACCCCCGCCCCCAGGCTGGGTATCACTGTGGTCCTGAACAAAAGGTGGGAAGAAGGCTTTGGAAAGAGCCAGCCAGCAAAACCTCCCCAGGCTGGGTATCATTCTGCTCCTGAGCAAAAGGTGGGAAGAAGGCTTTGGAAAGAGCCAGCCAGCAAACCCCAACCATTTCCCCTGCACGTTTCCCATCGCGGTGCCCAGCCCCTGCCAAGGCCGTGGTGAAATCCCGGGCGAGCCGTGCCGGGCAGGCTCAGCAGCCAGCACGCTGTGTGCTCTCCTTTCTCTCCCCTAATTGATGTCCTATCAAAGTTGGGAAATTTGCCTTGCAAGCGCTCCAGCTTTCACCGTTCCTGGAGGCAAGCAGGCACGGCGGCAGGGCCGGAGCGGCGGAGCCGGAGCTGCAGAGCCCTGTGCGCGCAGCCAGCCTGCCAGCGGCGCTCGCCTCGCTGAAGCGGGAGGAGCTCTCCGTGAGCAGCTCCGAGAGGCCTCCCCAGGCTGTGGGCAGCTCTGCAGCTCCCTCCGGCAATGCCGCCGCAGTCCTGGGCTCCTCCGGCAGGCGCGGGCAGAGGGGAAGGTTTTTCCATACCTGCTGTTTCCACCGAGGTGTAAATTTTGCTGGGAAGGCCAAGTGCAACACTTGGAGTGCTGGGAACAAGCTCCTGCTTGTGCTGCACAAAGGCTGCGCTCTCCTCCCAGGCACGCAGCCCGAGCTGACCTACACGGCTTGCCTAGTCCCCTCTGGTTAGAGTTCTAAAGTCATTTGTCCTCTGAGGGCACAAAACAAAGCACATCTGTCATTTGGACGAGGTCCTGGAAAGCCCCAGACAGTTGCACTCCTGAAATTGGAGGCTGAGGACTGCAGGAGAGCTCAAGCATAGTTAGATTGGCTGTTCCCAGTCCTGGGGTCATGACTCCCTGCAACATCAGCAGCTCCACTTTATTCCAGGTGGCTTGAAGCCTGAAGTCAGTCACTCTCATCACCTGATGACTTGCTGAGCTGCCTGCCCTTTGCAGCTAGCAGTGGCTTCCCTTGCACTCCTAGCTCTGGGATCTGAGGCTTCTGAAGGCCTGAGGGTAAAGGTGCAAGGAGCAGGCACCCAGGCTAGTGAGAGCCTGGCTCTGAACCAGAGTTTCAAAAGAATATGAAGGCAGAAGCCCTAGGAGAGGATGCTGTCTGGCTGAGACACATGGCCAGCATCAGCAAAAAGGGTCCAGGCTCTCAGGTTTAAGAGCTGGAACAGATTCAAATCACCCCTTTTAGCTCTGACCTCCTTCCCTGTCTGAGGAAGGCAGCAGCGAGGAGAGGGAGCCATGAATCTTGGATCCAGTCCCCGCTTCACTGATGCACAGCTTGGCCTAACCTCTCTGTTGGCTTTTACCACTCCATGTGCAGAGTGGAAGGTTATTAAAAGCAGCAGCAGAATCTCAAGTGGAACAATGGTATTGTTTTTAAGAGCTTTGTTACAGCATCTCTGGCCTGGTGGCTCAGACCACCGCAGACCGCAGAGGCAGGAAGCTCGGAGCAGCCTCTGGGTATTGAATTACTCTTCAGAACCATAGCAAATCCCAAGGCTGCAACCACTGGGCAAGAAAAAAGAAGCCTGTGAAGAACAGAACACACCCAGACAGGCAGTGCAGACAACAAAATGATCAGTGCAGGGCCTAACTCTGCTTTCCCTTCCTCACCCAGAGTAATGCCCTCGCTGCCACCTTTGATCTCAGCGGTGCTGTCCCCCTGGATGGAGCAGCCAGGCTCCAGAGGAGAACGTGGTCCCACCTCCCCACCCCTGGCACTGCCTGACAGTGAGGCTCTCCAGGCCACTTGGCTGGGAATGGTTTGGGGTTTGATGTCTCAGCCAGCCCCTCCCTTTCACTTGAGGACAGTATTAGACTCCTGTCTGGATTCTAACAGCCAGGAAGCTGTTCTGGGGTGATAGGAATCAAAGCCCTGAGAGTGGGATTCCCTTTAATTAATCGTGGCTGACAGATAAAGGTATTGATCAGAGAGGGAGAGGTTCAGGCTTGTGCTGGGGGAGAATTCTCGCAGGGCACTGTGTTAGGGTGATAAGTTTGGAATTTCCAGCAAAGTGGGAGGGAAGCAGGGAGGAAATGAGGGAATAATTGCAGCTAATTAGAACTTGGGTGCACATCCCAAATTAATTGGTTTGAATAATCAACCACCAGCAGCAGCAGCCTGATCCAAAAGTAAAAGGAAACAACTGCCCAGAGAGAGACAGCATTCTTTGATCCCACCTTTAGGGTAAGCATTTTCATGGAATCATTAAGGTTGGGGAAGATCTTTAGATCATGGAGTCCACCCACAACCCAACTGCCATGGCCACTAAACTGGATCCTGAAGCACCACATCCACAGCTTCTTGAGCACCTCCAGCGAGGACAAATCCACCACCTCCCAGGGCAGCCTGCTCCAATGCCTGCCCAGCACAACTTAAGGCCATTTCCTCTCATCCTATCACTAATTACCTGGGAGAAGAGCCCAGCAGCAGCCTTACTCCAACCTCCCTGCAGGGAGCTGTAGAGAGCAAAGAGGTCTCCCCTCAGCCTTCCCTTCTCCAGACTAACCCACCCCAGCTCCCTCAGCCTTTCCTCACACGATGCCCTCCAAACCCCTCACCAGCCTTGCAGCTCTTCTCTGGACATCCCCCAGGACCCGAGAGCCCTGGAAGTGAGGCCCCAGCTACAGAAGGGGAGAGGGACCAGAGCGGTGAGTGGAAGCACCTGCTTGTGCCAAAGCTGCGCGGTGAACAGAAGAGGCTGGGCAGAGCTGCAGGGCAGCCGAGGCTGCTCTTGCCTTAACCTCCCTCCTCTCTGCCTGCCGACATCCCCCCTCCTCCCTCCCAGCTGGGACACCAAACCCGCGACCCAGGAGGTACCGGGGGGGCTCAGTCACACAACTGCTGCGGCGGCAAGGAGGGCAGATGGGGGAGAAGCTGCAGCTAGCAATCTGTGTGCAGAGGCCCCAGCCGCCGCTCCCTGCCCACGGGATCCCCATAATCTCCCCCGGCAGCCCTGCTGCTGCAAACACTCTCATCAGCGCCGCAGCGGGGGCAGCTGAGCAGACAGAGGCAGTGATCTAGCAGGGGGTTAATAAAAGCGCTGGCACAGAACAAAAAAGCCTGTCAGTCGCCACAAGATGTGTGCTCTCCTCCCCTTCCACCCCAGGAAATGAAAAGCTGTGGCCTGGGGCGTGCAGCCATCGGGCAGCAGGGCTGGACGGGGCCAGGGGCTGTGGAGAGGCAGTAGGAGCTGGGGGTCCTCCCAGCTGCTGGTTCTGATGTGGGCCAGCAAGTGCTGTTATCCTCGGGGACCAGGTCACCCCAGCTCTCCAAATCTGACCACACCATGCGACATTTCTGTCTGCTGTTGCCAAGCAGCTCCTCCTGGAGAGAGTCCACTGGATGCTGCTGCCAGGCTGGAGGGCCGTGCTGCTCTGCCTGACACCGCTGAAGTCCACACCAGCATGTTTCCATGGAAATGGGAAGAGAACAGATGCCTGTGGCATGATACACCTTTTCCAACCTAGATAGGGAGCATTTCTATCACCCCTGCCTCCAACCAGCCTTCAGCACTGGATATTTTGTGGGCAAGAACGGGAACAAGAAAGGGAAGAGGGGAAAAAAACCCACCCAACCAACAATGTGATTGTATGAAACGAGCCCCAACCTCCTTCCTGCTGAGCAGCAGCTGAACTTGAGAGAAAAGGTCATCCACCAAACACACCCTGCCAGACCAAGAGACCTCCCAGCAAATAGCAAGTGGTAAATCAGGGGCTCCTTTTTCCCACAAGTGGATACTGATGAGCTGCTCCCTTCCCTCTTCGGGCTCTTTCAGGTCAAGCTGCCAGTGCCGGTTTTTCCCCCTCTCCAAAGGAGTGAAATCTCCCAGCTCTGAGGGGAATCCTCGGCTGCCTGTTTGCTGCCGGTCACCGTCTGCGGTGCCCGAGGCACTGGCTGCAGCCTGGGCAGGGAGAAGGCAGCAGCAGAGAGCAGCAGGCAGGAGCCGGCGGAGGCTGCCGGGCTGCGCACCGCGGGCCCGCAGCGCCCTCTCCCGCGGGCCAGCCAAGCCTGGTCCTGCTCTGAGCCAGAGCAGAGCCACTGCTGCTCAGGGCTGGCACTGCCCAGCTCAGCCTCTGCTCACTCAGGCACCTGCTGAACCTCAGGGCAGCTTGGCACAGCCAGGGGCTGCTCCTGGCAGGGAGAAGCTCTTGGGGAGAGTCACTGCCAAGGGCTGGGCTGCAGAAAGGCTCTGCCTGAGACTTGCTCCTGGGCACACCAAGGGCACTGCCACAGCTTGTGCCACACCTTGTGGGGCAGGAGGGCAGAGGTGGCACCTGCAGGGAGGAGCAGACAGGACAGGGGAGCCTCAGCTGCCCACCAAGGGATTGCAGCCCATGGATGGCATCTTCAGGAGCAAGCTGAGGGATGCCCAGGCTCAAGCCTCCTCTTCACTGCCTGTTGTCCCAGCAGCACTCTGTGCCTTCTGCCTTCCATCCCTGTGTGCCTGAAGCCAGTTCCAGCATCCAGCTGCTGAATCCAGTCCCCATCTGCTGCTGAGTCCAGTCTGGGCCTTGCCCAGGGCCTGCCCCCAGCAGCAGTGGTGCCAGAGGTGCCCTCACTGCCAGCAGGGGTTGGCCTCCATATTTGTTTGTGTCTCTATCAGAGAATCACAGAATCAGTCAAGGTTGAAAGGGACCACAAGGATCATCCAGTTCCAACCCCCTGCCATGGGCAGGGACACCCCACACTAGATCAGCCTGCCCAGAGCCTCAGCCAGCCTGGCCTTAAACACCTCCAGGGACAGGGCCTCAACCACCTCCCTGCACAACCCATTCCAGGGCTTCACCACTCTCATGGGGAAGAACTTCCTCCTCCCCTCCAGCCTCAATCTCCCCACCTCCAGCTTCATTCCATTCCCCCTAGTCCTATCACTGCCTGAGATCCTGAGCAGTCCCTCCCCAGCCTTCCTGTAGCCCCCTTCAGACACTCTATCCCTTGGCATTGTTCTGTCCTTCCCAGCTGGACAGAGTTCCTTTCCCACCTCATCAGGCTCTCTCCCTTCTTCCCTTTCCCTTCCCTTTGGGAAGCAGAGGGCTTCATGGAGAGCCTCTGGCATTCATCTGGTGGCCAGCCCAGCCCTGACCCTTGCCACTCCCTCAACCCATCAGCACAGGAGCACAACCCACTTCAGGAGAAGAAAGAGGAGAGACCTTGTGGGAACCCACAGGCAAAGCAATGCCAAGTTCTGTCACTGCAGGGAGGCTGCTTGGGATCATTACTAGCATTTGAAAGGGCCAAGGTACTGCTGCTGGTGCTGAGAGCCAAGGATATGGATAAAGGAGCTTCAGGAAAGCAGCTATGTTGCACAGCTAGACTAAAGCAAGCTCACCCACAGTTCTCCTTTTGCTTCCTAGGTGTGTAAAACAAAGTGTCCCACCCCCAGCAAATGCTGCAGAGCCTCCAGGCCCTTCACTGGACACAAACACTTATAGTTTCATAGTTTCATAGTTTCATTCAGGGTTGGAAGGGACCACAAGGATCATCTAGTTCCAACCCCCCTGCCATGGGCAGGGACACCCCACACTAGATCAGGCTGGACAGAGCCTCATCCAGCCTGCTCTTAAACACCCCCAGGGACGGGGCCTCGACCACCTCCCTGGACAACCCATTCCAGGGTTTCACCACTCTCATGGTGAAGAACCTCCTCCTCACATCCAGCCTGAATCTCCCCACCTCCAGCTTCATTCCATTCCCCCTAGTCCTATCACTACCTGATATCCTGAGAAGTCCTTCCCCTGCCTTCCTGTAGGCCCCCTTCAGATACTGGAAGGCGACAATTAGGTCACCTCGGAGCCTTCTCTTCTGCAGACTGAACAGCCCCAACTCCTTCAGTCTGTCCTCATAGGAGAGGTGCTCCAGCCCTCTGATCATCCTCGTGGCCCTTCTCTGGACACGTTCCAGCACCTCCACATCCCTCTTGTAATAGGGGCTCCAGAACTGGACACAGTACTCCAGGTGGGGTCTCACCAGGGCTGAGTAGAGGGGGAGGATCACCTCCCTCGACCTGCTAGCCACACTTCTCCTGATGCAGCCCAGGATCTGATTGGCTTTGCGGGCTGCAAGTGCACACTGAGAGCTCATGTTGAGCTTTTTGTCCACCAGCACCCCCAAGTCTCTCTCCTCAGGGCTATCCTCCAGCCAGTCACTGCCCAGCCTGTATTTGTGCCTGGGATTGCCTCGACCCAGATGCAGGACCCTGCACTTGCTCTTATTGAACTTCATGAGGTTGGCCTGTGCCCACCTCTCCAGCCTGTCAAGGTCCCTCTGGATGGCCTCCCTTCCCTCCAGCGTGTCTGCTGCACCACACAGCTTGGTGTCATCAGCAAACTTGCTGAGGGTGCACTCAATGCCACTGTCCATGTCCCCCACAAAGATGCCCTTCCTCAGCACAGGGGACCCCAGCCTCTGAGCCAGAGCCAGCCACAGGCACAGAAGGTTCAGCCCCACACCACAGGTGCTGGAACAAAGTCAGCCAAAGAAATGACAACTTAATAGGATTTCAATGGACCAGAACATTTCAGCTGGGGCAAAAAGAAAATGAGGAGGCCCAGGGCTCTCTCTGAGCATCAAGCAGCAGCAGCACTCTGCTGTATCCCAGCCCTTCTCTCCCCAGCATGGGCACTGGCAGCATCTGGCCAGATGTGCCCTCAGGCCCTAGCCTGGCTCACCAACCATTTGCTGCTGGAAGATGGAATTCGGGGGGGCAGTGTTTCCTCCTGCCTCTCTCACCTCAGACAGCAACAGCAGACATTGTGTCCTTACAGCAGCTTAGGGACCTGGGCTGTGGCACTCCCAGCAGAGCTAAGCCATCTTCTGCACACCACCTTTAGGTGGCTTAGCTCTGCTGGGAGTGCCACAGCCACAGCTGGTTTGGCACCAAAAGGCTTTTCTCCAAGCTTGGGAATTTTGTTCCTTCTTCCCCCTGCCACTGTGAAAACTCCTGCATGTGCTGTGTGCAAGGCCAGCTGTGGGTGAGTGCATGCCAGGCTTGTGAAGGCTAAAGGCTGGGGTTGAAACCATAGAATCAGTAAGGTTGGGAAAGACCTCAGAGCTCATCAAGTCCAAGCTGTCACCCAACACCTCCTGACAACCAAACCATGGCTCCAAGGGCCACATCCAATCCCCTCTTCAACACCTCCAGGCAAGGGGACTCCACCACCTCCCTGGGCAGCACATCCCAAGGGCCAATTCCTCTTGCTGCCAAGAACTTTCTCCTCCCCTCCAGCCTAAACCTCCCCTGGCACAGCTGCAGACTGTGTCCTCTTGTTCTGGGGCTGCTTGCCTGCCTGGCAGAAGAGACCAACCCCCAGCTGGCTCCAACCTCCCTGCAGGCAGTTGCAGAGAGCAAGAAGGTCTCCCCTGAGCCTCCTCTTCTGCAGGCTAAGCAAGCCCAGCTCCCTCAGCCTCTCCTCACAGGGCTGTGCTCCAGACCCCTCCCCAGCCTCCTTGCCCTTCTCTGGACACCTTCCAGCAGCTCAACATCTTTCCTAACCTGAGGAGCCCAGAACTGGACACAGGACTCAAGCTGTGGCCTAAGCAGTGCAGAGCACAGGGCACAATGACCTCCCTGCTCCTGCTGGCCACACTCTGCAGGCCAGGATGCCCTTGGCCTTCTTGGCCCCCTGGGCACACTGCTGGCTCATGTTCAGCTGCTGTCCACCAGTACCCCCGGGTCCCTCTCTGCCTGGCTGCTCTCAGCCATTCTGACCCCAGCCCCAGGCTGTTCAGGCTGGAGAGGAGAAGGCTCCCAGGAGACCTAATTGTGGCCTTCCAGGATCTGAAGGGGGCTGCAAGAAAGCTGGGGAGGGACTTCTGAGGGTGTCAGGGAGAGATAGGACTGGGGGGGATGGAGCAAAACTAGAAGTGGGGAGATTGAGATTGGCTGTGAGGAAGAAGTTATTGGCCAGGAGGGTGGTGAGAGCCTGGCCCAGGCTGCCCAAGGGAGGTGGTGGAAGCCTCCTGCCTGGAGGTGTTTGCAGCCAGGCTGGAGGTGGCTGTGAGCAACCTGCTGTGGTGTGAGGTGTCCCTGCCCATGGCAGGGGGTTGGAGCTGGCTGAGCCTTGAGCAGTTCTGTGATTCTGTGATCTCTTTGCTTTGGCCTTCTAACTCTCCTGAAAAACACCACACCAGAATTTTCCACCATGCAGCTCCCAGAGGCTTCCAAGAGGCTGTACCATGTTATTTCATTATCTGTAGGCAGTAAGTGGGAGTTCTCTGGTGCCCCTCAGTCTTGCTAGAACAGCAAATATTCACAGCTGTAAACCTGCCTTGCTCAGTTTGGCCTCAGATTCATGGAATGGGAGAGGAAGGAAGGGATGTCTGAAGACCACTAAGCCCAAACCCCTGCCAGAACAGCATCACCTGAAGCAGATCACACAGGAACACATCCTGGTGTGTTTTGAGTATCTCCAGAGTAGGAGACTCCACAACCTCTCCAGCAGCCTGCTCCAGGGCTCTGCCACCCTCAAAGTCAAGAAGTTCCTCCTCATGTTCAGCTTTCTGCCCATTACCTCTTGTCCTGTCCCTGGGGACCCCTGAGAAGAGCCTGGCCCCATCTCCCTGACACCCACCCCTGAGATAATTGCAAGCATTCACAAGATCCCCCCTCAGCCTCCCCTTCCCCAGGCTCACCAGCCACAGCCCCCTCAGCCTCTCCTCATGTGAGAGAGGCTCCAGGTCTTTCAGCACCTTAGTGCCCTGTGCTGGACTCTCTTCTGTCATTCTTTGTCCTTCCTGAGCTGGGGTGCCCAGAACTGCACAGTTCTCCAGGTGAGGCCTCACTGCAGCAGAGCAGAGGTGGAAGAGAACCTCCCTTGACCTACCAGCCCCACACTTCTTAATGCACCCCAGGGTGCCCTTGGCCTTCTTGGCCATGAGGGCACACAGCTGGCTCATGCCCATCCTGCTGTCTACCAGGACTCCCTGGTAGCTGCTCTCCAGCAGGTCAGCACCCACCCTGCTCAGCACCCAGAGCAGGCACACACAGTCTGCCTGGGGCTCCCTTTCTCTGCATTTTCCTTCTCTCAGAGTGCAGCCCTCTCCTGCCTGCTGCCTGGCTGTGTCTGTGATCTGCAAGGCTGCTCAGGACCCCAGCAGTGTGCTCCTGTCCTCCTCTTGTCATGTAGACAGGGGCTGCAGCATGCCCTCAGCAACAGCATCTGAGGGCATCTGGGGGGCACTAACTGTGGCATTTTACAGCTGCTGCCTGAGGACTGAACCTTCCTCCTCGTGGAAGACCTTCTGCCTTTGGCATACAGGTTGAACTTTACACAGGTCACAGCTGCTAAACATTCCTGTGCTGTTTAGAGCTCTCTCTGCCCTGCTGATAGTGGTGACATGCACAGCAAAGACACTGCTCTCCTGCCACTCCATGTGGTCCTGTGAGCAGTGCCTGAGGGACCTGGGATTGTTCCAGCTGGAGAAGAGGAGGCTGAGGGGAGACCTCATTGCTCTCTCCAGCTCCCTGAGAGGAAGCTGCAGTGAGGTGGGGGCTGGGCTCTGCTCCCTAGCATCAGGTGAGAGAGGGAGAGGAAATGGCCTGAAATTGGCCAGGGGAGGGTTAGGTTGGGAATCTGGAGAAGTGTCTTTGCTGCAAGGGTGTTCAGGCACCAGAGCAGGCTGCCCAGAGAGGTGATGGAGTCCCCAGCCCTGGAGGTGTTCCAGAACCCTGTGGCCATGGCACTTAAGGCCATGGTTTAATGGCCATGGTGGTGGTAGGTTGATGTTTGGAGTGGATGATCTTAGAGGGCTTTTCCAGCTGAACAAATTCTATGATTCTAAATCCCTGCTCAGAGGGATTCAAGTTTAGCTCCCTGCTGAACAGGTCATGCAGTGCCAACCAGCCCTGTCTGAAGCAGGGCAGAACCTGATCCTGCCTTTCCCTGCTCTTCTCTTGCCCCTTCACCACCTCCCCTATGAAGAGAGACTGAGAGCCCTGGGGCTGTTTAGTCTTGAGAAGGCTGAGAGGGATCTGATCAATGTCTGTCAGTAGCTGAGGGGTGGGGGGCAGGTGGAAAGGACCAAGCTCTTTTAGGTGGTGCACAGCAATTAAACAAGGAACAGTAAATACAAAGTGGACCACAGAAGGTTTCACCTCAACATGAGGAGAAACTTCTTTACAGTGAGGCTGCTGGAGCCCTGGAGCAGGCTGCCCAGAGAGGCTGTGGGGTCTCCTTCTCTGGACACATTCAAAGCCAGCCTGGAAATGTTCCCATGAGGACCAGGTGGCCAAGAAGGCCAAGGGCATCCTGGCCTGCAGCAGGCAGAGTGTGGCCAGCAGGAGCAGGGAGGTGATTGTGCCCTGGGCTCAGCATTGGTTAGGCCACAGCTTGAGTCCTGTGTCCAGCTCTGGGCTCCTCAGTTTCAGAAGGACATTGAGAGACTTGAAGGTGTCCAGAGAAGGGCAAGGAGGCTGGGGAGGGGTGTGGAGCACAGCCCTGGGAGGAGAGGCTGAGGGAGCTGGGCTTGCTTAGCCTGCAGAAGAGGAGGCTCAGGGGTGACCTTATTGCTCTCTACAACTACCTGAAGGGAGGTTGTAGCCAGCTGGGGGTTGGGCTCTTCTCTCTAGCAACCAGCACCAGAGCAAGAGGACACAGTCTCAAGCTGTGCCAGGGGAAATTTAGGCTGGAGGTGAGGAGAAAGTTCTTCATTGAGTAATTTGCCATTGGGATGTGCTGCCCAGGGAGGTGGTGGAGTCCCCATCCCTGGAGGTGTTGAAGAGGGGATTGGATGTGGCACTTGGAGCCATGGTCTAGTCATGAGGTCTGTGGTAACAGGTTGGACTCGATGATCTTTGAGGTCTCTTCCAACCTTGGTGATGCTGTGATACCCTGAGTGACCCTGCTCTGGCAGAGGGGTTGGCCTCCATGATCTCTGGACATCCCTTCCAGCCTCTAGTGCTCTGTGACTACCTGTGAGCAGCATGGGCCTCACAAATGCTTCTCTCTGCCCTGCCAGGAAGTTGCTGTTTCAGTGGAGACGTTGAAGGCTGATGGGAGGCTGACAGCCCATGGTTAAGCTGTGCTGGAGCACCAGCTGGGAAGTGGGTGGAAATGAATCCTTTGTCAAATAGTTCATCTCCATTCCCCCCCACCCCCCAGTCAATTAACTCACAAATAACACATCCCTTCCCGGGCTTCACAGCTGAAAACAAAGCCAGGCTCGCCTCCCCCTACCTGAGCTGTCAGTCCTGCCACAAAGAAGAGCAGAGCTCACTCACTTGTGCCATCAAATCACCGTGGAACAAAAAGAAAGCCCCAGCCTTGGCTTCCGACCCACCTGGGGCCCCACCTGGACCTGGGGCTCATCTAGCTGCCTGGAAGGGGTTGTAGTGAGGTGGGGTTGGGCTCTGCTCCCTAGGCTCAGGGGATAGGAGGAGAGGAAATGGCTTGGAATCCTGCCAGGGGAGGCTTAGGTTGGAGATGTGGAAAAATGCCTCTGCTGCAGGAGTGGTCAGGGGTTGGAACAGGCTGCCCAGGGGTCGGTGGAGTCCCCAGGCAATGTGTGGACATGCAGCAGAGGCACCAAGAGAGCAGAGGCAGCAGGATGGAGCCTGCACACACACACTGGGCAGGCAGTGATGAAACTCTGCCAGGGGAGGGTTCTGGTGGAGATTAGGAACAACCTCTTTGCTGCAAGGGTAGCCAGGCACTGGCACAGGCTGCCCAGGGAGGTGGTGGAGTCACTGTCCCTGCAGGTATTCAGGAAACCTGTGGCCATGGCCCTTTGGGACACCGTGGTGAGTCTGGGTTGCTGCTTGGACTGGATGATCTGGGAGGGCTTTTCCAACCCAAACAATCCTCTGATTCTATTTTCCTACAGCCACAGACTCAAACCTCTGGTTGTGGCTTTTGTTTGGAGCTGATCTACAGGGCCATCAGGGAGCAGCCAGAAGCCCACCCCAGGCTCGCCTGCCCAGCAGCCAAGGCACAAGCCAGCTCTATTGCCAGCCCAAACTCAGTCTGCATTAAATGCCAGGTGTCTGTTTGATATCTCTGCCGTGGTGGCAACTCTCAGATCACATTTGGTTTCCCATGGCCACCCTCCAAGGAGTGATGGATGGCTGGAGGGGTGCCCAGCCGAGAGCTGAAGAGCTTAGCAGCGAGAGGCAGCTCAGCACCTGTGTCTCCTGCTGAACTCGACCCAGACAGGAACACTGCCACTGAAAACCCAGCTGTCCTCAGGCTCCTGCTCCTCATCTGGCAGCAGGGCTCATCTACTTTGATACTCTTTAAGCCTGGTCATCAGGTGCTGGCCCTGCCCTTTCCCAGCAGAGTGTCCTCTGCAGCTGCCCAGAGCTGTCTCTCTCCCCTCTGGCTGCCAGCTGAGTGCTCAGTCGGTTGCAGTATCAGCTCCTTTCCTGTAAGGGAGCTCTGGGAAGGGTTTCCTCACACAGGTCACAGAAGGTTAGGGGCTGGAAGAGACCTGGAGGGATCATCCAGTCTAACCCCCCTGCCAGAGCAGGGTCACCCAGAGCAGATCACACAGGAACACAGCCAGGTGGGGCTTCAATATCTCCAGAGAGGGAGACTCCACAGCCCCCTTGGGCAGCCTGTCCCAGGGCTCTGTCACCCTCACAGGCAAATAATTCTTCCTCCTGTTTCCATGGAACTTCCTCTGCCTCAACTTCCACCCTCCCTGTTTGGCATCTCAGGGCTGGCATCTCATGTCCAGGAAAGGGGGAGCAAGCCACAGCTCACTGGTCACCCTCTAGACATGAAGGCCTTCACAGCCCTCAATGGCACTGCTCCAGAGCACCTTTCTGCTCAAGGCTGACCTCTAAAGTTGCCTTCCAACCTAAACCATTCTAGGACTGCATTCTCTGGGCCCTGCACAGAAGCTGGACCAGGCCAACCTTCTTGTTGCTCTTCCATGGACATTTTTGATACCATAGAGTTTTGGGAGGTTGATGGGAAACCCAAACTGTCACAGAAGCATGGAATGGTAGGAGTTTGAAGGGACCTCTGAAGGTCATCCAGTCCAACCCCCATGCCAAAGAACAATCACCTAGGGCAGGTAGAATAGAATAGAATAGAATAGAATAGAATAGAATAGAATAGAATAGAATAGAATAGAATAGAATAGAATAGACCAGACCAGGTTGGAAAAGACCTCGGAGATCACCAAGTCCAAGCTATCACCCAGCACCATCTGATCAACTCAACCATGGCACCAAGCACCCACCCAGTCTCTTCCTAAACACCTCCAGGGATGGGGACTCCACCACCTCCCTGGGCAGCACAGCCCAAGGGCCAATTCCTCTTGCTAGGAAAAACTTTCTCCTCAGCTCCAGCCTAAACCTCCCCTGGCACAGCTTGAGACTGTGTCCTCTTGTTCTGGGGCTGCTTGCCTGCCTGGCAGAAGAGACCAACCCCCAGATGGCTCCAACCTCCCTGCAGGCAGTTGCAGAGAGCAAGAAGGTCTCCCCTGAGCCTCCTCTTCTGCAGGCTAAGCAACCCCAGCTCCCTCAGCCTCTCCTCACAGGGCTGTGCTCCAGACCCCTCCCCAGCCTCCTTGCCCTTCTCTGGACACCTTCCAGCATCTCAACCTCTTTCCTAACCTGAGGAGCCCAGAACTGGACACAGGACTCCAGGTGTGGCCTGACCAGTGCTGAGCCCAGGGCAGAGTGGCCTCCCTGCTCCTGCTCACAGCAGGCCTTTCTGACATCCAGAAAGCAGCAGAGAAAAGGATCTGTTTGGTTCCTGCTGTACTGTGGCAAAGATGAAGGAGGAAGAGGTCTTCTCCCTGTGTCCATCAGGCAGCAGCTTCTGGTGCCTTCTCTCTTCTCCTTAGCCCAGCTGAGAAAGACCTGGTCTTGCAGAGCACCTCATTGTGGGCCAGCAGTGCTCTGGGGCAGAGCAGCCACTTCCACAAGAGGTCTGTGCCTTGCTCCAAGGCTGTGCCAACAACATCCCAAAGCCAGAAATCAGCCTCAAGAAACTGCAGGGAAGCCCTCAGCCCTCAGCATTAACCAAGGAGAATCTCTGAGGTGACAGAAGGAGGATGGCAGAACTCACACCATAGAATCAAAGAGGGGCTTAGGTTGGAAGGCACCTCAGAGATCATCTGCTCCAAGCTCCCAGCCATGGGCAGGGACACCTCTCAACCAGCCCAGATTGCTCAAGGCCTCATCCAACCTGGCCTTGAGCATCTCCAGGGAGAAGGTATCCACCGCTTCCCCAGGAAACCCATTCCAGAGCCTCACCACCCTCACACTGAGGAACTTCTTCCTCAGGCCCAGTCTGACCCTGCTCTGCCTCAGCTTCAAACCATTCCCCCTGGGCCTGGCTCTAGAGACTCTCAGGAAAAATCCCTGTGCAGCCTTCCTGTAGGTTCTCTTCAGGTATTGGAAGGCAGCTAGAAGGCCTCCCTGGAGCCTTCTCTTCTCCAGGCTGAGCACCCCCAGCTCCCTCAGCCTATCCTCATGGATCATCTTTGTGGCCTCCTCTGGACTGGCTCCAACAGTTCCATGTCCCTGTGGTGAGGACCACCAGAAGTGGATGCAGTATTCAAGGTGTGGTCTCACCAGAGTAAAGGGGCAGAAGCCCCTCTCTTGCCCTGCTGGCCACAATGCTTTTGATGCAGCCTTGGCTACAGTTTGCAAACCTTCCCAAGGTATCCCTGCAGCCTGACCAGGTTGGCCACCCAGATGACCACACACCCCTGGGAATCTCCCTGCTGTGCAGTTCAGTCTCCCTGCCTGTGCCTCACACACTGCCTGGCCTCACAAGGCCTCCAGGAGCTCACAATTACAAGCAGAAGGGAATTGCACACTCTCAGCAACACCTGCACACTCCCTTCAGTGACCACAGCCCTCAAATCCCATTTCTGACAGCAGGGGTTGTGCTCTGCACTGCTGGGAGCTCCAGTGCTCCAGCTGTGTTTCCAGAGCACACAGGATCTCTCTGAAATGCCATCCCAGCCCCTGCCTTCCCCCCCTCTGCTCCTTCGTTTGTAAGACACTTTCTGGCTGTTCTCTGGATCCTTTTCCTCAGCCTTGGCTATTCCAAAGAAGTTTCTGCTCTGGGGGGATCTTATAGCTGCCTTGCAATACCTGAAGAGAACCTACAGGAAGGCTGCAGAGGGACTTTTCCTAAGGGGGTCTGGAGCCAGGCCCAGGGGGAATGGTTTGAAGCTGAGGCAGAGCAGGGTTAGACTGGGGCTGAGGAAAAAGTTCTTCAGTGTGAGGGTGGTGAGGCTCTGGAATGGGTTTCCTGGAGAGACTGGGGATGCCACCTCCCTGGAGGTGTTCAAGGCCAAACTGGATGAGGCCTTGAGTCTAGTTGAGAGGTGTCCCTGCCCAGGGCAGGGGGTTTGGAGCAGATGATCTCTGCAGTCCCTACCAAAGGAAACCATTCTGTGATGCCTCTCTGCCCACTGCCTCTTTGTGGGAGAGGTTAGAGACTTCTTCTGCCTATTAAGACAACTCTGTAGCTCCATGCACACTTAATCACAGCCAGCCACTGCCTTCATTTTATACCACACCCCCACATCTTATTGCCTCCTGTCATTCACACAGGAGGAAATGAGCAGGGACAGTTTTGTCACAGCAAATTCTGTGGCTGACACCTCTGGAGAGGGCTCTGGGACAGACAGCTGTGCCAGACACTGCTGGTTATGAGTTGTGTACACTAATAGGTGGCAGGGGGACACACACCAGTACTTCCCAAGATGAACTATGAAACACACAAACACTTCTGGCAGCCTCAGCAGTGACATTCAGAAGCCTTTGCCTCTCGGTAGACCAATACACAAATTTATTGCAGAGCCTGGTTGAGGGCTTCAGTTAGCAGGGTAAAATGCACTTGGCTGACTCTGTTGCATCAGGAGCATCACTCAGATCAGTCACTCAGGAGGAAGCAGAGCCAGCCACCCAACTGCTACAGCCCTCAGTCTGTGCTGGACTGAGCAACAGAGGAGGGCTGGGAAGGGGGAGCAAAGATGGCCCTAGGGCTCCCCTGACTGAGCAGTAAGGGCCCACCCAGGGATGTGCAGGGATGAGCAGGGTGTGGCTGAAGGAACCATCACCTTACCTTGTCCCCACCCAATACAATCCTCCCACAGTTGGGTGTGTGGCTGGAATGGCAAGGTGGCAGCCAGGCCAGGGGCATGGAGCTGCTGCCCACAGACATGCCCAGGAAGCAGGCTATGGCTGTTGCAGGCATGCAGGTGGTAGGCACTGAGGAAAGCACAGGAAACCAAATGACTAGCAAGAGTCAGCTTCTGGTGGCAAAGCTCTCAGCCAGAGATGATAGGATCAGAGAACTGTTTCAGTTGGAAAAGACCTCTAAGATCATCCAGTCCAACCTTCAACCCAGCACCACCATGGGCCCCAAGGGGCACGGCCACATGTTTCCTGTACACCTCCAGGGATGGTGACTCCACCACCTCCCTGGGCAGCCTGTGCCAGTGCCTGCCTAGACCTATTCCAACCTATTCTCAAGCTCTCTCCTTCCCTCATGCTCACAAAGATCTGATCCAAGGCTCTCTTGGAACCCAGTGCGTGGCTGCGGGGAGAGGAGGCAGCTGCAGGAGCTCAGCACCGGGAGCTTGCTTTTGGCTTTGCTTCCCTTGCTGTTCAGGCAGTAAGGGGCTGGTGGCTCAGCACCTCCTGAAGAGGGGAGGAGGGGCAGCGGGCTGGGGTCGCCTACGTGCCTGAGGGCAGTGATGGAACAGGGGGAGGGCTGCCGTGGAAACCGCCCCAAGCAACCAGAGCCCGGAGCTGGCTGCGGAGAGAGGAGGCAGCGGCCAGCAGCTCAGCTCAGCCTGCTCACTGACAGGGGGAAACCAACCCGCCGGGGGCAGAGGGAGGCTCCTGAAAGCTGCTTGCTGCTAGAGCAAAGGCCAGCAGGAGAACAGTGGGCACCCAAACAGAGAGCACTCCCAAGCATGCAGATGGTCAGGCTGCAGTGAGTGCTGGAGCCTGGCACTCGATCTGGAGGATGGAAGCAACAACTCCTGTGTCAGGAGTGAGCAGCTCAGGGCTCTGAGGAGCAGGGTGGCCGAGCTAAAAGAAGAGGAGGAAAAGCTAAGAGCTGTAAGAGACAGCGAGAGGAACATTGACTATTCCCATATCTAACCTCTACCAAAGCAGAACAGGAGGCAACTCTGAGTGGAGCAGGGAGTTAGAGACCCTGGAGCAGCAAGCCTCTCAGCCTCCCTGCAGGAACCCACCTGAGCAGGGCCAAAGGGAACAGGGCTCTGTCTGAGGGAAGAAATGCAAAGGGAGCAAGCCTGCTACTGTGAGCAGCACCCTGCCTGCAGTGCACTGACAGAACAGGGCTGAGGCTCTGCAGGAGGAGAGGTTATGGGTGAGGATGAGGACTCAAGAAGGTCAGAAGCTGCAGCAGTGACAGGGCTGAGGCTCTGCAGGAGGAGCAGCTCATGGGTGAGGATGAGGGCTCAAGAAGGTCAGAAGCTGCAGCAGTGACAGGGCTGAGGCTCTGCAGGAGGAGCAGCTCATGGGTGAGGATGAGGACTCAAGGTCAGAAGCTGCAGCAGTGACAGGGCTGAGGCTCTGCAGGAGGAGCAGCTCATGGGTGAGGATGAGGACTCAAGAAGGTCAGAAGCTGCAGCAGTGACAGGGCTGAGGCTCTGCAGGAGGAGAGGTCATGGGTGAGGATGAGGGCTCAAGAAGGTCAGAAGCTGCACCAGTGACAGGGCTGAGGCTCTGCAGGAGGAGCAGCTCATGGGTGAGGATGAGGACTCAAGGTCAGAAGCTGCACCAGTGAGAGGCTGCCTCAGCACAGCCATCACAACTAATCCTTGTAGGGTCATTGCTGTAGGAGACTCCAACTGGAGGCAGCAGAGGGCCCAACATGCCTCCAATATGGGAGGTTAAAGGGAGCACCAAGAGTTTCTACAGGTAGAGTAATGGCAAGAAGAAGCCTAGGGAAGGTGTGGGCCCCCTCAGAAAGGAAACTGGTGACATGGGCACAAGTGATGAGGAAAAGGCTGAGGTACTCAATGACTTCTTTACCTCAGGCTTCCCTGCCAGGGCCTCCAGCCACACTCCTGGAGCCATGGAAGACAATGGCAGGGACTAACTAACAAAGGATCCATGGATCCAGGCAAGAAAGAATCCAGAGCATGCCTGACAAGGTACAATCCACCTCACACTCACCAATCAGTATGCAAATTGAATGGATTTAGAGGACTGAAGAGAATTTGGAGAGTTTTGTTCTCAGAGTTCCTTTCCAAAGATCTGGCATCTGTCACTGGTCTCCTAGCTTGCCAAAGATAGACTCCTGGCATTGTTTCAGTCAGAAAAGCCTTTTAAGACCACAGAGTCCAACTGCTACCTACCTCTGCCAAGGCTGGTGCTAACCCATGGCCCTCAGCACCACACCTCTGCCTCTCTGAAACCCCTCCAGGGATGGGGATTCAAGCCCCCTCCTGGGCAGCCTGGGCCAGGCTTTGGGAACCCTTTCAGTGAAAAAGTCTCTTCTAACATCTGACTTAAACCTCTCCTGGTGCAACTTGAGGCCATTTCCTCTTGTTCTACCTTTTGTTCCTAGGAAGAGGAAGAACCTCCTTTCAAGGAGATGTAGAAAGTAAGAAGGTCTCCCCTGAGCCTCCTTTTCTCCAGGCTAAACAGTCCCAATTCCCTCAGCCATTAATACTCCACAGCCTGTCTTCCTCCCACAAGGTTTTTGCTGTTGGTCTAAACCATTTTCCCCAGGATCAAGTTGCCTGTTCCTGTGCTCAGGCAGCTGCTGCCACCACCTCTCACAGCTCAGGGTGCTCAGTAGCACACGTGGGGGCTCACAGCTCGCTCCAGTTCCTGTGTGTTCTGTGATCAGCACGGGGTGTGAGCCACCAGCACTGCCAACAGCCAGCAATTTGGCTCAACACAAACCAAACAGCTGATTCTGCATCTTGGATGTCCCCAGCTCCAGCCCCGCTGTTCCAGCCAAGACAGAAGGCATTCCACGTCCCCTGCTGAGCTTTCAGCTCAGGGAGGCGAGGCCTCCAAGGAAGGTGGATTTACAACTGTGAGGCAGGGTGGGAGGGAGAAGGGATTCTCAGCACAGACGCACTCACTTCTGCAGGAGTACATCTCTGCTGTGTGGTGGTTCAGGTTCTCCAGGCACCCCCACGACTGGGGGCTGACAGCTTCATGCTGGGCACATCTTCCACACTCTGCTGCTAGGCACAGACTGTGCTGATAGTAATTAAGTAATTTAAACTGGGACCAGCATCTCTCTTGCTCAACTCCACTTCTGAAGCAGTGCACTACCGAGGAGCATCCTGCAGCTGCCAAGACATGAAAGCCTGTTTGTTATTAACACATCACTACATAATTAGGGGACTTAGCAGGGGGCTGGGTATTCACACGGCCCTGCTGACAGCGCTAGATGAAAGGCTCGAGGTGTCCCCTTAGGTGGCAAGTGAAAATGAGTTCTGTGGCACAGACAGTTGGCATTTGCTGCTCCAGAAAGGCTCAGAATTGGAACAGCATGAGGTGCTGCAGACCCAGGATGGAGCTGTGCTGGCCAAGCTGGGTGGATGTCTCCTGGAGGGGAGCAGCAGTGAGTGCTGAAGCTCCAGCTCAGGGGGCAGGCTGCCCAGCTCCTGCAAACAGCACAGAGTCTCTCTGGGCTATTAATCAGTTCCTCATCTGCTCTGCCCTGGGGAGACCTCACCTGCAGGACTGTGTGCAGCTCTGCAGCCCTCAATAGAGGAAGGACCTGGAGCTAATGGAGAGGCTCCAGAGGAGACCACGAAAATGATCAGAGGATTGGAGCAGCTCTGCTGAGGGAGCTGGGGGTGTTCAGCCTGGAGGACAGAAGGCTCCAGGGAGACCTAATAGCAGCCTGCCAGTACCTGAAGGGGGCTCCAGGAAGGCTGCAGAGAGACTGTTTGCAAAGGCTGCAGGGACAGAACCAGGGACAATGGCTTCAAACTGGAGCAGAGCAGATTGAGATTGGATGTGAGGAGCAAGTTCTTTACTATGAGGGTGGTGGAACACTGCAACAGGTTGCCCAGGGAGGTGGTTGGGGTCCCATCCCTGGAGATATTCAAGGTGAGGCTCAACAAGGCCCTGGGCAGCCTGATCTAGTTGGGAATGTCCCTGCTGACTGCAGGGAGGTCAGACTGGATGAGCTTTGGAGGTGCCTTCCAGCCTGGACCATTCTGTGATCTGCATGGCTCAGCACAATGTTTCAACTCCTGAATTCTCCAGGCCTTTATTAGGATCCATCCAGAAAGCCTACCTCCTGCTTTTCCCTTCTCCTCCCCCAGTGAAGACATGCCAGCAGCCACCACTGCCCTCTGTGTGTTGGGCTGTTGCCTCTCTGACCACCAGAGGCTGAGCAGCAGGAATGTAGACACCAATCTCAGGTAGATGAGGGATACACAGCTCCCACTGCAAAGCCTTTTCCACTTCAGACTAAACTAGGCTGGGAATCAAAGCCAGGAGGCTGTGGGATTAAGGGAGAAGCCTGGTAGCAGTGAAGCCATGATGAGATGTAGGTGAGTGAGGCACTCAAACCCTGAAGAGAGAGGCAGAACCATGACGGGTGTGTGGGATGGGACAGGAGGTGACAGTGCCTGCAGGGCAAACCCTGCCCCAAGGGTCACAGAAACCCAGAGCTCTGGGAATCATCCTGCCCAGCCCACTGCTGAGGCAGGGCACCTGCAGCAGCTTGCCCAGGATCAGTGTCCAGGTGAGTTTGGAATCTCTCCAGAGAAGGAGACTCCACAACCTCCCTGGGCAGCCTGCTCCAGGGCTCTGTGACCCTCACACCAAAGAAGTTTCTCCTCCTGTTCTGATGGAACCTCCTGGGTTGCAGTCTGTGCCCATTGGCCCTTGTCCTGTCCCTGGGCACCACTGGCAAGAGCCTGGCTCCCTCCTCTTGCCCTCCCACACACCTTCAGCTCTTGCTGAGCATTGATCAGGTCCCCTCTGGGGCTGCTCTTCTCCAGGCTCTCAGCCCCAGGGCTCTCAGCCTTTGCTCCTCCCAGAGCTGCTCCAGGCCCCTCAGCAGCTTTGTAGCCTCTGCTGCACTCTCTCCAGTAGTTCCCTGTCTCTCTTGAACTGCTGCTGGTGTGTATTAGCTGCAGCTAAAGGCTCGACCCCAGGCATTACACACACACACAACCAGGTCACAGGGACAATGAAAGAATTCAAAGTTTGGGCAAAGCTCCTCCTCCCCTTCCCCACACTGTGCTCAGGCCTACAGCTTGAAGCTGGCCAATGTAGGTCAAAGGGAATGAGCTCTCTTGAAGGTGTAAATTCAGCTCAACAAGGAGTAAAAGCAATTGCTTCAGGCTTGGGAGCTGAGACTAAGACAAAGCAGGTCTTCACAGCTGCTTTTGGAAGCTTTGGCTTTCACCTCTCCCTGCTGTTCCCTCCCCTGTTGCCCATCTTCATTCCTGTTCCTCTTGCCTCCTGCCTAACCAGAGTCAGGCAACGCCCCCTGCCCCCCACCTCAAGGGGCAGAGGAGCAAACTCAACCATTAAAAGGCTCACACAGGGAGGTCTCTCAGCTCTGGGGGGGCTGCTGGGAGCATGTGCTGTGTGTGCAGCCCTCCACAACTCATTTTCCAAGCAGACAAAACCTGTCTTTTGCCCTCCTCCTGCAGGCAAAGTCTTTTCTTCCCCCCTTTTCTCTCCTTTATCTTTTTTCTGCCAGAGGGGACAAGCTCCATTTCCAATAACTGAGAACTGATTGAAATCACTGTCCCCCCACAACCCCACAACCCCCCCCCCAAGTCACAAGAAGCTCATACCATGAAACAGTCTCAAGAAAAGGATTCCTTATACTCAGGCCTTCCCTATAACCAAGGAAAAGGAACAAAGAGAAACTGTTGACAGTAAGTTGGGATTTCACTCTTTCCATCCTGAAATCCACTCACTGACCTTTCTCTTCCTCTGCTTTTAGTCAATGGGTTCCAGGGATGGAGCATTCAGTGGATACAGAACTGGCTTGAGGGCTGCACCCAAAGAGTGGCTGTCAATG
This sequence comes from Melanerpes formicivorus, assembly GCF_026170545.1. Taxonomy (NCBI): domain Eukaryota; kingdom Metazoa; phylum Chordata; class Aves; order Piciformes; family Picidae; genus Melanerpes; species Melanerpes formicivorus. Next base: position 24,075,132 of record NW_027142362.1, read on the forward strand.
GCTCCAGGGCCCAGGGGAGGCCAGGGACAAGCAGAGTCCCTCAGGGATCAGTCCTGGCACCAGGCTTGTTCAACATCCCTATGGGTGCCATGGACAGTGGCACTGAGTGCACCCTCAGCCGGTTTGCTGCTGACACCAAGCTGTGTGGGGCAGCAGACAGCTGGAGGGAAGGGATCCATCCAGAGGGACCTGGACAGGCTGCAGAGCTGAGCCCATGACAAACTCATGAGGTTCAACAAGACCAAGGGCAAGGTCCTGCAGCTGGGGCAGGGCAATCCCAGGCACTGCTAGAGGCTGGGCAGGGACTGGCTGGAGAGCAGCCCTGGAGAAAAGGCCTTGGGGGTGCTGGGGGAGGAGAAGCTCAGCAGGAGCCAGCAGGGAGCACTTGCAGCCCAGAGAGCCAAGCAGAGCCTGGGCTGCAGCAAGAGAAGTGTGGCCAGCAGGGCAGGGAGGGGATTCTGCCCCTCTGCTCCACTCTGCTGAGACCACAGCTGGAGCTCTGGGGCCAGTTCTGGAGCCTCTGTGCCAGGAAGGCTCTGGAGGGGCTGGAAGGTGTCCAGAGCAGGGCCAGGAGGAGGAGCAGAGGGCTGGAGCTGCTCTCCTTGAGCACACACTGAGGGAGTTGGGGTTGTGCAGGCTGGAGAAGAAAAGGCTCCAAGGGGACCTAATTGTGGCTTTACAGTGTCTGAAGGGGGCTGCAAGCAAGCTGGGGAGGGACTTCTGAGGGTGTCAGGGAGGGATAGGACTGAGGGGGATGGAGCAGCACTAGAAGTGGGGAGATTGAGACTGGATGTGAGGAAGAGGGTGCCACCCATGAGGGTGGTGAGAGCCTGGCACAGGTTGCCCAAGGGAGGTGGTGGAAGCGTCATCTCTGGAGGTGTTTGCAGCCAGGCTGGAGGTGGCTGTGAGCAAGCTGCTGTGGTGTGAGGTGTCCCTGCCCATGGCAGGGGGTTGGAGCTGGCTGAGCCTGGAGCTCTCTTCCAGCCCTGACAATGTTGTGATTCTATGAAAAGCATTCCCAGGAGAAAAAGTCTTTAACCATGTCATGATCTGTGAAATGACACACAACACTGAAGCAGAAGTCACCAGGCTGCTCCTTCCATCATCATTCGGGTACTTAACACCTATCAGTCAGCCCAAGTCAAGCCCTATGAACCAGCAGCTCTGCATCCCTCTCCATTACCACTAATTAAAATCCCTGTGGTGCTGGGTGGCTCAAGGGAAGAGAACAAGGAACTGGGTTGGAGTTGGCAGTTCTCAGCTTTCAGTTTCACCTCAGAGTTCAGTGTCTGAAGCAACTCTAGATCTGCACTGGCTTATAAGGCTGCTAGAGCACTGGGGCAGGCTGCCCAGAGAGGCTGTGGAGTCTCCCTCTCTGGAGGCTTTCAAAACCCATCTGGATGTGTGCCTGTGTGACCTGCCCTCGGTGATCCTGCTCTGGCAGGGCAGCTGGACTCAAATTTGAGGTGCTTCCAACTAAAACCACCCTGTGAAAGCTGCTTGCACTTCACATATGAGATCAGAACTTAGCTGCCTTGGGCCATTAACTTGTTTCAGTCCAAACCCTTCACATGGCAGTTTCCCAGCCTGCTTTTGGCTGTCCAATGCCACTCTTCCATCCATGGCTTTCTGGAGGTGTGCTGTCAGGGTGGCTGGCTGGTTGGGCAGTCAAATGCACCAGCTGTGTTCTCTTCAGCCTTAGAAGGTAGCAGCATTTAGAAGCACCAAGTATCCAATGTGATGATCTGCTCCAGCCAGAGCTCTCTGTCCTTGGAGCTGGGTTTGTGATCCTGCAGCTGGCAGTAGCTTGGTGATTCACCAATCTGCATGGGGGCAGCTTCCATGTGTGGATTCCCTTGGGCAGAGCCAGCCTGGCCAGTGCAGAGTCTCACCTGCTGGAATAAGCTTCACGTAATTGTTGGTCAGAGCTCAGGGTGCTTGACTTGATCCCTGGAGGTGTTCAAGAGGGGACTGGATGTGGCACTTGGTGCCAGGCTTTAATCCTGAGGTCTGTGGTGACAGGTTGGACTGGAGGATCGCTGAGGTCTCTTCCAGCCTTGGTGGTTCTGTGAATTCTGGAGGTCCTTTCCAACCCCTACCACTCTGTGATTCTGAGAGAAGAAAACAAATCCCTCTTCAGCCCCTTGACTGAAGAGCTCTCCAGCAGAACCCCCCTCCTTTCTCTAACCTTTTGGGTTTGTGGGCAGGAATAAAGACCTTAGAGCAGATTTTTCTGTGACCTTTGCAGACTCATCCAAATCCACTGACAAAATTGTTTACAGAGACTGAACACCAGCAGTTTACAGAGACCAACAAGTGAGTGCACTTGGAGGAGAAGGACTTGGGGCTGTTGGTGGATAGTACACTCACCATGAGTCAGCAATGGTCCCTGGCAGCCCAGCAGGCAGCTGTGTGCTGAGCTGCAGCCAGAGCAGGGTGAGCAGCAGCACAGGGAGGGGATTCTGCCCCTCTGGCTCAGACCCCAGCTGCAGCACTGCTTCTAGTTCTGGGGCCCCCAACACAAGGGCATGGAACTGCTGCAGTGGGTCCAGAGGTGGCCACAAATATGATCAAAAGGCTGGAGGACCTCCTTCTGGGGACAGGCTGAGAGAGTTGAGGCTGTTCAGTCCAGATAAGAAAAGGCTCTGGGAAGACCTTAGGGCAGCCTTCCAGAAAAGGGCTACAGGAAAGCTGGGGAGGGACTTTTTACAAGGCCTGTAGTGACAGGATGAGGGGCAATACATTGAAGCTTGAAGAGGGCAGACTGTTAGGAGGAAATCCTTTCCAGTGAGGCTGGGGAGACAGTGGAACAGGTTGCACAGGAAGGTTGTGGCTGCCTCCTCCCTGAAAGTGTTCAAGGCCAGGCTGGAAGAGGTCTTGAGCAACCTGGGCTGGTGGGAGGTGTCCCTGCCCATGGCAGGGAGGTTGGAACTGACTGATTGCTAAGGTCCTTCCAACCCAAACCATTCTGTGATTCCTCCTGCACAGCTTCCATTTTGATGGGAGAACTGGGCCTAATTTGGCAGTAAAAAAGCCAGCTTCAGTCTTCAGGGCAAGAAGGCAGCACACTGCATTAGCATCAGGTGACCGACCAACCAATCCCCAAATGGAATCATGGCTTCATTCCCTCCAGGACTGCAGTTTTAGGTAGGTTATCTGCTGGCAGCCTAACCCTCTGCTGACACAGTGCTAATAAGGGGGTCCCTGAGCTCTGCCAGTGCTATGGGTTGTGCCTGCCCTTTGGGCACATCTAATTATGATGTTCTGTGACAAGGCTATAAATACAGCTGCTCCCCAGGGGGGGATGACCTGCTTGCAGCCTGGGGGGCTGGCAGGGGTTTGCTCTGCTCTCACCCAGCACAGACTGGCTGGCTCGAGGGAGGGGATTCTCCCCTTCTGCTCTGCTCTGGTGAGACCACAGCTGGAGTACTGCATCCAGTTCTGGAGCCTCTGTGCCAGGAAGGATCTGGAGGTGCTGGAAGGTGTCCAGAGAAGGGCCACAAAGATGATCAGAGGGCTGGAGCAGCTCTGCTGTGAGCACAGACTGAGGGAGTTGGGGCTGTTCAGTCTGGAGAAGAGATGGCTCCAAGAAGACCTTCTTGTGGCCTTCCAGGATCTGAAGGGGACTCCAAAGAAAGCTGGAGGGGGACTCCAAAGAAAGCTGGAGAGGGACTTTAGAGGGTGTCAGGGAGTGATAGGACTGAGGGGGATGGAACAAGACTAGAAATGGGTAGATTCAGATTGGATGTCAGGAAGAAGTTCCCCCCCCATGAGGGTGGTGAGAGCCTGGCACAGGCTGCCCAGGGAGGTGGTGGAAGCCTCCTGCCTGGAGGTGTTTGCAGCCAGGCTGGAGGTGGCTGTGAGCAACCTGCTGTGGTGTGAGGTGTCCCTGCCCACGGCAGGGGGGTTGGAGCTGGCTGAGCCCTGAGCTCCCTTCCAACCCTAACAATTCTATGATTCTATGCTCTAACTGGAGGGCTGTGAATAACCACAAGAGCCTCACAGACCTGTAGCCCAGGGAGTTCAGCAGCATGGAAGCAAGCAAGGTGTTGTAGTCACACATAGATCAAGTGGTTCCAGGAATAGCACCAAAGGGGACACACAAACAAACAGAGTAAGTTTGTTCAAATGAAAAGCCCGCTGATAAACCCCCACAAACCACCTAAGCAAAGCAAAAGGGGGATTACATCTTAGCAGGCCAGCTTTCTGGGAGGAGGTGAAGGTAATCACTCTTTCACAGGACACTAGAATAGAATAGAATAGGTTGGAAGAGACCTTCAAGATCATCAAGTCCAACCTATCAACCAATCCAACACCACCTAAACAACTAACCCATGGCACCAAGCACCCCATCAAGTCTCCTGAACACCTCCAGTGGTGGTGACTCCACCACCTCCCCAGGCAGCCCATCCCCATGGGCAATCACTCTCTCTGTATAGAACTTCTTCGTAGCATCCAGCCTAAACCTCCCCTGGCGCAGCCTGAGACTGTGTCCTCTTGTTCTGGTGCTGGTTATCTGGGAGAAGAGACCAACCTCTGCCTGCCTACAACCTCCCTTCAGGTAGTTGTGGAGAGCAATAAGGTCACCCCTGAGTCTCCTCTTCTCCAGGCTAAGCAACCCCAGCTCCCTCAGCCTCTCCTCACAGGGCTGTGTTCCAAACCCCTCACCAACTTTGTTGCCCTTCTCTGGACACCTTCCAGCAAGTCAACCTCCTTCCTGTGGTAATGGCTGCAATAAGCAGTGTGAGCAATCTGGCAGTGTAGGCCTACAGCCTGCCATGGTGGTAGGCCGTGTCCAGCATGGGTGTGGAAGTGGCTGGCAGCATAGCAGAACAGTGCTGTGCCTGCAGTGTGTAACCAAAGCAGGGCACTGGTAGCTATAAACACAGAGTTATCTTGGAAGAACAGGACGCACACCTGCATCAACAATCCCACCTGTTATTACTAGTTTAACCAATAATCAATAGCAGAACAGTGTGTGCTCACTGGTGAGGGACCAATGAAGCCATGCCAGCAATGCCCCCCGAGTTTGTGTAAGTTGGAAAGGTTTTCTTAATATGCACTTCTGCTACACACTTCTTAGCAGCCTGTCAGCTCTACTCTCTGCTCTGTGCTATGCTGGCATTAGAATACAAGAACGCTGAAGCAGTCAAGGAACAATACTAGACTGTGTCCTCTTGTTCTGGGGCTGCTTGCCTGCCTGGCAGAAGAGACCAGGCCCCACCTGGCTACAGCCTCCCTTCAGGTAGTTGCAGAGAGCAATAAGGTCACCCCTGAGTCTCCTCCTCTCCAGGCTAAGCAGCCCCAGCTCCCTCAGCCTCTCCTCACAGGGCTGTGCTCCAGACCCCTCCCCAGCTTTCTTGCCCTTCTCTGGACACCTTCCAGCAAGTCAACCTCCTTCCTAAACTGAGGAGCCCAGAGCTGGACACAGGACTCGAGGTGTGGCCTAACCAGTGCTGAACACAGGGCACAATGACCTCCCTGCTCCTGCTGGCCACACTCTGCCTGCTGCAGGCCAGGATGCCCTTGGCCCTTCTGGCTGCCTAGGCACACTGCAGGCTCATGTTCAGCCTACCATCAATCAGTACCCCCAGGTCCCTCTCTGCCTGGCTGCTCTCAGCCACTCTGACCCCAGCCTGTAGCACTGCCTGGGGTTGCTGTGGCCAAAGTGCAGCCCCTGGCACTTGGATGTGTTCAATCTCCTGCCCTTGGCCTCTGCCCATCTGTGCAGCTTGGCAAGGTCCCTCTGCAGAGCCTCTCTGCCCTCCAGCAGATCAACTCCTGCCCCCAGCTTGGTGTTAGCTGCAAATCTACTGATGACTGACTCAATGCCCTCATCCAGATCATCAATGAAGATGTTAAAGAGCACAGGGCCCAGCACTGATCCCTGGGGCACACCACTGGTGCCTGGCTGCCAGCTGGCTGTGGCACCATTCACCACCACTCTCTGGGCTCAGCCTCCAGCCACTTCCTAACCCAATGCAGTGTGCTCCCATCCAAACCATGGGCTGACAGATTGGCCAGGAGTTTGCTGTGGGGGATGGTGTCAAAGGCCTTGCTGCAGTCCAGGCAGACCACATCCCCAGCCTGCCCCACATCCACCAGGCAGTCTCCTGGGCATGGAAGGAGATCAGGCTGGTCAGGCAGGACCTGCCCTTCCTAAATCCATGCTGGCTGGGCCTGATCCCTTGGCCATCCTCTAAGTGCTGTGTGATTGCACTCAGGATGACTGTTCCATGATCTTGCCTGGCACTGAGGTCAGGCTGACAGGCCTCTAATTCCCTGGCTCATCCAACTGGCCCTTCTTGTGGATGGGCACCACGTTGGCAGCTTCCAGTCCTCTGGGGCAGTTATTTGAGGAGGAAAAACTGCTTGAAGGATTTCTTGAAGAACAGGGAGGGTGGCTAGGCCTCCAGCCTGATTTCAGGAGTCTGTTCTTAAAAGTTCATCACATTATTGTAACAGAAAAAACAGTCAATGCCCCTGCACACCACCTGCTGCCAGGGGAGGAGGCTTTTTCTTACTCCCTCCTGCCCTTGTAATTCCAGTCCCAATCATCTTGCCTGTCACTATATCACCACAAATTACAGGTTAGAAGGGACATCCAGAGATCATCCAGTCCAACCCCCCTGCCAAAGCAGGATCACCAGCAGGGTAGCCTGCACAGGAATACATCCAGAGAAGGAAACTCCACAACCTCTCTGGGCAGTCTGCTCCAGGGCTCCAGCACCCTCACAGCAAAGAATTTTCTCCTCATTCTGAGGTGGAACCTCCTGGGTTCCAGTCTGTATCCCATTGTTCATTGTCCTACCAGTGGGCACCACCAAAAAGGGATTAGCCCCCTCCCTTGACACCCACCCCTCAGATATTTATATTCCTGCACAGGAATGCATCCAGACTGGCTCTGAATGTGCCCAGAGAAGGAGACTCCACAACCTCTCTGGGCAGCCTGCTCCAGGGCTCCAGCACCCTCACTATAAAGAAGTGTCTCCACATGTTGAGGTGGAACCTTCTATGTTCCAGTTTGTATCCATTGTTCCTTATCACTGCACACCACCCTTGGCCTCCTCCACTTGACCACCACCTCTCAGCTATTGATAGACACTGATCAGATCCCTCTCAGCCTTCACTTCTCCAGACTAAACAGCCCCAGGGCTCTCAGTCTTTCTTCACAGGGGAGATGCTCAATTCCCCTGAGCATCCTCATGGTTCTCCTTGGACTCTCTCCAGCAGGTCTCTGTCTCTCTTGAACTGGAGAGCCCCAAACTGGACACAGGATTGCAGCTGTGGTCTCAGCAGGGCAGAGCAGAGGGGCAGCAGAACCTCCCCAGCCCTGCTGGCCACACTTCTCTTGCTGTACTCCAGGATCCCATTGGCTCTCTTGGCCACAAGGGCACATTGCTGTCCCACCTGCTGTTCCCACTTTTGTACCCTTGGTCTTCAGTGGCTCTGAAGAGCAATTTCACAAGAACAGAAAAATAAGGGGGGAAAAAAGGTTGGGGTTTTTTTTTGTTTGTTTTGGTAAGGACTAGTATAAAAAAAAAGAGAACCTGAAGGTAGCCAAAGAACCCAAAGGCCAGTTATGAAGTCATGGGATCTGCTGCTGTGGATGAGCTGTTGACTGAATACTGTGATACTGTAATACCAATCCCCACACACAAAAAACTCCAGAAAATCCAAAAAGGGAGAAAAATCCCCCCCCCAAAAAAGGGAGGAGAATCCCCCCCCCAAAAAAGGGAGGAGAAAAAACCTCCCCCCCCAAAAAAAAGAGGGAGGGGAAAAATCTCCCCCCCCCCCAAAAAAAATATAGGAAAAAAATCCCCCCCATGAGGAGAAAAAAATCCCTCCCCTCACCCCAGATGAGAAAAAGAGAGGGGGAAACTAATAATAAAAAAAAAGGATAAAAGTCCCCCCCAAAAAAATGAGGAGGAAAAAGAAAGAAAAGGAAACCAAAGAAAAAAAAAAAGAGGAAAAACATTTAAAAAAAAAAAAGAAAGAAAAGAGGGGAAAAAAAAAAAAGAGGAGAACAAGGATCCAACCAAAAAAGAAAGAGAGGAGAACAAGGATCCAACCAAAAAAGAAAGAGAGGAGAACAAGGATCCAACCAAAAAAGAAAGAGAGGAGAACAAGGATCCAACCAAAAAAGAAAGAGAGGAGAACAAGGATCCAACCAAAAAAGAAAGAGAGGAGAACAAGGATCCAACCAAAAAAGAAAGAGAGGAGAACAAGGATCCAACCAAAAAAGAAAGAGAGGAGAACAAGGATCCAACCAAAAAAGAAAAAGAGGAGAACAAGGATCCAACCAAAAAAGAAAAAGAGGAGAACAAGGATCCAACCAGAAAAGAAAGAGAGGAGAACAAGGATCCAACCAAAAAAAGAAAGAGAGGAGAACAAAGATCCAACCAGAAAAGAAAAAGAGAAAAAAGATCCAACAAAAAAAAGGGAGAAAAAATACTTTTTTTTTTTAAAAAAAAGGGAGAAAAATAATTTAAAAAAAAAAAGGGGGAGAAAAATAATCCAGAAAGAAAGAAAAGAGACAAATAATCCAGAAAAAAAAAATACAGGAGAAAAATAATCCAGAAAGCAAGAAAAGAGGAGGAAAATAATCCAGAAAGCAAGAAAAGAGGAGGAAAATAATCCAGAAAGCAAGAAAAGAGGAGGAAAATAATCCAGAAAAAAAAAAATTTAGAAAAAAATCCAGAAAAAAAAAAAGAAGAGAAAAATAATTAAAAAAAAAAAAAAGGAGAAAAATAATTAAAAAAAGAGGGGAAAAATAATTAAAAAAGAGGAGAAAAATAATTAAAAAAGAAAGAAAAATAATCAAAAAAGAGGAGAAAAATCTTAAAAAGAGAAGAATTTTTTTTTAAAAAAGGAAAAATCAAGAAAAAAAATAAAATAATCATAAAAAAAATATTACCAGAAGCCCTCCTGCTACGCCACCTCCCTTTCTCCTGTTTGTTTTGTCAAAGGAGCTGACGATCACTCACAACACAGAGCTGAATCAGGCAGTGCTCAGCTGCCGCAGCCAACGCAGCGTGGTGAGCAGTTGTCAAACTCCTGCAGAACTTGTCACAAGCCTTCCAGCAGAGGCTTCTGAGCTCGCTGAAGCAGCCCAGAGAAGCTCCCTTTCGTTCAAAAGGGAAGCCTCCCTTTCGACTTCCTACACCACCTCTGTTATGCCATGAGCCAGACACCCCAGGATGCTCCCTCCCACCTCACCCAGCACAGCCTGCCTCGGCTGCCTCTCCTCAGCACATGCCTTATGGGGAGAGGCTGAGGGACCTGGGGCTTTCTAGTCTGGAAAAAAGAGAAGGCTGAGAGGGGATTTAATCAGTGTTTATAAATAGCAGAGGGCTGGGGGTCAGGAGGGAGGGGACAGGCTCTGCTCACTTGCTCCCTGGGATAGGACAAGGGGCAGTGGATATAAACTGCAGCACAGGAGGTTCCACCTCAACACAGAGGTCCCAGAGCCCTGGAGCAGGCTGCCCAGAGAGGTTGTGGAGCCTCCTTTCCTGGAGCCTTTCCAGCCCCAGCTGGATGTGTCACTGTGTGACCTGTGCTGGATTCTATGGTCCTACAGCACAGGAGGTTCCACCTCAACGTGAGGAAGAGCTTCTTCACTGTGAGGTCCCAGAGCCCTGGAGCAGGCTGCCCAGAGAGGTTGTGGAGTCTCCTGCTCTGGAGCCTGTCAAGGCTCATCTGGATGTGCTCCTGTGTGACCTGAGTCCTGCTCTGGCAGGGGGGTTGGACTGGATGACCTCTGTGGGTCCCTTCCAGCCCCTGACATCCTGTGAGGCTGTGGCAGGCACCGGGGCAGGTCTGATGCAGCTAACTCACCCTGGAGAAGGCACCGAGGCCAAGAACGGAAACGAGTGTATGGAGAGAGGAAAATAACAGCCCCTGGCCACTGATGAGCTCAGGTCAGTCACTGGTTTGCTGAGCAGGAGCTCTTTAGGCAGAGCCAGAGGTGCGAGAACAGGCAGAGAAACTGAGGTACGGCAGTGAAGAGAACGAACACAACAGACCCCTCAAAGGGCTAAGCAACACAGCTGAGAGGAAAGGGGCAAGTATGAGGAGAAAGCCAAGGGAGGAGAAGATGAAGATGAAGCACAATATCCCCCCATAGACTCCAGCTCAGTGCTAGTAACACTGAGGGCGCAGGGCCGGCCTGCAGCAGCAGCGGTACAGCGCTCACTGCGGGCTCCTCGCCCCAGCACCGGCTTCCTGCTGCCCGAGTGCCCGGCTCTCCCAGGCCAGTCTGCCCACAGGAGACCCGAGGGCAGCCCTCAGCCTGCTCTCCCGCCATTTCCCCTCACGAAGCGCCCCGGCCGCACGCGCAGCCGCCTCATTCCCGTACCTTAGTTACGCAGGCAGAGCTACGTAGATTGCGCTGGAGGAAGGAGTCGCGCCGTTTGCGTAGGGCCCGCCTCGCTTCCCGAAGTGCCTTTACGACAACGGGCGGCCGGCGGGGGCGGGGCATTACGGAGGCGGCGTAAGGGAGGCCCCGGCAGCTCGCGCCCCACCTCAGACGTGGCCGGCGGAGGAGGAGCCGGAGCCGGAGCGGCCGCGCCGCGATGTGGCAGAGATCGGTGTGCGTGGGCCTGCTGGCCCTGGCGCTGGGCTACCTCTGCCTGCTGGGCCCTGAGCTGTCCCCGTCGGCCCTGCGGCACCTCTCCGCCTCACTGCTGGGAGGGCTGCGCCGTGCCCGCTCCCTTGAGGCCCGTATGGTGGCGGCCTGGCAGGCGGCCATCGTCCGCCCGGCCCGCGGATGGGCGCGCGTCGCCGTCGGGTAGGTGTGCCGGCCGCGCGCGGCGGGGCAGGGGCAGAGCGCCCCTAGCGGCGGGGCGGGAGGGCTGCGCAGCCACGGGGCCGTATGGACGGGCTCGGGCATGGATGGGGCCAGGTCTCCCCTGGCGCAGGCCGCTCCCGCCTGCAGCCATCGGTCTCCCCGAATCGCTGTGAGGCTCGAAGCTGGTCAGAGGGGGCCGTGGTGCCCTGCAGAGGTGGGCAGCTCCCGGGCAGGCTCAGGTCACCTGTGCCATGCTGGAAGACCTCGCCCCAAGGCAGCTGGGCACTCTCTGTTAAGGACTTTCCAGCGCTGTGGTTTCCCAGGCGAGGGCAGTTCCTCAGGACAGCCCCTGGCACTCGCCTGCTGCATGGCTTAGGCAGAGGTGAGTCTTGGCCGAGGGCATTAATGGTGCAGAAAACTCCTGTGCTGGTGATTAAGTCGATGTGCTGCGTGGCTCAGACCTGATTGGCAAGCCTGCCTCTGGAGATCTTATCCCTAGCTGGCTTGCCTGTAAAACAAATCATATATGGAGTGTGAGGCACTGGGAGCTGCTGGCCCAGGGTGGAACTGGGGAGCACAATCCAGGAATAAACAGCTACGGGAGAGATGTCTCTGTGGATCGCTTGGGTGGGTTAAGAGCTGGGCATGAGCTGGCACCATGCACTCACCCACTAGCACCAAGCCTGGCCTAGGCTGATCCCCAGCAGCAGGGGCAGGGAGGGGATTCTGCCCCTCTGCTGTGCTCTGCTGAGACCCCCCCCCTGCTGGGGCCAGCTCTGGAGCCCTCAGCACAGACAAGGACCTTTTGAGTGGGACCAGAGGAGGCCACAGAATGATCCAAGACTGGAACACCTCTGCTGTAAGGCCAGGGTGAGAGAGTTGGGTGTGTTCAGTCTGGGGAAGGGAAGGCTCCAGGGATTGGAAGAGGCTGTTCAGGGAGGTGGTGGAGTCCCCATCTCTGGAGAGGTGTTCAAGAAACCTGTGGCCATGGCACTTGGGGACATAGTTTAGTGGCCATGGTGGTGTTAGGTTGATGATTGGGCTGGATGACCTTAGAGGTCTTTTCCAACTGAAACAATTCTGTGATTCTATTAAGTGTGTGAGCAGAGGAAGGGCAGGGAGGAAGAAGACAGACATTTGGGACATGATTGGAGAAGCCTCCCTTGAAGGCATCATTGCTTGATTCCTGGCTCCTTCCATTTATAATGAGCCATTAAAATATGAAATTGGTGACCTTTAGCTGCACTGAGTTTGGGGCTGCCTGGGGGTGAGCTTGCCCTGGTTCTCTCTGCTGCATGAGGAGGATTTCTCTCCTTGGTGTATGCCATGATGTATCCAGGATTTCTGAGCTGCCTATTTCCTGCACTGAACAGCCTCAGGGATTTTCATGCCCTTTCCTGTGTGTGCTGTGGCCCAAGTCATGCATGGAAGGTTACTGCCAAGGAGGGAGCTAAAGGGTGCTGTGGTTCATGCTGACACCCAGGCATCGCTGTCTGGAGCGTGGTGTGGACAGACAAAAGACAAGGCAAACCTGGAGGGCTTTAAGGCTGGGATGGATGTGGCTGTGAGCAACCTGATCTAGTGTGGGGTGTCCCTGCCCATGGCAGAGGGGTTGGAACTGGATCATCCTTGAGGTCCCTTCCAACCCTGACAGTTCTATGATCCTGGAAACGCTTTCTGGATTGTTTGGATCCCTGTCAGTGCAGCCTGGGGCACAGGGACACAGACTGGACTTGACAGCAGTCCTAGAAGATGCCTCAGCACTGGTGGAGTGATCTCAGTATTTGATACCTGAGCCAGCAATGGTCCCTGGCAGCCCAGCAGGCAGCTGTGTGCTGAGCTGCATCCAGAGCAGGGAGAGCAGCAGCACAGGGAGGGGATTCTGCCCCTCTGCGCTGCTGAGACCTCACCTGCAGCACTGCCTCCAGTTCTGGGAGCCCCAGCACAGGAAGGACCTGGAGCTGTTGAAGAGGATCCAGAAGAGGCCACAAAGATGATCAGAGGGCTGAAGAACCTCCCCTGTGGGGACAGGGTGGGAGAGTTGGGGATGTTCAGCCTTAGAGCAGCTGCCAGTACCTGCAAAGGGCCTAGCAGAAAACTGTGGAGGCACTTTGTAATGGAGTGACAGAGTGAGGGGTGATGGACTGAAGCTGGAAGAGGGAAGACTGAGACTCAAGATGAGGAAGAAATTCTGTCCAGTGGGAGTGGTGAGATGCTGGCACAGGTTGTCCAATGAGCCTGTGGCTGCCTCCTCCCTGGAGGTGTTGAAGGCCAGGCTGCATGAGGCCTTGAGCAGCCTGGGCTGGTGGGAGGTGTCCCTGCCCATGGCAGGGGAGTTGGAACTGGCTGATCTTGAAGTTCTCTTCCAACTCAAAGCCATTCCATCATCCTATGATATCAGGATCTCTCTGAAACCAAGGAGTAGAAACAAGAAAAGTGGTCATCAAGTCTCTTCCTGGGGGCCTGGTTCCAGCCCAGACATTTTCCTCTCTGAATTAGACTGTGTTTAACTTGAGGTGATTGATGGGAAAGGAGGATTGCAAGATCTGAGCCATAGATTAGACTTAACATGAAGGCTGGATCTGCTGAAATGGTTCTTACTGCTTCCTCCTGTTTCCAGTGGCTGAGTGGAGGCAGGCTGCTGTCTCTGGAAGTCTGAAATGGTCCTTTGGAAGTGGCAGCTTTCAGTGTTAGAGCTGACACCTTGCCCTCTTGACTTCTCCCAGAGCCAGCCTGCCTGGAGGGAATCTTGAGTGCCTGGTTTGTGCTGCTGTTGGGAGCAGCTGGCACTCCAGGCTGAGCTAGACTTGCATGCTTTCAGTTTTGGTTTGAAGGCTTGAATTGCAGTCTAGGTTTTAAACCTGAGGTAGAGTTTCTGGATAGCTTTATCTTAAGAATGTAAAAGAATGTTCTCATTGTGCCTTTTCTTGGGTTAGGGTCACATTGGGCTGGGAGGGACCCTCAAAGGCCATCTTGTCCAGCCCCTGCACTCAGCAGGGATACCTGCAACTGGAGCAGGCTGCACAGGGCCACATCAAGTCTGATCTTGAATGTCTTACAGGAATGGGGCCTCAACCACATCCCTGGGCAACCTGTTCTGTGTTTCACCACTCTCATTCTGAAGAACTTCCTCCTGATGTCCAACCTAAATCTCCCCTGCTTCAGTTTCAAACCATTGCCCCTTGTCCTATCACTCCAATCCTTTCTAAACACTCCCTCCCCAGCCTTCCTGTAGGTCCCTTTCAGATGTTGAAATGCAGCTCTCAGGTCTCCCTGGAACCTTCTCTTCTCCAGGTTGAGCAGCCCCAACACTCTCAGCCTGTCCCCACAGGAGAGGTTCTGCAACCCTCTGATCATCTTGGTGGCCTCCTCTGGACCCTCTCCAGCTGTTCCATGTCCTTCTCATGTTGAGGTGCCCAGAACTGGACACAGCATTCTCAGAATGTTTGTGGCCAGCAGGAGCAGGGAGGTCATTGTGCCCTGGACTCAGCGCTGGTTAGGCCACACCTTGAGTCCTGTGTCCAGCTCTGGGCTCCTCAGTTTCAGAAGGCCATTGAGAGACTTGAAGGTGTCCAGAGAAGGGCAAGGAGGCTGGGGAGGGGTCTGGAGCACAGCCCTGGGAGGAGAGGCTGAGGGAGCTGGGCTTGCTTAGCCTGCAGAAGAGGAGGCTCAGGGGAGACCTTCTTGCTCTCTACAACTCCTTGCAGGGAGGTTGTAGCCAGCTGGGGGTTGGTCTCTTCTGCCAGGCAGGCAAGCAGCCCCAGAGCAAGAGGACACAGTCTGCAGCTGTGCCAGGGGAAGTTTAGGCTGGAGGTGAGGAGAAAGTTCTTGCCAGCAAGAGAGATTGGCCATTGGGCTGTGCTGCCCAGGGAGGTGGTGGAGTCCCTGTCCCTGGAGGTGTTCAAAAAGGGATTGGATGTGGCACTTCGAGCCTTGGTGTAGTTGTCAGGAGGTGTTAGGTATTAGGTCATAGGTTGGACTTGATGATCTCTGAGGTCTTTTCCAACCTGGTGGATTCTGTGATTCTGTGAAGCAGTGACTGAAGTGCAGCACACCCTGCAGCCCAGGCAGCCACCCTTGGCCCCTCACAGCTCAGGCTGTGGTTTGGCTGCAGCAGCAGGTGACCTATCCCCATCTCCTCTGCAGGGCATACCAGGAGGAGAAGGCTGCAGTGGGGAGTTTCAGGCAATTCATCTGCCTTTGGGTTGGGTTTTCCCCCACACTGGGCTGCTCTTTGTCCCCCTCAGCAGGAGGGCTGCCAGCAGCAGGTGTGGTGCTGCCCTGGCACTCTCTACCTCTCTTGCAGCGTCAACGCCTGCGTGGACGTGGTGCTGTCCGGCGTCAGGCTGCTGGAGGCGCTGGGCCTGGAGCCAGGGGATGGCAGAAATCACCTGGTCCTGAACTCCCAACAGGACCTGAAGGAAGCCTTTGCTCACTTCATGGAGAAAGGGGCAGCTGCCGAGCGCTTCTTCAGCGATGCCGAGTCCTTCCAGCACATCGCGCGGACGGCCTCCGAGCACCCTGGGGCGCAGGTATGGCTTCCCCCAGGGCCAGCTGTGAGAGGCAGGCTGCTTACCTTCTTGCACCACTGGTGGCTTCTGTTCTCTGGCTAGTGAGAGTGCAGGCTGCTTAGGAGAGAACCTTCTGCTGCAGCTTTGAGCGCACAGACCTGTTGAGCAGCTGTAGAGGTGGCGCAACGGTGACGTGAGGGCTGGAGCCCTGCTGCTGGAAGGCCAGGCTGAGAGCTGGGCTTGTTCGGCCTGGAGAAGAGGAAGCTCCAGGGACACCTTCTGGTGGCCTTTCAGGGCTCAAGGGAGCAGATCAGGAGGTTGGGGGTAGACTTTTGAGCAGGGCCTGTTGCAACAGAAGAAGGGGTGATGGTTTGAACTGAAAGGGGAACGTTCAGACTGGAAAGAAGGGAGAAATGTTTGACACTGACGGCAGTGAGACCCTGGCCCAGGTTGCCCAGAGTGGTGGTGGATGCCCTGTTCTGTGGCCATTCCAGGTCAGGTTGTTTGGGGCTCTGAGCACCTTGCTCTAGTTGCAGATGTCCCTGCTGATTGCAGGGGGACTGGAGTAGATGACCTTCAAAGGTCCATTCTATGAGTCTGTGACTTCCCTCTGCACCTGCTGCAAACAGAAGGGCTGTCCTCTGCTTATGTTCCCAGAGCCGCAATGTCAGCCTACAATCACTGTGTAAGATGGGAGGCAGATGGGGCTGGTGCTGCAGAAGAGGTTCTGACACCTTGTAACGAGGCAGGAAGTGAGGAAATAGATCCCAGCATTAGGAGCTGTGAGCACTGATCAGCTCCAGGTGCTTAACACAGGTTTCACATCCTCTCTTGGAGTGACAATAAGAAATGAAGTCATTCTTTCCTGAAGCCTCCCTTTCCAGCATGGATTTAGGAAGGGCAGGTCCTGCCTCTCCAACCTGATCTCCTTCCATGCCCAGGTGACTGCCTGGTGGATGTGGGGCAGGCTGGGGATGTGGTCTGCCTGGACTTCAGCAAGGCCTTTGACACCATCCCCCACAGCAAACTCCTGGCCAAGCTGTCAGCCCCTGGCTTGGATGGGAGCACACTGCACTGGGTTAGGAAGTGGCTGGAGGCTGAGCCCAGAGAGTGGTGGTGAATGGTGCCACAGCCAGCTGGCAGCCAGGCACCAGTGCTGTACCCCAGGGAGCAGTGCTGGGCCCTGTGCTCTTTAACATCTTCATTGATGATCTGGAGGAGGGCATTGAGTCCAGGATCACTAAATTTGCAGACGACACCAAGCTGGGGGCAGGAGTTGAGCTGTTAGAGGGTAGGAGAGCTCTGCAGAGGGACCTTGCCAGGCTGGACAGAGGGGCAGAGGCCAAGGGCAGGAGATTGAACACATCCAAGTGCCAGGGGCTGCACTTTGGCCACAGCAACCCCAGGCAGTGCTACAGGCTGGGGTCAGAGTGGCTGAGAGCAGCCAGGCAGAGAGGGACTTGGGGGTACTGGTTGAACATGTACAGGCTGAACATGAGCCTGCAGTGTGCCCAGGCAGCCAGGAGGGCCAAGGGCATCCTGGCCTGCATCAGGAACAGTGTGGCCAGCAGGAGCAGGGAGGTCATTGTGCCCTGGGCTCTGCACTGGTTAGGCCACAGCTCAAGTCCTGTGTCCAGTTCTGGGCCCCTCAGTTTAGGAAGGAGGTTGACTTGCTGGAAGGTGTCCAGAGAAGGGCAAGGAGGCTGGGGAGGGGCTTGGAGCACAGCCCTGTGAGGAGAGGCTGAGGGAGCTGGGGTTGCTTAGCCTGGAGAGGAGGAGACTCAGGGGTGACCTTATTGCTCTCTACAACTACCTGAAGGGAGGTTGTAGCCAGATGGGGCCTGGTCTCTTCTGCCAGGCAGGCAAGCAGCACCAGAACAAGAGGACACAGTCTGCAGCTGTGCCAGGGGAGGTTTAGGCTGGAGGTGAGGAAGAAGTTCTACACAGAGAGAGTGATTGCCCATTAGGATGGGCTGCTTGGGGAGGTGGTGGAGTCACCATCACTGGAGGTGTTCAGGAGGAGACTTGATGGGGTGCTTGGTGCCATGGGTTAGTTGTTTAGGTGGTGTTGGATTGGTTGATAGGTTGGACATGATGATCTTGAAGGTCTCTTCCAACCTGGTCTGGTCTATTCTATTCTATCCTATTTTCCCAGAGCAAAGCTTGGCTGCTCTCATTTTTGCCTCTTCTGAGTCTAGCTGGATACCTGGCTAGGCAGGTAGCTGATCTCTACAAACTGCTTAATGCCACCTTCTCTGCCATTCACCTGCTGCTTCCCAAAGTGAGGAAGAGCTCTAAATGCCTTCTGTTGGCCAAGACTCTCCTCTGGTTACTTGCTTGCTCTGTTGGCTTTCTGGAATCACCTCATTATCAACTGCAGCCTGTTTTCAGTCACTGCTGAGTGCCTGTGAGCCTCCTGACATCTATATTCTTTGGTTTCATGGCTGACATCAGAGTTTTCTTACTTGAAAGTTTGTCCTTTCTCACCTGAGTAACCTTTCATGGCTCCACTCACTTCATGTGGGTGCAGGCAGCAGGTGTCACCTTGGTTTCGAACTGGAGAAAGGCTTGGTGCAGTTTGCAAACCATTGCTAACATCCTTTAACTCTGCTAAAAAGCCATCAGTTCCCCACTGGCACAGTGAGGCTGCACAGAAGGAGGGTCTGCCTGTGTTCTGGAGTTCTGGATTTTGACAGGGCTGTCACCTGAAGGGGAGTTTTTAGCTTTGAAAAAGCCAGAGAACACTCAGCTTGTGGAGCTGTCTTGGGGAGCTGTCCAATCCTCCAGGCTCACTGAGCTTTCTTAGCTGCTGGGATGCCAGACCCTGTTCTGAAGAGCTCCAGTCTCTGGAGTTTTTCATCCTGTGCTGAGATCTGAGCATGTACAAAGCCCTGGAAGCACAGCCACACCCAGCCCTGCCTCTGTCTGTTTCACAGCTTTACGTTGGAGGAAACGCTGCTCTCATCGGTCAGAAGCTGGCAACAAACCCAGACCTGAAGGTAGGCAGCCCAAGAGGTGACCTTACTCATTGTCTTGGGCTCACAGCACTGTGTGAGGGCAACACAGCTGCTGAGGGCCTTGGGGAGCAGGTCTTGGGAAGAGAGGCTGAGGGAGCTGGGCTTGTTCAGCCTGCAGAAGAGGAGGCTGAGAGGAGACCTCATTGCACCTGAAAGGAGGTTGGAGTGAAGTTGGAACTGGCCTCTTCTCCCAGGTAGCTAAAGACAGGAAGAGAGGAAATGGCCTCATGGTGCACCAGGGGAGGGTTAGCTCGGAGAGTAGGAGCAATTTCTTTTGCTGCAAGAGTGGTCAGGGATCGGAACAGGCTACCCAGGGAGGTGGTGGAGTTAACAAGAACTTGTGGCCTTGGCACTCTGGGACATGGTTTGATGGCCATGGTGGTGTTGGGTGGAAGGTTGGACTTGATGATCTTAGAGGTCTTTTCCAACCTTACTGATTCTGTGAGTTCCTTGGGGATTTGGGGGATCTTGCAGTTATTTCTCAGGCTGTGGTGGAACACAGGGTTGGCCTTGCGAGCTGAAGAGCAGAGCTGAGTTTCAGAAATGGGACTATGGTATTTTTAATCAATTGTCTGGATGATGCTTAGATGCCCTCTAAGTGGTGACAGGCAAACCTTGATTGTTTTCTCTCCTTTTCTTGCTTTCCAGATCCTCCTTTGTGGCCCTGTTGGTCCTAAACTCCATGAACTTCTTGATGACAATGTGGTTGTGCCTCCTGAATCCATGCAGGAAAGAGATGAATTCCATCTCATCTTGGAGTATCAAGCAGGTACCTTGCCAAGGGCTGAATGTTAGATGAGAACAGAATTCCTGAAGCCCAGCATGGTAGTGGTTGGAAGGGACTTCTGGAGATATCTGGTGCTGCCCTCTTACTCAGTGGGGTCACCCAGAGCAGCTTGCCCAGGATCACAATGGCCAGGGGGGGTTGGAATCTCTCCAGAGAAGGAGACTCCACAACCTCTCTGGGCAGCCTGCTCCAGGCCTCCAGCACCCTCACACCAAAGAGGTTTCTCTTTCTGTTCAGATGGAACCTCCAGGGTTCCAGTTAGTGCCCATTGGCCCTTGTCCTGTCACTGGGCACCACTCACAAGACTCAGGCCCCATCCTCTTGGGCCTTGCCCTTTACCTACGGCTGAGCACTGATTTTGTTTGTAGCCCAAACATCACCCAGATGCTGTTGTCTGTGAAGGTGCTGAGTTTGAATGGGTGAATTCCAGAGGACTGAAGGAAAGGACTTGGAGGTGCAGGTGGATAAGAAGCTTGACAGGAGCCAGCAGTGAACACTGGCAGCCCAGAAAGCCAACCAGAACCTGGGCTGCATCAAGAGAAGCAGAGCCAGCAGGGCAGGGAGGAGATTCTGCCCCTCTGCTCCACTCTGCTGAGACCACAGCTGGAGCTCTGGGGCCAGTGCTGGAGCCTCTGTGCCAGGAAGGATCTGGAGGGGCTGGAAGGTGTCCAGAGCAGGGCCAGGAGGAGGAGCAGAGGGCTGGAGCTGCTCTGCTGTGAGCACAGACTGAGGGAGTTGGGGTTGTGCAGGCTGGAGAAGAGAAGGATCCCAGGAGACTGAATTGTGGCCTTCCAGGATCTGCAGGGGGCTCCAAGCAAGCTGGGGAGGGACTTTGGAGGGTGTCAGGGAGGGATAGGACTGGGGGGGGGCTAGAGCAAAACTAGAAGTGGGGAGATTGAGATTGGATGTTAGGAAGAAGTTGTTCCCCATGAGGGTGTTGAGAGCCTGGCACAGGCTGCCCAGGGAGGTGGTGGAAGCCTCCTGCCTGGAGGTGTTTGCAGCCAGGCTGGAGGTGGCTGTGAGCAAGCTGCTGTGGTGTGAGGTGTTCCTGCCTATTGCAGGGGGTTGGAGCTGGCTGAGCCTTGAGCTCCCTTCCAGCCCTGATAATGTTGTGGCTGTGTAAGTGGTCAGTACTGGAGGCTGGTACTGGGCTCCTCTAGTGAGTCCATGTCCTTCAGGGAGCTGGCGTAGGTGACCAGACATCTAAAAGTCCTCTGAAGCTTTTCCCTGTTGTGTCCCAGGCACTTCCTGTGTTTTGCTGTACTGTGTTACACTGCTGTCTTGACTGCCCTTCAGTTCTGTGTCTTTATTCACCATAGCATGTAGAAACCAGAGGAAGACTCTGCTCAGGGAGATTTTGGATGCCCCCTCTCTGGTGTTCCAGGCCAGGTTGGATGAGGCCTTGAACAACCTGGGCTGGTGGGAGGAGTTCCTGCCTGTGGCAGGGGGTTGGAACTTGAAGGTCCCTTCCAACCCAACCCGTTCTGCAAATCTCTGGATCCTCACAACAGAGCTTGGGTCAAGCTAAGAGGTGATGGTTGGCAGAAGAGGGAGTTCTCCCCTCTCCCTGCATATCCTGCATATGCCCCAGACTTTTGGCTTGAGCTGGCTGTGACACCATAGAATTGTCAGGCTTGGAAGGGAGCTCAAGGCTCAGCCAGCTCCAACCCCCTGCCACGGGCAGGGACACCTCACACCACAGCAGGTTGCTCACAGCCACCTCCAGCCTGGCTGCAAAAAACTCCAGCAAATTGCAAACTAAACTAATACAGCTGATGGAACCACCCCACAGCTGGCAGAGCCAACCAAAGAGGCACTGAGTGTTCCTTCTGAGCAGACACTGTCTGCAGGAGGCACAGGGAGGGGATGGAGAGAGTAGAGGTAGAGACGGAGCAATGATTCTCACCTGAGCTCTTCCTGGGGCACAGGCACGTTGGGAAACTGTGCCTTTGGCTTCCAGCAGGGCATCCAGTGTCCAGTTCTGGGCTCCTCAGTTTCAGAAGGACATTGAGAGACTTGAAGGTGTCCAGAGAAGGGCAAGGAGGCTGGGGAGGGGTCTGGAGCACAGCCCTGGGAGGAGAGGCTGAGGGAGCTGGGCTTGCTTAGCCTGCAGAAGAGGAGGCTCAGGGGAGACCTTCTTGCTCTCTGCAACTCCCTGAAGGGAGGCTGGAGCCAGCTGGGGGTTGGGTTCTTCTCTCAGGCAGGCAAGCAGCCCCAGAACAAGAGGACACAGTCTCAAGCTGTGCCAGGGGAGGTTGAGGCTGGAGGGGAGGAGAAAGTTCTTCACTGAGAGAGCTGTTAGCCATTGGGATGTGCTGCCCAGGGAGGTGGTGGAATCATCCTCCCTGGAGGTGCTCAAGAGGGGATTGGATGTGGCACTTGGAGCCATGGTTGAGCTGTCAGGAGGTGTTGGGTGACAGCTTGGACTTGCTGAGCTCTGAGGTCTTTTCCAAGCTGTTTGATGCTGTGACCCTATGAGCCTCCAGTGTGGGATCTTTGGCACCATGGTTGGCTCTGCTGCCTGAGTCCCCTTTGCTTCCCCCAGGGGAGGAGTGGGGCTCGGTGAGAGCGCCCAACGCCAACCGCTTCATCTTCTCCCACGACCTGTCCAACGGGGCCTTGAACATGCTGGAGGTGTTTGTCTCCAGCCTGGATGAGTTTCAGCCAGACCTTGTGGTGCTTTCAGGACTTCACATGATGGAAGGGCAGAGCAAGGAGATGCGGCACAGACGGCTCCTGGAGGTAAGGTACTCAAATCCCAGCAGCGGCTGAGGGAGCTGGGGGTGTTCGGTGTGGAGAAGGGGAGGCTCGGGGCAGGCCTCACTGCTCCCTACAGCTCCCTGAAAGGAGGCTGCAGAGAGGTGGGGTTGGTCTCTTCTCCCTACTCTCAGGTGATAGGAGAGGAAATGGCCTGAAGTTGTGCCAGGGGAGGTTTGGTTTGGAGATTGGGGGAAATGTCTTTGCTGCAGAGCAGTCAGGGGTTGGCACAGGCTGCTCAGGAGGTGGGGGAGTCACCGCCCTGGAGGTGTCCAAGAAACGTTTGGTTGTGGCACTTGGGGCCATGGTTTGGTGGCCATGGTGGGGTTGGGTTGATGGTTTGACTGGATGACTTCTGAGGTCTGTTCCAACTGAAACAATTCTATGATTCTGAGCCTGGGGCTGTTCCAGTGTCCCTCTGGAGCTCTCTTGAAGGGTGCTCAGCAGGAGCAGGCCAGAACCCAGGTTGTACAACTCCCTCAGAGGAGGTGGGAGTGAGGTGGGTGTTGGTCTCTTCTCTCAAGTAACAAGATTAAATGGCCTCAAATTGTGTCAGGGGAGGTTTAGGCTGGACATCAGGGAAAATTTCTATACTGAAAGAGTGGTCAAGGCCTGGAACAGGCTGCCCAGGGAGTTGCTGGAGTCCACCATCCCTAGAGGTGCTCAGAAAACATGCAGACATGGTTTAAAGGCCATGGTGGTGTTGGGTTGGTAGTTGGACTTGATGATCTTGGAGACTTTTCTAACCTTAATGATTCTACAGTCTCCTTAATTTCCATGTCAAACAAATGCTTGATGACAAAGGCTTGGTTGCCCAGGACTGAATTTGGAAGCAGGCTCTGTCCTCAGCTCCCCCACAGATCTCATCAGTATGCTTAGAATGCCTTAGGTTGGAAGGGACCTCAGAGATCATCTACTCCAACCTCCCTGCTGTGGCTGGGACACCTCTTAGCTAGACTTGGCTGCTCAGGGCCTCACCCAGCCTGGCTTTGAACACCTCCAGGGAGGGGGCAAAAGGTATTGCCTGCCAAATGAAGAAAGTGAGCTGCAGGGATGGCCCAAGTCTGATCCTGTGATTGCTGTTCCTTGGGTTCAGTGGGTTGTCTGGGGCAGGGGGAAGTGGTCTGGTTGTCTGGCTGGAGGATGCTGACATGGTAACTGGAGCTTCTCCAGTGGCTAAGTGACACTTGTGTCACAGATGCTGGTTTCATCACATTCTTAAGCTGTGCTAGATAATCCAAGAGGCAGCCTCCTCAGCTGAGCACGAAGGAGTTGCACCAAGAGTCTCCTTTGTCTTTACAGATCATTGCCCCCTTCCCACTGCAGCCCATCAGCCCTTTCCCCTTTGCTTTCTGTTTCCCTGCTCTAGGGTCAGCTGTCCTACAGCTGCTGCAGATCTGTGAGGTGTCTGAATGACTCCAGTAGAGAAGTGCTGAGCTAGGTGCAGGTTAGGGCTAGATCCCTTCTGCCTGCTCTGGGATTCTGAGAACTGGAACAGTTTGTTCAATTTTTGGCTCCCCAGCTCAGGAAGGACAAAGAATGGCTGGAGACAGTCCAGTGCAGGGCCACTAAGGTGTTGAGGGGCTGGAGAATCTCTCATATGAGGAGAGGCTGGGGGAGCTGGGGCTGGTGAGCCTGGGGAAGAGGAGGCTGGGGGGCATTTTATGAGTGCATACAGATGTCTAAGGGGTGGCTGTCAGGAACCTGAGGCCAAGCTCTTCTCAGTGGTCCCCAGGGACAGGACAAGAGCTACTGGGCAGAAACTTGAACAAAGGAAGTTCCAGCTACACATGAGAGAGGACTTCTTGACTTTGAGGGTGGCAGAGTACCTGAGCAGGCTGCCCAGAGAGGTTGTGGAGTCTCCATCTCAGGAGACTTTCAAGGCCTGCCTGGATGTCTTCCTGAGTGACCTGCTTCAGGTGACCCTGCTTGGGCAGAGGGGCTGGACTAGATGTGGCCAGGTGGGGGTTGGGCTCTTCTCCCAGGCAAGCAGCACCAGAACAAGAGGACACAGTCTCAAGCTGTGCCAGGGGAGGTTTAGGCTGGATGATAGGAGGAAATTCTTCCCAGACAGACAGACTGGCCCTTGGGATGTGCTGCCCAGGGAGGTGGTGGAGTCCCCATGCCTGGAGGTGTTTAGGAAGAGCCTGGCTGAGGCCCTTGGTGCCATGGTTGAGTTGATCAGATGGTGCTGGGTGACAGGTTGGACTGGATGGCCTCAAAGAGCTTTTCCAACCTGGTCTAGCCTATCCTAGCCTATCTTCAGAGGTCCCTTCCAACCCCTACCCATTCTGTGATTAACTAGGAGTAGTTCATGCTTCAATCCATGCCCAGGAAGGTGCCAGGAGGTGCCTCCCTGAGGCCAGCCCCTGTGCTGTGTCTGCCTGTGAATGCAGTGTGGCTTGGGCTGGGTGAGTCTCCTGTTGCCCTGCAGGCCGTGGCCTCCATCTCCGATATCCCGACGGACATCCCCATACACCTGGAGCTGGCCAGTATGACTGACCAGGACTTCATGAGCAACATCGTGCATCAGGTAAGGAAGATGAAAGGACTTGCTCCTGGGGCCAGCTCCCTTCCCTCCAGAGGCTCACTGCACAGCCTGCCAGATCAGGACACAAATGACAGCTCAGCGTGAGGGGCAGAATCCTGCCCCTGCTGCCCACGCTGCTGGGCATCAGCCTGGGACACAGCTTGCAGTGCACAGTGCTGGCTCATGCCCAGCTTTTCACCCACCAGCACTCCCAAGTCCTTCTTCAGCTCTTCATCCTCAGCCTGCTTACTGCAGAGGGTGTTGGATGAGAATGGTCAGGGGGTTGGAGCACCTCTGCTACAAAGACAGGTTGAGGGAACTGGGAGTGTTCAGCCTGGAGAAGAGACCTTCTCTTCCAGAGAGACCTTAGCAGCCTGCCAGTTCCTGAAGTGGGCTACAATAAGGATGGAGACTGATTGCAAAGGCCTGCAGGGACAGGACCAGAGGCAATGGCTTCAAACTAGAGCAGAGCAGATTGAGATTGGATGTGAGGAACAAGTTCTGCACCAGGAGGCTGCTGGAACACTGCAGCAGGTTGCCCAGGAGGTGGTTGAGGCCCCATCCCTGGAGATACTCAAGGTGAGGCTGGACAGGGCTCTAGGCAACCTGATCTAGTGGAGGATGTCCCTGCTGACTGCAGGGGGGTTGAACTGGATGACTTTTGGAGGTCCCTTCCAACCCAGACCATTCTGTGGATCAATACCAAGGGTTGCCCAGACCCAGGTGCAGGACCCAGCCCTTGGCCTTGTTGAGCCTTGTGATGTTCACCCAGGCCCACTCCTGGAGCTTGCAGTACTCACAGTTCCACAGGTGGAGGCTCCTTTGGCTGATTCAGACCTGGAGATTTCTAGAAGGAGCCAGCTTTGGATCTGAGCTGAGTTTACAATTGAAAACACCTCCTGGTTTCTTTGCAGGATTTCTTTCCTGCAGCATCCATGGTTCCTTGCTTAGCTTGGCACAGGCCCTGTCCCTGGAGACATTCAAGATCAGACTTGATGTGGCCCTGGGCAACCTGCTCTAGTTGGAGGTGTCCCTGCTGACTGCAGGGGGGGGTGGACAAGAAGACCTTTGAGGGTCTCTTCCAACCTGATGCAGTCTGAGAGTCTCAGTGCTGGATCTGTTGTTTTGTTACTCCCTAGAGTGTGACTGGATTGCATTACTGGCCTGAAAAGTTTTCTTGGCCAAGTAATTCTTGCACAAGTGGGAAGCTCCTGGCCTTCATCTCTCCAGGAGTCTCTGTGCTCCCTTCTCCCGAGCTTGCTGGCAATAGGGCCAGCAACACAACACTGTAAAAGCCAGCCCCTGAATGAGGAATCACAGAAACATTCAGTTTGGAACAGACCCTCAGGACCCCCAAGTCCAAACCAGAACCTTACTCTCCAAGGATCGCCCCTAAACCATAGCCCCAAGCACCACATCCAAACACCATGAAACACCTCCAGGGCTGGGGACTCCACCACCTCCCTGGGCAGCACATTCCAACCCCTGACCACACTTACTGTGAACAAATTCTTCCTACTGTTCAGTCTAAACCTCCCCAGTGGCAGCCTGAGGCCATTCCCTCTTGTTCTGGCACTAATTCCCTGTGAGCAGAGACCAGCAGCAGCCTCTCCACAACCTCCTTGCAGGTGGCTGTAGACAGCCAGGAGGTCTCCCCTCAGCCTCCTCTGTTTCACACCAACCCTCCCCAGCTCCTTCAGTTGCTCCTCAGCAGATTTCTTCTCCAGGCCCTTCCCAGCTTCCTTGCCCTGCTCTGCCCTGGCTCCAGCACCTCCACATCTCTCTTGGATTGAGGTGCCCAGAGCTGAATGCAGTACTCCAGGTGTGGCCTCCCCAGAGCTGAGTTCAAGGGCACAGTCCCAGGTAATTAGCTACAGAACAAGAGGGAATGGCCTCAGGCTGCAGCAGGGCAGGGTTAGACTGGACAGCAGGAAGAATTTGTTCCCAGAAAGGGTGGTCAGGGGTTGGAACAGGCTGCCCAGGGAGGTGGTGGAGTCACCACCCCTGGATGTGGTCGTCTGGATGTGGTGCTTGGGGCTATGGTTTAGGGGTGACCCTTGTAGAGTAGGGCTCTGGCTTGGATCCTGAGGACTTTTCCAACCTGGATGTTGCTGTGACTCTGTGACATTCACCTACCTGCTGCTGCTGGACTCAGCATTTCTGATCCAGGCCAGGAGGCCTTTGGCTTTCTTGGCCCCCTGGGCACACTGCTGGCTCATATTCAGCTGCTTGTCCATTGGAGCCCCCAGGGCCCTTTCTGCCAGCAGCTCTCCAGCCACACTGCCCCAAGCCTGTAGCACTGCTCGGGGTTGTTGTGCCCCAAGGGCAGGACCTGGCACTTGGCCTTGTTGAAGCTCCTGCTAACATCAGCCATGGGTCTGATCTGCCCAGGTCCATCCCTGTGCAGAGCCCCGTGGCAGCCCAGGGCCTGATGCTCTCTCCGTGTTCCTGTTAGCAGGTCCTGCCCCTGGTGAACTCCATCGGGCTGAACGAGCAGGAGCTGCTGTTCCTGACGCAGGCGGCCGCGGGGCCCCACGCCTCGCTGGGCTCCTGGAGCGGCGTGCCCGACGTGGGCGTGGTCAGCGACATCCTCTTCTGGCTGCTGAAGGAGCAGGGCCGGCCGGCGCGGAGGGCCTCCGACCTCACCCGGGTGCACTTCCACACCCTGGCCTACCACATCCTGGCCACGGTGGACGGCTTCTGGGGCAACCAGGCTGCCGCCGTGGCGGCCGGGGCCAGGGCCGCGGGGACCCAGGCCTGCGCCACCGAGACCATCGACGCCAGCAGAGTCTTCCTGAAGGCTCCCCTGGAGTTTGTGACCTCCCAGCTGGAGGCCCCTGCCAGAGTGTCTTTGAACCCTGACGAGCCGGTGGTGAGCTGGCAGCGGGAGGGCATCTCCTTCCACTTCACCCCCGTGCTGGTCTGCAAGGACCCCGTGCGGACCGTGGGCCTGGGGGACGCCATCTCGGCAGAGGGACTGCTCTACTCCGAAGCATATCCTCAATAGAAGCCTGAGAGCCTCCTTCCTCTCCACTCTGTATGGTGTCCAATAAGCAGGGACTGGGGTTGCAGCCAGTGGTGGCACTGAGCAAAACCAGGGTGTGCTGTGTTCTCTGGCTGGGACTGAAAGAGCCAAAGAGTAACTCCAGGCAGCAGCTGTCAGACGCCTTCCAGTCGCCTGAGCCGGGGCTCCAGGGCTTCACTTTGAGGTGCAGAGTGTGAGAACTGGCTTTGCTTTGTCTAAGGATGCTGGGAGGGAGAGCAACATCCCCAGCCCTGCTCAGCCTGGGTGTGCTGGTTGTAACTGTGAAGGGGTTGTGTGTCTGCCAGCACTGGGAAGTGCAGCAGCCAGGAGAACTCCCTGCCAGGGAGCCCAGGGAGAGCTCAGCAGCACTCAGCCCTCTCTCTGATATATCACCAATATTATCTCCTCACAGCACATTGCTCTGTGGCAAGGGCTGCTCCTTCTGCTTGCTTGGTGTGATGATAGGTGATGAAACCTTTTCCTGATGAAAAATTACCTCTCAGCCTCAGTCCCCCCGCCTCCCCTCCCCAGTACTGGAGGGAGCCAGAACCCCAAAATGTGATGCACACTGTTACCTACTTGACACTTGGATTATTTGGGGTCTCTCTAGGACTTAGGACATTTAACTGAGCCTGAGTAACCTCAGTTTCTGGGCAGCTAGAAGTGAAGATAATCAGGGGTTGTATTGGGGGAGCCAGCTTTATTTTCTTGCTAGGTAAAGCACAAAGCTCTCCCCCTGCTTGCTGTGTGCTGAATCCCAAGAGCTGCAGCTGAGGGGCTCCCAGCTGAGGGGCTCCTTGCCCATGGTAGGTGCTTGGATCTGGGGGGGGCTGGAGACTCTGTTGTTGTTGTTTGAGGATGGCTGTGCAATTCTCTGCCCCCCATTCAGAAGGGCTTAGGAGTTAGAGAAGATCCCAAATGTGCAGCAGCATTTTCCAGGTGAGACTGGAAGAGCTCCTTTTAGGGTTTGGGGTTTTGCTGTTTGTTTTTTTAATCTTTGAGTAGGTCACTGGAAGCTTCTTTGCTCTGGACAGCCTTTGACATTAAACAAGCAGAACTGTGTCTCCTTGGTAAATGTGTTCCTTAGATTTTTCTTCCCCTCCCCCTCTTCATAGTGCCACCAGAATTCATGTTGCTGCTTTGTTTCCAGCATGCTTTTGTCCCCTGCAAGATCTTCAGGCCTAGCTGCATAGGGACCAGCCCCATTTTGTCAGGAGCAAAGTCAGTGCTGCACCAGAATTTGGAGGAGGTTGCTTTAGGTCACTCTTTGCACCTGAAGGAAGGTGAGGAAGGTCCCTGGCACTTAGGCTGCAGTGATCCCCTGCAGTAATGCTGTCTGTCAGTGATGTTGGAATGGAATGGAATAGAATAGAATTAACCAGGTTGGAAAAGACCTTGGTGATCACCAAGTCCAACCTATCACCCAGCACCATCTGATCAACTCAACCATGGCACCAAGGGCCTCAGCCAGGCTCTTCCTAAACACCTCCAGGCATGGGGACTCCACCATCTCGCTGGGCAGCACAGCCCAAGGGCCAGTTCCTCTTGCTGGCAAGAACTTTCTCCTCACCTCCAGCCTAAACCTCCCCTGGCACAGCTGCAGACTGTCTCCTCTTGTTCTGGGGCTGCCTGCCTGGAAGAAGAGACCAACCCCCAGCTGGCTACAACCTCCCTGCAGGGAGTTGAGGAGGCTCAGGGGAGACCTTCTTGCTCTGTCCTTCTGCAGGCTAAGCAACCCCAGCTCCCTCAGCCTCTCCTCCCAGGGCTGTGCTCCAGACCCCTCCCCAGCCTCCTTGCCCTTCTCTGGACACCTTCAAGTCTCTCAAGGTCCTTCTGAAACTGAGGAGCCCAGGGCTGGACTCAGGACTCAAGCTGTGGCCTAAGCAGTGCTGAGCCCAGGGCACAATGACCTCCCTGCTCCTGCTGGCCACACTCTTCCTGCTGCAGGCCAGGATGCCCTTGGCCTTCTTGGCCCCCTGGGCACACTGCAGGCTCATGTTCCGCCTACTATTGGCCACTACCCCCAGGCCCCTCTCTGCCTGGCTGCTCTCAGCCACTCTGATCTGCTGTTGGGAAATGCCTCCCTGAATGCTCTGGGAGGATGACAACTGACAGCTGTTGTACCCTGTCCTTAGCACCCAGTGCTGGCTCTCGGTGTGTATTTTCACTGCTGCTTTCCCTCTGAGCAAAGCCTTCTGCTGTGCTCCCCTGCAGCTCACCCCAGCCTCAGCTTGTGCTGGCTCAGCATTGTGTCTGGGAGTCAGAGCATTTCGATCCAGATGACTTTTTTATTAGTACAGAGACATTGTACACAGGACTTGGAGTTCTGCTTTAGCCTTCCTAAAGAAAGTAGGAACTCAAAACTCCTTCCAGCCAGCTTAGAGCTCTCAGGCCCTTAGCAAGGTCAATTTGCAAGCCTTGGTTGCAGCCTTCTGGCACATTCCCCTCTGGGAGCACCAAAGCCCACACACATCCTGCCAGCTGGGGATCTAATCCTTTGCTTATGCTAGGTCCTGCTTTCCTGAGCCTGGGCCAAGCTCTCTGGATTCTCCAGCTGGAAACCAAACAGGACTAAATACACACAAGCTGTCACCAGCAAGGGTCCTGCTGCTGTCCTTCACTGCTCTGCTCCAAAAACCACTCACAGGGAGGTGAGGCTGATGGGGCTCTGGCACAGCCACGTGGCCAGGTAAGATCAGAACTTGTCCAAGGGTAACTTAACAGCAGTGTTAATTAGTTAGCCCTAAATAGCCTCTTAGTTTCTCTTGGATCTTCCCAGTGAAAGTGGTGAAATACTGCAAGAGGTTGCCCAGGGATGTGGTGGAGGCTCTGTCCCAGGAGACATGCAAGATCAGACTCAGTGTGGCCCTGGGCAGCCTAGTTGGAGCACCCCCAAGTCCTTCTCCCTAGGGCTGCTCTCCAGCTCTTCATCCTCAGCCTGCTTACTGCAGGGGGGGCTGGACAAGATGGCCTTTGACACCATCCCCCACAGCAAACTGCTGTCTAAGCTGTCAGCCCCTGGCTTGGACAGCAGCACTCTGAGCTGGGTTAGGAAGTGGCTGGAGGCTGAGCCCAGAGAGTGGTGGTGAATGGTGCCACAGCCAGCTGGCAGCCAGGCACCAGTGCTGTGCCCAGGGATCAGTGCTGGGCCCTGTGCTCTTTAACATCTTCACTGATGATCTGGATGAGGGGGTTGAGTCAGTCATCAGCAAGTTTGCAGCTGACACCAAGCTGGGAGCAGATGTTGGTCAGTCAGAGGGCAGAAGGGCTCTGCAGAGGGACCTCGACCGACTGGACAGATGGGCAGAGGCCAACAGGATGGCATTCAACAAGTCCCAGTGCCAGGGGCTGCACTTTGGCCACAGCAACCCCGTGCAGAGCTACAGGCTGGGGCCAGAGTGGCTGAGAGCAGCCAGGCAGAGAGGGACCTGGGGGTGCTGATTGACAGCTGCCTAAACATGAGCCAGCAGTGTGCCCAGGGGGCCAAGAAGGCCAAGGGCATCCTGGCCTGCATCAGGAAGAGTGTGGCCAGCAGGAGCAGGGAGGTCATTGTGCCCTGGGCTCAGCACTGCTTAGGCCACAGCTTGAGTCCTGTGTCCAGCTCTGGGCCCCTCAGTTTCAGAAGGACCTTGAGAGACTTGAAGGTGTCCAGAGAAGGGCAAGGAGGCTGGGGAGAGGCCTTGAGCACAGCCCTGTGAGGAGAGGCTGAGGGAGCTGGGGTTGCTTAGCCTGCAGAAGAGGAGGCTCAGGGGAGACCTCATTGCCCTCTACAACTCCCTGCAGGGAGGTTGTAGCCAGGAGGGGGTTGGTCTCTTCTGCCAGGTAGGCAGCCCCAGAACAAGAGGACAGAGTCTCAAGTTGTGCCAGGGGAAGTTTAGGCTGGAGGTGAGGAGAAAGTTCTTCACTGAGAGAGTCATTGGGATGTGCTGCCCAGGGAGGTGGTGGAGTCCCCATCCCTGGAGGTGTTCCAGAGGGGATTGGATGTGGCCCTTGGTGCCATGGTTTAGTCATGTGGTCTGTGGTGACAGGTTGGACTCGATGATCCTCAAGGTCTCTTCCAACCTTGGTGATACTGTGATACCTTTGAGGGTTCCTTCCAACCCAATGCAATCTGTGAAGCTGTGAACAAGGATGGCCAAGGGGTTTATTGCTCAGGGTTCAGAGAGTCACAGAGTTGTTTGGGTTGGAAAAGGCCTCCAAGGCCATCCAGTCCAACTATCAGCCCAACACCATCATGACCTGTAAGCCAAGCCCCAAAGTTCCCTAGCTGGATGGTTTTTGAACACCTGCAGGGCTGGGGACTCCACCACCTCCCTGGGCAGCCCCTGCCAATCCCTGACCACTCCTGCAGCAGAGACATTTCCCCTCATCTCCAACCTAACTCTCCCCTGGCACAGTTTCTGGCCATTTCCTCTCCTCCTATCACCTGAGAACTCTGCCTAAAAGCTTGACTCTAATTATTAGCATCATTATTATCATCATTAATTCCTCCTTCCTGCCCTTTCCCACCAGCTCATATTTCTCCCTTGGGCTGCTGTCAGTGTCCTGTGAGTGGCTGGCACCAGGAGTCCCTGCTCAGGTGACAGCAGCTGGTGGTGGCCAGACTGCTGCCCTGTCCATACACCTGCCAGGAGCAGGCAGGTGGAGCCCCCCAGCCCCATTTGGCAAGGACAGCTCTGAGCAGGTGTGAGCTGTCTCTCAGCTATGCTCCCTGATGGAGCCTGGACACAACCTGGGAGCATAAAGCGACCCAGCAGCCTGGGCTGGCTTCGTGTCCCACAGGCTGCCAACGTCTGCTCAGCCTTCCTCTGCCTGCCCCACTTGCTTACACCCAGGGCTGCAGAGGCTCCTTGCATCCTGCCTGTCCAGGCTGCCCCACACCTCCACCCAGCCACCAAGCTTGGAAGAGACCTCAAAGATCATCGAGTCCAAGCTCTCACCACAGACCTCATGACTAAACCCTGGCACCAAGTGCCACATCCAATCCCCTCCTGAACACCTCCAGGCATGGGGGCTCCACCACCTCCCTGGGCAGCACATCCCAATGGCTAACAACTCTCAGTGAAGAACTTTCTCCTCACCTCCAGCCTAAACTTTCCCTGGCACAGCTTGAGACTGTGTCCTCTTGTTCTGGGGCTGCTTGCTTAAGAGACCAACCCCCTCCTGGCTACAACCTCCCTTCAGGTAGAGAGCAAGAAGGTCTCCCCTGAGCCTCCTCTTCTGCAGGCTAAGCAACCCCAGCTCCCTCAGCCTCTCCTCCCAGGGCTGTGCTCCAGACCCCTCCCCAGCCTCCTTGCCCTTCTCTGGACACCTTCAAGTCTCTCAATGTCCTCTTTGTCTTGGGCAAACCTTCCTGAACAGCAGGGAATAGTTAGTGGGGGGTGGGTTGGGTCTGTTTGGAGCACCTCTGCTACAAGGACTGGCTGAGGGAGCTGGAGGTGTTCAGCCTGGAGAAGAGAAGGCTCTGGGGAGACCTCAGAGCAGCCTGCCAGTACCTGAAGGGGCTCCAAGAAGGCTGCAGAGGGACTGTTCCCAAAGGCCTGCAGGGACAGGCCCAGGGGCAATGGTTTGAAATGAGAGCAGAGCAGATTGAGATTGGATGTGAGGAACAAGTTCTGCACCAGGAGGCTGCTGGAATACTGCAACAGGTTGCCCAGGGAGGTGGCTGAGGCCCCAGCCCTGGAGATATTCAGGGTCAGGCTCAATGAGTCCCTGGGCAGCCTGATCTAGTGGAGGCTGTCCCTGCTGACTGCAGAGGGGGTTGGACTGGATG
The DNA here is from genome assembly GCF_026170545.1 of Melanerpes formicivorus. Lineage (NCBI taxonomy): Eukaryota > Metazoa > Chordata > Aves > Piciformes > Picidae > Melanerpes > Melanerpes formicivorus. The sequence goes on from NW_027142362.1 coordinate 24,108,321, forward strand.
ACTTTCAGAGGTCCCTTCCAACCTAGCCCATTCTATGACTGTGCATAGGAGGTGCAAAACCAACGTAGTGACATTGCTGTCAGCTGTGGCCTCGGTGGGTTGGTTGGTTGGGGCTGGTTCTAGCCAAACAAAACAAAGCACTTGTGGGCAGGTGAGGGATTTGTAAGGGAATGTCACTCATGGCTATAAAAACTCAGCTCTCTCTCACCAGGAAGGGACAGAAAGATAGCCAAAAACCCAAAGCTTCAAAAGCAGGCTTGGAGTGATCTCTGCTTTCCCCTGATGCTAGATTGAGACTGGAGAGGAGGAAGAAATTCTTTGCAGTGAGGCTGGGGAGACTCTGGCACAGGCTGCCCAGGGAGGCTGTGGCTGCCTCCTCCCTGGAGGTGTTCAAGGCCAGGCTGGATGAGGCCCTGAGCAGCCTGGGCTGGGGGGAGGTGTCCCAGCCCAGGGCAGTGGGGTTGAACCTGGATGATCTTGAAGGTCCCTCCCAACCTAACCCATTCTGTGAACTCTGCTTGTTCTGTGTTGCTCACACCTCAAAATCCACTGTGCTGGGTGAGTCCAAGCTCAGCTGTGCAGCCCAGCAGAAGCTTGGCACTGCTGAAGATGAGCTCATGCTTGTGAGAGCAGTGGCTCCCTGGACTGGAGCTGCTGCAGCCACCTTGGGGCTGGATTTCTGTCCTTCCCTTGATGAAAACTGAGCAGCAGTTCCTCTTTTCTCCAAGTGTGTTGCTTACTGAAGGTCAAGTGGGGGCTTGTTTGAGCTGTGTGCCCCACAGCAGGCTGGCAGAGTTTGACTGGAGAGGTTTTCCCTCAATGTGAGGAGAAGCTGCTGTAGTCTGAGGGTGCTGGAGCCCTGGAGCAGACTGCCCAGAGGGGTTGTGGAGGAAAGGCTGAGAGCCCTGGGGCTGCTGAGCCTGGAGAGGAGCAGCCCCAGAGGGGAGCTGAGCAATGCTCAGCAAGAGCTACAGGGTGGAGGGCAAGAGGCTGGGGCCAGGCTCTCTTCAGTGGTGCCCAAGGACAGGACAAGAGGTAATGTGAAAAAACTTGAACCCAGGAGGTTCCATCTGAACAGGAGGAGAAACTTCTTTGGTGTGAGGCTGCTGGAGCCCTGGAGCAGGCTGCCCAGAGAGGCTGTGGAGTCTCCTGCTCTGGAGAGCTTCCAACCCCCCCCGGACATTGTGCTCCTGGGCAGGCTGCTGTGGGTGCCCTGCTTTAGCAGTGGGGTTGGACTGGGTGAGCTCCAGAGGTCCCTTCCAACCCCCCACCACACTTTGCTCTTTGAACTCTGAGTGAGAAGGGACAGAAGAAAGCTGTTTGGTGTAGTGGGCAGAGGAAAGTCCTTCGGTGTAGTGTATCCCTTGGCCTGCCCTCGTCACTCCTGTCTGCTTTCTGCTCCAGCAAAACCAGCTCTGAGCAAGCTCTTGAGTAAACCTTGATCTGAGACATCAGAGCAGTGACTGTTCTCCTTTCTGCTCAGGGATGACACTGGAAGAAAACCTTATTGTGGCCCTCTAGGATCTGAAGGGGGCTGCAAGAAAGCTGAGGAAGGACTTTTGAGGGTGTCAGGGAGGGACAGGACTGGGGGGGGATGGAGCAAAACTAGAAGTGGGGAGATTCAGATTGGATGTGAGGAAGAAGTTCTTCCCCAGGAGGGTGGTGAGAGCCTGGCACAGGCTGCCCAGGGAGGTGGTGGAAGCCTCCTGCCTGGAGGTGTTTGCAGCCAGGCTGGAGGTGGCTGTGAGCAAGCTGCTGTGGTGTGAGGTGCCCCTGCCCATGGCAGGGGGTTGGAGCTGGCTGGTCCAACCCTGATAATCCCAGGGTTCTGTGAGAGGGGTGGTGGCTCAGATGCATTGGTGTCACTCTGGACAATGGCAGCCAGCCACAGAGCACTGCTGAAGGATGCTGGGGTCTCCAGAGCCTTGCTCACACTGCTTTGACCTGCTGGCTCCAGGGAGGTTTCCTTGCTGTGGTGGACTGGTGAATTCTGGAGGGGGCCAAGGCAGCAGTGCAGAACTGAAAGCAGGAAGTAGATTCTGGACAGCCTAAATACAGAGACCTGAGCCTGAAGGCCAGCTTGGCTGGGGCAGAGCTTCCCTCCTGGTGCTGTCAGCTTTGTGTGCTTCTCAGTGCCCAGAGAAGAGGAGGAGGAAAATCAGCCAGATCCAGCTCTGCCATGGCTGGGGGGGGTGGCACTGGAGGATCTTTAGTCTCCCTTCCCACCCAAACCATTCTGTGTTTCTGTGAAGTCCTCCCTGTGCTTCCCAAAGTTTTGAGGCCGTGTGTCAAGCTCTGCAGCAATCCCAGAGGCAACAAGCTGAGAGCAGCAGGAGGCCAAGGCCTTCTCTAGCATCACCTGGGCACTGCACTCCCTTGCCTTGCTCACCATTGGCTGCTTTGCTGCCTTGGAGCTACTGAAATTGATTTCTCCTAGAGTGCAGCTGCAAGGAGGGCACAAGGAAGTTACCCAGGGCACAGCTGCTGCCAGAGCCAAGCAAGTGAAATTCACACTGGAGCTGACCCTCCTCTTTTCCAAGCTGCTTGTTCTGATTTGCCCTGCAAACCAACCTCTCCCTCTCTGCTGGCCAGCACCAATTCCCAGGGAGAGCTGCAGGCACCCCAGCAGAGCCTCCCTGAGGCTCTCAGGCACTCTGCTTCTCAGCAGCAAGCAGGGGTGTGGCTGAGACCTTTGCTGCTGCAGGGAGGCTGCCTGCAGGAGAGCACTTAGCCTTGCTGGGGGGCACCTGTGCAACTAGAAGCTCATCCCTAAAGAGAGGCTGGTTTCAAGAAAGAGCTCAGAAGGTGGCCAGCCCTAAAGAGCCAGGCTCAGCTGCCTGCCCCACACACAGCTGGCAGCAGCTCTGCTTTGGCCACCTACCCTCTGCCAGGCTGCCTGGGACCAGAGCCATCACCTCCAGCCCAACCCCACCGTGCTGAGGGAAGGGTGGGTTTGGAAGTGCCTCTGGTGCCCTGTGTCCAGGACACTGCCCTGCTCAGGAATGCCAGCTCCCAGCTGTCCCCAGCTCCTGCTGTCCCCAGCTCCTGCCCTGGTGCAGCAGGGTGTGATGAGCTCCCGTTCCACAGAGAGCCAGGCTGTGCTCTCCAGGCTCTGCACTTGCCCTGCTGAGCTCTGCTGCCCTCATCCCCTCTCCCAGTGGCTCCCCACTGCCCTTCCTACAGCCTCTGCAGGGCTTCCTCAGCCACTTAACAAGCTGGAGTGTTTGATGCTCTGGGGGGTCAGGGATGCTAAGTCACTACTGCCAGAGTTTCTAACCCCACAGGATGCCTCAGCATCCATCTGGAGGGCTTACACCCACACAGCAAAAACTGCCAACCCTGTGGAGAGATGGAGCTGCAGTCCTTGGCAGTAAGCTCTGACCCAGCAGTAGCTACACAGCAACCTCTTCTGAGTGCTGGAACAACACCCTGGGACAAAGCAGAGACCAAGAGCTAGGAGCAGGAGCAGAAGAGCTGCATTGACACTAACTGGCAGTGGGCTGAGGCCAGCGCGGGCCAGGGGACAGGGCAGCTGCCTTGCCCCACACAGCAGGAGGCAGCTCTGGAGAAGCTCCTGCACCAGAGTCCATCCTACTCCTCTGCCTCCTGGCTCTGGTGCTTTTCCTTCCTCTCCTCTTCAGCCTCTGTTGGCGCTGAGGTCTCCTCGGGGCTCGTTTCTGAGCCCGACTCTGGCTCCAGCGGCAGCGAGGGAGGCTGGGCAGGAGGAGCTGCAGCTCCAGCACCTGGGGAGGGGACACACAGTTACAACACAGTCCCTGCGGTGTGGGGAGACTCTGGCACAGGCTGCCCAGGGAGGCTGTGGCTGCCTCCTCCCTGGAGGTGTTCAAGGCCAGGCTGGCTGAGGCCTTGAGCAGCCTGGGCTGGTGGGAGATGTCCCTGCCCATGGCAGGGGGTTGGAGCTGGATGATCTTTAGGGTCCCTTCCAAGCCAAACCATTCTGTGACTCCCTGAGTCTCATTCTGTGACCAGCCACTGCCAGCCTGGGAATTAACTCCTGTCCTGGAAGGGAAAACAGTTCCCCTGAAGCTGGTTTATGCTCAAGCTGGAGTCCAGACCACAGCAACGTTCTCAGTTCACAGCTCTGGCAAACTCAGGAGGAGTTTTCAGGCAGGCAAAGTGGCTCCTGGCAGAGTAAAACTGACACAGGACCCTCCCATGCTGAAGCTGTTCCTACACTCAGCTTCAGGCTGACCACTGCTGAACAATGATGCTATGGATCCCTTCTCTGATAGGGACAATAAAGTCCTTCAGGCAAACCCTAAACTCCTGCCCCCTTCCATTTCCCAGCTTTTCTGGCCAAGCCTTCCCTGCAGGGAAAGGTTTTGGGTTTTTCCCATGCACGAGAAATGGGACAGGTCCTTAGGAGTGCCAGGCCTGGATTGCACAACCTCTCTCCTGGTTCAGCCCACAGGCAGCAGGACTCAGAGGGACAGAAAAGCAGCAGGATGAGCAACAGCCCAAGCACATTCCTCTTGGAAGCCCAGGGCTGAGAGGAGCTCAGGCACTGGCTGGTGGCTCGGGAGATGGCTGCAGCAGCTACAGCTACCAGCAAAAGCCACCTAAGGCTGAGGCTATCTCCTGAGCAACCTTCAGTGGCCTGCACTAAAGGTCACCCGGCAGGGGAGGGAGCTGGCTGGCTGGCTTCAAAGCAACCCAGCTGCTGTTAATGAATGATAAAGCACTTCAGAAGCGTCCTTCAGTTCCCCTGTCTGTGCACTCAGCTCCTGGGCTCTTGCGAAGGAGGACAAGAGGCTTCTGAAACCAGAGCAAGAGCTCAAGCCCATGCTAATGGGAGCCTTGCCCAGTGTGAGCCAGACTCCAGTGGCTCTCCACACCCTGCAACTGCACCAGGAAGAGCATCTTCCTTCCACACCTCCTGAGCTCAGGGATCTGCACAAGTTGTGCCCAAACACTGAGCTCGCTGCTGTGCCATCAACTGACACCTCCCCAGCACCTGCTGGCTCTGCTCTCCCCTGCCCCAGCCCTGTCGAAAGGGAAGCACAAGAGCAGTACCTGTGGGCAGCTGCATGGTTTTCCCATAGCCTGCAGCTGAGGACATGGCTTGACCCAGGGCCTGGTTAGAGCCCAAAGGCTGCTGAGCGCCGGAGGATTTCCCTGAGCCTGCAGCTTTCTGCTTGGCTTTAGTCTCCTTGGAAGGCTTTGTCCAGAGCAGGCTCTCCCCAGCCTGCAGGGCAATTCCCATCTTCTGGGCAACTTCCACCATCTTCTCAAGAAGCAAAACAAGAGGAGACCATTGTAACCAGGAATACTGCAGACAGCAACAAAGCCAACCCCACACAACCCAGCCCTAGGAGCCCAGAGCTGTGCAGAGGTGCTGCAGGGACACAGCTCTGCTCATTGACTCCCTTAAGGAGGAGGGCATCTTGTCTGGCTGGGTGTTGATTGGAGGATTGGGCTTCAAGGAGCAGAAGTGCAGCAGCAGCTCTCAGCAGGCTCCACTCAGATGGAATCTCCTCAGCAGAACTTCTGCCCCCATCGCTGGGCTGCAAAGTCTCAGCTCCTCCCCATCTGCTGCACCTACCTCAGGGTCAAAGTCCGGAGTGCTGCTCTCCTTCAGGGCATTGACCTTCCTCTCCATCTCCTGGTACTGGCAGAGGGCTCCCTGCTTGTCGCCCTGGTTGTAGAGCAGCACAGCGTAGTTGAGGTTGATGAGGGGGTTGGACCTGCAGCAGGCACACAGAGGGCATCACTGCTCCTCCCTTGAGGAGTGGCAAGGGGCACAGCCTGCACTGGGCTGGAAGGGATCCTCAAAGCTCATCTTGTCCAAACCCCTGCAGGCACCAGGAACACCTCCAACTGGAGCAGGCTGCTCAGAGCCAAATCAAGTCTGACACTGAATGTCTCCACCACCTCCCTGGGCAGCCTGTGCCAGGGTCTCACCCCTCTCACTGTGCACAGCTCCCTCCTGATGTCCAACCTACATCTCCCCTGCTCAAATTCCAAACCACTGCCCCTGGTCCTATCCCCACAGGCCCTTCTGAGCAGTCCCTCCCCAGCCTCCCTGCAGGTCCCCTCCAGATCCTGAAATGCAGCTCTAAGGTCTCCCTGGAGCGTTCTCTCATCCAGACTGACCAGCCCCAACTCTTTCAGCCTGTCCCCACAGGAGAGGAGCTCCAGCACTCTGACCATCCTGGTGGCCTCCTCTAGACCCTCTCCAGCAGGTGCTGTCCCCAAGCAGCCAAGCCTGGGGACACAAGAGAGTCCCACGTGCTTGGGGAGGGACCTGGTGCCTGGGCTCAGCAAAGCATCCCCACATCAGTGACTGCAGATGGCCTCACCCCTGCCAGGCTCTCCTCTGCAGCAGCCACTTTGCATGTAGGAACCATCCCAGGACTGTCTCTAGCGAGTGCCAGGTCACATTTAAGTGAGGTTAAGTGAGAGCTGAGCTCTGCTCTGTCTGCTGGGAGAGCAGCATGGCATGGACAGAGCAGAGCAAGCCCACACAGACCACGTTTTCCACAGGAGCTCTGCACTAGGACACAGCAGCCCTGCCCAGCAGCTTCCAGTCTGCCATAGCCAGGAGTGTGAGCAAACCACACCAGGGGGGAAGTTTGCAAGTGGCACCAAGCTGGGAGAGAGTGCTGAGCTGCTGGGGGCCTGGGAGGCTCTGCAGAGGCACCTGGCCAGGCTGCATCATTGTGCCAAGGCCAATGGGATGAGGTTCAGCAAGGCCAAGTGCTGGGTGCTGCACCTGGGTCACAACAGCTCCATGAAGGCTCCAGGCTTGGGGCAGAGGGGCTAAAAAGCTTCCCAGTAGAAAGGGGCCTGAGGGTGCTGGTCAACAGTCAGCAGAAGATGAGCCAGGTGGCTACCAGCATCCTGGCCTGGAACAGCAATGGTGTGGCCAGCAGGGCAGGGATTGTCCCCCTGCACTCAGCACTGCTGAGGCCACTCCTCAAATCCTGGGTTCAGTTCTGGGCTCCTCAGGTTAGGAAAGAGGTTGAGCTGCTGGAAGATGTCCAGAGAAGGGCAAGGAGGCTGGGGAGGGGTCTGGAGCACAGCCCTGGGAGGAGAGGCTGAGGGAGCTGGGCTTGCTTAGCCTGCAGAAGAGGAGGCTCAGGGGAGACCTTCTTGCTCTCTCCAGCTCCCTGAAGGGAGGTTGGAGCCAGCTGGGGGTTGGTCTCTTCCACCAGGCAGAGGAGAAAGTTCTTCCCAGAAGAGGATTTGGCCCTTGGGATGTGCTGCCCAGGGAGGTGGTGGAGTCCCCATGCCTGGAGGTGTTTAGGAAGAGCCTGGCTGAGGCACTTGGTGCCATGGTTGAGTTGTCAGGAGGTGTTGGGTGAGAGGTTGGACTGGATCTCAAAAGTCTTTTCCAACCAGGCCTATTCCTATTCCTATTCCTATTCCTATTCCTATTCCTATTCCTATTCCTATTCCTATTCCTATCCCATCCCATCCCTCAGCACTCTGGATCCCAGCCTGATTGTGCAGAAGTAGAATGCCACTGGCCCCAGCCCAGGAGCTGGGGTGGAGCTCGTCCAGGCTGTGCTGGCAGGGCTGGGGCAGGGGCAGGGGCAGGGGCAGGGGCAGGGGCAGGGGCAGGGGCTGGGGCTGGCCAGGGCAGGGCTGCGGCGGGGTGCAGGGAGGAGCTGTGCCTGGACACAGCTCCCTGCAGGGCAGCCACGGCCACGGCTCACAGCTCGGAGCTGCTTTGTGCTCTGCTCAGCCAAGGCCAGCGAGCAGCTGGTGCCCTCTCCTGGAGCAGGCCTGGGATCGCTGGAGCCAGCCAAGCACTCCAGCACCCGGGCCCGGCCAGGCAGAGGCAGCATCCGGGGGGGGGAAGTGCAGGAGCAAAAGCTGCTGCCATGGTGACCCTCCCCGGGGAAGCCATCCCAGGATCACGGATCACAGACCACAGGAGGTTAGGGGTTGGAAGGGACCCCTGGAGATCATAGAATCATAGAATCAACCAGGTTGGAAAAGATCTCAAAGATCATCAAGTCCAAGCTGTCACCCAGCACCTCCTGACAGCTAAACCATGGCACCAAGGGCCACATCCAATTCCCTCTTGAGCACCTCCAGGGAGGATGATTCCACCACCTCCCTGGGCAGCACATCCCAACGGCTAACAGCTCTCTCAGTGAAGAACTTTCTCCTCACCTCCAGCCTAAACTTCCCCTGGCACAGCTGCAGACTGTGTCCTCTTGTTCTGGGGCTGCTTGCCTGCCTGGCAGAAGAGACCAACCCCCAGCTGGCTACAACCTCCCTGCAGGCAGTTGCAGAGAGCAAGAAGGTCTCCCCTGAGCCTCCTCTTCTGCAGGCTAAGCAACCCCAGCTCCCTCAGCCTCTCCTCCCAGGGCTGTGCTCCAGACCCCTCCCCAGCCTCCTTGCCCTTCTCTGGACACCTTCAAGTCTCTCAATCTCCTTCTGAAGCTGAGGAGCCCAGAGCTGGACACAGGACTCAAGCTGTGGCCTAAGCAGTGCTGAGCCCAGGGCACAATCACCTCCCTGCTCCTGCTGGCCACACTCTGCCTGCTGCAGGCCAGGATGCCCTTGGCCTTCTTGGCCCCCTGGGCACACTGCTGGCTCATGTTCAGGCAGCTGTCAATCAGCACCCCCAGATCCCTCTCTGTTTGGCAGCTCTCAGCCACTCTGACCCCAGCCTGTAGCTCTGCCTGGGGTTGCTGTGGCCAAAGTGCAGCCCCTGGCACTTGGACTTGTTGAATGCCATCCTGTTGGCCTCTGCCCATCTGCCCAGTCGGTCGAGGTCCCTCTACAGAGCCCTTCTGCCCTCTGACTGACCAACATCTGCTCCCAGCTTGGTGTCAGCTGCAAACTTGCTGATGACTGACTCAATGCCCTCATCCAGATCATCAATGAAGATGTTAAAGAGCACAGGGCCCAGCACTGATCCCTGGGGCACACCACTGGTGCCTGGCTGCCAGCTGGCTGTGGCACCATTCACCACCACTCTCTGGGCTCAGCCTCCAGCCAGTTCCTAACCCAGCTCAGAGAACTGCTGTCCCAGCCAGGGGCTGACAGCTTGGCCAGGAGTTTGCTGTGGGGGATGGTGTCAAAGGCCTTGCTGCAGTCCAGGCAGACCACATCCCCAGCCTGCCCCACATCCACCAGGCAGTCCCCTGGGCATGGAAGGAGATCAGGTTGGTCAGGCAGGACCTGCCCTTCCTAAATCCATGCTGGCTGGACCTGAGCCCTTGGCCACCCTTCAGGTGCACAGTTATTGCCCCCAGGATAATCTGCTCCCTCACTTTCCCTGGCACTGAGGTCAGGCTGCCAGGCCTGGAGTTTCCAGGTTCCTCCATCTGACCCTTCTTGTGCATGAGATCCCCAAGTCCAAGCCCCTGCCAGATCAGGAGCACAGAATCCAGCCCAGGTCACACAGAACACATCCAGATGGGGCTGGAAAGGCTCCAAAGAAGGAGGCTCCACAGCCTCTCTGGGCAGCTGAGGTTGGAAGAGACCTGTGAGATCAGCAAGTCCAGCTGCTGGCCCAGGGCTCCCAGGCTCACCCCACTGCTGCTGAGCCACCAGACCACATCCCTCAGGCTTTTACATCCCTGTAGGGAGGATGGTGACAGCACTGCAAGAAAGCAGAGATCTGACAGCAGTTGTAACTGCTGGGAACACTGAGCCCACCACACTAACCCTCCTCACTGCCTTTGCTCATGGATGAGCAGCTGAACAGGAGCCAGCAGTGTGCCCAGGTGGCCAAGAAAGCCAAAGGCCTCCTGGCCTGGATCAGCAATGCTGAGTCCAGCAGCAGCAGGGAGGGGATTGTCCCCTGGGGCTCAGCTCTGGGGAGGCCACACCTGGAGTACTGCATTCAGCTCTGGGCACCTCAATCCAAGAGAGATGTGGAGGTGCTGGAGCCAGGGCAGAGCAGGGCAAGGAAGCTGGGAAGGGCCTGGAGAAGAAATCTGCTGAGGAGCAACTGAAGGAGCTGGGGATGGTTGGTGTGAAAGAGAGGAGGCTGAGGGGAGACCTCCTGGCTGTCTACAGCCACCTGCAAGGAGGTTGTGGAGAGGCTGCTGCTGGTCTCTGCTCACAGGGAATTAGTGCCAGAACAAGAGGCAATGGCCTCAGGCTGCAGCAGGGCAGGGTTAGACTGAGCAGTAGGAAGAATTTGTTCCCATCAGGAGTGGTCAGGGGTTGGAATGTGCTGCCCAGGGAGGTGGTGGAGTCACCAGCCCTGGAGGTGTTTCAAGGTGGTTTGGATGTGGTGCTCAGGGCTGTGGTTTAGGGGTGAGCCTTGCAGAGCAGGGTTCTGGGCTGGACTTGGTGATCCTGAGGGTCTGTTCCAACCTGCATGTTTCTGTGACTCTGAAAGAAAGTAACACAAGGGGGGGAAGAAAAGAGAAACAATCCAAGCCCTCTCTGCTAAAAGGGGAAAAAACACAGCAAACCCACCAAGAAATTGCCCAGAGCTCCCCAGAGAGGACTGAAGAGAACAGTCCTGGGAACAGCCAGCTCCCAGTCCATGGAACACCACTAAGCTGATGTGAGGAGCACTGGGGCAGGACCACAATCAATAGCTAAAGGAGGCACAGAGAGAGAGGGAGCTAGAACCAGCCCTGGGCAACTCCTTCTTACCAGGAGTCTATGAGGATGCTGCCCAGGCCAGCCCCCAGCAGGGTGCCCAGGCCTGAGGTCCCAGCCCTGCTCTAGAAGTGTTTCTGGCAATGGAAGCAACCACAGCCATGGGCAGCCAGGGGGCTCAGAACCTGCTTGCCAAGCAAGGTCGTGGGGACAAGAGAGGCTGTGTCCCCAGCAGGGGATTCTGCCCCTCTGCTGTGCTCTCCTCAGACCCCCCTGCAGTGCTGGGGCAGCTCTGGAGCCCTCAGCACAGACAGGGACCTGGTGGAGCAGGGCAGGAGGAGGCCACAGCAGTGCTGGCAGGGCTAGAAGCCCTCTGCTGTGAGGCCAGGCTGGGAGAGTTGGGCTTGGGCAGCCTGGAGAGGAGAAGGCTCCAGGGAGATCTTGTGGTGGCCTTTGGGTGCTTCAAGGGGGATCAGAGAGCTGGGGACAGACTCTGAGCAGAGCCTGCTGTGACAGGACAAGGGGGGATGGTTTGAACTGCAAGAGGGAGACTCAGACTGAAGATGAGGAAGAGATGTTTGCCCCTGAGGGTGGTGAGAGCCTGGCCCAGGATGCTCCATCCCTAGAGCCATGGCAGGTCAAGTTGGTTGTGGCTCTGAGCAACCTGCTGTAGCTGCTGGCTGCAGGGATGAGCTTTAAAGGTGCCTTGCAGCCCAAGCCAGCCTGTGGTTCCATGCCCTGGATTCAGGCACACAGAGACAGCTGCAGCAGGCCTGCCAGGCCTGCCCACGGCTCCCAGAGGCACTGCCACCTGCCACTCCCTCTGCCTCTGATGAGCTTTGACTTCCCCAGGCAGACTGTGGAGCTGCAGCACCAGGGAACTGCCAAAGGCTTCAGCAAAGCTCTGGAGCTGAGTTTCTCCCCACTCTCCAGGACCAAAGCACACTCACCACTGAGTGCTCTGAGCAGCCTCCAAGGTCCTGCAGAGCCTTGAGAGCTGTGAGAGGTTGATGAGGAAAGCCAAGGAAAGGAGAGAGTGAATCACAGAACAGTCTGGGCTGGAAGGGACCTCCAGAGCTCACCCAGTCCAACCCCCCTGCACTCAGCAGGGACATCCTCCACTAGATCAGGCTGCCCAGAGCCTAGGCCAGCCTCACCTTGGCTATCTCCACCTCCCTGGGCAACCTGTTGCAGTGTTCCAGCAGCCTCCTGGTGCAGAACTTGTTCCTCACATCCAATCTCAATCTGCTCTGCTCTCATTGCCCTCTGATGGTGCAGAACCTGCTCCTAACCAGTCAGATGCACTTGGTCATGTTGGTAGGAATGACCAAAGCATAACTGCAAAACTGCCTTTAACCTGTGGGTGTTGGAGCCCTGGAGCAGGCTGCCCAGAGAGGTGGTGGAGACTCCTCTGGAGAGATTCCAACCCCCTCCTGGCCACTGTGATCCTGGGCAAGCTGCTGAGGGTGCCCTGCTCTGGCAGGGGCTTGGACTGGGTGAGCTCCACAGGTCTGGGAGTCTGCAGGACAAGGGGCAGTGGATGGAAACTCCAGCACAGGAGGTTCCACCTCACCAGGAGGAGGAACTCCTTCACTGTGAGGTCCCAGAGCCCTGGAGCAGGCTGCTCAGAGAGGTTGTGGAGCCTCCTGCTCTGGAGCCTTTCCAGCCCCATCTGGATGTGTTCTGTGTGACCTGTGCTGGATTCTCTGCTCCTGCTCTGGCAGGGGCTTGGACTCGAGGATCTCTGTGGGTCCCTTCCAACCCCTAGCATCCTGTGAGCCTGTGAGGGCAGATCAAGGCACAAAGGCTGCAGAGGGAAGCAGACAGAGGGAGGCCCAGCAGCTGCCAGCTTACCTGTCCAGCGCTGCAGCTTGCTCGTAGGAACGTTTGGCGTTCTCGGCGTCGTCCAGGTTGGTCAGAGCCACTGCACCAAAGCACAACACACACACACCTTGGTGCTGCACAAGGACTTCCCTGGCAGGCTGGGTATGAGTGCTGGTGGGGTTGCAGGCACTGCTGTTTCTGTCTTGCTCCATCCCAGGAAGGCCCAGTGCTGGAAATCCACTGCTCAGGCAACCCAAACTCCTAGGTGCAGGGAGGCTTCCCCAGTGTTCAACCTGCAGCTGTCTGCAGCTGAACCTTCCTCTTCAGCACAGCCTCTCTGTGCCTCTCAGTGAGCTGCTCAGTGCAGCCTTCATCTGATTTCAGTCTACTTCTGCCTCCAAAACCATAGAGTCATCAAATCATTTGGGTTGGAAAAGGCCTTTCAGATCCCCCACTCCAACCCTTCTCTAACCCTGCCAAGGCTGCTGCTAACCCACAGCCCTCAGCACCACATCTCTGTGTCTCTGGAACACCTCCAGGGATGGGGATCCCACCACCTCCCTGGGCAGCCTCTGCCAGGCTTTGAGAACCTTTCCAATCTCTAATCCTCTTCTAATCTCCAACCTAAACTGGCCCTGGTGCCACTTAGAATCATAGAAGTAGAAGCACAGAATTGTCAGGGGCTGGAAGGGAGCTCCAGGCTCAGCCAGCTCCAACCCCCTGCCATGGGCAGGGACACCTCACACCACAGCAGCTTGCTCACAGCCACCTCCAGCCTGGCTGCAAACACCTCCAGGCAGGAGGCTTCCACCAACTCCCTTGGGCAACCTGTGCCAGGCTCTCACCACCCTCCTGGCCAACAACTTCTTCCTCACAGCCAAGCTCAATCTCCCCACTTCTAGTGCTGCTCCAGCCCCCCCAGTCCTATCCCTCCCTCACACCCTCCAAAGTCCCTCCCCAGCTTGCTTGGAACCCCCTGCAGATCCTGGAAGGCCACAATGAGGTCTCCTGGGAGCCTTCTCCTCTCCAGCCTGCACAACCCCAGCTCCCTCAGTCTGTCCTCACAGCAGAGCAGCTCCAGCCCTCTGCTCCTCCTCCTGGCCCTGCTCAGGACACCTTCCAGCCCCTCCAGAGCCTTCCTGGCACAGAGGCTGCAGAGCTGGCCCCAGAGCTCCAGCTGTGGTCTCAGCAGAGCTGAGCAGAGGGGCAGAATCCCCTCCCTGCCCTGCTGGCCACACTTCTCTTGCTGCAGCCCAGGCTCTGCTTGGCTCTCTGGGCTGCAAGTGCTCCCTGCTGGCTCCTGCTGAGCTTCTCCTCCCCCAGCACCCCCAAGGCCTTTTCTCCAGGGCTGCTCTCCAGCCAGTCCCTGCCCAGCCTATATTGGTGCCTGGGATTGCCCTGCCCAGCTGCAGGACCTTGAGGCCGTTTCCCCTTGTGCTGTCACTTGTTCCCAGGGAGAAGAGACCAGCCCCCAGATGCTGCATGCCCTCCTGGGTGCAGACAGCTGCATACCTGCAAGGAGCATGTAGAGCTCTCCCATCTTGGGCTGGAAGCTGATGGCAGCACTCAGGAAGTGGAAAGCTGAGGCATACTGCTGCATGGTGAGGTGGACCAAGCCCAGGTTGTACAAGATCTTCCAGTCAAAGGGAGCCAGGTAGTTTGCCCTCTTCAGGCAACTGATGGCCTTCAAGGAAGGAACAAATGTGCTGTAACACAGCCCACCCACCAGAGCAGCCCAGGTGGCCAAGAAGGCCAAAGGCATCAAGCCTGCATCAGGAATAGTGTGGCCAGCAGGAGCCACTACCCTCTAAACAGATCAACTCCTGCCCCCAGCTTGGTGTCCTCTGCACAGTTACTGCTGATGGACTCCATCCACTCCTCCAGATCCTCAGTAAAGATACTGAACAGGCTGGGGCCCAGATCATCAACAAAGATACTGAACAGGCTGGGGCCCAGCACTGACCCCTGTTTACAAAGGGTTGCAGGTCCTGTGGGAATGCAGTAGCACAGATGACACTTTCTGCTCTATCCCTGGACCTTCCCAGCCCTCCTGCAGCTCCTCAGCTCTTAAAGGCATCCAGCCTTAGCCCCACGACCCCACCCTATGAATCTAGGAGCCATGGTTCTTGCAGGAAGCTCCAGCTGGCAGAGGAAAGGGAATCAGACACTCACTGCCACATATTTCTTCTTCCCATAGAAGCACATCCCAATGTTGTTCCACAGCGGCGGGCTCTCGGGCACCGCCCCGGCCACGGCCTTGTACTTGGAGAGGGCAACCTCGAAGTCTCCGTGGGCCTGCATCATGCTGCCAGCTGCCAAGGTAGCCTTGCAGAGAGGAGAGAAGGGTGACCAGGTGAGGACCTGTGCCTTCCCTAGCACAGCACCAAGACAGTGGGATAGGATAGGATAGGATAGGATAGGATAGGATAGGATAGGATAGGATAGGATAGGATAGGATAGGATGGGATGGGATGGGATGGGATGGGATGGGATGGGATGGGATGGGATGGGATGGGATAGAATAGAATAGAATAGAATAGAATAGAATAGAATAGAATAGAATAGACCAGGTTGGAAAAGACCTTGGAGATCACCCAGTCCAACCTGTCACCCAGCACCATCTGATCAACTCAACCATGGCACCAAGGGCCTCAGCCAGGCTCTTCCTAAACACCTCCAGGCATGGGGACTCCACCACCTCCCTGGGCAGCACATCCCAAGGGCCAATCTCTCTGTCTGGGAAGAATTTCTTCCTCACCTCCAGCCTGAACCTCCCCTGGCACAGCTGCAGACTGTGTCCTCTTGTTCTGGGGCTGGGTGCCTGGGAGAAGAGACCAACCCCAGCTGGCTCCAACCTCCCTGCAGGCAGTTGCAGAGAGCAAGAAGGTCTCCCCTGAGCCTCCTCTTCTGCAGGCTAAGCAAGCCCAGCTCCCTCAGCCTCTCCTCCCAGGGCTGTGCTCCAGACCCCTCCCCAGCCTCCTTGCCCTTCTCTGGACACCTTCCAGCAGCTCAACACCTTTCCCAAACCAAGGAGCCTCATCTGTCTGCTGAGGAAAGGCTGAGAGGCCTGGGGCTGTTTAGTCTGGGAAAGAGCAGCCTGAGAGGGATCTCAAGAATGTTTATAGATATTTGAAGGGTGGGGGGCAAGAAGGAGGGTCCAGGCTCTTTTCAGTGGCGTCCTGTGACAGCACAGGGGGCAGTGGATACAACCTGGAACACAAGAGGTTCCTGTCCCTGTTCCTCCATGAGGACAACTTCTTTGACAGAGCCCTGGAGCAGACTGCCCAGAATGGCATCCTGGCCTGCATTAGGAATGGTGTGGCCAGCAGGAGCAGGGAGGTCATTGTGCCCTGTACTCTGCTTTGGTTAGGCCACACCTTGAGTCCTGTGTCCAGCTCTGGGCTCCTCACTTTAAGAAGGACATTGAGAGACTTGAAGGTGTCCAGAGAAGGGCAAGGAGGCTGGGGAGGGGTCTGGAGCACAGCCCTGGGAGGAGAGGCTGAGGGAGCTAGGGCTGCTTAGCCTGGGGAAGAGGAGGCTCAGGGGAGACCTCATTGCTCTCTACAACTACCTGAAAGGTGGTTGTAGCCAGGAAGGGGTTGGTCTCTTCTCCCAGGCAAGCAGCCCCAGAACAAGAGGACACAGTCTGCAGCTGTGCCAGGGGAGGTTTAGGCTGGAGGTTAGGAAGAAATTCTTCCCAGCAAGAGGAATTGGCCCTTGGGCTGTGCTGCCCAGGGAGGTGGTGGAGTCCCCATGCCTGGAGGTGTTGCAGAGGGGATTGGATGTGGCCCTTGGAGCCATGGTTGAGTTGTCAGGAGGTGTTGGGTGACAGCTTGGACTTGATGAGTTCTGAGGTCTTTTCCAGCCTTATTGATTCTATGATTCTATGTTTCACAGAAACAAAAAAAAGCTTTGCAAGTGTGAAGGAGTTTCAGGTGCTGGCAGAAACAGCCTTGGGTGGTGTTCAGGTCTCATGTGGCAGCCACACACTGCAGCGCTCCTCCTCGTAGACTCACAGGATCAACAAGGTTGGAAAAGACCTGAGAGATCATCAAGTCCAAGCTATCACCCAGCACCTCCTGACAACTCAACCATGGCTCCAAGGGCCACATCCAATCCCCTCTTCAACACCTCCAGGCATGGGGACTCCACCACCTCCCTGGGCAGCACATCCCAAGGGCCAATCTCTCTCTCTATGAAGAATTTCTTCCTCACCTCCAGCCTAAACCTCCCCTGGCACAGCTTGAGACTGTGTCCTCTTGTTCTGGGGCTGCTTGCCTGCCTGGCAGAAGAGACCAACCCCCAGCTGGCTCCAATCTCCCTTCAGGGAGTTGGAGAGAGCAAGAAGGTCTCCCCTGAGCCTCCTCTTCTGCAGGCTAAGCAACCCCAGCTCCCTCAGCCTCTCCTCCCAGGGCTGTGCTCAAGGCCTCTCACATCCTTAACTCCCAGCAGACAGAACAAAAAAGGCAGAGGGAAAGTCAGGAACATGCCTAAAAAAGGGAAGCAGCTTCAGCATCAGGAATGAAAGGCAGATGCCAGGCTCAGCTTCCCAAGCCAGAGCCCAGGAAAATGAAGCAGTGGCTGGAAGCCCTTTCCTTCCAAAGGAAATCCCAGTTGCTAATCCCAGCTGGCTCTGCTGCTGCAGGTTAAAAACCACAGGGATCAATTTCACCCCCATGTGCTGCCCCCTCCCCTGGCCCTGCCTCCACACATCCCCAAAATGGTAGAGGTTGGAAGGGACCTCTAAAGATAATGAAGTCCAACCCCCCCTGCCAGAGCAGCCCACCCAGGGAAGACCCTCAGAGAGGGATTTCAGAGGAAGCTTTCTGGGAATGCTCCTTTCCAGCCTCTCCAGGATGAGACCAGGATGGCATAGCCCTGATGCTGGAAGGAGCTTTAAGAGCTCACAGAATCACAGAGTGTTAGGGGCTGGAAGGGACCTCCAGAGCTCATCCAGTCCAAGCCCCCTGCCAGGGCAGGGGCACCCAGGGCAGGGCACACAGGAACACAGCCAGGTGGGGTTGGAATAGCTCCAGAGAGGGAGACTCCACAGCCCCCCTGGGCAGCCTGCTCCAGGGCTCTGTCACCCTCACAGGGAAAAGATTTTTCCTCCTGTTTCCATGGAGCTTCCTCTGCCTCAGCTTCTACCACTGCCCCTTGTGCTGGCATTGGGCACCCCCCAGCAGAGCCTGGCTCCAGCCTCTGGGCACTCACCCTGCACAGCTTCAGCAACAGCAATGAGGTCACCCTCAGGCTCCTCCTCTCCAAGCTACAGAGCCCTCAGCTCCCTCAGGCTCTCCTCCTGAGGAAGATCTTCCACTGCCTGCAGCATCTTTGTGGCTCTGTGCTGGACTCTCTCAAGCAGTTCCCTGAGGTCCTTCCTGACCTGAGGGGCCCAGAACTGGACACAAGATTCCAGCTGTGGCCTCAGCAGGGCAGAGCAGAGGGGGAGGAGAACCTCTCTGACCTACTCCCCACAGCCCTTCTACTCCACCCCAGGATGCCATTGGCCTTCTTGGCCAGCAGAGCTCATTGCTGGCTCATGGTCAACCTGCCACCCACCAGGACCCCAAGGTCCTTTTCCCCTTCCCTGCTCTCCAGCAGCTCAGTCCCCAACCTCTCCTGCTCCATGGGGTTGTTCTTTCCCAGGTGCAAGACTCTGCCCTTGCCCTTGCTGAATTTGCTTCCATTTCTCCCTGCCCAGCTCTCAGCCTGTCCAGGCCTGGCTGGATGGCAGCTGCTGCAGTTTGGCCACGGGGGGATGGGCAGTCTCAGATCTGGCCAGCTGAGACTAGCCTAGCAGTGGGGGGGCGAAGGAGGAGCCCTGGGGACCTTGGGTGCAGCCTCAGGTGGGGATGGGATCTCTCTGGGTCTGTTTTGGGGTTTCTCTTGTCACTGCTCCTGGCTCTCTGCACACACTCACTGCTTTCCATTTACACTTGCCATCACTTTTGCAATCCGTTTGTCTGGGTTGTTATTTCTGCCCGTGGTGGGGAGGGGTCTGCCCCAACCCACAGCAGCAGCACAGCCCTCCTGTGTCAGCCATCAGCACTCAGCTGCTCTATTTCCACTCCTCAGCATACCTTGTAGTTGCCTGGGTCGTAGGTCAGAGCATTTCCAAGGTGTTCAAAAGCCCTCTGATAATCCCCAAGCTGGGAAAAAGAAGTAAACAAGGATCAGCAACTCAGCATCAGGGAGGGTGGGAAGCAGGGCTGGGGGGGTCAGGAGCAGCCCCAGACTGCCTGGTTCAGGTGTAACAAATCTTCAGAGCAGTGAATTTCCCCCTGCTGCCATCTCACACAGCTGCTCTGGTTTGCTGAGGTGGAAGATGCAGCCTGAAGATGTGCTTTGCTGTGCTGACCAAAGCAAACATTTCCATGCACTTGGGACTCTTCCATTTCCCCCACAGGAGCAAGCTCTGAGCTGGCAGTCAGAGAATCACAGAATGGTTTGGGTTGGAAGGGAAGTCCAAAGCTCATCCAGGCCAACCCCACTGCAGTCAGCAGGGGCATCCTCAGCCAGATCAGGTTGCCCTGACCCTGGCCAGCCTCACCTTGAGTATCTCCAGGGATGGAGCCTCAGCCACCTCCCTGGCAACCTGCTGCAGTGTTCCAGCAGCCTCCTGGTGCAGAACTTGTTCCTCACATCCAATCTCAATCTGCTCTGCTCTGGTTTGAAGCCATTGCCCCTGGGCCTGTCCCTGCAGGCCTTGGAAAACAGTCCCTCTGCAGCCTTGCTGGAGCCCCCTACAGGTACTGGCAGACAGCTCTAAAGTCTCCCTGGAGCCTTCTTTTCTCCAAGCTGAACATCTCCAGCTCCCTCAGCCAGGACTCACAGGAGAGGTTCTCCAGACCTCTGATCATCTTTGTGGCCTCCACTGGACCCTCTCCATCAGGTCCATGTCCTTCCTGTGTTGAGGGCTCCAGAGCTGGATACAGTACTCCACATGAGGTCTCACCAGGAGCCTCTCCTCCCAGGGCTGTGCTCCACACCCCTCCCCAGCCTCCTTGCCCTTCTCTGGACACCTTCAAGTCTCTCAATCTCCTTCTGAAACTGAGGAGCCCAGAGCTGGACACAGGACTCAAGCTGTGGCCTAAGCAGTGCTGAGCCCAGGGCACAATCACCTCCCTGCTCCTGCTGGCCACACTCTTCTTGGCCCCCTGGGCACACTGCTGGCTCATGTTCAGCTGGTTATCAACCACTCCCCCCAGCTCCCTCTCTGCCTGGCTGCTCTCAGCCACTCTGCCCCCAGCCTGCAGCACTGCCTGGGGTTGCTGTGGCCAAAGTGCAGCACCTGGCACTTGGATGTGTTCAATCTCCTGCCCTTGGCCTCTGCCCATCTGTGCAGCCTGGCCAGGTCCCTCTGCAGAGCTCTCCTACCCTCTAACAGCTCAACTCCTGCCCCCAGCTTGCTGTCAGCTGCACATTTCCTGCTGATGGACTCCATCCCCTCCTCCAGATCATCAATCAAGATATTGATCAGGCTGGGGCCCAGCACTGCTCCCTGGGGCACACCACTGGTGCCTGGCTGCCAGCTGGCTGTGGCACCATTCACCACCACTCTCTGGGCTCAGCCTCCTCCTTCCTACTTGTGGAACAATCAGCTCCTCCTTCCCTCACACCCTCCAGCCCCAAGTGCTGAGTTTGCCTTTGTTCTTTCCCTGGATCTCCATTTTCTCCTCTGCTGCCCCTGGAACAGGAAGCCTTTCACTGCTGCCTTTGTTGGAGGGGAACTTGCTAGGCTGCTGCTCCAGCAGGAAGGCAAAGCCTGGTTGTGTTTTGTTAGACTTGGGGGATTTGGAACAGAATTAGGCTGTCTGCCAGCCTGAGTCCCTGCTCTGGCTCAGCTCCAACTTGCTTTTAGCAGCACAAGGAAGGGAAAACAAAAAACCCAGAAGGTAGAGGGAAACAATCTCTGGTGTGGCAAATGTGGTCTGCAGAGAAATGTCTGCAGGTCAGAGCAGCACTGAATTGCTTGGATTGGAAAAGGCCTCTGAGATCATCCCCTCCAACCATTCCCTAACTCTCCCAAGGCTGCTGCTAAACCATGGCCCTCAGCACCACCCAGAGAAGTTGTGGAGGCTCCAAGCCTGGAAATCTTCCAAGCCAGGTTGCCTGGGGCTTGGAAACTCCTGTTTTAAACCACCTCCAGGGATGGGGGAGTCAAGCACCTCCCTGGGCAGCCTGTGCCACGCTTTGAGAACCCTTCCAGTGAAGAAGTTTCTTCCAATGTCCCATCTAAACCTCCCCTGGTGCAACATTTCCTCTTGTTGCATCACTTTTTACTGGGGAGAAGAGACAGACACCCAAGTCACAGGGAGGTGGATAGAAAGCAACTCCAGACAGCATCCCTTGGGCCATTCAGATCAGAGGAGAGCAGAGTTAGAGGGGATGTTAGGAACAAGTTCTGCACTGTGAGGCAACAGGCTGAGACCCCAGCCCTGGAGAGGTGAGGCCAAGGTGAGGCTCAACAAGGCTCTGAGCAACCTGATCTAGTGGGGGATGTCCCTGCTGGCTGCAGGGGGGTTGGAGTGGATGAGCTTTGGAGGTCCCTTCCAACCCAAACCCCTCCAGTATAGGAGGGACAAAACCAAAGCAGTGACATTTGTCAGCTGTGGGGTTTGTGGTGTGGTTGGCTGGGGCTGGTTCTGGTAACAGTAAAGTTCCTGCAGGAGAGAAGAGTCCTCCCCAGTACAGGAAGGCTCTGGAGGGGCTGGAAGGTGTCCAGAGCAGGGCCAGGAGGAGGAGCAGAGGGCTGGAGCTGCTCTGCTGTGAGGACAGACTGAAGGAGTTGGGGTTGTGCAGGCTGGAGAAGGGAAGGCTCCCAGGAGACCTCATTGTGGCCTCCCAGGATCTGCAGGGGGCTCCAGGAAAGCTGGGGAGGGACTTTGGAGGGTGTCAGGGAGGGATAGGACTGGGGGGGATGGAGCAGCACTAGAAGTGGGGAGATGGAGATTGGCTGTGAGGAAGAAGTTGTTGGCCAGGAGGGTGGTGAGAGCCTGGCCCAGGCTGCCCAGGGAGGTGGTGGAAGCCTCCTGCCTGGAGGTGTTTGCAGCCAGGCTGGAGGTGGCTGTGAGCAAGCTGCTGTGGTGTGAGGTGTCCCTGCCCATGGCAGGGGGCTGGAGTTGGCTGAGCCTGGAGCTCCCTTCCAGCCCTGACAGTTCCATGGCTCTATGATTCAGTACCTGCAGGTAGAGCAGGCCCAGGCTTGTGAGCAGCTCTGTGTTTTCTGGAGAAAACCTGCAAGACAAAAGCCAGGGAGGTTAGAAGCTGCTTCTGAGCCCTTCAGGGGCAAGGGCAAAGAGAGCATGGGATGAGGCTGCTGGCTGCACTGGGTACCACTGCAGGAAAGCAGCACTGCCATGCTGGGACAGGGCTACACCTCAGCCTTCCAAATGCCTTCTGCACAGAGGGGGGAAGTGAGCACAGCTCTCTGAAACAGAGCTGGATGCATAATAAGATCATCCTAAGCTTCAAATGCAGCCTGCACCAGGGACCTGGAAACACAAAGCTCCCAGAAACCTCCTGCTAAATCCATCCCAAGCCTCTTGGGCTACAGAGGCCAGGCAGCCCTCAGCAGTTCTGATGGGTCCTAGACACACTCAGCATCAGGCTTTGTATTCACAGCCTCACAGGATGCCAGGGGCTGGAAGGAACCCAAAGAGATCACTGAGTCCACCCCCCCTGCCAGAGCAGGAGCAGAGACTCCAGCACAGGTCACACAGAACACATCCAGCTGGGGCTGGAAAGGCTCCAGAGAAGGAGACTCCACAACCTCTCTGGGCAGCCTGCTCCAGGGCTCTGGGACCTCACAGTGCAGAAGTTCCTCCTCCTGGTGAGCTGGAACCTCCTGTGCTGCAGCTTCCATCCACTGCCCCTTGTCCTATCCCAGGGTACAAGCAAGCAGAGCCTGTCCCTGTCCCTCCCTCCTGACCCCCAGCCCTCAGATATTTATAAACACTGATTGAATCCCCTCTCAGTCTTCTTCTCTCCAGACTAAAACCCCTCAGCCTCTCCTCCCCAGGCAGTGCTGCAGACCCCCCAGCACCCTAGCAGCCTCTCCAGCAGATCCCTGTCCCTCCTGAACTGGGGAGCCCAAAACTGAAAGCAGTCCTCCAGAGGAGCTCTCAGCAGGGCAGAGCAGAGGGGGCTCAAGAGGTCACAGAGCTGGGTTGCCAGCCCAGCTTCAGGCTGCTCTGTGCTCTGCAGCAGCCCCACAGAGCAGGCTGCTGAGACAGCCTCTGCCCCTTCCTGCCCCCCTGCCCAGGCACACCAGGGCAGAAGCACAAAGACATTAAAAGCCAGGAGTGAGGGAGGAAGGGAGGGCAGGGAGGGAAGAGATGGGAAGCTGGTAAGATGCTTAGCAAGGATTATTTATGTCATGAATGTTCTAGATTAGTCCAAATGTCTGTCCAGCCCCAAGCTGCTGCCACACAGCAGCCAAAAGCAGAGGTGGAAGGAGCCTTGTATGAGCCTCCAGGGCCTTCCACCCTGCTCCTGCTGCTCCCTGCTGCTGGCCTCCAGCACAAAACTACATTTTAACAGCAGTGGTCAAGCAGAGGCTCAGGAATGCCCTAAACCAAGGGACATGGGTGCTGAGAAACAGTGTCAGGGAGGCTGCAAAGCTGCTGAGGGGCTGAGAGCCTGCAGCAGAGCAGCCCCAGAGGGCAGCTGAGCAATGCTCAGCAAGAGCTGAAGGAGCTGTGGGGGGCAAGAGGCTGGGGCCAGGCTCTTGTCGGTGGTGCCCAGGGACAGGCCAAGGGGCAGTGGGCACAAACTGGAACCCAGGAGGCTCCATCTGAACAGGAGGAGAAACTTCTTTGGTGTGAGGCTGCTGGAGGCCTGGAGCAGGCTGCCCAGAGAGGTTGTGGAGTCTCCTGCTCTGGAGAGCTTCCAACCCCCCCTGGGCACTGTGCTCCTGGGCAGGCTGCTGTGGGTGCCCTGCTGGAGCAGGGGCTTGGACTGGGTGAGCTCCAGAGGTGCTTCCAAACCCCCTGCTGGGGTTCTGTGGGGAAAGCTCACTGTCCACCCACCCCTTTCAAGGCTTCCTCCTCAGCCACACTCAAACACAAGCCACTGCCAAGTGCAAAGAGCACCTGAGGCCCTGCAAGTGATTTGTGACAGCCAGCCAGGCTGAGGGAGAGCCCTGGGGTCAGATCTTTTTGGTAGATAGCCCTCTGGCATTCCTCAAGGCAGTGCTGGGCAGCTTTGCTGCCAGCCATCTGTGTCCATTTGCTTCCCTGCCTCAGTGGGGTTGTTTTGCTGGCAGACCTTCCAAGAGCTACCCTTCTTCCCTGACACACTGTCAGCAGGAGGAGGACTGCAGCTGGGAGCAGACAGCTGAAGGGCTCCAAAGAGCCAGCTCTGCACAGAGACTCTATCATTATCATGAGGGCTTTTTCAACCATGGCCTCAACCAGCTCAGCTTCCTCCTGGCACAGGCAGAGGAGAGGACACATCCTTACTCCACAGCTTTCTTGTAGACTTCAATGGCTTTCTCTGTCTCCCCCTCCAAGAGGTGAATCTTCCCCAGCATCATATAAGTCAGATCATGCCTGTTCAGCTCCAGGGCATTGTTCAGCTGGTCCTGGGCCTAAAAACACACAGCACAGAGAGTAACATGAAATGAAAGCAGAGATTACAGAGACCTCAGCAAAGCAACAGCCCCACAGCCAGCCCCAGCAGCCAGCAAAAGGCAAGAGCCAGCACCCCCTGAGCTGGGGGGCAGACTGAGAGCTGGGCACAGGGGAACCAAATGAGGTGCAACAAGGATGAGAGAGCAGAGTCCTGCCCCTGGGAAGGAAGGATAAACTGCAGCAGGGCAGGCTGGGAGGGGAGCTGCTGGAGGGCAGCCCCAAGGAGAAGGAGCTGGGAGTGCTGGGGGGCAGCAAGCTCTGCATGGGACAGCAATGTGCCCTGGGGGCCAAGAAGGCCAAGGGGGTCCTGGGCTGCATCCAGAGGAGTGTGGCCAGCAGAGCCAGGGAGGTTCTGCTCCCCCTCTGCTCTGCCCTGCTGAGACCTCACCTGGAATATTGCATCCAGCTCTGGGCTGCCCAGCTCAGGAGGGACAGGGATCTGCTGGAGAGAGTCCAGGGGAGGGCTACCAGGATGCTGAAGGGACTGCAGCACTGCCTGGGGAGGAGAGGCTGAGAGCCCTGGGGGTGGTTAGGCTGGAGAGGAGAAGGCTGAGAGGGATCTGATCAATGTCTATCAATTGCTGAGGGCTGGGGGTCAGGAGGGAGGGGAGAGGCTCTGTTCAGTGGTGCACCCTGGGACAGGCCAAGGGGCAGTGGATGGAAACTGCAGCACAGGAGGTTCCACCTCACCAGGAGGAGGAACTTCTGCACTGTGAGGTCCCAGAGCCCTGGAGCAGGCTGCCCAGAGAGGTTGTGGAGTCTCCTGCTCTGGAGCCTTTCCAGCCCCACCTGGATGTGTTCCTGTGTGACCTGTGCTGGATTGTATGGTCCTGCTCTGGCAGGGGGGTTGGACTGGATGATCTCTGTGAGTCCCTTCCAACCCCTGACATCCTGTGAGCCCAGAGAGCCCTGCTGGCAAAACCCAGCCCAGAGAAGGGTTGAAACAAGCCCTGCAAGGAGAGCCAAGTGCTGTGAGGGGCAGGAAAAGGCAAGATGGCTTCAAGCCAAGGCGAAGGCAATGACCTCCGAAGCAGGAGAGGAGCACAGGCCTGGTCCTGCCCTGGAACTGGGCTGGTGTGAGGGCAGCTGCAGCTGCAGGTGTGTTAGGGCACACTGCAGTTCAGACTTCACTCCAATGCTGCTTCCAGCAGTGAGCCTGGGTTGACAAGGAGGCAAGAGGAGTGAATCAGCTCCTGGCAGGCACACACCCAGCCCCTCCAGCAGGAGACAGTGGAAGGCACATCCTCCTCTTACCTCCTCAGGCCTGGCCAGCAGGACAGCAAAGTGTTCTCTGTCTCTGAAATGCTGACACAGGAGTGGAGTACTGCACTCAGGGGATTCCTGCCAGCAGCTGTTGGAAAGAGCCAGCCCCAAAGGCTTCACTGTACGTTAGACATCCTCATGGGCACAGACTCACAGATTGGTTTAGGCTGGAAGGGACCTTCAAGATCATCCAATTCCAAGCCCCTGCCATGAGCAGGGACAGCTGCCACCAGCCCAGGCTGCTCAAGGCCTCCTCTGTGTGCTCTTTATTAGCTACAAAGCTAAGGAAGTTAGTGCTGCCCACACTGCAGCTTTGCTCTGCTGGGGCTTTGGCTCCAGGCATGGTGCAAAAGGAGCTCCAGACAGAGGAGGAAATCCTTTCCAAGGGGGGGGGGGGAAAGACCCCTGCTGCACCTCCAGCAAATCAAGCCCACAACTCTTCCCTGAACCCTGCCAGACCCAAGGGGCTGCAAGTTGCATTCACAGAAACATAGAGAACCACAGAACTGTCAGGGTTGGAAGGGAGCTCAGGGCTCAGCCAGCTCCAACCCCCTGCCATGGGCAGGGACACCTCACACCACAGCAGCTTGCTCACAGCCACCTCCAGCCTGGCTGCAAACACCTCCAGGCAGGAGGCTTCCACCACCTCCCTGGGCAGCCTGGGCCAGGCTCTCACCACCCTCCTGCCCAACAACTTCTTCCTCACAGCCAATCTCCATCTCCCCACTTCTAGTGCTGCTCCAGCCCCCCCAGTCCTATCCCTCCCTGACACCCTACAAAGTCCCTCCCCAGCTTTCTTGCAGCCCTCTTCAGATCCTGGAAGGCCACAATTAGGTCTCCTCAGAGCCTTCTCCTCTCCAGCCTGCACAACCCCAACTCCCTCAGTCTGTGCTCACAGCAGAGCAGCTCCAGCCCTCTGCTCCTCCTCCTGGCCCTGCTCTGGACACCTTCCAGCCCCTCCAGATCCTTCCTGGCACAGAGGCTCCAGAACTGGCCCCAGAGCTCCAGCTGTGGTCTCAGCAGAGTGGAGCAGAGGGGCAGAATCCCCTCCCTGCCCTGCTGGCCACACTTCTCTTGCTGCAGCCCAGGCTCTGCTTGGCTCTCTGGGCTGCAAGTGCTCCCTGCTGGCTCCTGCTGAGCTTCTCCTCCCCCAGCACACCCAAGGCCTTTTCTCCAGGGCTGCTCTCCAGCCAGTCCCTGCCCAGCCTATAGCAGTGCCTGGGATTGCCCTGCCCCAGCTGCAGGACCTTGCCCTTGGTCTTGTTGAACCTCATGAGGTTGCCCTGGGCCCAGGATTTACATTCAGATACTCCCCTCACTAGGTGCAGCAGTTTGAGCTGAGGAAATGGTCTGGGTCTTTCCCATCACACTTCTCTTTCTCCAAGGAGATGGAAGGGATATGCTCTGTGGACTCTGCTCCTCACAAAGCCAGCACTGCTCATGGGCCTGGCTGGAGAAGGCTCAGAAACAGAATCAGCTCTTGTTGGAGCACAGCTGCTGCTCTGCCTGCTTGGAGGCTGCTCTTGAGGCTTCTCCAACATTCCCTTCAAAAGCAGGAATCTGCTCTGAAAAATCCTAGCTCAGAGAAAGCCTCAGAATCACAGAATTCTTGAGGCTGGAAGAGACCTCTGAGCTCATCAAGTCCAGCCTGTGACCCAACCCCACCACAGCAGCTCAACCATGCCCCAAGTGTCACATCCAGGCTCTGCTTAAAGACCTCCAGGGATGGCAACTCCACCACCCCCCTGGGCAGCACATCCCACTCCTGACAAGGCTGAGCACCCTTTCACTCCTCCCCACCTCCACTACCTTGCAGCTGAAGTAACCCAGCAAGAAGGATCTGGAGGTGCTGGAAGGTGTCCAGAGCAGGGCCATGAGGAGGAGCAGAGGGCTGGAGCTGCTCTGCTGTGAGCACAGACTGAGGGAGCTGGGGCTGTGCAGGCTGGAGAGGAGAAGGCTTCCAGGAGACCTCATTGTGGCCTTCCAGGATCTGAAGGGGGCTCCAGGAAAGCTGGGGAGGGACTTTTGAGGGTGTCAGGGAGGGATAGGACTGGGGGGGATGGAGCAGCACTAGAAGTGAGGAGATTGAGATTGGCTGTGAGGAAGAAGTTGTTGGCCAGGAGGGTGGTGAGAGCCTGGCCCAGGCTGCCCAGGGAGGTGGTGGAAGCCTCCTGCCTGGAGGTGTTTGCAGCCAGGCTGGAGGTGGCTGTGAGCAAGCTGCTGTGGTATGAGGTGTCCCTGCCCATGGCAGGGGGTTGGAGCTGGCTGAGCCTGGAGCTCCCTTCCAAACCCTGACAGTTCTATGATTCCAGCAGGCAAATGAACACAGAGACAGCTCACAAAGCTTTGCTCCCAGAAAGAGGCCCAGGAGCACAGAACTGCCCTGAAGCCTATCCCTGCAAACACTGAGTCCCTTCCAGCTGCCCATGGAGGCAGGGAAGCTCCTGGGAAGCCTGATGCCCCTCTCTCAGGGAGGTAAGAGAAGCCCTGTGCATTACCTTGTTGAAGTGTTTCAGGTACATGTAGCACACCCCCAGGTTGTGGCTGATCTCCTGCAGGGGACAAAAGAGAACAAAGCACAAACAAAACCAAAGCTGGGGTGAGGCACCAGGTCCAGAGCCTGCCAGTGACAGCAGCCACCAGGAGCCTGCAGGAGGAGACTCAGCAGCAGAGAACAGTTTGGCTGCTCCTATGCCTCACTTCTGGGATCCAAACCAGAGGCTGCTTTGGATCCTGATGATGCCTCCCAGCGCAGCAGCTCCTGGGCTGCTGAGTCTGCAGGCAGCATGAGCTCCTCCCTGCCTGCAGCAAGCTCCCAGAGCCAGCCCCACCTGCAGCCCAGCACCACACTTACCCAATCCTTCTCATCCAGCTTGGCTGCTTCGTTGTACACTTCAATGGCTGCCTTGTGCTTCCCCAGCAGAAACCTGCAAGAGCATGGCCAGCTTGAGTGCCCCTGCCCTGTAACCCTGCTGGGCAACCACCACCTCTGCCAGGGAGGGATGCTGCTGCCTGCTGGCTCTGCCTGCAGAGGGCTGCCCTGGGAAGCTCCACTCTCAGCAGGTATTGCACTGCTCCCTTCCAGGCCATCACCCCTGAGAGATGCTGAGGCTCTGGAGATGCAAGGAGTGAATTCCCAGGGCTTTGACCCATAGAATCACAGAGTTGTCAGGGTTGGAAGGGAGCTCCAGGCTCAGCCAGCTCCAACCCCCTGCCACGGGCAGGGACACCTCACACCACAGCAGGTTGCTCACAGCCACCTCCAGCCTGGCTGCAAACACCTCCAGGCAGGAGGCTTCCACCACCTCCCTGGGCAACCTGTGCCAGGCTCTCACCACCCTCATGGGGAACAACTTCTTCCTCACAGCCAATCTGAATCTCCCCACTTCTAGTTTTGCTCCATCCCCCCCAGTTCTATCACTCCCTGACACCCTCAAAAGTCCCTCCCCAGCTTTCCTGGAGCCCCCTTCAGATACTGGAAGGCCACAAGAAGGCCTCCTGGAAGCCTTCTCTTCTCCAGCCCCAACTCCCTCAGTCTGTCCTCACAGCAGAGCAGCTCCAGCCCTCTGCTCATCTTCATAGGCAGGTCAAGAAAAAAGGATGATAGGGAAAAGAAGAGGAGCTCCACCAGGGCACTCAGAGTCAAAGAGGAGGCTGCAGTGCAGGTTTCCACCTCTCAAGTCAGCACCCTTAGCTCTGCACCCCAAAATCAGTGTGTGCCCTTTCTTGCTGCCGGCACACAGCAAAGAGGGCACAGCAGCAGCCAGGCAGGTAACAGAGGGCTGGCTCCTAAGGCAGCCCACAACTCTGGAAGCCAACTCCAGTGCTGATAAGAATAGAATAGAATTAACCAGGTTGGAAAAGACCTCTTGGAGATCATCAAACCCAACCTGTCACCCAGCACCATCTGATCAACTCAACCATGGCACCAAGTGCCTCATCCAAGACTTTTTGGAGCACCTCCAGGCATGGGGACTCCATCACCTCCCTGGGCAGCACAGCCCAAGGGCCAATCTCTCTCTCTGGGAAGAATTTCTTCATCCCCTCCAGCCTAAACCTCCCCTGGCACAGCTGCAGACTGTGTCCTCTTGTTCTGGGGCTGCTTGCCTGCCTGGCACAAGAGACCAACCCCCAGCTGGCTCCAACCTCCCTGCAGGGAGTTGGAGAGAGCAAGAAGCTCTCCCCTGAGCCTCCTCTTCTGCAGGCTAAGCAAGCCCAGCTCCCTCAGCCTCTCCTCCCAGGGCTGTGCTCCAGACCCCTCCCCAGCCTCCTTGCCCTTCTCTGGACACCTTCCAGCATCTCAACATCTTTCCTAACCTGAGGAGCCCAGGGCTGGACACAGGACTCAAGCTGTGGCCTAAGCAGTGCAGAGCCCAGGGCACAATCACCTCCCTGCTCCTGCTGGCCACACTCTTCCTGATGCAGGCCAGGATGCCCTTGGCCTTCTAGGCCTCCTGGGCACACTGCTGGCTCATGTTCAGCTGGTTATCAACCACTCCCCCCAGGTCCCTCTCTGCTTGGCTGCTCTCAGCCACTCTGACCCCAGCCTGTAGCACTGCCTGGGGTTGCTGTGGCCAAAGTGCAGCCCCTGGCACTTGGATGTGTTCAATCTCCTGCCCTTGGCCTCTGCCCATCTGCCCAGCCTGGCAAGGTCCCTCTGCAGAGCTCTCCTACCCTCTGTGGAGAAAGCATGTTTGGAATTAAGCTGCCTGGGACTTCACATGGTGCCTGGGAGGAAAAAAAACCCCACCAAAGCAAAGCATGGAAGGTGCTGGGTGGCACAGGAAAGAGAAGCAGTGAAGCCCCACTCACAGGGACCGTGCCACCTGCTTGAGGTTGTCAGCACTCCGAGGGTTCAGGATGGAACAGGTCTGGAACAGCTCCAGAGACTCTTGGATCCTCCCCTCCAGGCGAAAGATCAAAGCTGGAAGACAACAGAGAGCAGGAAAAGTCCTCCAGGATCAGAGTCACAGAATGTCAGGGCAGAAAGGGAGCTCAAGGCTCAGCCAGCTCCAAGCCCCTGCCATGGGCAGGGACACCTCACACCACAGCAGCTTGCTCACAGCCACCTCCAGCCTGGCTGCAAACACCTCCAAGCCAAGGCTGCCTCTGACAGCAGGGCTGAAGTGGGGGTACACCCAACTGACAGGAGCTGTCTCTGAGGGCCAGGAGAACACAAGTGAAGGACTTGTGCATGCCTGCAAACATAAAATGGGCTGGGTTGGAAGGGACCTCGAGGCTCATCCAGCTCCAACCCCCTGCCCTGGGCACCTCCCACCAGCCCAGGCTGCTCAGGGCCTCATCCAGCCTGGCCTTGAACTCCTCCAGGCAGGAGGCAGCCACAGCCTCCCTGGGCAGCCTGTGCCAGAGTCTCCCCAGCCTCACTTCAAACAATTTCTTCCTCATCTCCACTCTCAGTCTCCCCTCTCCCAGCTCAAAGCCATTTTCCCTCATCCTGGCACTCCCAGCCCTTGTCCAAAGTCCCTCTCCAGCAATCCTGGAGCCCCTTCAGGTACTGGAAGGTTACTCTAAGGTCTCCCTGGAGCCTTCTCCTCTCCAGGCTGAACAGCCCCAGCTCTCCCAGCCTGGCCCCACAGGAGAGGTTCTCCAGCCTCTGATCATCTTGGTGGCCTCCTCTGGACCACTCCAGCAGTTCCATGTCCCTCTTGTGCAGGGGGAACCAGAGCTGTGCTTCAGGTGGATTCTCATGAGAGCAGAGGGGAGTAGAGTTTACTCCTGAGCCCCATTTCTGGGTCTAGGAACAAAGGCAGCTTTAAACCCTGGCCAGCTGCTCTTTGGGATGCAGCCTGCAGCTCTTCTCTCCCCTGCAGCTTGTACAGGCTGCAGAATGTCCTTGGTCAAGAACCTCAGCTGCTCCCCACCACAGGACACTGAACACCAAGTTTGGAGGCACAGGTTCTGAGGGCAGGACAGGAGCAAGAGCATGCTGAAAGCAAAGCACTCAGACAACCAGCACCAAGGCAGGCAGGCTGGATGAGGCCTGGAGCAGCCTGGGCTAGTAGAAGGTGTCCATGGCAGGAGGGTTGGAACTGGAGGATCCTGAAGGTCCCTTCCAACCTAAACCTTTCTGTGAGTCCATGAGCTGTAAGAGAGGAGCTGCCACTGTAACACAACCCAGAACCACAGCATGGTAGTGCCTGGAAGGGACCTCCAGACTCATCCACTCCAAGCCCCTGCCAGAGCAGGGCACCCAGGGCAGGGCACAGGAACACAGCCAGGTGGGGTTGGAACATCTCCAGAGGAGACTCCACAGCCTCCCTGGCAGCCTGCCCCAGGGCTCTGTGACCCTCACAGTAAAGTTTCTCCTCCTGTTGATGTGGAACCTTCTGGGTTCCAGCTTGTTTCTGTTGTTCCTTGTGGGCACCACTGAGCAGAGCCTGGCACCTTCCTCCTGACCCCCACCCTCAGCTATTGATAGACATTGATCAGATCCCTCTCAGCCTTCTCTTCTCCAGACTAAACAGCCCCAGGGCTCTCAGTCTCCCTTCACAGGGGAGATGCTCAAGTCCCCTGAGCATTCTCCTGGCTCTCCCTTGGACTCTCTCCAGCAGCTCTCTGTCTCTCTTGAACTGGAGAGCCCCAACCTGGACACAGGATTGCAGCTGTGGTCTCAGCAGGGCAGAGCAGAGGGGCAGGAGACCCTCCCCAGCCCTGCTGGCCACGCTTCCCTTGCTGCCCCCAGGACACCATTGGCTCTCCTGGCCCCCAGGGCACATTGCTGTCCCATGCAGAACTTGCTGCCCCTCAGGATTCTGAGCTCCATGGAGCTGCTCTCCAGCAGGACTACCCCAGGTATGTGCTGGTGTCTTATGATTCAGTCAGCCCTCCCCTTGCTGCTGGTGACTGTCTCAGAGCTGCAGGAGCTTTGCCTTAGCAGCCCTGGGGAGGCTTCCTGCCACATACCTTGAACGTAGACTGCATATTCACACAGCCCATGAGACTCCTGCAGCTGCTCCCTGATCACAGCCTGAAAGGACAAAGAGCAGACACCAAAGGCAACCTCCCTCACTCCAAAGCCTGTTAGTTGCTTCCCCTTCCCCCCCACCCCCATCACTAATCTGCAGCCCAGCAGCTTTCAGATCCAGGCCATGAAATCAGGACAGTTAAGAATCATTAAAGGTTGGAAGGCCTCCAAGATCATGGAGTCCAACTGCTAGCCCAGCACTGCCAGGTCACCACCAAACCATGGCCCTGAAGTGGCACATCCACACAGCATTGGTACGAACCAGAATCATAGAATCACAGAACCAACCAGGCTGGAAAAGACCTCAGAGATCAGCAAGTCCAAGCTGTCACCCAGCACCATCTGATCAACTCAACCATGGCTCCAAGTGCCACATCCAATCCCCTCTGCAACACCTCCAGGGATGGGGATTCCAACACCTCCCTGGGCAGCACAGCCCAAGGGCTAATCTCTCTTGCTGGGAAGAATTTCTTCCTAACCTCCAGCCTCAACCTCCCCTGGCACAGCTGCAGACTGTGTCCTCTTCTTCTGGGGCTGCTTGCCTGCATGGGAGCAGAGACCAACCCCCAGCTGGCTCCAACCTCCCTGCAGGCAGTTGCAGAGAGCAAGAAGGTCTCCCCTGAGCCTCCTCTTCTGCAGGCTAAGCAACCCCAGCTCCCTCAGCCTCTCCTCCCAGGGCTGTGCTCCAGACCCCTCCCCAGCCTCCTTGCCCTTCTCTGGACACCTTCAAGTCTCTCAATCTCCTTCTGAAACTGAGGAGCCCAGAGCTGGACACAGGACTCAAGCTGTGGCCTAACAAGAAGAATATAAACCCTGCAGATCTTCCAGTCAGGGCGATGCAATGGAGCTGGGGTCTGACTGACCAAACACCTGGATGTGGAGACTGCTGCTGGGTTGTGCCTGGGCCCTAAAATCACTCAGAGTTCACTGTGGGAATGGACACAGTGGTGGGGATGGACACAGAGGTGGTGAGGGACACAGTGGTGGTGACACTGGCTCCTGACAACCCCCAAATTAATTGAATCACTAATCATGACTTGTACCTCCAATACTGGGGTGAGCTTTGGGTCTCTCACTCACAGGAGGACATGGAGAGGCTGGAGCAGGCCCAGAGAAGGGCAACAAATCTGGAGAAAGGTCTGGAGAAGAGGGCTGGGGAGGAGCAGCTGAGGGAGCTGGGGTTGGAGGCTGAGGAAGACCTCATTGCTTTCTACAGCCTCCCTGAAATGAGGCTGCAGTGAGGAGGGGGTTGGGCTCTGCTCCCCAGTCTCAGGTGACAGGAGAGGAAATGGCCTAGAATTGTGCCAGGGGAGGCTTAGATTGGAGAGAGGAAAGATTCCTTTGCTGCAGGAGTGGTCAGGGACTGGCAGAGGCTGCCCAGGGAGGTGGTGGAGTCTGGAGAAGAGGCTGAGGGGAGACCTCAGTGCTCTCTACAGCCCCCTGAAAGGAGGTTGGAGCCAAGTGGGGGTTGGGCTCTGCTCCTGAGTAATAAGCAACAGGATGAGAGGAAATGGCCTGAAATTCTGCCAGGGGAGGTTTAGGTTGGACATGAGGAACAATTTGTTCCCTTAGGGGGTTGCCAACCCTAGAACAGGCTTGTCCAGGGCACTGCCTGAGTTCCACCACTGGAGCTGTGTAAAGTCACAAAGATGTAGCATGAGGAAGAGGATTTAGTGGAGGGCTGCAGTGCTGGGCTCACATTTTGGGCTTGACTGATGAGCTGGAGGAGGGCATTGAGTCCATCAGCAGGAAATGTGCAGCTGGCAGCAAGCTGGGGGCAGGAGTTGAGCTGTTAGAGGGTAGGAGAGCTCTGCAGAGGGACCTTGCCAGGCTGGACAGATGGGCAGAGGCCAAGGGCAGGAGATTGAACACATCCAAGTGCCAGGGGCTGCACTTTGGCCACAGCAACCCCAGGCAGTGCTACAGGCTGGGGACAGAGTGGCTGAGAGCAGCCAGGCAGAGAGGGACCTGGGGGGAGTGGTGGAGAGCAGCTGAAGAGGAGCCTGCAGTGTGCCCAGGGGGCCAAGAAGGCCAAGGGCATCCTGGCCTGCAGCAGGCAGAGTGTGGCCAGCAGGAGCAGGGAGGTCATTGTGCCCTGGGCTCTGCTTAGGCCACAGCTTGAGTCCTGTGTCCAGCTCTGGGCTCCTCAGTTTCAGAAGGAGATTGAGAGACTTGAAGGTGTCCAGAGAAGGGCAAGGAGGCTGGGGAGGGGTCTGGAGCACAGCCCTGGGAGGAGAGGCTGAGGGAGCTGGGGTTGCTTAGCCTGCAGAAGAGGAGGCTCAGGGGAGACCTTCTTGCTCTCTGCAACTGCCTGCAGGGAGGTTGGAGCCAGCTGGGGGTTGGTCTCTTCTGCCAGGCAGGCAAGCAGCCCCAGAACAAGAGGACACAGTCTGCAGCTGTGCCAGGGGAGGTTTAGGCTGGAGGTGAAGAAGAGATTCTTCTCAGAGGGAGAGATTGGCCCTTGGGCTGTGCTGCCCAGGGATGTGGTGGAGTCCCCATGCCTGGAGGTGTTCCAGAGGGGATTGGATGTGGCCCCTGGAGCCATGGTTGAGTTGTCAGGAGGTGCTGGGTGACAGCTTGGACTTGCTGAGCTCTGAGGTCTTTTCCAACCTGGTTGGTTCTGTGATTCTATGATTGATGACCTTGGAGGTCTTTTCAAACCTCTATGATTCTGTGATTATGGAGAGCACTCAATTGCCAAAAAGGGAACTGAGGAGAGGAAGGGCAATGGAAGAAGAAGCCCAGGCTGCTCTCCCCCTGAGGCTTAGAGGCTGTTTGACCCAGACATAACCAAGCATGGCCTGAAAATGGATGCTCTTTATTGCTCCAGCTGCAGAAAGCTGGTGTCTGGGAGCAAGAGAGGGCAACAGAGAGCTATCTTTTAGTCAGATCTGATTAATTCCATAAGCCCTAAAAAAATCCCAGAGCAAAAGGCCCTGAGCTGGGAGATCTGAGCTGTAATCCCAGGCTTGGGGTTTTTTCCCTTCCTCCCAAGTTTATTCAACTGGCTGACAGAATTCAGACATGCTGGCAGCAGCCCAAGCAGCCTCAGCCATTTCCATTAATTAAAAGCATCTGCTAATTGTAATAATTCCTTCCTCACAGGGAGGAGAAGCAGGAGAGCAGGGGGGGCTCTGCATGCACAGGGCATGAGATGGGCGACGATGGCTGCCCGGCAGGGCCTGGCCCCGCTCTGCCCTGGCTCCTCCCTGCCTCTGCTGGCCAGGAGATGCTGCAGGCTCGGCAGGGGATCTGCCCAGAGCCCTCCTTGGCAGGAGAGGGCAATCCAGCAGCCAGGGTTGGGAATCTCTTCCTGTAACAACAATCACAGAACCACAGAACTGTCAGGGCTGGAAGGGAGCTCAAGGCTCAGCCAGCTCCAACCCCCTGCCATGCCCAGGGACACCTCACACCACAGCAGCTTGCTCACAGCCACCTCCAGCCTGGCTGCAAACACCTCCAGGCAGGAGGCTTCCACCACCTCCCTGGGCAGCCTGGGCCAGGCTCTCACCACCCTCCTGCCCAACAACTTCTTCCTCACAGCCAATCTCAATCTCCCCACTTCTAGTGCTGCTCCAGCCCCCCCAGTCCTATCCCTCCCTGACACCCCAGAGCAGAGGGGCAGGATCCTCTCCCTCCACCTCTGCCAATGGGCACTGGCAGCTCAGCTGCCCTTGGC
The DNA here is from genome assembly GCF_026170545.1 of Melanerpes formicivorus. NCBI lineage: Eukaryota > Metazoa > Chordata > Aves > Piciformes > Picidae > Melanerpes > Melanerpes formicivorus. Next base: position 24,144,247 of record NW_027142362.1, read on the forward strand.
CTTCTGGGCTGCCAGTGCCCATTGCTGCCTCCCTGGCCCAGGCCTCATTCCTGCCCCCCTCAGAGGTCTCCCAGACCCCTATCCCTCCCTGACACCCTCAAAAGTCCCTCCCCAGCTTGCTTGCAGCCCCCTGCAGATCCTGGAAGGCCACCAGAAGGTCTCCTGGGAGCCTTCTCCTCTCCAGCCTGCACAACCCCAGCTCCCTCAGTCTGTCCTCACAGCAGAGCAGCTCCAGCCCTCTGCTCCTCCTCCTGGCCCTGCTCTGGACACCTTCCAGCCCCTCCAGATCCTTCCTGGCACAGAGGCTCCAGAGCTGGCCCCAGAGCTGCAGCTGTGGTCTCAGCAGAGTGGAGCAGAGGGGCAGAATCCCCTCCCTGCCCTGCTGGCCACACTTCTCTTGCTGCAGCCCAGGCTCTGCTTGGCTCTCTGGGCTGCAAGTGCTCCCTGCTGGCTCCTGCTGAGCTTCTCCTCCCCCAGCACCCCCAAGGCCTTTTCTCCAGGGCTGCTCTCCAGCCAGTCCCTACCCAGCCTATAGCAGTGCCTGGGATTGCCCTGCCCCAGCTGCAGGACCTTGCCCTTGGTCTTGTTGAACCTCATGAGGTTGCCCTGGGCTCAGCTCTGCAGCCTGTCCAGGTCCCTCTGGATGGATCCCTTCCCTCCAGCTGTCTGCTGCCCCACACAGCTTGAAGTGTGCAATAAAACAGGGCAAAAGCTTGGTGGCACCAAAAGAGATGCAGGAGTAGCACTGTGTATTCAATGCCTTTGCTCTGGGGAGCTCATGGATTCACACAGAGGGTTGGGTTGGAAGAGACCTTCAAGATCACCCACTGCCAAGCCTCTGACACAAGCAGGGACACCTCCCACCATCCAGGCTGCTCAAGGCCTCATCCAGCCTGGACTTGAACACCTCCAGGCAGGGACACCTAGATGGGAATGTCCCTGCTTAGTGCAGGGTGGTTTGCTGAGATGAACATTAAAGGAATGGCTTTGAGCTGGAAGAGGAGAGATTGAGACTGGAGATGAAGAAGAAATTCTTGACAGTGAGGGTGAGGAGACTCTGGCACAGGTTGCCCAGGGAGGCTGTGGCTGCCTCCTGCCTGGAGGTGTTCAATGCCAGGCTGGATGAGGCCTGGGAGGTGTCCCTGCCCATGGCAGGGGGGTTGGAGCTGGATAAGCTTTGAGGTCCCTTCCAACCCAACCCAATCAACAATCACAGAATCAGCCAGGTTGGGAAAGACCTAAGAGATCATCAAGTGCAATCGATCACCTATCAGCCAACACCTCCTGACAGCTAAACCATGGCTCCAAGGGCCACATCCAATCCCCTCTGCAACACCTCCAGCCATGGGGACTCCACCACCTCCCTGGGCAGCACAGCCCAAGGGCCAATCTCTCTTGCTGGGAAGAACTTTCTCCTCCCCTCCAGCCTCAACCTCCCCTGGCACAGCTGCAGACTGTGTCCTCTTGTTCTGGGGCTGCTTGCCTGCCTGGCACAAGAGACCAACCCCCAGCTGGCTCCAACCTCCCTTCAGGGAGTTGGAGAGAGCAAGAAGGTCTCCCCTGAGCCTCCTCTTCTGCAGGCTAAGCAAGCCCAGCTCCCTCAGCCTCTCCTCCCAGGGCTGTGCTCCAGACCCCTCCCCAGCCTCCTTGCCCTTCTCTGGACACCTTCAAGTCTCTCAATGTCCTTCTGAAACTGAGGAGCCCAGAGCTGGACACAGGACTCAAGCTGTGGCCTCAGCAGTGCTGAGCCCAGGGCACAATCACCTCCCTGCTCCTGCTGGCCACACTCTGCCTGCTGCAGTCCAGGATGCCCTTGGCCTTCTTGGCCACCTGGGCACACTGCTGGCTCATGTTCAGCCTACCATCAAGCAGCACCCCCAGGTCCCTCTCTGCCTGGCTGCTCTCAGCCACTCTGTCCCCAGCCTGCAGCACTGCCTGGGGTTGCTGTGGCCAAAGTGCAGCCCCTGGCACTTGGATGTCTTCAATCTCCTGCCCTTGGCCTCTGCCCATCTGTGCAGCCTGGCAAGGTCCCTCTGCAGAGCTCTCCTACCCTCTCACAGCTCAACTCCTGCCCCCAGCTTGCTGCCAGCTGCACATTTCCTGCTGATGGACTCTATCCCCTCCTCCAGATCATCAATCAAGATATTGATCAGGCTGGGGCCCAGCACTGCTCCCTGGGGCACACCACTGGTGCCTGGCTGCCAGCTGGCTGTGGCACCATTCACCACCACTCTCTGGGCTCAGCCTCCAGCCAGTTCCTAACCCAGCTCAGAGTGCTGCTGTCCAAGCCAGGGGCTGACAGCTTGGCCAGGAGCTGGCTGTGGGGGATGGTGGCAAAGGCCTTGCTGCAGTCCAGGCAGACTCCATCCCCAGCCTGCCCCACAGCCACCTGGGCATGGAAGGAGATCAGGTTGGTCAGGCAGGACCTGCCCTTCCTAAATCCATGCTGGCTGGGCCTGAGCCCTTGGCCATCCTGCAGGTGTGCTGTGATGTTCTGCTCCATAATCTTGCCTGGCACTGAGGTCAGGCTGCCAGGCCTGGAGTTCCCAGGTTCCTCCATCTGACCCTTCTTGTGGATGGGCATCACACTGGCCAGTTTCCAGTCATCCAGCTGTGCCAGGGGAGGTTAGGCTGGAGGTGAGGAAGAAATTCTTCCCAGACAGAGAGATTGGCCCTTGGGATGTGCTGCCCAGGGAGGTGGTGGAGTCCCCATCCCTGGAGGTGTTTAGGAAGAGACTGGCTGAGGCCCTTGGTGCCATGGTTGAGCTGATCAGATGGTGCTGGCTGGTAAGTTGGGCTTGGTGATCTCCAAGGTCCTTCCCAACCTGGCTAATGCTGTGCTCTGGATTGTGTATCTGGGACCTCTGCAGTGATTCTGTGATCCTGAGGGCTGCCAGGGACTTGAGGGCATTTCAGCTATTTCTTGGTATTTTCTCTTAGTCCTTTACTCCAAAAGCAGCCAGGGCTGAAGGGTGGTTTGGGAGCTGGCCTGAAAGCTGCCATTCCCTGACCTCACTCAGAGACCTCCTAGCGCAGAGCCCCCGACGCAGCTCTCACCTTGCACTCCTCGTAGTCCTGGCGGACATAGAGCAGGTAGATCAGCCAGTTCTTCCTCTCCAGGATTGGCAGGTCTGGGGCTGGAAAAGGAAAGCAGACCAGAAGATGGCACAGCAGGCTGAGGAGCAGAGAGCCTGGGCACAGCACCTGATGTGGAAGCTCAGCGCAGCTCCTCCAAGAGCTGTGCCTGTGCTGCCTGCTGCAATTCACCAGCTGAGTGGAAGCCTGGAGTGTGGAGCTAGCAGCAGTGCTGCTTTTATTTCACTCCTCACCCTGATGGACAGAAGGCCTTCTGCAAGGCAGCAGCAGCAAACCACCGCCTCAGAAGCCTTGGGGACGGCGTTGGCCAGGGCCTTGTACTTGCAGAGAGCAACATCAAAGTCTCCCTGGGCCTGCACCATGCTGCCAGCTGCCAAGGCAGCCTTGGAGAGAAGAGAAGGGTGACCAGGGGAGGACCTGTGCCTCCCCAAGCACAGCACCAAGACAGTGGGATGGGATGGGATGGGATGGGATGGGATGGGATGGGATGGAATGGAATGGAATGGAATGGAATGGAATAGAGTAGAGTAGAGTAGAGTAGAGTAGAGTAGAGTAGAGTAGAGTAGAGTAGAGTAGAGTAGAGTAGAGTAGAATAGAATGGAATGGAATGGAATGGAATGGAATGGAATAGAATAGAATAGAATAGAATAGAATAGAATAGAATAGAATAGAATAGAATAGAATAGAATAGAATAGAATAGAATAGAATAGACCAGGTTGGAAAAGAACTTTGAGACCATCCAGTCCAACCTCTCACCCAGCACCATCTGATCAACTCAACCATGGCACCAAGTGTCTCAGCCAGGCTCTTCCTAAACACCTCCAGGGATGGGGACTCCACCACCTCCCTGGGCAGCACATCCCAAGGGCCAATCTCTCCCTCTGGGAAGAATTTCTTCTTCACCTCCAGCCTAAACCTCCCCTGGCACAGCTGCAGACTGTGTCCTCTTGTTCTGAGGCTGGGTGCCTGCCTGGCAGAAGAGCCCAACCCCCAGCTGGCTCCAACCTCCCTGCAGGCAGTTGCAGAGAGCAAGAAGGTCTCCCCTGAGCCTCCTCTTCTGCAGGCTAAGCAAGCCCAGCTCCCTCAGCCTCTCCTCCCAGGGCTGTGCTCCAGACCCCTCCCCAGCCTCCTTGCCCTTCTCTGGACACCTTCCAGCAGCTCAACTTCTTTCCTAAACTGAGAAGCCCAGAACTGGACACAGGACTCAAGGTGTGGCCTAACTCAAGAAGGAACTAACTAAAGCCATCTCAGGGGCAAGCAGTCAGCTTTTCCAGGGGCTTTGTTCAAGGGGCTGCCAAGACCAACAGTGAGGAGTAGCTGAGGACTCCAGAATCACCCAGTGAGGGAAAGAAGAGCTCTGAGTCCACTGCTTCCTGCACTGTCCTGATCATAACTTGCCACAGCAACACTGCAGGGTGACCAGCACCAAAACACCACCACCTCAAAAGTCTTGGGGCATCAGCTGCTTCTGGTGCAGGTACTGCAGCAAGCAGCTCCAGGCACAGACTCCTGCACAGACTCCTTCTGCTGGATGGAACTCATCAACTGCTTCAGTACTGCAGCAGAAAAGTGGAGGAGGGCCACAAAGGGCTTGACCTGCTGGAAAGCAGCTCCATGGAGAAGGACCTTAAGAGTCCTGGAGGACAATAAACTATCCACAGGGCAGCAATGTGCCCTCATGGCCAAGAAGGTCAATGGTGTCCTGGGGTGTATGAGGAAGAGTGTGGCCAGCAGGACAAGGGAGATCCTCCTACCCCTCCACCCTGCCCTAGGGAGGCCACAGCTGGAGGCCTGTGTCCACTTCTGGGCTCCCCAGTTCAAGAGAGACAGGGAACTGCTGGAGATACAAAGCTGCTGAGGGGCCTGGAGCAGCTCTGGGAGGAGCAAAGGCTGAGAGCCCTGGGGTGAGAGCCTGGAGGAGAGCAGCCCCAGGGGGGAGCTGAGCAATGCTCAGCAAGAGCTACAGGGTGGGGGGCAAGAGGCTGGGGCCAGGCTTTCCTCAGTGGTGCCCAGGGACAGGACAAAGGCCAAACACTGGAACCCAGGAGGTTCCATCTGAAGAGGAGGAGAAACTGCTTTGGTGTGAGGCTGCTGGAGGCCTGGAGCAGGCTGCCCAGAGAGGTTGTGGAGTCTCCTGCTCTGGAGAGCTTCCAACCCCCCCCCGGCCATTGTGCTCCTGGGCAGGCTGCTGGAGCAGGGAGGTTGGCCTGGGTGAGCTCCAGAGGCGCTTCCAGCCCCCAGCATGCTGGGGTTCTGCCACTTCAGGGCTGGTCTGGTGGAATCGGTTCTTTCACATAGCCAAGAGGCAGCTTGGAGGAAATGAGTTGGGCTCATGTTGTGGCACTGGGGCAGAAGAACCAAAGGCCTTTAAACTAAACCTCAGTGAGTGGATGAGTGAACTGGGCAATGCACCCCAACAGCAGATTCCAGAGCTGTCAGCAGGCTGAAGGTGTATATAATTGAAGGGGGGCAAGGCTCAGCTCTCTGACCCTGCAAAGGGGCTGTGAAACATCACAGCTCTGAGCTGCTGCTGAGGAAAACACATTTGGTGCAGTGGAGGAGAGAGACACTGTGGGCCAGCCCTTGCCTGGTGAGGAGCTTGCAGCAGCGATTATGGCAGATCAGGACTGGATGTTGCTTAGTGATGAATTCACCTCGGGTTGAAAAGTTGAGCAGGCTGCTGTGCATTTCATTAGGGCTTGAAATGCAGCGAGTGCCTCTGCCGGGCCGGGGAGCGGAGGGGTAACCATAGCAACTGGCCACGAAACACCGGCCCCGGGTCTGCAAGTCAATGTTACGGCACAAGCGGGAGAAGCAGAAGCCAGGCGAGGACTCGGGCGGCAGCCCCGGGCCGGCAGGGACCAGCCCCACCGCCAGGCACAGCCAGCCCCCACCGACAGCCACGGCCAGCCCCCACCGACAGGCACAGCCAGCCCCCACCGACAGGCACAGCCAGCCCCCACTGACAGGCACGGCCAGCCCCCACTGACAGGCACGGCCAGCCCCCACTGACAGGCACAGCCAGCCCCCACCGACAGGCACGGCCAGCCCCCACCGACAGCCACGGCCAGCCCCCACTGACAGGCACAGCCAGCCCCCACTGACAGGCACGGCCAGCCCCCACTGACAGGCACGGCCAGCCCCCACCGACAGCCACGGCCAGCCCCCACCGACAGGCACAGCCAGCCCCACCGACAGGCACAGCCAGCCCCCACTGCCAGGCACAGCCAGCCCCCACCGACAGGCACGGCCAGCCCCCACTGCCAGGCACAGCCAGCCCCCACTGACAGGCACGGCCAGCCCCCACCGACAGGCACAGCCAGCCCCCACTGACAGACACAGCCAGCCCCACCGACAGGCACAGCCAGCCCCCACCGACAGGCACAGCCAGCCCCACCGACAGGCACGGCCAGCCCCACCGACAGGCACGGCCAGCCCCACCGCCAGGCACGGCCAGCCCCCACCGACAGGCACAGCCAGCCCCACCGACAGACACAGCCAGCCCCACCGACAGACACAGCCAGCCCCCACCGACAGACACAGCCAGCCCCACCGCCAGGCACAGCCAGCCCCACCGACAGGCAGGGCCAGCCCCCACCGACAGGCAGGGCCAGCCCCACCGACAGGCACAGCCAGCCCCACCGACAGGCAGGGCCAGCCCCACTGACAGGCACAGCCAGCCCCCACTGCCAGGCACAGCCAGCCCCACAGACAGGCACAGCCAGCCCCACCGACAGACACAGCCAGCCCCCACCGACAGACACAGCCAGCCCCACCGACAGGCACAGCCAGCCCCACCGACAGGCACGGCCAGCCCCACCGACAGGCACAGCCAGCCCCCACTGACAGGCAGAGCCAGCCCCACTGACAGGCACGGCCAGCCCCCACCGACAGGCACAGCCAGCCCCACCGACAGGCAGGGCCAGCCCCCACCGACAGGCACAGCCAGCCCCACCGACAGGCAGGGCCAGCCCCACCGACAGGCACAGCCAGCCCCCACTGCCAGGCACAGCCAGCCCCACAGACAGGCACAGCCAGCCCCACCGACAGGCACAGCCAGCCCCCACCGACAGGCACTGCCAGCCCCCACCGACAGGCACAGCCAGCCCCACCGACAGGCACAGCCAGCCCCCACCGACAGGCACTGCCAGCCCCCACCGACAGGCACAGCCAGCCCCACCGACAGGCACAGCCAGCCCCCACCGACAGGCACAGCCAGCCCCCACCGACAGGCACAGCCAGCCCCACCGACAGGCACAGCCAGCCCCACCGACAGGCACTGCCAGCCCCCACCGACAGGCACAGCCAGCCCCCACCGACAGGCACGGCCAGCCCCACCGACAGGCACTGCCAGCCCCCACCGACAGGCACGGCCAGCCCCACCGACAGGCACGGCCAGCCCCACCGACAGACACAGCCAGCCCCACCGACAGGCACAGCCAGCCCCCACCGACAGGCACTGCCAGCCCCACCGACAGGCACAGCCAGCCCCACCGACAGGCACAGCCAGCCCCCACTGACAGACACAGCCAGCCCCCACCGACAGGCACAGCCAGCCCCACCGACAGGCACTGCCAGCCCCCACCGACAGGCACGGCCAGCCCCCACCGACAGGCACGGCCAGCCCCCACCGACAGGCACAGCCAGCCCCCCCGACAGGCACAGCCAGCCCCCACTGACAGACACAGCCAGCCCCACCGACAGGCAGGGCCAGCCCCCACCGACAGGCACTGCCAGCCCCCACCGACAGGCACGGCCAGCCCCCACCGACAGGCACAGCCAGCCCCCCCCGACAGGCACAGCCAGCCCCCACCGACAGGCACAGCCAGCCCCACCGACAGGCACGGCCAGCCCCCACCGACAGGCACAGCCAGCCCCCCCGACAGGCACAGCCAGCCCCCACCGACAGGCACAGCCAGCCCCACCGACAGGCAGGGCCAGCCCCCACCGACAGGCACAGCCAGCCCCACCGACAGGCAGGGCCAGCCCCACCGACAGGCACAGCCAGCCCCCACTGCCAGGCACAGCCAGCCCCCACCGACAGGCACAGCCAGCCCCCACCGACAGGCACAGCCAGCCCCACTGACAGGCACAGCCAGCCCCACCGACAGGCACAGCCAGCCCCACTGACAGACACAGCCAGCCCCCACCGACAGACACTGCCAGCCCCCACCGACAGGCACGGCCAGCCCCGCCGACAGACACAGCCAGCCCCCACCGACAGGCACAGCCAGCCCCCACCGACAGACACAGCCAGCCCCACTGACAGGCACAGCCAGCCCCACTGACAGACACAGCCAGCCCCCACCGACAGGCACGGCCAGCCCCACTGACAGGCACGGCCAGCCCCACCGACAGGCACAGCCAGCCCCACCGACAGGCACAGCCAGCCCCACCGACAGGCAGGGCCAGCCCCCAGCAGGCCAGGGCCGGAGGTGGGATGAGCAGCAGCGCAGAGCTGCCCCTGCCAGCCGGTGCCCGAGCTCAGCATCGGCTGTGCAAGGCTGCGGCCGGCAGCAGGGACTCACGCTGGGAGCCCTGAGCGGTGTGATCAGCACGGAGAGAGGCTCAGCCCTCATCCTGCCCGTGCCTGGCAACACACACAGCTCAGGCACGGCACCACTGCCAGGCCTGGCAGCTCTGAGAGCACTCAGAACAACCCAAATTGTCTCCAGAGAAGGGCAAGGAGGCTGGGGAGGGGTCTGGAGCACAGCCCTGGGAGGAGAGGCTGAGGGAGCTGGGCTTGCTTAGCCTGCAGAAGAGGAGGCTCAGGGGAGACCTTCTTGCTCTCTCCAGCTCCCTGCAGGGAGGTTGGAGCCACCTGGGGGTTAGGCTTTGCTCCCAGGCAGGCAAGCAGCCCCAGAACAAGAGGACACAGTCTCAAGCTGTGCCAGGGGAGGTTTAGGCTGGAGGTTAGGAAGAAATTCTTCCCAGCAAGAGGAATTGGCCCTTGGGCTGTGCTGCCCACGGAGGTGGTGGAGTCCCCATGGCTGGAGGTGTTGCAGAGGGGATTGGATGTGGCCCTTGGAGCCATGGTTGAGTTGTCAGGAGGTGCTGGGTGATAGCTTGGACTTGATGAGCTCTGAGGTCTTTTCCAAGCTGGTTGATTCTGTGATTCTATGCCTCTAAGCCTCCTGTGGTGCTGAGGAGCTGTGAAGCCACTTTGCCCTTTGTCACCTTGTGCAGGGCCCTCACACAGCACCCTGGCTCCGCAGGGCCCCCAGCACAGCCCTTGCTACCATGGCAGCACAGATGCCATTGTTCCCTCTGCCTCCACCTGCTCCAGGGCTGGTCCAGAAGACAATTATCCCAAACCTTGGTACCTACAGCAAGAAGAGCTCCCAGCTCCCATCATTCTCTCTTGGCCTCTCTTCTGTGGGGTTACAAAAGCCTGGTCTCATTAAAACAGGGAGCAGGAGCCATACAAGTGCTTCAATAGCTGAGCCAAGAGGCAGCCAGCTTCTTTCCAGAGTGTCTTGATTGAATTCCAAGGGGAATCCAGCTGCCCCCCCCCTTTCCCAGTGGCCACTGATTGATTGCCCAGCCCTCACCCCAGCAAGGTGATTTTTCTTTCTGACAATGTTCCTTGAAGGAAGCCACTGGAGCAGAAACCCTGACAGCATCAGGGTGAGATCATCAGCTCTGGATCTGTGCTGCACCAGCAGCACTCCTCCCTTCAGTCATCCTCTCAGAGATTGTCTCAAGGGGCTGGGAACAAAGCAAACAACAAAACCCACAATAAAAATCAGCTGCTCCCCTTGGTGCAAACCTCCCCAGGAAATGATTTGGTGTTTTGAATCTTCAGAGTGGGTAACTGGAGCTTAGCTGGGAATTAGCAAACAGGGGGGGTTGGATTTCACAGAAGGGTTGTGAGACTGCTGCAAAGAGAGAGGAAGGGGAGAAAAGAGGCCCCAGAAGGCTGCTGTCACAAAATAACACCATGGGTTGGGTTGGAAGGGACCTTCAAGATCATCCAGTTCCAACCCCCCTGCCATAGGCAGGGACACCTCCCACCAGCCCAGGTTGCTCAAGGCCTCATCCAGCCTGGCCTTGAACACCTCCAGGAAGGAGGCAGCCACAAGATGCTGGAGGGGCTGGAAGGTGTCCAGGGAAAGGCCACGAGGAGGAGCAGAGGGCTGGAGCTGCTCTGCTGTGAGCACAGACTGAGGGAGTTGGGGTTGTGCAGGCTGGAGAGGAGAAGGCTCCCAGGAAACCTAATTGTGGCCTTCCAGGATCTGCAGGGGGCTCCAAGAAAGCTGGGGAGGGACTTAGGAGGGTGTCAGGGAGGGATAGGACTGGGGGGGATGGAGCAGCACTAGAAGTGGGGAGATTCAGATTGGATGTTAGGAAGAAGTTGTTCCCCAGGAGGGTGGTGAGAGCCTGGCCCAGGTTGCCCAGGGAGGTGGTGGAAGCCTCCTGCCTGGAGGTGTTTGCAGCCAGGCTGGAGGTGGCTGTGAGCAAGCTGCTGTGGTGTGAGGTGTCCCTGCCCATGGCAGGGAGTTGGAGCTGGCTGAGCCTTGAGGTCACTTCCAGCCCTGACAAGTTTGTGATTTCAGCACCCCTGCAGCCATCTGGCAGCTTGGCACCTCAGTTTCTCCAGCCTACAAACTGTCATCTGCCTGCAGCACCCCAGTACCCTTCCTGTGGAAAGCACAGAGCAGCTGTGGCTCTCTGGGGTGGAGAAGGAGCTCAAGTATACACCTGAGTTCTCAGACTGAGAGCCAACAGATTAGACCCCAGCCCTTCTTCCACTCCAGCTCACTGGGAAGAACCTGAGCCTCACTTCACTCCCTGCATCTGCAGCTTTGCAGCCTGACCTGCTGCAAACTTTGCTGGAATGAGTGCAGAGAGGGGCAACAAGGCTGGGGAGGGGTCTGGAGCACAGCCCTGGGAGGAGAGGCTGAGGGAGCTGGGGTTGCTTAGCCTGCAGAAGAGGAGGCTCAGGGGAGACCTTCTTGCTCTCTCCAACTCCCTGAAGGGAGGTTGGAGCCAGCTGGGGGTTGGGCTCTTCTGCCAGGCAGGCAAGCAGCCCCAGAAGAAGAGGACACAGTCTCAAGCTGTGCCAGGGGAGGTTCAGGCTGGAGGGGAGGAGGAAGTTCTTCCCAGCAAGATGAATTGGCCCTTGGGCTGTGCTGCCCAGGGAGGTGGTGGTGTCCCCATGCCTGGAGGCATTTAAAAGGGGACTGGCTGAGGCCCTTGGTGCCATGGTTGAGTTGATCAGATGGTGCTGGGTGATAGGTTGGACTCGGTGATCTTCAAGGTCTTTTCCAACCTGGAGAATTCTGTTCTGCTCTGTTCTGTTCTAAGCAGGACGAGCAGGCAGCTTGAAGGAAGAGCAGAGAAGCAAACGATTCAAGCAGAGAGAGGGAAGAACCTGACAGCAGTCTAAAACCCAGAATGAGCTAACCCAGACACAAGACACAGCACAAGGAGAGGACAGACGACTCTTCAGAGCAGGCATTAAACTCTGCTGTTTCTGGCTCCACTGTGGTAGGTACCACACACGTGGTGGGGTAAGGCCAGACAAAAAGCTTCATTCGGATCCTGATTCAATTGTCCCTTCCCCAGCTGTGAGTAAAAACTGCTTGTTGGAAAGCAGCCTCCAGGGCTGCTACAAATTAGTGAACAAGAAGCTCCCTTGCAGTATTTTGTAATCATAGAACTGTCAGGGTTGGAAGGGAGCTCAAGGCTCAGCCAGCCCCAGCCCCCTGCCATGGGCAGGGACACCTCACACCACAGCAGCTTGCTCACAGCCACCTCCAGCCTGGCTGCAAACACCTCCAGGCAGGAGGCTTCCACCACCTCCCTGGGCAGCCTGGGCCAGGCTCTCACCACCCTCCTGGCCAACAACTTCTTCCTGACATCCAATCTCAATCTCCCCACTTCTAGTGCTGCTCCATCCCCCCCAGTCCTATCCCTCCCTGACACCCTCAAAAGTCCCTCCCCAGCTTTCTTGGAGCCCCCTGCAGATTCTGGAAGGCCACAATTAGGTCTCCTCAGAGCCTTCTCCTCTCCAGCCTGCACAACCCCAACTCCCTCAGTCTGTCCTCACAGCAGAGCAGCTCCAGCCCTCTGCTCCTCCTCCTGGCCCTGCTCTGGACACCTTCCAGCCCCTCCAGATCCTTCCTGGCACAGAGGCTCCAGAGCTGGCCCCAGAGCTGCAGCTGTGGTCTCAGCAGAGTGGAGCAGAGGGGCAGAATCCCCTCCCTGCCCTGCTGGCCACACTTCTCTTGCTGCAGCCCAGGCTCTGCTTGGCTCTCTGGGCTGCAAGTGCTCCCTGCTGGCTCCTGCTGAGCTTCTCCTCCCCCAGCACCCCCAAGGCCTTTTCTCCAGGGCTGCTCTCCAGCCAGTCCCTGCCCAGCCTATAGCAGTGCCTGGGATTGCCCTGCCCCAGCTGCAGGACCTTGCCCTTGGTCTTGTTGAACCTCATGAGGTTATCCTGGGCTCAGCTCTGCAGCCTGTCCAGGTCCCTCTGGATGGATCCCTTCCCTCCAGCTGTCTGCTGCCCCACACAGCTCGAAGTGTGCAATAAAACAGGGCAAAAGCTTGGTGGCACAAGAAGAGATGCAGGAGTAGCACTGCAAACACCTCCAGGCAGGAGGCTTCCACCACCTCCCTGGGCAACCTGTGCCAGGCTCTCACCACCCTCATGGGGAACAACTTCTTCCTAGCATCCAATCTCAATCTCCCCACTTCTAGTTTTGCTCCATCCCCCCCAGGCCTATCACTCCCTGACACCCCCAAAAGTCCCTCCCCAGCACCAAAGAGGAGGAGGTTAGAGTGCATCTTCCCCTGAAGAAATGAACCTCCCTACAGACAGGGACCTGTTGGAGTGGAGCCAGAGGCTGCCATGATGCTGGCCTGTGAGGCCAGGCTGGGAGAGTTGGGGTGGTTCAGCCTGGAGAAAAGGCTCCAGGGAGACCTTCTGGTGGCCTTTCAGTACTTCTAAGGTGATCAGAGAGCTGGGGACAGGCTGTGACAGGACAAGGGAGGATGGTTTGAACTCAAAGAGGGAGATTCAGAAGGAAGATCTGTTTGACTCTGAGCGTGGTGAGACCTGGCCCATGCTGTCCAGAGGGGTGGGAGAAGCCCCCTCCCTGCAACCACTGCAGGTCAGGCTGCTTTGGGGCTCTGAGCAACCTGCTCTGATTGTAGATGTCCCTGCTGGCTGCAGGGGGTTTGGATCAGATGATCTTAAAAGGTTCCTTCCAGCCCAGTCCAGTCTGTGATTGTATGAAGCCAAAGAGGGAGGCTTTGCTGCAGCTAAGCCAGGAGGTTATCATCTCCCATCAGCAGGCAAGGCTTGCTCTGAGGCACAGAAGCAGGATTGATCTTTTGGGCTGGAGATTAACTTCCCCTTTTCAAGTAATTCTTCCCATCAGCTTAACAGCAAACTGGCAGCAGCATACAGACAATTCACTGCAGGAGAGCCTCCACATCTGAGAGCCAACACATCACAGTCTCTCAGGTCCAACATCCACTCAGGTCCCAGCTCAGCCTCCTGGAGACATTTGCTGAGGGTATGGCCAGGGTGACATTGATCCCCCTTGCAGTGCCTGGGGAAGGCTTGCTGCCAGGCACAGAGTGGCTCATGGAATGGTTTAGGTTGGGAGGGATCTTCAAGATCATCCAGTTCCAACCCCCTGCCATGGGCAGGGACACCTCCCACCAGCCCAGGTTGCTCAAGGCCTCATCCAGCCTGGCCTTGAACACCCCCAGACAGGGGACATCCACAGCCTCCCTGGGCAGCCTGTGCCAGGCTCTCCCCACCCTCAATGCAAAGAATTTCCTCCTCATCTCCAGTCTCAGTCTCCCCTCTCCCAGCTCAAAGTCAGTGTGCCTCATCCTGTCCCCCCCAGCCCTCATCCAAAGTCCCTCCCCAGCTCTCCTGTAGGCTGTTTTCAGCCAGCTGTGTTTTCAGCCCAAAGCAAAGCTCAGTGATCTCAGAGCCACATTAAATAAACACTGAGAGGAAGGGGAAGATGAAAGCAGTTGTGCACCATCTCCTATTTGCCTTGAGCCTCACAGGGTGAGGAATTAGGCTCTCATCTGCAAGGAGGTACTGAGCATCTCCTGAACAAATGGAACTCACAACCATGAGGCAGAAACCCCAACAGCTGCCACAACCCAGTGCAGTGCTGCCAGGGAACTGTGTGTGCCCAGAGAAGGCAGGAATAAGGCACAGGCAGTATTATTAAGCTCTAATACCAAGGGCTTTAGGTTTCAGAGTAACAGGCAGAGGAGCATCCTACAAACCCCTCTCCAGGCTTGTGAACAGAGAAATCACAGAATCAATAAGGCTGGAAAAGACCTCAGAGCTCATCCAGTCCAACCTGTCCCCCAGCACCATCTGATCAACTCAGCTATGGCTCCAAGTGCCTCAGCCAGGCTCTTCCTAAACACCTCCAGGCATGGGGACTCCACCACCTCCCTGGGCAGCACAGCCCAAGGGCTAATCTCTCTGTCTGGGAAGAACTTTCTCCTCACCTCCAGCCTAAACCTCCCCTGGCACAGCTGCAGACTGTGTCCTCTTGTTCTGGTTGCCTGGGAGAAGAGACCAACCCCCAGCTGGCTCCAGCCTCCCTTCAGGGAGTTGGAGAGAGCAAGAAGGTCTCCCCTGAGCCTCCTCTTCTCCAGGCTAAGCAACCCCAGCTCCCTCAGCCTCTCCTCCCAGGGCTGTGCTCCAGACCCCTCCCCAGCCTCCTTGCCCTTCTCTGGACACCTTCAAGTCTCTCAATGTCCTTCTGAAACTGAGGAGCCCAGAGCTGGACACAGGACTCTAGCTGTGGCCTAAGCAAAACCAACCAAACAAAAACTCCTCTTCCTCCCTCAGACACTCAAAGGCTTTCACCTCTGATAGAGTTCTGAGTGTGCTTATGACCCCCCCCTTAACACAGGGATGTTTCTCTGCCCCCTTTCCTCTGCCCTGGTCAGAGCACATCTGGAGGATTGCATCCAGGTCTGGGCTCCCCAGTTCAGGAGGGGCAGCAAAATCCTGGAGAGTGTCCAATGGAGGTCATGAGGAAGGTGAAGGAAAGGCTGAGAGCCCTGGGGCTGTTTATCAGAGAAGGCTGAGAGGGGATCTGACCAATGTCCATCAATATCTGAGGGCTGGGGGTCAAGGGGCCAGGCTCTTTGCAATGGCCTCCTGTGACAGGACAAGGAGCAATGGACACAAAGTGGAACCCAAGAGAAACTTCTTTGCTGTGGGGGAGTTGGGGCCCAGGAGCAGCTGCCCAGGGAGGTTGTGGAGTCTCCTTCTCTGGAGACCTTCAAGCCCGACCTGGATGTACTCCTGTGTGAGCTGCCCTGGGTGACCCTGCTCTGGGCAGGGGGGTTGGACTCAGTTATCCCTTCCAACCCCTTCCATTCTATGCTCAAGCCCAGCCATTAACCCCACAAGGCTGCCAAGCCCACTCCACCACATCCACAAGCCTTTGAAATCCCTCCAGGGACGATGACTCAAGCACCTCCCCGGGCAGCCTGTGCCAAAAGTGAGGTACAGCAGAGCCCAGAGAGCAGCTCTCTGCTGCTGCCTTTTTTTCCCCCTCTCTCTTTAATCCCCCTCCCTCTCTCCCCCTGGGCTTCCCCTTTGCAAATGGCTGCTGGGACCCCTTTCAATCAAGCCATAAACCCACACAGGTCCCCTGTTACTTCCACTTGGCTGGGGTGAATAAAACTCCTCCCCCCGCCCTGGTGCTGGCACGGAAGCCACCAGTGCGAGCTGTGATCCTCCCACCCTGGAGTAATGGCTCCAGGACAGGGGGAGGCAGGCTGGGAAGCAGCAGCAGGCTTCAACAACAACGAAAAGGAGGGGGGAAAAACATAACCAACCCAACATTCCTGACTCTGCACCTCCCCCTGCAGGAAAATTAACCAAAGCTGGAGGGAAGAGCTTAAAATTGTCTGCAAGCTGATTTGTACACAAGGGGGAAAGGGGCTGGGGGGAGGGGGGGGAAAGGCCATTTCCCA
The DNA here is from genome assembly GCF_026170545.1 of Melanerpes formicivorus. Lineage (NCBI taxonomy): Eukaryota > Metazoa > Chordata > Aves > Piciformes > Picidae > Melanerpes > Melanerpes formicivorus. The sequence continues at coordinate 24,160,316 of NW_027142362.1, forward strand.
CTGTTGGATTGCACTGGGACAAACCTGAACGAGCTGACAGCCCTCAGAGGTCTGTCCTGCTTTAAGCCATCTCCAGGTCTGAGTCTCTCCACATAAAAGTGGCTGCAGCAGCAAGACAAACACCGACCCAGGCTGTTCAGGCTCACAGCATGGCTCAGCTTGGAAGGGACCTCAGAGGTCATCGACTCCAACCCCCCTGCCATGGGCAGGGACACCTCCCACCAGCCCAGGCTGCTCAAGGCCTCATCCAGCCTGGCCTGGAACACCTCCAGGCAGGAGGTATCCACAGCCTCTCTGGGCAGAGTCTCCAGAGGGGCTTGACTGATGAGCTGGATGAGGGGATGGAGTCCCTCAGCAGGAAATGTGCAGCTGACAGCAAGCTGGGGGCAGGAGTTGAGCTGTGAGAGGGTAGGAGAGCTCTGCAGAGGGACCTGGACAGGCTGCACAGATGGGCAGAGGCCAAGGGCAGGAGATTGAACACATCCAAGTGCCAGGGGCTGCACTTTGGCCACACCAACCCCAGGCAGTGCTGCAGGCTGGGGACAGAGTGGCTGGTTGACAACAGCTGAACATGAGCCAGCAGTGTGCCGAGGGCATCCTGGCCTGCAGCAGGAAGAGTGTGGCCAGCAGGAGCAGGGAGGTCATTGTGCCCTGTGCTCAGCACTGCTGAGGCCACAGCTTGACCCCTGTGTCCAGCTCTGGGCTCCTCAGTTTCAGAAGGAGATTGAGAGACTTGAAGGTGTCCAGAGAATGGCAAGGAGGCTGGGGAGGGGTCTGGAGCACAGCCCTGGGAGGAGAGGCTGAGGGAGCTGGGCTTGCTTAGCCTGCAGAAGAGGAGGCTCAGGGGAGACCTTCTTGCTCTCTGCAACTCCCTGCAGGGAGGTTGGAGCCAGGTGGGGGTTGGGCTCTTCTCCCAGGCAACCAGCCCCAGAACAAGAGGACACAGTCTCAAGCTGTGCCAGGGGAGGTTTAGGCTGGAGGTGAGGAAGAAATTCTTCCCAGACAGAGAGATTGGCCCTTGGGCTGTGCTGCCCAGGGAGGTGGTGGAGTCCCCATCCCTAGAGGTGGTTAGGAAGAGCCTGGCTGAGGCCCTTGGTGCCATGGTTGAGTTGATCAGATGGTGCTGGGTGAGAGGTTGGACTGGGTGATCTCCAAGGTCTTTTCCAACCTGGTGAATTCCATTCCATTCCATTCCATTCCATTCCATTCCATTCCATTCCATTCCATTCCATTCCATTCCATTCCATTCCATTCCATTCCATTCCATTCCATCCTGAAGCAGCCAGCCAACAAACCCGAGGCTGAATGCTGAAATACACAAAGAACCCTGCCCACCTCCCAGGCCATGCAAAGCAGCTTCCAAACATAAATGTGTCAGTTTAAAGGTGGCAGTAAGTGGCAAGGGGACAGCCAGGTCCTCTAAAGCTGAGCTGCTGTGCTTCACCCTCCTCCTGATCCTAAAGCAGCCTCAGATTAGTTCTTGTTCACCAAATTATCACAGGACACTGAGATGAAGGCTCCCTACAAGAGGTGGCAGTTGCATGGCCCTCATGATGTGTGCAGTGGGCTGAAGCATGGGCACAGATTATCCCCTTCACACATGGGGTCTGCAAAGGACTCCCTGCTCCTGCAGCCCCACAGCTCAGTGCCCACACAAGTGGGCAGAGCTGTGCCAGCACCACTGGGCTGCTGTCTGGGGGAGAAGAGGATAAGATGCTCTGCTGCGAGCTCACCTGCAGCACTGCCTCCAGTTCTGGTGCCCCCTGCACGAGAGGGACCTGGAGCTGCTGGAGAGGGTCCAGAGGAGGCCACAAAGATGAGCAGAGGGCTGCAGAACCTCCCTATGAGGACAGGCTGGGAGAGCTGGGGCTGTTCAGCCTGGAGAAGAGAAGGCTTCAGGGAGACCTCAGAGCAGCCTTCCAGTACCTGAAGGGCTCCAGAAAAGCTGGGGAGGGACTTTCGAGAAGGGCTGGGAAGTGCCAGGACAAGGGACAATGGCTTTGAGCTGGGAGAGGGGAGACTGAGACTGGAGATGAGGAAGAAATTCTTTGCATGGAGGCTGGGGAGACTCTGGCACAGGCTGCCCACGGAGGCTGTGGCTGCCTCCTGCCTGAAGGTGTTCAGGTCATCCTGAGTGCAATCACACAGCATTTACAGGATGGCCAAGGGCTCAGGCCCAGCCAGCATGGATTTAGGAAGGGCAGGTCCTGCCTGACCAACCTGATCTCCTTCCATGCCCAGGGGACTGCCTGGTGGATGTGGGGCAGGCTGGGGATGTGGTCTGCCTGGACCTCAGCAAGGCCTTTGGCACCATCCCCCACAGCAAACTGCTGGCTGTCAGCCCCTGGCTGGGACAGCAGCTCTCTGAGCTGGGTTAGGAAGTGGCTGGAGGCTGAGCCCAGAGAGTGGTGGTGAATGGTGCCACAGCCAGCTGGCAGCCAGGCACCAGTGCTGTGCCCCAGGGAGCAGTGCTGGGCCCTGTGCTCTTTAACATCTTCATTGATGATCTGGAGGAGGGCATTGTGTCCATCAGCAGTAAATTTGCAGATGACACCAAGCTGGGGGCAGGAGTTGATCTGCTGGAGGGCAGAGAGGCTCTGCAGAGGGACCTTGCCAGGCTGCACAGATGGGCAGAGGCCAAGGGCAGGAGATTGAACACATCCAAGTGCCAGGGGCTGCACTTTGGCCACAGCAACCCCAGGCAGAGCTACAGGCTGGGGTCAGAGTGGCTGAGAGCAGCCAGGCAGAGAGGGACCTGGGGGTGCTGGTTGATGGTAGGATGAACATGAGCCAGCAGTGTGCCCAGGTGGCCAAGAAGGCCAAGGGCATCCTGGCCTGCATCAGGAAGAGTGTGGCCAGCAGGAGCAGGGAGGTCATTCTGCCCCTGTACACTGCACTGGTTAGGCCACAGCTTGAGTCCTGAGTCCAGTTCTGGGCCCCTCAGTTTAGGAAGGAGGTTGACTTGCTGGAAGGTGTCCAGAGAAGGGCAACAAAGCTGGGGAGGGGTCTGGAGCACAGCCCTGTGAGGAGAGGCTGAGGGAGCTGGGGTTGCTTAGCCTGGAGAGGAGGAGACTCAGAGGTGACCTTATTGCTCTCTACAACTACCTGAAGGGAGGTTGTAGACAGGCAGAAGTTGGTCTCTTCTCCCAGGCAGCCAGCACCAGAACAAGAGGACACAGTCTCAGGCTGCGCCAGGGGAGGTTTAGGCTGGAGGTTAGGAGGAAGTTCTACACAGAGAGAGTGATTGCCCATTGGAATGGGCTGCCTGGGGAGGTGGTGGAGTCACCATCACTGGAGGTGTTCAGGAGGAGACTTGATGGGGTGCTTGGTGCCATGGGTTAGTTGTTTAGGTGGTGTTGGATTGGTTGACAGGTTGGACACGATGATCTTGAAGGTCTCTTCCAACCTGGTCTGGTTTATTCTGAATAAATGGTTTATTCTAAAGGCCAGGCTGGATGAGGCCTTGAGCAGCCTGTGCTGGTGGGAGGTGTCCCTGCCCGTGGCAGGGGGTTGGAACTGGCTGATCTTGAAGGTCCCTTCCAACCCAACCCAACCCATTCCATGAACTGTGCAGTCTAAGACACCATCTAATTACCCTCCCCCCATAACCCCCCCAAATAATATGTCATTCCTTTTTGCTTTCCCAGTCTCGCTGCTGCATGCCAGCAGTGCTGTCAGCCCCTGAGCACAGCCACCCCCTCTCAGCTGAGAGCTGAGGACATCACTTTCTCCCCTCTAACACAGCAATGCAGTCACCAAATGACCAACTAACCTCCCTGCTGCAGGAACCACTTCCTCCCCACAAGGCTGGAGGTTCAAGTGGGCTCAAAGGCCTTGGCTTGCAGGGGGCCAAAGGGCAATAACTTGGTAGAGAGAGGAACTGCCCCTGCTCCCCCCCAGCCCTGCCATCTCCCCCAGGGCCTTTTCTCTCTGACACACTTGAAAGTATTAATTAATTTAACTCTAGGGGGTAGGGTTTTATCTGGATTGCTCAGGCAGCTTCTCTCTCCCCCAGTTCAAAGGCAGCTTTGAAGCCAGCTCAAAGGATGGATTTGTATTGACTGCAGGAACTGGAGCAGGAGTTGGGAAATGCTCAGCGCTGCAAGGGCCCAGAGTCACCTCCTCGGGGCACCGAGGAGCCAGAACCACAGCATCAGAATCACTGCACCAGAACCACTGCATCAGATCCACAGCATCAGAACCACTGCATCAGAACCACTGCACCAGAACCACTGCACCAGAACCACTGCACCGGGACCACTGCATCGGAACCACAGCATCAGAACCACTGCATCAGAACCACAGCATCAGAACCACTGCATCAGATCCACAGCATCAGAACCACTGCATCGGAACCACAGCATCAGAACCACTGCATCGGAACCACAGCATCAGAACCACTGCATCGGAACCACAGCATCGGAACCACTGCACCAGAACCACAGCATCAGAACCACTGCATCAGAACCACAGCATCAGAACCACTGCACCAGAACCACTGCATCGGAACCACAGCATCGGAACCACTGCATCAGAACCACAGCATCAGAACCACTGCACCAGAACCACTGCATCGGAACCACTGCATCGGAACCACTGCATCAGAACCACAGCATCAGAATCACTGCACCAGAACCACTGCACCAGAACCACAGCATCGGAACCACTGCATCGGAACCACTGCATCGGAACCACTGCATCGGAACCACTGCACCAGAACCACTGCATCGGAACCACTGCATCGGAACCACAGCATCGGAACCACAGCATCGGAACCACAGCATCGGAACCACTGCATCGGAACCACAGCATCAGAACCACTGCATCGGAACCACAGCATCGGAACCACAGCATCGGAACCACAGCATCGGAACCACAGCATCAGAACCACTGCACCAGAACCACAGCATCGGAACCACAGCATCGGAACCACTGCATCGGAACCACAGCATCGGAACCACTGCATCGGAACCACAGCATCAGAACCACTGCACCAGAACCACTGCATCGGAACCACTGCATCGGAACCACTGCATCGGAACCACTGCATCTGAACCACAGCATCAGAACCACTGCATCAGAACCACTGCATCAGAACCACAGCATCAGAACCACTGCATCGGAACCACTGCACCGGAACCACTGCATCGGAACCACAGCATCGGAACCACTGCATCGGAACCACAGCATCGGAACCACTGCATCGGAACGACTGCATCGGAACCATAGCATCAGAACCACTGCATCGGAACCACTGCATCAGAACCACTGCATCAGAACCACTGCATCAGAACCACTGCACCAGAACCACTGCATCAGAACCACTGCATCGGATCAACAGCATCAGAACCACAGCATCAGAACCACTGCATCAGAACCACTGCATCAGATCAACAGCATCAGAACCACAGCATCGGAACCACTGCATCGGAACCACTGCATCGGAACCACTGCATCGGAACCACAGCATCGGAACCACTGCACCAGAACCACAGCATCGGAACCACAGCATCAGAACCACAGCATCAGAACCACTGCACCAGAACCACTGCACCAAAACCACAGCATCGGAACCACTGCATCGGAATCACTGCATCGGAAACACTGCATCGGAAACACTGCATCGGAACCACAGCATCAGAACCACTGCATCAGAACCACTGCATCGGAACCACAGCATCAGAACCACAGCATCGGAACCACTGCATCGGAACCACAGCATCGGAACCACTGCATCGGAACCACTGCATCGGAACCACTGCATCGGAACCACAGCATCGGAACCACAGCATCGGAACCACAGCATCGGAACCACTGCATCGGAACCACAGCATCAGAACCACTGCATCGGAACCACTGCATCGGAACCACTGCATCAGAACCACAGCATCAGAACCACTGCATCAGAACCACTGCATCGGAACCACAGCATCGGAACCACAGCATCGGAACCACTGCATCGGAACCACAGCATCGGAACCACAGCATCGGAACCACTGCATCGGAACCACAGCATCGGAACCACTGCATCGGAACCACAGCATCAGAACCACTGCATCGGAACCACTGCATCGGAACCACTGCATCGGAACCACTGCATCGGAACCACAGCATCGGAACCACTGCATCGGAACCACAGCATCAGAACCACAGCATCAGAACCACTGCACCAGAACCACTGCATCGGAACCACTGCATCGGAACCACTGCATCGGAACCACTGCATCTGAACCACAGCATCAGAACCACTGCATCAGAACCACTGCATCTGAACCACAGCATCAGAACCACTGCATCAGAACCACTGCATCAGAACCACTGCATCAGAACCACTGCATCGGAACCACTGCATCGGAACCACAGCATCGGAACCACTGCATCGGAACCACAGCATCAGAACCACAGCATCAGAACCACTGCACCGGAACCACTGCATCGGAACCACTGCATCGGAACCACTGCATCGGAACCACTGCATCTGAACCACAGCATCAGAACCACTGCATCAGAACCACAGCATCAGAACCACAGCATCAGAACCACTGCACCGGAACCACTGCATCGGAACCACAGCATCGGAACCACTGCATCGGAACCACTGCATCGGAACCACAGCATCGGAACCACTGCACCAGAACCACTGCATCGGAACCACTGCATCGGAACCACTGCATCGGAACCACTGCATCGGAACCACTGCACCAGAACCACAGCATCGGAACCACAGCATCAGAACCACAGCATCAGAACCACTGCACCAGAACCACTGCACCAGAACCACAGCATCGGAACCACTGCATCGGAATCACTGCATCGGAACCACTGCACCAGAACCACAGCATCGGAACCACAGCATCAGAACCACTGCATCAGAACCACTGCATCAGAACCACTGCATCAGATCAACAGCATCAGAACCACAGCATCGGAACCACTGCATCGGAACCACTGCATCGGAACCACACCATCCGAACCACAGCATCGGAACCACTGCATCAGAACCACTGCATCGGATCAACAGCATCAGAACCACAGCATCAGAACCACTGCATCAGAACCACTGCATCAGATCAACAGCATCAGAACCACAGCATCGGAACCACAGCATCAGAACCACTGCATCGGAACCACAGCATCGGAACCACAGCATCGGAACCACTGCATCAGAACCACTGCATCGGAACCACTGCATCGGAACCACAGCATCGGAACCACTGCACCAGAACCACAGCATCGGAACCACAGCATCAGAACCACAGCATCAGAACCACTGCACCAGAACCACTGCACCAGAACCACAGCATCGGAACCACTGCATCGGAATCACTGCATCGGAAACACTGCATCGGAAACACTGCATCGGAACCACAGCATCAGAACCACTGCACCAGAACCACAGCATCGGAACCACTGCATCGGAATCACTACATCGGAAACACTGCATCGGAAACACTGCATCGGAACCACTGCATCGGAACCACAGCATCAGAACCACTGCACCAGAACCACTGCATCGGAACCACAGCATCGGAACCACAGCATCGGAACCACAGCATCGGAACCACTGCATCGGAACCACAGCATCGGAATCACTGCATCGGAACCACAGCATCAGAACCACTGCACCGGAACCACTGCATCGGAACCACTGCATCGGAACCACTGCATAGGAACCACTGCATCTGAACCACAGCATCAGAACCACTGCATCAGAACCACTGCATCGGAACCACTGCATCAGAACCACAGCATCAGAACCACAGCATCAGAACCACTGCACCGGAACCACTGCATCGGAACCACAGCATCGGAACCACAGCATCGGAACCACAGCATCGGAACCACTGCATCAGAACCACAGCATCGGAACCACAGCATCAGAACCACTGCACCAGAACCACTGCATCGGAACCACAGCATCGGAACCACAGCATCGGAATCACTGCACCAGAACCACTGCATCGGAACCACTGCATCGGAACCACAGCATCGGAATCACTGCACCAGAACCACTGCATCGGAACCACTGCATCGGAACCACAGCATCGGAACCACAGCATCGGAACCACAGCATCGGAATCACTGCATCGGAACCACAGCATCAGAACCACTGCACCAGAACCACTGCATCGGAACCACTGCATCGGAACCACTGCATCTGAACCACAGCATCAGAACCACTGCATCAGAACCACTGCATCAGAACCACAGCATCAGAACCACTGCACCGGAACCACTGCATCGGAACCACAGCATCGGAACCACAGCATCGGAACCACAGCATCGGAACCACTGCATCGGAACCACAGCATCGGAACCACAGCATCAGAACCACTGCACCAGAACCACTGCATCGGAACCACAGCATCGGAACCACAGCATCGGAACCACAGCATCGGAACCACTGCATCGGAACCACAGCATCGGAATCACTGCATCGGAACCACAGCATCAGAACCACTGCACCAGAACCACTGCATCGGAACCACTGCATCGGAAACACTGCATCAGAACCACTGCATCAGAACCACTGCATCAGAACCACAGCATCAGAACCACAGCATCAGAACCACTGCACCGGAACCACTGCATCGGAACCACAGCATCGGAACCACAGCATCGGAACCACTGCACCGGAACCACTGCATCGGAACCACTGCATCGGAACCACAGCATCGGAACCACTGCATCGGAACCACTGCATCGGAACCACTGCATCGGAACCACTGCATCGGAACCACAGCATCGGAACCACAGCATCGGAACCACTGCATCGGAACCACTGCATCGGAACCACTGCATCGGAACCACAGCATCAGAACCACTGCACCAGAACCACTGCATCAGAACCACTGCATCAGATCAACAGCATCAGAACCACAGCATCGGAACCACTGCATCGGAACCACTGCATCGGGACCACTGCATCGGAACCACTGCATCGGAAACACTGCATCGGAACCACTGCATCGGAACCACTGCATCGGAACCACACCATCCGAACCACACCATCAGAACCACACCATCAGAACCACTGCATCAGAACCACTGCATCAGAACCACAGCATCGGAACCACTGCATCAGAACCACTGCATCGGAACCACTGCATCGGAACCACAGCATCGGAACCACTGCACCAGAACCACAGCATCAGAACCACTGCATCGGAACCACTGCATCGGAACCACTGCACCAGAACCACTGCACCAGAACCACAGCATCGGAACCACTGCATCGGAATCACTGCATCGGAACCACAGCATCGGAACCACTGCACCAGAACCACAGCATCAGAACCACTGCATCAGAACCACTGCATCAGAACCACAGCATCAGAACCACAGCATCAGAACCACTGCACCGGAACCACTGCATCGGAACCACTGCATCGGAACCACAGCATCGGAACCACAGCATCGGAACCACTGCATCAGAACCACAGCATCGGAACCACAGCATCAGAACCACTGCACCAGAACCACTGCATCGGAACCACAGCATCGGAACCACAGCATCGGAATCACTGCACCAGAACCACTGCATCGGAACCACTGCATCGGAACCACAGCATCGGAATCACTGCACCAGAACCACTGCATCGGAACCACTGCATCGGAACCACAGCATCGGAACCACAGCATCGGAACCACAGCATCGGAATCACTGCATCGGAACCACAGCATCAGAACCACTGCACCAGAACCACTGCATCGGAACCACTGCATCGGAACCACTGCATCGGAACCACTGCATCTGAACCACAGCATCAGAACCACTGCATCAGAACCACTGCATCAGAACCACAGCATCAGAACCACAGCATCAGAACCACTGCACCGGAACCACTGCATCGGAACCACAGCATCGGAACCACAGCATCGGAACCACAGCATCGGAACCACAGCATCGGAACCACTGCATCGGAACCACAGCATCGGAACCACAGCATCAGAACCACTGCACCAGAACCACTGCATCGGAACCACAGCATCGGAACCACAGCATCGGAACCACAGCATCGGAACCACTGCATCGGAACCACAGCATCGGAATCACTGCATCGGAACCACAGCATCAGAACCACTGCACCAGAACCACTGCATCGGAACCACTGCATCGGAAACACTGCATCAGAACCACTGCATCAGAACCACTGCATCAGAACCACAGCATCAGAACCACAGCATCAGAACCACTGCACCAGAACCACTGCATCGGAACCACAGCATCGGAACCACAGCATCAGAACCACTGCACCGGAACCACTGCATCGGAACCACTGCATCGGAACCACAGCATCGGAACCACTGCATCGGAACCACTGCATCGGAACCACTGCATCGGAACCACAGCATCAGAACCACTGCACCAGAACCACTGCATCAGAACCACTGCATCAGATCAACAGCATCAGAACCACAGCATCGGAACCACTGCATCGGAACCACTGCATCGGAACCACACCATCCGAACCACACCATCAGAACCACACCATCAGAACCACTGCATCAGAACCACTGCATCAGAACCACAGCATCAGAACCACAGCATCAGAACCACTGCATCAGAACCACTGCATCAGAACCACAGCATCGGAACCACTGCATCAGAACCACTGCATCGGAACCACTGCATCGGAACCACAGCATCGGAACCACTGCACCAGAACCACAGCATCAGAACCACTGCATCGGAACCACTGCATCGGAACCACTGCACCAGAACCACTGCACCAGAACCACAGCATCGGAACCACTGCATCGGAATCACTGCATCGGAACCACAGCATCGGAACCACTGCACCAGAACCACAGCATCAGAACCACTGCATCGGAACCACTGCATCGGAATCACTGCATCGGAACCACTGCATCGGGACCACTGCATCGGAACCACTGCATCGGAACCACTGCATCGGGACCACTGCATCGGGACCACTGCATCGGAACCACTGCATCGGAACCACAGCATCGGAACCACTGCATCGGAATTACTGCCTCACACTCACAGCCTCACAGCCACTGTCTCACAATCACTGCCTCAATACCACTACCTCACAGTCACTGCCTCACAACCACTGCCTCACAGTCACTGCCTCACAACCACTACCTCACAACCACTGCCTCACAACCACTGCCTCACAGCCACTGCCTCACAGCCACTGCCTCACAACCACTGCCTCACAGCCACTGCCTCACAGCCACTGCCTCACAGCCACTGCCTCACAACCACTGCCTCACAGCCACTACCTCACAGTCACTGCCTCACAACCACTGCCTCACAGCCACTGCCTCACAACCACTGCCTCACAGCCACCGCCTCACAACCACTGCCTCACAGCCACTGCCTCACAACCACTGCCTCACAGTCACTGCCTCACAACCACTGCCTCACAGCCACCGCCTCACAACCACTGCCTCACAGCCACCGCCTCACAACCACTGCCTCACAGCCACTGCCTCACAACCACTGCCTCACAGCCACCGCCTCACAACCACTGCCTCACAGCCACTGCCTCACAACCACTGCCTCACAGCCACTGCCTCACAACCACTGCCTCACAGTCACTGCCTCACAACCACTGCCTCACAGCCACTGCCTCACAACCACTGCCTCACAGCCACTGCCTCACAGCCACTGCATCACAACCACTGCCTCACAGCCACTGCCTCACAACCACTGCCTCACAGTCACTGCCTCACAGTTACTGCCTCACAACCACTGCCTCACAGCCACTGCATCACCCCCACTACCTCACAGTCACTGCCTCACAGCCACTGCCTCACAGCCACTGCCTCACAGCCACTGCATCACCCCCACTAGCTCACAGTCACTGCCTCACAACCACTGCCTCACAGTCACTGCCTCACAGTCACTGCCTCACAACCACTGCCTCACAGCCACTGCCTCACAACCACTGCCTCACAGTCACTGCCTCACAACCACTGCCTCACAGTCACTGCCTCACAACCACTGCCTCACAGTCACTGCCTCACAGCCACTGCCTCACAACCACTGCCTCACAGTTACTGCCTCACAACCACTGCATCCTTCTGCTCAGCAAAGCCCTCTGACATCATGCAGCCCAACCATTCTCTAACTCTGCTAAACCCTGGCTCTCAGAACCTCATCTACACTGTTCTGAACCCCCCCAGGGATGGGGATTCCACCTCCTCCCCAGGCAGCCTGTGCCAGGCTTTAAGAACCCTTTCAGTGAAGTTGATTCTGATTTCCAAACTAAACCTACCCTGGGACACCTTGAGGCCATTTCCTCTTGTCCTGTCCCTTGTTATGAAGGGAGCAGAGCCCAGCCCCCAGCTAGTCCCAACCTCCTCTCAGGGAGCTGTGGAGAGCACTGAGGTCTCCCTCAGCCTCCTCTTCCCCACACCAACCCCCCCCAGCTCCCTCAGCTGCTCCTCCCCAGCCCTGCTCTCCAGACCCTTCCCCAGCTTCATTGCCCTTCTCTGCACCCACAGTGGCTTCCTGCCCTTCAGAGTGCTCAAGCTGTTAAAATACTCACCGGACCCCTTAAAATACCTGCAGGAGCAGAGGGATCCTCACTGGTCCAGCTGTGTGAGCAGCAGCTGCCCAGAGAGAGAGAGCAAGAGCTCTTTGCAGAGGGCACATCCACAGAAGCCACTTACCTTCTAGTGCTCAAGCCAGAAGTCATTTGTTATGCAACAGCCACATTTGGCCTTCAGCAGAGCCAAACCTTCTCTGGATGACTCCAGGCTTGGGAATCTCCATAGGGTTTTTGTCTGCTTTGCAGGTGAGTTGCACTTCTGCCTTGCCAGTGAGGGTGGTGAGACCCTGACCAGGTTGGCACAGGAGGCTGTGGATGCCTCCTCCTTGGTGGTGTTGAAGGTTAATTCTGACATCCTCTACCTCTACAGAATGCCAGCAGGGTGGGGGTGGGAAGCTCCTCTGGAGCTCATCCAGCCCAACCCCCAGCTAAAGCAGGGCACCCACAGCAGCCTGCCCAGCATCACAATGCTCAGGTGGGCTTGGAAGCTCTCCAGGGAAGGAGACTCCACAACCTCTCTGGGCAGCCTGCTCTGGGGCTCCAGCACCCTCAGAGAAGTTTCTCCTCCTGTTCAGGTGGAACCTGCTGTGCTGCATTTTGTGCCTGCTGCCCCTTGCCACCCCTCAGGGCGATGGTTGGTCTCCATCCTGTTCTCTAAAGGTTACGATGCTGATCTCTCCTCATCCTCAGTCCCCCCCAGCTTGCTCTGCCTCATTGTGCAAGTCTCACCTGGGACATTTGGGCCCAGTGTACATTTGCAGTGTTTGAATCAAACAGCAGGCTGGAGGTGTTTGCCAGGAGCAGCCTTCCAGGGCCTGAAGGGGCTACAAGAAGGGCTGGGGAGGGACAATGGAAAAGGGCTGGGAGTGACAGGAGAAGGGACAGTGGATTGAAACTGGAAGAGGACAGATTGAGACTAAAGGTGAGGAAGGAATTCTTTGAAGTGAGAGTGGTGAGACTCTGGCACAGGTTGCCCAGGGAGGCTGTGGCTGCCTCCTGCCTGGATGAGGCTGGATGAGACCTGGAGCAGCCTGGGCTGGTGGGAGGGGTCCCTGCCCATAGCAGGGGGATGGAGCTGGATGATCTTGAAGGTCCCTTCCAACCCAACCCAACCCATCCCATCCCATGGATCTATGAATTCTGGATTCTCCTTCTTCACAGTCTCAGGGGTTTCTAGCCCAAGTTCTTCCCAGTGAGTTCTTCCCTTTCTGTGCCTTCAACCTGTCTTTCTCTCTAGCTATGGAGGAATCTGCCCTGCTATTAAAAACCCTTCCCTCTGCCTCAGCAAACCTGAGGCCTAATATTTGTGTGGGAAGCCAAATGGGTTTCAAATTGCTCCATTAACCCCTGGCCTGGTATTAGACTCACAGGAGCCCACAGCTTCCTTTCTAAACACCTTATTTTTTTCACCCCCCCTGTGATAAAGAGAAGTAAATTCCTGTTCCATAAAGCCCAGCAACACAAGCTGGTAAAAGCACATCCCCACAGCACTATCAGCTCCACTGAGCTGGGTTAGGAACTGGCTGGAGGCTGAGCCCAGAGAGTGGTGGTGAATGGTGCCACAGCCAGCTGGCAGCCAGGCACCAGTGGTGTGCCCCAGGGATCAGTGCTGGGCCCCAGCCTGTTCAGTATCTTTATTGATGCCCTTCTGGAGGAGGGGATGGAGTTCATCAGCAGGAAATGTGCAGCTGGCAGCAAGCTGGGGGCAGGAGTTTATCTGCTGGAGGGCAGAGAGGCTCTGCAGAGGGACCTGGACAGGCTGCACAGATGGGCAGAGGCCAAGGGCAGGAGATTGAACACATCCAAGTGCCAGGGGCTGCACTTTGGCCACAGCAACCCCAGGCAGTGCTACAGGCTGGGGTCAGAGTGGCTGAGAGCAGCCAGGCAGAGAGGGACCTGGGGGTGCTGGTTGATGGTAGGCTTAACATGAGCCTGCAGTGTGCCCAGGGGGCCAAGAAGGCCAAGGGCATCCTGGCCTGCAGCAGGCAGAGTGTGGCCAGCAGGAGCAGGGAGCTCATCCTGCCCTGGGCTCAGCACTGCTTAGGCCACACCTCGAGTCCTGTGTCCAGCTCTGGGCTCCTCAGTTTCAGAAGGACATTGAGAGACTTGAAGGTGTCCAGAGAAGGGCAAGGAGGCTGGGGAGGGGTCTGGAGCACAGCCCTGGGAGGAGAGGCTGAGGGAGCTGGGGTTGCTTAGCCTGCAGAAGAGGAGGCTCAGGGGAGACCTTCTTGCTCTCTGCAACTCCCTGCAGGGAGGTTGGAGCCAGCTGGGGGTTGGGCTCTTCTCCCAGGCAAGCAGCCCCAGAACAAGAGGACAGAGTCTCAAGCTGTGCCAGGGGAGGTTTTAGGCTCAAGGTGAGGAAGAAGTTCTTCCCAGACAGACAGATTGGCCCTTGGGCTGTGCTGCCCAGGGAGGTGGTGGAGTCCCCATCCCTGGAGGTGTTTAGGAAGAGCCTGGCTGAGGCCCTTGGTGCCATGGTTGAGTTGATCAGATGGTGCTGGGAGACAGGTTGGACTGGATGATCTCCAAGGTCTTTTCCAACCTGGTTGATTCTACTCTAGTCTAGTCTATTCTATCAGACAGTAGAGAAGGACCTCACTGGCCTGTGTGGAGAAGGAAAGAGGGGAGACAGGAGGCAGCCTATGTGCATTCCAAAGCAGGAAGGCATTCAGGAGGGTATCTGATTAATTGCAAGTGCAGCAGGCAGGTTAAGAGCTCAGCTCTGCAGGCTGATGTTTCACTGCTCCAAGGAGCTGAGCTCCCTTGCTTACACAGACCTGCAGGGACAGGACCAGGGGCAATGGCTCCAAAGTAGAGAGGGGCAGATTGAGATTGGATGTGAGGAACAAGTTCTTTACTACTTGAAAATACAACTCCAATAGAGAAGAGGCAAATCACTGCACCACAGAGTTCCCAGGGGGAGTCTGCAAATGGCACCTGGAAGGAAGCTGAGCAGCAGGCCTCCAGCAGAGCTGATGGGGATCTGCCTGGCCCCTCAAAGCTCACTGTAATTCCCTGCCAAGTGAAAGCAGGGTCACAGAATCATTGATTTGTTTGGAGTGGAACAGACCTCCAAGATCACCCAGTCCAACCATCAGCCCAACACCCCCATGACCACCAAACCTTGGCCCTGAGTGCCACAGCCACATGGCTCTGGGCAACCCAACTACCAGGACCACTGAACTAGATCCTGAAGCACCACACCTGCAGCAGTGCTGACTCCACCACCTACCTCCCTGGGCAGCTTCTGCCAATCCCTGACCCCTCTTGCAGCAAAGAAATCTTTCCTCCTCTCAACCTAAGCCTCCCCTGGCACAATTCCAGGCCACTGCCTCTCCTTCTCTCACCTGAGCCCAGGGAGCAGAACCCAACCCCCAGCTCACTGCAGCCTCCTCTCAGGGAGCTGCAGAGAGCATTTGAAGCGTCCTCTGAACCTCCAACCCCAGTTCCCTCAGCTGCTCCTCACCAGCCCTGCTCCCCAGACCCTTCACCACCTCTGCTGCCCTGCTCCAGCCCCTCAGTGTTCTTCTTGTGGTGAGGGGCCCAAAACTGAACCCAGGACTCGAGGTGTGCCCCCCCCAGTGCTGAGCACAGGGCACAATCACTTCTTTATTCCTGCTGACCACACCAGGCTGCTCCTGGCCTTCTTGACCCCCTGGGCACACTGCTGGCATCCAGCAGCCCCAGCCCCTTCTCTGCACAAGAGGCACTCCATGAATGACTTACAGCAACCCTATGTAAACAAAGCCCCACAACAGCCATGGGCAAACTGCTGCTGCCCTCTCCTGCCAAACACCCCCAGAGCAGAGTGTCACCACCTTGGCTCCCTGCCCCCCTCTCCACCACAGCCAGGCACTAAGGGCACTGTTACATCACTGCCTGTTGCAAAGCTTGCTGCTGCCCTCATTTCCTAAGAGATTAACCATCAGGCAGCTCAAAGCAGCTTTTGCCCCTGGATGAAAGGCAGCAGAGTCAAACAGGAGCTGGCAGAGCAGAAAGGCTGCCGAGGCTCCGCGCCTCAGCACGGGCCCAGGGCTGCCAGGCACTGGAGGTGCCTCAGCTTCCCCAGAGAGACAGAACACAGAGCTACAAAAGTCACTGCCCAGAGAGCTCTTTGCCATCTGCACAGCTAATTCTGAGCTAAGGCTTGTGTAGGAAGAGAGATCCAGAGCCACAAAGGACTGCAGCCCACGGACTGCTTCCTCCCCTTTGGCCTCCAGCTGGAGGAACCCCAAAGCCAAATGAAGGAGGTCTCAGCAGCACTGGCTGGGGATGGAGGCAAACGCATTCTCTGCCAGCCTGGGACTTGCAGCCTTAAAACCTGAGCAAGTGCTGGTGGCAGCATCCATCCAGCTTGGCTTCAGGGCTTCTGATGCAAAATGCTGGAAGGTGTCCAGAGCAGGGCCAGGAGGAGGAGCAGAGGGCTGGAGCTGCTCTGCTGTGAGCACAGACAGAGGGAGTTGGGGTTGTGCAGGCTGGAGAGGAGAAGGCTCCAAGGAGACCTAATTGAGGCCTTCCAGGATCTGCAGGGGGCTGCAAGAAAGCTGGGGAGGGACTTTGGAGGGTGTCAGGGAGGGATAGGACTGGGGGGGATGGAGCAGCACTAGAAGTGGGGAGATTGAGATTGGCTGTGAGGAAGAAGTTGTTGGCCAGGAGGGTGGTGAGAGCCTGGCCCAGGCTGCCCAGGGAGGTGGTGGAAGCCTCCTGCCTGGAGGTGTTTGCAGCCAGGCTGGAGGTGGCTGTGAGCAAGCTGCTGTGGTGTGAGGT
The DNA here is from genome assembly GCF_026170545.1 of Melanerpes formicivorus. Lineage (NCBI taxonomy): Eukaryota > Metazoa > Chordata > Aves > Piciformes > Picidae > Melanerpes > Melanerpes formicivorus. The sequence continues at coordinate 24,177,607 of NW_027142362.1, forward strand.
GTCCCTGCCCATGGCAGGGGGTTGGAGCTGGCTGAGCCTTGAGCTCCCTTCCAACCCTGACAGTTCTGTGGTTCTATGCTGAAGAAGGCACAGAAAGGGGATTTCACTTCACTCACTGGGAAGAACTTGGGCTAAAAACCCCTGAGACTGTGAAGAAGGAGAATCCAGAATTCATAGATCCATGCAATGGGTTGGGTTGGAAGGGACCTTCAAGACCATCCAGTTCCAAGCCCCTGCCATGGGCAGGGTCCCCTCCCACCAGCCCAGGCTGCTCCAGGCCTCATCCAGCCTGGCCTTCAACACCTCCAGGCAGAAGGCAGCCACAGCCTCCCTGGGCAACCTGTGCCAGGCTCTCCCCAGCCTCACTGCAAATATTTTCTTCCTCATCTCCAGTCTCAACCTCCCCTCTCCCATTTCAACATCATTGTGCCTCATCCTGTCACCCCCAGCCCTTGTCCAAAGCCCCTCCCCAGCTTTCTGAGGATGAGGAGAGATCAGCATCGTAACCTTTAGAGAACAGGATGGAGACCAACCATCGCCCTGAGGGGTGGCAAGGGGCAGCAGGCACAAAATGCAGCACAGCAGATTCCACCTGAACAGGAGGAGAAACTTCTCTGAGGGTGCTGGAGCCCCAGAGCAGGCTGCCCAGAGAGGTTGTGGAGTCTCCTTCCCTGGAGAGCTTCCAAGCCCACCTGAGCATTGTGATGCTGGGCAGGCTGCTGTGGGTGCCCTGCTTTAGCTGGGGGTTGGGCTGGATGAGCTCCAGAGGAGCTTCCCACCCCCACCCTGCTGGCATTCTGTAGAGGATGTCAGGATTAACCTTCTCTGTGCAGCCTGCAGCTTTGGAGTCTTTATTTAACTAGCTGATGGCCATGCTGGGCTCAGGCTGCTGCTGGGACTTGCTGGCTTTGGAGGCCTTTCCCAGCCAAGGCAATTCTCTGATTCTATGCCTGCATGTTGGACAACATCCAGCCCATCACTGAGCCTGGCCCCAGCCTCTTGCCCCCCACCCTTTAGCTCTTGCTGAGCATTGCTCAGCTCCCCTCTGGGGCTGCTCTGCTGCAGGCTCTCAGCCCCAGGGCTCTCAGCCTTTGCTCCTCACAGAGCTGCTCCAGGCAGGCCCCTCAGCAGTTCTGCAGCCTCCACTGGAAACTCTGCTGCAGTTCCCTGTCCATCTCGAACTGGGGAGCCCAGAGCAGGAGGAGGAACTTCTGCACTGTGAGGTCCCAGAGCCCTGGAGCAGGCTGCCCAGAGAGGTTGTGGAGTCTCCTGCTCTGGAGCCTTTCCAGCCCCACCTGGATGTGTTCTGTGTGACCTGTGCTGGATTCTCTGCTCCTGCTCTGGCAGGGGCTTGGACTGGAAGGTCTCCAGAGGTCCCTTTCTAAGCCCTACCACCCTGTGATCTGTGTAATTAACTCCACTGTCAATGTGAAGACAAAGCAAGCAAACCCAAACCAGCCCCAGGTAAACGAGCTGCAGGCTGACCAGCCTGAGCTCACCTGCAGCCTCCTTTTACTTCAGACCTTTGGATATGTGAGGCTGATGCTCTTGGGAGCCAAACACTGAGCCTCCTTCCTCTGCCAAGCAAGGAAACACACACAGTCTTTGCTCCCCAAGAGCATTCCTACATCCAGACCCTGCTCTGAAGAACTCCAGCCAACAAACTCCTCTTAACATTGAGGCAGCTAAAGGAGCACCCAAGCCAGCAGCAGCTCAGGCAGTGTGTACACGAGAAAAGCAACAGGTTCTAAGCACAAAGGATGCAGGCTGCAACAGCCCAGAGATCATCATACAGACCCAAGGCACAAGGCCTTGTGCTCAGCAGCTTCCAGCCCGCAGTCTCCTCCTTGCCCGTGGGTGTTTGTGTCCCGCTGAACAGCTGCACCACAGCAGAAAGCCAACCCTGCAGCCAGCCTGCCCCCGCCAGGAAACCATCTCTTGGAGCATACCTTTCCTAGGACGGGGCCTTGGAGCCTCTGTGCCTGCTGGGGAGATCTGAAAAGACAGCAAAGAGGAGCAGTAAGTCCCTCAGGCAAGAGCTGGTGGGTGACTGGTGAGGAGCAGTGTTCTCCAGGGGACAGCTCTCTGCAGGATCTCCATCAGGGCTCTGGGGGTGGGGATGAAGGCAGCCTCAGCCAGACCATCAGTGACACCAAGCTGGGTGGCAGTGTGCATCTGCCCTAGGGTGGGAAGGACCTACAGAGGGGCCTGGCCAGGCTGGATTGCTGTGCCAAGGCCAATGGGATGAGGTTCAGCAAGGCCAAGAGCTGGCTGCTGCACTTGGGTCACAGCAACCCCATGAAGGCTCCAGGCTTGGGGCAGAGTGGATGGAAAAGCCCTGGTGGAAAAGGACCTGAGGGGGTTGATTGATAGCAGCTGAAGATGAGCCAGCAGTGTGCCCAAGTGGGCAAGAAGGCCACCAGCAGCCTGGCCTGGATCAGCAACGGTGTGGGCAGCAGCAGCAGGGCAGGGATTGTCCCCCTGGACTCAGCACTGATGAGGCCATGCCTTGAGTGCTAGGCTCAGTTTTGGGCCCCTCACTCCAAGAAGGACACTGGGGGGCTGGAGGAGGTCCAGTGAAGGGCAACAGAGCTGGTTGAAAGCAGAGATCTTGTGAGGAGCAGGGGAGGGAAGTGGGGTGGCTTAGCCTGGAGAAAGGAGGCTGAAGGGAGACCTTCTGGCTAACTACAACTCCCTGAAAGGAGGTTGGAGCACGGTGGGGATTGGTCTCTTCTCCCAAGCAACAAGTCACAGGACAAGAGAAAACAGCCTCCAGTTGCCCCAAGGGAGTTCAGGTTGGCCATGAGGAACAATTTATTCCCTGAAAGGGTTGTCAAGGCCTGGAACAAGCTTGCCCAGGGCAGTGGTGGAGTCTCCATCCCTGGAGGGATTGAAAAGCCCTGGAGATGTGGTGCTGAGGGACATGGTTCAGTGGTGACCTGGTTGGAGACTCCATGGTCTTGGAGGCCTTTTCCAACTTCAATGATTCTCTGATTCTAGTCTAGAAAACAACCAGCCAGGACAAGTGGCAACCCCCAGAGGAGAGCATGAAAGCAGCACCTGGGCTGCTAGGCAAGCTCTGCCCTGCCAAGGGCTGCTCTCCCCCGGCCACAGCTAGGCAGAGGTTTTTATTAGGCCTCCAAACAGTGACCATTGCCCTGTAGAAAACAGTATCACAGTGTCACAGTATCACTAAGGTTGGAAGAGAGCTCGAGGATCATCGAGTCCAACCTGGCACCACAGACCCCATGACTAGACCATGGCACCAAGGGCCACATCCAATCCCCTCTTGAACACCTCCAGGGATGGGGACTCCACCACCTCCCTGGGCAGCACAGCCCAATGACAAACGACTCGTCCCCTCACCTCGAGTCTAAACCAAACACTGAGTCCCTCAGCCTTTTCCTCACCCTTGACCACTATGCTCCCCCCTGCATCCAGCAAAGGACAGAGACTCCTCCCAGTCCTCCTTTTGTCACTGACCTATTTGCAGAAGCATTTAACAGCTGGACCCAGATGAATTTCCAGTTGGGCTCTGGCCCTTCTCATTTTCTCCTTGCACTACCCCAGGACAGCTCTGCAGTCCTCCCAAGTCCTGCTGCTGTTTCAAACCAGCCAGGAGGGGGCTGGGCTCTTCTCCCAGGCAAGCAACCCCAGAACAAGAGGACACAATCTCAAGCTGTGCCAGGGGAGGTTTAGGCTGGAGGGGAGGAGAAAGTTCTTCCCAGCTAGAGGAATTGGCCCTTGGGATGTGCTGCCCAGCGAGGTGGTGGAGTCCCCATCCCTGGAGGTGTTGAAGAGGGGATTGGATGTGGCCCTTGGAGCCATGGTTTAGTTGTCAGGATGTGCTGGGTGACAGCTTGGACTTGATGAGCTCTGAGGTCTTTCCCTTATTGATTCCATGATTCTATGACTGATTCTATGACTGAGAGCCAGAACCCAGGCTGCACAGCCCCCAGCCTGCCTGGCAGGCAGAGCCAGGGCACTCTGCATGTGCTGGAGGCTGAGAAAGGTTTGAGGTTCATGGATTCACAGAACGGTTTAGGTTGGGAGGGACCTTCAAGATCATCCAGCTCCAACCCTCCTGCCATGGGCAGGGACCCCTCCCACCAGGCTGCTCAAGGCCTCATCCAGCCTGGTCTGGAACACCTCCAGGCAGGGGACATCTACAGCCTCCCTGGGCAGCCTGTGCCAGAGTCTCCCCAGCCTCACTGGCAAGAACTTCTTCCTCATCTCCAGCCTCAACCTCCCCTCCTCAAACCTCAATCCATTCCCTCTCATCCTGTCTCTTCCAGGCCTTGTCAAAAATCCCTCTCCACCTTTCCTGTAGGCACTCTTCAGGTACTGGCGGGCTGCTGTAAGGTCTCCCTGGAGCCTTCTCTTCTCCAGGCTGAACAGCCCCAACTCTTGCAGCCTTTTCAGCAGATACACAGACACACATGAGAGGGAGAGGAGAGGGAGGGGGAGAAGGAGAGGGAGAGAGGGAGAGGGAGAGAAAGAGAAAGAGGGAGGGAAAGAGGGGAAGAGAGAAAGAGGGAGAGAAAGAGGGAGAGAAAGAGGGAGAGAAAGAGGGAGAGGGAAAGAGGGAGAGGGAAAGAGGGAGAGGGAAAGAGGGAGAGGGAAAGAGGGAGAGGGAAAGAGGGAGAGGGAAAGAGGGAGAGGGAAAGAGGGAGAGGGAAAGAGGGAGAGGGAAAGAGGGAGAGGGAAAGAGGGAGAGGGAAAGAGGGAGAGGGAAAGAGGGAGAGGGAAAGAGGGAGAGGGAAAGAGGGAGAGGGAAAGAGGGAGAGGGAAAGAGGGAGAGGGAGAGGGAGAGGGAGAGGGAGAGGGAGAGGGAGAGGGAGAGGGAGAGGGAGAGGGAGAGGGAGAGGGAGAGAAAGAGGAAGGGAAGGAGAAAAAGAAAGAGAGGGAAAGAGGGAAAGAGAGGGAGAGAAGGAGAGGAGGCAGAGCCACCACACGTCGGCATTTCCGCCGGCTCCTCAGCCAGGAGCGCACAGACCTCCGTCCCGGCAGCATCCCCTCGCCTGCCCTCAGCCCCTCCGCCCCAGCACCGCCACCCCCCAGCGCTGCCGGGGCCGGGCGGGGGGCGGCGGCGGGGAGGAACTCACCGCTGGGTCCCGCGGCTCCGCCATGGCTCCGCTGCCGCCGCGGCGCCGTTTCCGCGGGGACGGCGTCCGAGCGCTTCCGGGCCAGGCACCGCGGCGCGGGGCCCGACGGGAAGGCACCGGGAGCCGGCAGCCGGCAGCCGGGAGCCGGCCGTGCCCCGCGCCGGGCTGCGAGAAGCAGCGGGGTGACCGCACCGGCACAAACCGGACGCTTACCGGCGGGGCTGGGGGCTCGGATCCCCGCCGCCGCTGCTGCTGCCGCAGCGATCCCAGGCGCCCCAGGCCGCCCCGGCCTCCCGCGGGCTGAGCTGCCGTCGCCCCCGGACGGAGCAGGGAGGGAGGGTTGGGAGGAGACGGTTCTCCATCAGCTTTTGCACAGGGAGGTCAGGGAGCTGCCGGCCGCGGCGGCTGTGGGTGGGGACGGTGCTGGAGTCCCGCGGGAGGGCTCGGGAGCTGGAGGAGAGCAGCGGCAGCGGCCGGTGGCTCCCGCAGCTCAGGGCGTTCGCAGCGCTTCGCTCCAGGCTTGCAGAAGAGCCCTCGGAACCGAAGGCACCACAGACCTTTAGGTTAGGGCCTGCCCCCCTCCCTCCGTGCATGCAGTCAAAAGCCAAGGCGAGGCAAGGCTCCGTGCTTGCAGCCCACCGCGCCCCAGCAGGGCGTACAAGGGGCTGGACTGGATGTCATCTCCCGAGCTCCCTTCCAGCGCCTAGCGCTCTGTGATCCTGTGACACGGGGCTGTCAACAGCACTTTCACACCTGCTGAGCCAAGGGGAAGCCCGAGAAGCCGTGGCTTGCAGGGAGGGACTTGAGAGCAAGCAACGACCCCCTCCGCGCAGCCCTGCTCCATCCCACCCCTCGCCAGCAGGGAAGTCCCGGGGGGCAAGCAGGATCGGGGCAGGGGCTGAAGGGAAAAACGGGAACAGAGAAGGGAGCGAACTGTCGGTGTTCCATCAGCGAGGGCGCTGAAGTGACCGAGAGAGATGCCAGCCGGAAACAGCCTTTGGTATCGCAGAGCTGCCTGCGAGCTGCCTCTTTCCAGCCACCCCCTTTGCAGCTGGCGTCTCCCCCCTTGGAAGCCGGCGGGGGCGGCAGGGGGCTCCGGAGGGGCAACCAGCCTGGCGAAAAATACCACAGGAGGAGTTCCTATACAGGAGTAAATTTAATAAAACCACCACCAATTGTTTACTTTAACATAGCTCTTGTTACAGAAATCATAAAAATGGACTCAGCAGCTAGCTCGTTAGTTCTTGTCCCCCTTTGGAACTGGAAAGGAAAAGAAACACAAAAAACCCCACCCCCAAAACAAATGACCCCAACTGATCGCAACTTCTACTGCACTAAGATGGAGTGTTAAATATTTGCCAGGACAGGATGCCCAGGAATTGAGCCCCCAAAAAACAAACCCCGAAACACAAAGGACAGTTCCATCGTCTTTGCCATGGTACGACTCGAGTGATCATGTGAAGTGAGACTTAGAACAGCGAGGAGCGGTCCGTTGGGCAGGGGAGAGGGCAGGGGGAGGGAGGAGGAGGGAGAGGAGATCCACAGCCGAAATCTTGCCCTCGAGTCTTTCGAGCAGCGGTGCAGAAAAACCCTCTCCTTTTCCTGCCTCGGAGCCAAGGAGATGGAAGAGCCGCGGGCGCGCAGCCCTCCTCCGCGGCTGTGTGCGCGGCTGGGAACAGCAGGGTTGGGTTTGGGGCAGGCAGCGATGATCCAGGGCCAAAACAAAGGCAAAGCATCCTGAATGGCAGCGTGTGCCGGGCGGGAGCCGAGCGCCGGGCAAGAGCTCCGCACCGGGCGGGAGCTGTGCCCCGGCTGGGAGCTCACACCGGGTGGGAGCTATGCACCGGGAGGGAGTTCACACCGGGTGGGGGCTCCGCACCGGGCGGGAGCTCACACTGAGTGGGAAGTCCGCACCAGGCAGGAGCTCGCACCGGGCGGAAGCTGCACACCAGGCAGGAGTTCACACCGGGTGGGAGCTGCACACCAAGCAGGAGCTCACACCGGGTGGGACCTCACGCTTGTCAGAAGCTCCTCACCAGGCGGGAGCTGCGCACCGGGCGGGAGCTCCGCACCGGGGGACAGGGCGATGCCTAAACACACAGCAAACCCTGGAGGCCGTGTTAGAAACAGAAGTGCAGGAAGAGGAGAACCCCCAACTCCTCCGGTAGAAGCCTCCTAAAAAGAACCAACCAAAACAACCCCAAAAAAACCCCAAACCAACCCCCAAAAGCCCAAAGGATATACTCACTACAGCAGCAGCAGCACACGCTCCCCACCCCGCTCCCTCCCCACCCCCCGGCCCGGGGCGGAGCGGGGGGGGGGGTTGTGGATGGAGAGAGAGAACCAAACGAAAACCGATCCAGAAAGATAAACCAAACCCAAAGGGAACCAAACCAAACCCGAAGGAACCGGGAGAGCAAACCGGAAGGGTTAAACCGCCCCACCCGAAGGGCAGGGGAAAGCAAGCCAAACGGAACAGAAAGAAACTGCACAGCAAGTCGACGTCAGCTGGAAGGTTTTTAAAGAATAAATATTTTTTTCTCCTTGTCATTAAACATTATGCAAACACGTGCCACGCTTGCTCTTTGTCCATGCAGATGAGCTATATACAACTCCGAAAAATACTTGTGGTGTCCTCTCTTTGTTTGCTTTAAAAGTCATATACAAAGGGGGGGGGGAGGGGGAGGGGGCTGGGGTTTCTCTCTGTTTTCGGTGGGTTTAACAGGTTGTTGTTGTTGTTGTTTGTTTTCCTTGCTGCGTGCCTCCCTCCCCCCCCCCCCTTCTCCTTCTCCCTCCCCCCTAAGAATCATCTTTCCAAGGAGCAGATCCACATTCCTCCCTGCAAGTGGGGGGGCAGAGAGAAGGAGAAGGGGAGGGGTGGAGAAGCAGGAGAGAGCCACATCTCCCCCCCCGCTCCCCACCCCTCTTACCAAAGCGGATCCAAAAGGTTGGGTTAGACACAAAAAGCGGTGTCAAAAAACTTGGTTTCGATTTCATCTGTTACTACACACAGGAAAGGGGGGGGGGGGGGGGGGGGGGAAGGGAGAGCAACCCAAAACAACCCCAAAAAGGTAGGAAAGAAAGAGGAGAAGGGGGGGGGGGGGTGGAGAAGCAGGAGAGAGCCACATCTCCCCCCCCTGCTCCCCACCCCTCTTACCAAAGGGGATCCAAAGGGCTGCTTCGGACATCAAAAGCAGTGTCAAGAAACTTGGTTTCAATTTCATCTGTTACTACACACAGGAAAAGGGGGAGGGGGGGAGGGGAGACCAACCCAAAACAACCCCAAAAAGATAGAAAAGAAAGAGGAGAAGGAAGCTACAGGTTACAAGGTTAAAGTCGGAGGAGGGCTTGGTTGTTTGGTTTTGCTTTCAGCGCCTCTGTCCCACTCTGGCTGGCCGCCTAGAATACTGCTGCACGATGCTGTTATCTACCTCGGGTGCTTGGGTTGGTTGCTTGCTCGCTCCTTGTTTTTTATTTCGATATAATTTACTTCAATTTCCTCTTAACAAAAGAAAAACAAAACGAAAAGAAACCACCAAAAGAGCCTCCCGGTGCTACAGACCAGCAGGGGGTGGGGCGGCAGGCGGGAGCGCCTCGGCTGCGGGTTTGATTTGAATCCGGCTGGGAAAGGGGTCTCAGAGTTCGTGTGCCAGGCTCAGTCCTCGATGTACTCCCACAGGTCCTTCTCGTAGCCTTCGTGCACATGCTGCAACAAGACCTTCCGCCGGCTCTCGCAGTATCTGCGGGCGAAGGGGGACAGCACCGCACGGGCAGGTGAGGAGCTGCAGCAGGCACCGCGGCGCCGAGACCCACAGCAGATCCTCCCCCGCCACCCCGAGGAGGCACTGGGGATTTGCAACCCATTAACACCGCTAATTAAGACTTCGTGGGCTCCAGGCACTCAGCTCCGGGGCCCTAATGGAAAAGACCTCAGAGACCATCAAGTCCAAGCTGTCACCCAACACCTCCTGACAACCAAACCATGGCTCCAAGGGCCACATCCAGTCCCCTCTTGAACACCTCCAGGCATGGGGACTCCACCACCTCCCTGGGCAGCACAGCCCAGTGGCCAATTAATCGTTCTGGGAAGGACTTTCTCCTCACCTCCAGTCTAAACTTCCCCTGGCACAGCTTGAGACTGTGTCCTCTTGTTCTGGTGCTGCTTGCCTGGGAGAAGAGCCCAACCCCCTCCTGGCTACACAGCCTGCAAATTCAGAGGCTCCCCTGGAGCAGTGCCCCTCTGGTCCCCAGGGCTGTGGAGTCTCACAGAGGCTGGAAGGGACCTCCAGAGGCCATCCAGTCCAACCCTCCTGCCAGAGCAGCATCACCCAGGGCAGGTCACACAGGGACACATCCAGGTGGGTTTGGAAAGTCTCCAGAGGAGACTCCACAACCTCTCAGGGGCTGCAGTTTGCAAAAGCCAAAGCATGGGAGAGCAGAGACACCTGAGACAGAATGGTTTGGGTTGGAAGGGACCTTCAGGATCATCTACTCCAACCCCCTGCCATGGGCAGGGACACCTCCCACCAGCCCAGGCTGCTCAAGGCCTCAGCCAGCCTGGCCTTGAACACCTCCAGGGAAGGGGCATCCAGCACCTCCCTGGGCAACCTGTGCCAGAGTCTCCCCACCCTCACTGGAAACAATTTCTTCCTCATCTCCAGTCTCAGTCTCTCCTCTCCCAGGTCAAAGCCACTGCTCCTCACCCTGTCACAACAAACCCCTGTCCAAAGTCCCTCCCCAGCTTTCTTCCAGGCAGAAGATGGAGGAGGAGGCTCTCCTCAGACATGGGCTGGTGCCCCCTCTGAGCCTTGATTGGGAGCTTGGATGGGAAAAACCTCAGGGCACTGCCCCCATTTTACTCTCCCCCAAAGCAGTATCCTGGCCTGGATCAGCAGGAGCAGGGAAGGGATTGGCCTCCCAAACTCTGCACTGCTCAGACCACAGCTTGACTTCTGGAATCAGTTTGGGGCCTTCACTCCCAGAAGGACATTGAGAGGCTGGAGCAGGTCCAGAGAAGGACAACAAATCTGGGGAAGGGTCTGGAGAACAGGGCTGGGGAGGAGCAGCTGAGGGGGTTTAGTGTGGAGGAGGCTGAGGGGAGACCTCAGTGCTCTCTGCAGCTCCCTGAGAGGAGGCTGGAGCCAGGTGGGGCTTGGTCTCTTCTCCCAAGTAACAAGTCACAGGACAAGAGGGAATGGCCTCAAGTAGCACCAGGGGAGGTGTAGGTTGGCCACAAGGAACAATTTCTTCCCTGAGCAGGGTGCCAAGCTCTTGAACAGGCTGCCCAGGGCCCATCCCCAGAGGGGATGCCATGGAGACGTGGTGCTGAGGGCCATGGCTCAGTGGTGACCCTGGCAGTGCCTCAGTGACCTTAAAGCTCTTTTCCAACTGTAATGGTTCTCCAAACCCCCAGTGGAGACTGAAGCAGCCAAGCTGGCTCCAGACAGGGCTCCTGGTGTGGCTGAGCACAGGCTCTACCTCACATCACAACTCCAGGGGCTCAGAGGGGCACTGCAGCCTGCAGGCCCTTCCCACCTACAGTCCTTTAAACAAAGCTGCAACTGACCCTGAGGCAGAGCTGGGCAGAGCCCTACCAGCACCTCTGGCACCAAGCACCAGTGCCAGCCCAGGGGCACAGCAAGAGATGCCACATCCACTTCGGGGTGTAAGCCAAGTGAGGAGTCAGAAGCAGAGCATTCAGGTTCCAAGAGCAAATCACAGATAAGCAGCAGGCACTGCTGGATTAACCCCTGGCCAGCAGGGCACAAGCCTCAGCAGCAGCTGCCAAGGCTCCAGGCTCAGCTGGGCAGCAGACACAAGGTTTGGCAGTGCCCAGCCTGGAGCAGTGAGCTGGGACAGCACAGACTGGAAGCCAGAGCTGAGTTGCTGGCTCCTGCTGGGAATTGTGAGGCTGTTTCCAGACATGTGTAGGACAGGGGCCAAGGGGCTCTTGCAGGTGGCAGTGGCCACACACATCCATTTCCTCCTCTGCTCCTGGCTGTAGTGAGCCATCATGTCCCAGCAGAAAGCTCTCCTTGCTGTCACTGCACACCAGCAGCTACAGCAATTCTTTGCCTTCACCTGCAGCCCTCACACTGCTCTCATTCAGTATCTGAGCAGATTTATCTGAACAGCAGTGGTGGCTCCTCTCCTCCCCCTCTGCTCTGCCCTAGGGAGGCCACAGCATCACTCCTGGATCCAGTTCTGGGCTCCCCAGTTCAAGAGAAACAGGGAACTAACTGGAGAGGGTGCAATGGAGGCTGCAAAGCTGCTGAGGGGCCTGGACCAGCACTGGGAGGAGCCCTGGGGCTGAGAGCCCTGGGGCTGAGAGCCTGGAGAAGAGCAGCCCCAGAGGGGAGCTGAGCAACGCTCAGCAAGAGCTAAAGGGTGCGGGGCAAGAGGCTGGGGCCAGGCTCTCTGCTCAGTGGTGCCCAGGGACAAGACAAGGGGCAAGGGGCAATGGGCAGAAACTGTAACCCAGGAGGTTCCATCTGAGCATGAGGAGAAACTTCTTTGGTGTGAGGCTGCTGGAGGCCTGGAGCAGGCTGCCCAGAGAGGTTGTGGAGTCTCCTGCTCTGGAGAGCTTCCAACCCCTTCTGGCCGTTGTGATCCTGGGCAAGCTGCTCTGGGCTCAAGCCCCTCCTGAAGTTGGACTGAATGATCTCCAGAGGTCCCTTCCAACCACCACCAGGCTGGGATTCTGGGATTCTCACTGCCCTGAGCCACTGCACACAGTGCCTGTGTTTTCCTGAGGCTTAATCCTGTTTCCTGGAAGGATTTTTGCAAGCTGAGAGATCAAAACCAAAGGAGTTAGGAGGTCAGGGGCCTGGCAATTTCCAAGAGCTCTTTAAACCCACCACTGTGGAACCAGATGATCTTTAAGGTCCTTTCCAACCCAAGCCACTCCAGGATGCTGTAACAAATGCAGTGGCTCTGGCAAAGTGCCTCAGAGCCAGGAGCCATAATCCTGTGACTCATCCACATCCACAGCTTTGTATTTTTCCACTCTGCAGAAGCAATCCCCCTGGGACTGTCGGAAGCATTGGCATCTGTGCCACCTGCACCCCAGTGCTTCTGGCTCTCCTCCCCTCATCTGGGCAGGTTCCTCTCCCCTTCTTCTTTAAGGGCAGCTTTTCTACACCCAAGGGACCCAACAGGTAAATAGCAAGAGCTGACTGCTCCCTCATGGTCTCTTCTCCCAGGTAACAAGTGATAGGTTGAGAGGAAATGGCCTCAAGTTGCACCAGGGGAGGTTGAGGTTGGACACAAGAAGAACATTTTTCCCTGAAAGGGTTCTCAGGGACTGGCCCAGGCTGCCCAGGGAGGTGCTTGAATCTCCATCCCTTGAGGTGTTTCACAGAGCCAGAGCTGTGGTGCTGAGGGCCATGGGTTAGCAGCAGCCTTGGCAGAGTTTGGGATGGCTGCACTGGGTGACCTGAAAGGGCTTTCCCAACCAAAACCACTCAGTGATTCTATGGCAACTCATCCCAGGCCAAAGCTGTCAGCATGGAACAAGGAAGTCCCTCCTTGCTCTTTGGCCCTTGCTAGGCAGGTCCCACCTTGCTGCTGGCCATTGCCAGATCCTCCTCCACAGCAGCACATGAAAAGCTTTTGGCCACAACATTGCTCAGGTGCAGGACTGAATCTCTAGCTACTGCTCAGCAGAGCAGACACAAAGCAGGGCTGGGAGCCTCTCCTTGCAGGCTCTCATCTCCCTGGAGGGCTGCTGCCAGCATCTGTGTGAGGGCTTCACCAGTGATGATTTCAGGGGCTGGCAGGGGACACTGCTGCTGCTGCTGCTCCCAGGGACTGGCTGATGATCACAAGGCATGGCAGGAGGCCAGCAGCAAACAGCTTCCCAGGGACACGATTCTGGAGCAGACTGTGCCTGGTGAGTACATGTGCCACTAGCTGACCCAGGGGCTGGCTGCAGGGGCAGCTGGGGAGCTGTGGGAGGAGGAGGAGTGACCAACCAACCTGTACTTGTCCTGCACTTTCTGCTTTATGTCTTGCAGCGAATCTTGGGATATATCCCGCTCGAGGTACCCAGAAAGCACCTCTGTAGCATTCTCTAAGTCTGCTTGGTTATTCTGCAGAGACAAAACAAAGGGAGAGAGAGGGGTTACTCGGGGGGGGAAGGAGAGCAAGAGGTCATTTCCAGCAGCAGTCAGCCCTGCCATAAGCAGAGATCTGAGGTGCCCTGCGTCACACTGGTAACCTGCCCTGAGCACCGGGGGAAGCAGCTGCCAGCTCTTCATCTCATCAGCAGAGAATCTCAGAGGAGAAGCTGCACACCTTCCCTGAGCCACAAGGCCCTGGCAAGCCCAAAGCAATCCCTTCCTCACCGGTGCAACAGTGTGGTACGAGCCAGCTCCTCCCCTGTTTTCAGCAGTGCTGGCAGAGCCTCTGCTGACTCCTGCTCCACACAGCAGCAGCAGCAGAGCAGAGCTCACTGCTGCTCAGCACTTCCCTGTGCCCTCTGCTGAGCACCCTGCTTGGTTCTGCACAGAGACCAGCAAAGGCCTGCGCTGAACCATGGCCAGTGTCACCTGTGAAGCACACTGGACCTCTGTGCTTGGCCCTTCAAGTGCAGTTTAGCAGGAGTGCCCTTGTGTCCTGCTTTGAGGCCAGGCAGATCCTCTCTTGCCCCCAAACAGGGGCAAAAAATGAGACTCACACAAATGGATTGCAGAAGTGATGGGGAGTTCAAGTGGCAAAGCAGCCAGTGTTGTACAGAGAGTACAAGCACAGTGGCAAAAGAAACCCAAAGCACAGAGTCCCTTACAGCATGCCCCAAAGCCTCCCAGCACTTCCCTTCTCCTTACCAGAGGGTACACCCCAAACCCCCAGGGCTTTTTCTTCCCCCTTCCACTGTTAGGCTCACCTCAGCTGGCCAGATCTGAGACCACCCATCCCCCTTCTCCTCTTGGCATTAGGCCTAGCTAGGCCTAAGAGGCCTTGAGATACTCCCCCACCATTACCAGACAGGGAGCATCTCTCACAGGAGTAGGGAGAGAAGAAAGAGGAAGAGAAGGACTTTGCAGATGGATTTGTAGGGAGCAGGATATTATGGGTATGAAACACACTGCTTCCTGTGTCCAGCTGCCGGGCTGGGCCCTCGGGGCACCGCAGGTGTAACTTGTGTGGCAGCAGCAGGAGGCAGCCAGCCTGAACTGCCACACCTTGGAAAAAGAGGCAACACCAGGGCAGGTCCAAGAGCCAGACTGAAGCTTTAGTGCCTGCTCTGCCAGCTCAGGACAGAGCCTTTTGTGTGCCGGGGGGCAGCAGCTGGCTCCACCTCTCCCTGCAGCACACAACAGCACCTGAGCCCAGCACGGCCTCCGCGGTGCCCCGGGGTAAAGCCCGGGGGGCAAGAGCTCCTCCAGCAGCAAACCTCTCCTGCAGAGCTCAGCTCTGTCCCCTCAGCTCCTGCCAGCCCCGGGGGGGGGTTGCTCCTACCTCAAAGATAATGGACTGATTATTCTTTTTGAGGTAGAAGGCAAAGACGTAAGTGTACATGAGTGTGGCACGGCACTGGCAGAGGACGTCCACCGCTTTCTTCAGGAACTGCACCTCGATCCAGGACATGTTGTGCTGCTGCATCTCCTCCATCTTCTGCTTCACCTGAGCGTAGAGCTTGTGCTCGAAGCGCAGGCTCTGCATGTGGTTCATGTAGCGGTTGCAGTAGAACAGGTACCTCTGCAGGGCCGCCCGGGAGCGCTGCGCCAGCCCCGCCGGCCGCCAAGGAAACACAGAGTCAAAACCCGGCCCTGGCAGCACAGCAGACAGCCCCTCACCCCGGGGGGGCTCTGCCTCACCCCCAGCTCCCTTCCCACAGCTGTTCCCTCTCCTCTCACACAGACTCACAGAATTCACCAGGTTGGAAAAGGCCTTGGAGATCACCCAGACCAACCTCTCACCCAGCACCACCTGAGCAGCTCAACCATGGCACCAAGGGCCTAAACACCTCCAGGCATGGGGACTCTACCACCTCCCTGGGCAGCACAGCCCAAGGGCCAATCTCTCTGTCTGGGAAGAATTTCTTCCTCACCTCCAGCCTAAACCTCCCCTGGCACAGCTGCAGACTGTGTCCTCTTGTTCTGGTGCTGCTTGCCTGCCTGGGAGAAGAGACCAACCCCCAGCTGGCTCCAACCTGCCTGCAGGCAGTTGCAGAGAGCAATGAGGTCTCCCCTGAGCCTCCTCTTCTCCAGGCTAAGCAAGCCCAGCTCCCTCAGCCTCTCCTCCCAGGGCTGTGCTCCAGACCCCTCCCCAGCCTCCTTGCCCTTCTCTGGACACCTTCAAGTCTCTCAATGTCCTTCTGAAACTGAGGAGCCCAGAGCTGGACACAGGACTCAAGCTGTGGCCTAAGCAGTGCTGAGCCCAGGGCACAATGACCTGTTAACCCTGACATGGTGTGGAGGTGAAAGGCCAGGCCCAGGGCAGCTCACTGGCATGCAGGGGGCCTCCTAGCACAGCTGGGACCTCCTCAACTCCCAACCTTTACAGGAAATCAGAACCAGGTTCCTAAAGCCTGATCAGGTTTGAGTTTCAGCCTCTCAGCTGCAGTTACAGGCCTTAAATGCAGGAGTGGGGATGTGACTCTGCCCTGTGCTGGGCACTGGGGAGGCCTCACCTCCAGCACTGTGTGCACCTCTGGTCCTCACTGCAAGAGAGATCCTGAGGTGCTGGAGCAGGTCCAGAGGAGAGCAATGAGACTGGGGAAGGGACTGGAGGGAAAGTCTGGTGAGGAGAGGCTGAGGGAGCTGGGGGTGTTCAGCCTGGAGAAGAGGAGGCTCAGGGGGGACCTCCTCCCACTCTACAACTACCTGAAGGGAGGCTGTAGTCAGATGGGGGCCAGGCTCTGCTCCCAGGCAACTTGTGATAGGACAAGAGGGCATGGCCTGAAGCTGTGCCAGGGGAGGCTTAGGTTGGATGTTAGGAAGCACTTCCTGATGGAAAGGGCAATCAGACACTGGGATGTGCTGCCCAGGGAGGTGGTGGAGTCACCATCCCTGGAGGTGTTCAAGGAGAGGTTGGATGTGGCAGTCAGTGCCATGGTCTGGTCAGTGTGGTGGTGCTGGGTCACCAGCTGGACTTGATGAGAGGTCTGCTCCAGCCTCAAGAATTCTGTGCTGCTGTGATTCAGTATCAGGACCAACAGCAAGAAGCTGAGTCTCTTTTCCCCCCTTTTTTCCCCCATTTCTGCTAATAAGGGGTTAATTAATTACTGTGCCTGTGTTAAGAGACCACCTTAGGCTGCTCACAGAGCAGGGGAAAGATGCCATGTGCTAAGTAGTAGGAGAGAACAGGGATGACTCAACACAGCCATTAATCATTTTTTTCTCACTCAGATCAGCTAGGGGGGAAAAAAAAGACACCATGGGCATGGCTAAACTTGCACCTTCTGCAGGTACAAAGGCAGCACCCAACAGGCAAAGCCAGCCCTGGCTGCAGGGAATACTTTGGTTCTTGGCCATAAGGCTACTTTGACAGAGGCAGGAAAGGGATTTCTGCAAGCTGCAGCCTGCAGTCCCTCCCCCTTCAGAAGGGCTTTGGCTCCATCCATGTTCACAAGGCCAACTCAACAGAGCTGCAACCTCAGCTGCAGCTTCCTCTGCTTCAGGCCACTAAGTAGAGTCAGTGGCCCAGCAGCAGCCTGGTTTATTCACATTCAGGTGGTCTGCTGTGCTTAAACACCTCAGCACCCACATGAAGACCTCTGTGACCAAGAGCATTTGATGAAGGCTGTGAAGATTGTTGTCTCAGACCCACCCCATTATGATGACTTCATGGGAAGGGCTGCTACAGAGCAGGCAAGGCAGCAGGGCAGCTAACAGCTGAGTTGATGTTCTAGAAGCTGGGCAAAGTGGCTTGGAACTGGGGCAAAAAGGCTTATCAGAGAGCTGGAACACCTCTGCTATGAGGACAGAGAGAGCTGGGGTTGTTGAGAAGAGAAGGCTCTGAGGAGACCTTCTTGTGGTCTTCCAGGATCTGCAGGGGGCTACAAGAAAGCTGGGGAGGGACTTTTGAGGGTGTCAGGGAGGGATAGGACTGGGGGGATGGGATGGAGCAAAACTAGAAGTAGGGAGATTGAGATTGGCTGTGAGGAAGAAGTTGTTCCCCAGGAGGGTGGTGAGAGCCTGGCACAGGCTGCCCAGGGAGGTGGTGGAAGCCTCCTGCCTGGAGGTGTTTGCAGCCAGGCTGGAGGTAGCTGTGAGCAACCTGCTGTGGTGTGAGGTGTCCCTGCCCATGGCAGGGGGTTGGAGCTGGCTGAGCCTTGAGCTCCCTTCCAGCCCTGACATTCTGTGGTTCTATGAGGTGTGTGGGGACAGCAAGGTCTGCAGGGCTGGGGGGGTACCAGGGTGATGAGGTCTGTGGGGACACCATGGTAACAAGGTCTAGAGACACCAAGGTGACCCAGGCTTTGTGAGGTCAGGGGGGTTGGGACTGGCTGATCCTTGAGGTCCCTTCCAACCCTGACAGTTCTGTGATGCTATGACCTGGGTCAGAGAGGCTCATGTCCAAAGGAATTGTGCCTAAATCCAGGGAGCTCTCCAAAGCTGAGAAAAGCAAACCAGCAGGGTGGGTGATGCCCCTGATCACCAAAGGTTATGGGCTCACCTCCTGTGCATCCCTTGCTGCCTTTGCATCATCCTCATTGTAGCGATTGCAGTTGTACCTGTGGGAGGGACACCGACGCCACACATCACTCCACAGCCGTGGCCTCTGCCCTGTGGCTTCCTCCCCTGGCCAGCAAGGTTCCTCTACTCACCAGGCAGATCCATGGGGCTCCCAGGGGCCCAGACACACCCAGCAGAACTCTGCTTTGCAGTTCTGGTTCCGACAGACCATGTGGTTGCAGCCCCCATCCTTCTCGATGGTGACGTGGCATTTGGGGCACTCCTGCGGGCAGGACAGAGCAGGGTCAGCTGGGGAGCACAGCTGGGGCAGGAAGGGAGCAGGGCAGCAGAGCATGTCTGGATTGGAAGGGACCTTAAAAGTCATCTAGTTCCATCCTTCTGCCCTGGGCAGGGACCCCTCCCCCCAGCCCACATTGCTCAAGGCCTCATCCAGCCTGGCCCTGAACACCTCCAGGCAGGAGGCAGCCACAGCCTCCCTGGGCAGCCTGTGCCAGAGTCTCCCCAGCCTCACTGCAAAGGATTTCTTTCTCATCTCCAGTCTCAGTCTCCCCTCTTCCAGCTCAAAGCCATTGTTCCTCATCCTGGCACTCCCAGCCCTTGTCCAAAGTCCCTCCTCAGCTCTCCTGGAGCCCTTCAGGTACTGGGAGGCTGCTCTGAGGTCTGCCTGGAGCCTTCTCCTCTCCAGGCTGAACAGCCTCAGCTCTCCCAGCCTGTTCTCCCACAGGAGAGGTTCTCCAGCCTCTGATCACCTTGATGGCCTCCTCTAGACCTGCTCCAACAGTTGGATGTCCTTATGTCAAGTGAAACATATCACTGGCTTCCTTCTGATCATTGAGATCCTCTCCTGAGTCAGGCCTTAAAGCATTTCCCAACCTGGAGCAGCCAGCCCTCAGGAACACCACATTTTATCCCTGCTGCTGTCACACTGGAGGGATGATTTCATGAGCTCCCCCCAAACCCACAGGGTTGTAAAAACCCAGAGGAAGGCATCTGCCTCTCCTCACCAAAAGGGTTTGTTGGTCCACTTCAGCACTCAGACTGAGCAGCACCCAGCAGGGAGCTGGCCTCCTGCTGCTGGCAATCCCAGCCACCTGCAACTGTAAAATGCCATCCAAAAAGCATCTGCAAAGATGCAGCAAGGATCTAGCAGGCTTCAAAGGAGCTCCTGTCAGCTAAAAAGACACTCTTCCTCTCAGGGCATTGCCACATTCCCATCAGGTCCTTGCTGGTTTGTTTCCTTCCCTGCTGCTGAAGGCTTCCCTCCCCCAGGCCACGCAGGGCTTCCCTGCCAGGCCTGAGGCCTTGGACAAACAGGAGGACATCAAAAGCAGCACTGCACAAGGGCTCCCTGGAGAATGGGGACTTCTTTCCAACACCAAGAGCACTCTCATCCATCAGCAGCTCCTTCAAAGCCTGTTCAGCTCACATGGAGCAGCAAAGAGTCTTGCTGCAGCATCCCAGCAAGTGCAGGAAGCAGGGACCCTCTGAGCTGCCTCTGCAAGCCAGGGGAGCCAAAGCAGCCCTCCTCCTGCCACTGCTCCTGGCCATGTGGCACTTCTCTTGGGAGAGCTGGGCCAGGGGACAATCAGGTTAAAGCCAGGCACCAAATGTAGAGGGTACAACAAAAACCAAACACAAAACTGAAACCATCTTGGCAGTGGTGCCCAGGGAAGAGACAAAGGGCAATGGGCACAAACGGGAACCCACGAGGTTCCATCTGAGCAGGAGGAGAAACTTCTCTGGTGTGAGGCTGCTGGAGGCCTGGAGCAGGCTGCCCAGAGAGGTTTGGAGTCTCCTTCTCTGGAGAGCTTCCAACCCCCCCTGGGCACTGTGCTGCTGGGCAGCCTGACCTGGGTGACCCTGCTTTAGCAGCAGGGTTGGACTGGATCAGACTGAGGGAGTTGGGGCTGTGCAGGCTGGAGAGGAGAAGGCTCCAAGGAGACCTAATTGTGGCCTTCCAGGATCTGCAGGGGGCTACAAGAAAGCTGGGGAGGGACTTTGGAGGGTGTCAGGGAGGGATAGGACTGGGGGGCATGGAGCAAAACTAGAATTGGGGAGATTCAGACTGGATGTTAGGAAGAAGTTGTTCCCCAGGAGGGTGGTGAGAGCCTGGCACAGGCTGCCCAGGGAGGTGGTGGAAGCCTCCTGCCTGGAGGTGTTTGCAGCCAGGCTGGAGGTGGCTGTGAGCAAGCTGCTGTGGTGTGAGGTGTCCCTGCCCATGGCAGGGGGTTGGAGCTGGCTGAGCCTTGAGCTCACTTCCAACCCTGACATTCTGTGGTTCTTTGAGGTGTGTGGGGACAGCAAGGTCTGCAGGGCTGGGGGGGTACCAGGGTGATGAGGTCTGTGGGGACACCATGGTAACAAGGTCTAGAGACACCAAGGTGACCCAGGCTTTGTGAGGTCAGGGGCGTTGGGACTGGCTGATCCTTGAGGTCCCTTCCAACCCTGACAGCTCTGTGATGCTATGACCTGGGTCAGAGAGGCTGATGTCCAAAGCCCCAGGGGAACTTAACAATTCTATGATTCTGTAATTCCAATGTCCAGGTCCCTTCCAGGTCCCACCATGCTGGGAGTCTGTGCAAAAGCCTCTAACTACAGCCCTTTAGTTCCAGGGAATGTTTGCCTTTCAAGCCATCTGTGCCTGACAAGCACCAGGAAGAGACATAGAACAGAACAGAGTTAACCAGGTTGGAAAAGACCTTGGAGATCACCAAGTCCAACCTCTCACCCAGCACCATCTGATCAACTCAACCATGGCACCAAGTGCCTCAGCCAGGCTCTTCCTAAACACGTCCAGGGATGGGGACTCCACCACCTCCCTGGGCAGCACATCCCAAGGGCCAATCTCTCTTTCTATGAAGAATTTCTTCTAACACCCAAGCCAAACCTCTCCTGGCACAGCTTGAGACTGTGTCCTCTTGTTACATTACAGAGGGAGCTGCACAGCCCCACCAAGCTGTGCAGAAGCTGCATATTAACAGAAACTGAGGAAAAGCCACAGGAAGAGCATAGTCAAGAAAAGAAGGCTGGAGAAGAGAAGGCTCCAGGCAGACCTCAGAGCAGCCTCCCAGTACCTGAAGGGGCTCCAGGAGAGCTGGGGAGGGACTTTGGACAAGGGCTGGGAGTGATAGGATGAGGGGGAATGGCTTTGAGGTGGGAGAGGGGAGACTGAGACTGGAGATGAGGAAGAAATTGTTTCCATTGAGGCTGGGGAGACTCTGGCACAGGTTGCCCAGGGAGGCTGTGGCTGCCTCCTGCCTGGAGGTGTTGAAGGCCAGGCTGGATGAGGCCTTGAGCAGCCTGGGCTGGTGGGAGGGGTCCCTGCCCATGGCAGGGGGTTGGAACTGGGTGATCCTGGAGGTCCCTTCCAACCCTGACAATTTTATGATTCTAATTTCACATGCCAGAACAAATGTAGGACTTGGGAAAGTGCAGAGGCAGAGCATGTTCAGGCATCACAGTGACCTCAGAGGAAGAGCTCTGGGTTCCTGCCATTGAACTTGCTGAGAGGAGGAAAAAACAGCCAGCAGCTTTGTTTTATGGAGGAAGAAAACCTGCCAGTTTGCTGAGAATCACAGAGTGTTAGGGGCTGGAAGGGACCTCCAGAGCTCATCCAGTCCAAGCCCCCTGCCAGGGCAGGAGCACCCAGGGCAGGGCACACAGGAACACAGCCAGGTGGGGTTGGAATAGCTCCAGAGAGGGAGGCTCCACAGCCCCCCTGGGCAGCCTGCTCCAGGGCTCTGTCACCCTCACAGGGAAAAGATTTTTCCTCCTGTTTCCATGGAGCTTCCTCTGCCTCAGCTTCCACCACTGCCCCTGGGGCTGGCATTGGGCACCCCCCAGCAGAGCCTGGCTCCAGCCTCTGGGCACTCACCCTGCACAGCTTCAGCAACAGCAATGAGGTCACCCTCAGGCTCCTCCTCTCCAAGCTACAGAGCCTCAGCTCCCTCAGGCTCTCCTCCTGAGGAAGATCTTCCACTGCCTGCAGCATCTTTGTGGCTCTGTGCTGGACTCTCTCAAGCAGTTCCCTGAGGTCCTTCTTGAACTGAGGGGCCCAGAACTGGACACAAGATTCCAGCTGTGGCCTCAGCAGGGCAGAGCAGAGGGGGAGGAGAACCTCTCTGACTTACTCCCCACAGCCCTTCTACTCCACCCCAGGATGCCATTGGCCTTCCTGGCCCCAAGAGCACATTGCTGGCTCATGGCCATCCTTCCATCCTCCAGGACCCCCCAGGTGCCTTTTGCCTTCAGTGCTCTCCAGCAGGTTTCTGCACAGGCACTGTCAAAGCCAGGAGATGCTGAGCTGGTGCCCTGCCAGGAGCCAGCAGCTCGAAGGCAGAGGCATTTTTAGTATCAGATAAACAACTTTCATCAACACCAATTTCACTCCAACAGAACCAATGCCTTGGGTGAAGCCTGGCACCATCAGTTATCTTTGTTCCTCTTCCTTCAGCAGAGCAGGCAGCAGAAAGTGTAGCACCACTGAAACAGCACCTCAGAGCCTGCACCTCTGGCCTCAGCCTCGGGGCCTGCACCTGGTTTCCCTTCCTCCTTTCAGGCTCCTCTCAGGCTCCTCTCAGTCAGTCCTCACAGAATCACAGAATCAAACAGGTTGGAAGAGACCTCAGAGCTCATCAAGTCCAACCTCTCACCCAACACCTCCTGACAGCCAAACCATGGCTCCAAGGCCCACATCCAATCCCCTCTTGAACACCTCCAGGGATGGGGACTCCACACAGACCACAGGAGCCCCAGATTACTGCACAACTCCAAGCTTTCCATATTCCTACTCCTCTGAGTGCCCACTGAACAGCAATGGTGGCTGTGAGACTCCACAAGCTGTGTGGGCAGCCTGCCCCGGGGCTCTGTCACCACCACAGTAAGGCAGTTTCCCCTCGTGCTGAGCTGGGCTCCAGCTGCGGCCTCCTGGCACTGGGCACTACCAAGAGCAAGTGGCCCCTTCAGCCTGCCCCTCCATCTTCCTCTTGTGACAGGTTGGACTTGATGATCTCTGAGGTCTTCTCCAACCTTCTTGATTCTATGGGCAAGGAGGCTGGGGAGGGGTCTGGAGCACAGCCCTGTGAGGAGAGGCTGAGGGAGCTGGGCTTGCTTAGCCTGCAGAAGAGGAGGCTCAGGGGAGACCTTCTTGCTCTCTGCAACTCCCTGCAGGGAGGCTGGAGCCAGCTGGGGGTTGGGCTCTTCTCCCAGGCAGGCAAGCACAGAATTCTTGAGGCTAGAAGAGACCTCTGAGCTCATCAAGTCCATCCTGTGACCCAACACCACCACAGCAGCTCAACCATGCCCCAAGTGCCACATCCAAGCTGATCTTAAACACCTCCAGGGATGGCAACTCCACCACCTCCCTGGGCAGCACAGCCCAGTGCCCAATCAGCCTTTCCATGAGGAAATGCTTCCTGATAGCCAACCCAACCCACCCCTGGCACAGCTTCAGGCCATGCCCTCTTGTCCTATCACAAGTTGCCTGGGAGCAGAGCCTGGCCCCCACCTGACTACAACCTCCCTTCAGGGAGAGTGTGATAAGGTCCCCCCTGAGCCTCCTCTTCTCCAGGCTGAACACCCTCAACATCAGAAGAAGAGGTCTCATCTCC
This sequence comes from Melanerpes formicivorus, assembly GCF_026170545.1. Taxonomy (NCBI): domain Eukaryota; kingdom Metazoa; phylum Chordata; class Aves; order Piciformes; family Picidae; genus Melanerpes; species Melanerpes formicivorus. Next base: position 24,200,962 of record NW_027142362.1, read on the forward strand.
CAGGCAGGCACCCAGCCCCAGAACAAGAGGACACAGTCTCAAGCTGTGCCAGGGGAGGTTTAGGCTGGAGGGGAGGAGAAAGTTCTTGCCAGAGAGAGGAATTGGCCCTTGGGATGTGCTGCCCAGGGAGGTGGTGGAGTCCCCATGGCTGGAGGTGTTCAAGAGGGGATTGGATGTGGCCCTTGGAGCCATGGTTGAGTTGTCAGGAGGTGTTGGGTGAGAGGTTGAACTTGATGATCTCTGAGGTCTTTCCCAACCTTATTGATTGTATGATTCTATGATATTGATAGCCATTGATCAGATCCCTCTCAGCCTTCTCTTCTCCAGCCTAAGCAGTCCCAGGTCTCTCAGGCTTTCTCCACAGCAAAGATGTTCAAATCCCTTCATCATCCTTGCAGCCCTGCCTTGGACTCTCTGCAGCAGACTCCTGAACTGGGGAGCCCAGAACTGGGCACAGTACTCAGGACAAAGGAAGGACCACAACACCAATCTGGGGCTGCAGCTTGCAGGGCTGTGAAGGCAGAAGCCATTATCATAGTATCACAGAATCAGTCAGGGTTGGAAGGGACCACAAGGATCATCCAGTTCCAACCCCCCTGCCATGGGCAGGGACACCCCACACTAGATCAGGCTGCCCAGGGCCTCCCCCAGCCCCACTCTCCTCATTGTCCTGCCACCAACAGCCCAGGGCAAGGACAGATGCAGCTGCACCCCAGCTGTGCACTCCTGGCCTCCTGCATCGCCAGGGCCTCCCGCCAAGGCAGGGAGGGATTTCCCTCTGCTGCTCTCCCAGCACACAGGACTGTGCTGCTGGCTAGCAGGCCCTTGGGTGTCTCCAGCAGGCAGCTGAGGCAAGAGGAGGTGGTGGCTGGCAGCCCCGCCGCGCTGGGCCCATCTGCTGCTCTGCAGGCTGCCCAGCCCTGCTGCCATGTGCTCCACTCCCACTCAGCCCTGCAGCGCTGGCAGAGGCACAGAGTAACACAGCCCTGCAATGGGCTGGGTTGGAAGGGACTTTACCTAGCTCCAACCCCCCTGCCATGGGCAGGGACACCTCCCACCGGCCCAGCTTGCAGCCTGGGCATGCTCACAGCTCCTGGCCACATCCAGGACCCTGCTCCCTGCTGTCAGGTGGGGAAGGGAGACAAGGCTCAAGTCATTCACTGAGTGGTGTGGGTTGGAAGGCACCTTAAAGATCCAGTGCCAAACCCCTGCCATGGGCAGGGACCCCTCCCACCAGCACAGCTTGCTCAAGGCCTTGAACACCTCCAGGCAGGAGGCAGCCACAGCCTCCCTGGGCAGCCTGGGCCAGAGTCTCCCCACCTTCAATGCAAAGAATCTCTTCCTCATCTCCAGTCCCAATCTCTCCTCTCCCAGCTCAAAGCCATCCTGGCACTCCCAGCCCTTGTCCAAAGTCCCTCCCCAGCTCTCCTGGAGCCCTTCAGGCACTGGAAGCTGCTCTGAGGTCTGCCTGGAGCCTTCTCCAGGCTGAACAGCCCCAACTCTCCCAGCCTGTCCCCACAGGGGAGGCTCTGCAGCCTTCTGATCATCTTTGTGGCCTCCTCTGGAGCCTCCCCAGCAGTTCTCTGTCATTCTTGTGCTGAGGGCCCCAGCACTGGATGCAGTGCTCCAGGGGGGATCTCACCAGAGCAGAGGGGCAGCATCCTCTCCCTGTCCTGCTTGTCACACTGCTTTGGGTGAAGCCCAGGACACAAACTTCCACATCCTGCTGCCCACAAGAAGGGAGAGATGATGGCAGGGGTGGGCTGCTGCTCCTGCCAGCCTTCCCATGTGCTATCTAGTGGCAGTCTGGCGAGGGCAGAGCTGCAATATGGTCCTTGAGGTGATTCAGGCTGGAAGGCTCCAGGACAGTTGGCTTGCTCAGATGTCTGGGGTCACTACCCTGATGTATTTCTTCCCACTGCTGGTCTGCAGCTTGGGCTCCAGTGTCTTTTCTTGCTGTGGGAGCACCTCATATGGTATGAGGGGAAGCAGCTTAGGCAGTCATGTCCAAGGACAACAGCTCTGCTGCTGCCACCAGCCTGCAGGCACTAACAGATAAGCTGGGCTGATGCCAGCAGGGCTGATGCCAGCAGGGCTGATGCCAGCAGGGCTTGTCCATGCTCCTTTCCCCTCCTCCCTGTCCTCTGGGTGGCTGCTTCCCCTAAAAGTCATCTTATCCAGAGTCTGAGCTATGCCCAACCCTCAGCATGGCTCCTACCTGACAGAGCCTGGTTAAAAACCACCAAACACCCAAGCAGGCTGACACCTTGACAACATTTCTGCCCATCCTCAGGCCTCTGGGCAAGGGAGCAGCAGAAACTGGCACCCTCCTGCCTGACAAAAGGGGCAAGGAGCTGCCTGTCTCCAGAAGCCAGCACTGGTGGTACCTCACTCATGCTTGGCCTACATGACACAGACACCTGCAGCACTGCAGCCTCCTCAGCAGCCACAGAACCCAGAAAACAGAATGGGGGTGGTCAGAAAGGACCTCCAGAGACCATCCAAGCCAACCCCCTGCCAGAGCAGGAGCCCCCAGGGCAGGGCACACAGGAACACAGCCAGGTGGGATTGGAAAGTCTTCAGAGGAGACTCCACAAGCTCTCTGCAGCCTGCTCCAGGGCTCCAGCAGCCTCACACCAAAGAACTTTCTCCTCCTGTTCAGCTGGAACCTCCTGGCTCCCAGTCTGTGCCTGTTGGCCCTTCTCCTGTCAGAGGACACCACTGAAACCCTGGCCTTTGGCAGCACAAGCCACAGAAGATGGAGAGTCCCTGTGCCACAGACCCACAGAATGGTTGGGGTTGGAAAAGACCTTTGAGATTGAATCCAACCATCCTCTAACTCTGCCTTCCCCAACATCCCACACCCAAAGCTCAAAGCTGCTTTGCATGCTCCAACCCTCAGCCTCCCCAGGCTACTCAGCTGCTCTTCCTCAGGCTTAGCAACACCTGAAACCCAAGCAAAGCAAATCTCAGAGAGTCACAGAAGCAATAAGGTTGGGAAAGACCTCAGAGCTCAGCAAGTCCAAGCTAGCACCCAACACCTCCTGACAACTCAACCACGGCTCCAAGGGCCACATCCAATCCCCTCTGCAACACCTCCAGCCATGGGGACTCCACCACCTCCCTGGGCAGCACATTCCTACAGCTAACAACTCTCCCTGTGAAGAATTTCTTCCTCAGCTCCAGCCTAAACCTCCCCTGACACAGCTGCAGACTGTGTCCTCTTGTTCTGGGGCTGGGTGCCTGCCTGGCAGAAGAGACCAACCCCCAGCTGGCTACAACCTCCCTGCAAGGAGTTGGAGAGAGCAAGAAGGTCTCCCCTGAGCCTCCTCTTCTGCAGGCTAAGCAAGCCCAGCTCCCTCAGCCTCTCCTCCCAGGGCTGTGCTCCAGACCCCTCCCCAGCCTCCTTGCCCTTCTCTGGACACCTTCAAGTCTCTCAATGTCCTTCTGAAACTGAGGAGCCCAGAGCTGGACACAGAGGGGCCCAGAACTGGACAAAGTTCTCCTGCACTTCCTGAGCCCCAAAGCCTCCTCTGAACACACCCAGCTCAGCCAAAGGCTCACTGCACTGAGCACCCTCCAGCCTCCCAGCAGGGCCCACCCAAGCCTCAGCCCAGAGAGCTGCAGCCTTGCAGGCTGGCTGGGAGGGCTCCTTGCAGCCTGCTGGGTGTGTTTCTGATTTCACCACCATGCAACATTCCAGCTGAATGAAAAGCAGGCAGCCAGCCCCAGAAAGCTGCAGCCTGCTCCAAACAATACCATTAACCACTTCCACAACACAGCCAGGAAAACAAAGCAGCCATTTCCTCCTGCTCTCCTCCCCACCTCCTTCCCAGCCTCCTGGATGGGCAGTGGTGAGACCCAGGCCTGCTCCCAACCCCGCTGCTGGCACCTGCTGCTTTTGCTCTCCAGCCACCAGGCCAGCCTTGGCTTTCACCGGTCCCCAGCCCTGCAGCAGCTGATGCCTCAGGCTAAAGTGGGCTAGCCACAGGGCAGGCATTTACATGACAAAATCTGCCCAGCTGTTCTGCCAGCTTCTCTCCCCCTGGAACCCTGCCCAGCAGAAATGAGCCACTCCTCAGGAGGCCAGCCCAGGGGGTTTAAGGCAGATGGAAATCCTCCCAGCCAACCCCAGCCATGGGTGGCAGGAACACCTTTCACACTCAAAGCAAGGCACAGATCTGCTCAGGGAAGCCACCAGTGCCAGACAGGAGCATACAGACTTCAAACCTGAGCTCCCTTGGGGTCTCCAATGAACTCTTTCTTACAGGAGCAAACTCCTCTTCACCTGGAGCCCCTCAGCTGACTGGAGGCAGCAGCCCCTACTTGCTGCAGTGTGCTGGGGATCTGGAGGCTTGCCCTGAACTCCTGACATGCAGCAGGAGAAATAAGCCCAGCAGAGAGGAGCCAGGCTGTCAGAGGAGCCAGCCCCAGCCCTGCCCCCTCACCTTTGTGTTGGCTGCAATCCAATTGGAAGTTTCGCTGTCGTCGTCACACTTCTTAATCCACTTCTTCAACCACTGCCAGGACAAAGTGAAGGAAGAAGAGAGAGACTGTCAGAGGGAGGAACTTGAGGTGTTCCCCCACAGCTGCTCACACTCAGGCAAGGGCCACAGCCCCCCAGGGGAGGGCTGGAAAGCACTGTGAACAGCAGCCCATTTAGCTGCAGCACCATCCCGACCGAGGGAGCAGTCCCCACACACAAGCACTTCAGGCAGGAGTCTGCAGCCCCTCAGTTCACAGCATCACAGAATGGCTCCGGTTGGGAAGGGACCTCAGAGATCAGCTCCTTCAGGCCCCCTGCCATGGCCAGGGATGCCTCTTAACTGGACTCAGCTGCTCAAGGCCTCATCCAAGCTGGCCTTGGACACCTCCAGGGAAGAGGCAGCCACAACATCCCTGGGCAGCCTGTGCCAGAGCCTCACCACCCTCAGACTGAAGAACTTCCTCAGCTCCAGTCTGACCCTGCTCTGCCTCAGCTTCAAACCATTCCCCCTTGGCCTGTCTCTAGACCCCCTCATGAGCAGTCCCTCTGCAGCCTTCCTGCAGGATCCCTTCAGGTACAGGCAGGCAGCTCTGAGGTCCCCCCAGAGCCTTCTCTTCTCCAGGCTGAACCCCCCCAGCTCCCTCAGCCTGGCATCAGAGCAGAGCTGCTCCAGCCCTTTGTGGCCTCCCCTGGACTGGCTCCAACAGCTCTGTGTCCTCCTCCTGCTGGGGACAAGAGCAGTGGGTGCAGTATTCGAGGTGGGGGTCTCCCCAGAGCAGAGTAAAGGGGAAGAATCCTCTCCCTTGACTGTTGGCCTCCTCCTCTAGAGACATCCCAGGAGACCACAGTTGAAGCAACACAAACTTCAGCTGGGGTCTGAACTGCTAAGGCTGCTGTGAGTGGGCCCTGCAGCCAGCAGCCTCCTGTGAGGCTCAGCTTTACTTCACACCTAGTTTCCCCCCAGCTCACAGCACTCTCTTCATGCTTGGCTTTGTTTCCACCTTCCTGAGGGTGGCTACAGGAACTGAGTGCCAAGTCCTCAAAGCACTTGTTAGACAGTCCACTGACCACATGGAGCCTGCAAAGATCAGCTAAACCACACCAGAGCTTTCCCTGCCCTCTGCCCAGGGAGGATGGTGGTGGGTGGGTTTATTCCTCACTAGGAATGCAGGCTGCTCTGTCCCCAAGGCATGTAGTGTGGCTGGCTGGGAGCTCTGCACAGGCCACAGGACCCCAGGCTTGGATACAGCTTCTGACAGCTGCACCAACACTTCCCAAGCTCACTGCTTCCCAAGTTCATTCCTGCAGCACAACAAATCACACAGCCCAGAAGCACTGAGCACCCAGAGAGACACCCAGGGCAGGAGTGCTTGCTGGGAAGTGAAACATCCACTCCTGAAGCCCCTTCAATCCTCTTCAGAGGTCCCAGCTGTAACCACCTCCCCCAGACATTTCCCCCTCGGGCCCAGGCACTGCTCCTCCCCAAGGGCCAGCTCTGGGGCACCCAGCAGTGACTGCAGGGATTCTTTCCAGGCTATGGTCTGCAGAGGTGAGCTGCTGTGCTGTTTGGGGGGAGCAGCAGCAAAGCAGGGTGCTGCACCCCCACATCTTGCACTGCAGCTGACCTCAGACACTTTCCAGTCATGCATTCAGCCAAGCCCTTGGAGGTGCTCACCTTGCACTTCACAGGGTCGTGCCAGTTCTCCCCACAGTTAAAGCTGGAAGCAAAAGAAAGGGGAAAGTAAGCCAGGAGGGCAGGTCAGGACATTGGTACTGGGCTAGGGGAACAGCAGCAGGGAGCTCTTCCTGGGCTGCTCTGCTGAAGCCAACCCCAAGCAAGCAGGATTCACATCAAAGAAACAGCCCCCAGCTCTCAAAGCTCTCAGTGGCCAATTCCCAGCAGAGTTCATCCTGATCCATCTGCAGCCAAGAAGCTCACCTGGCCTGAAACCACCCAGCTCAAGGCCACCTCCCAGTGAAATTCAGTCTGCTTCCATGTCACAGGAGGCCCAAGAACCACAGAATGGGTTGGGCTGGAAGGGACCATCACCATCCTCCAGTTCCAACCCCCTGCCATGGGCAGGGACACCTCCCACCAGCCCAGGCTGCTCAAGGCCTCATCCAGCCTGGCCTCCAACACCTCCAGGCAGGAGGCAGCCACAGCCTCCCTGGGCAACCTGTGCCAGAGTCTCCCCAGCCTCACTGCAAAGAATTTCTTCCTCATCTCCAGTCTCAAACTGCCCTCTCCCAGTTCAAAGCCATTGCCTCTTTTCCTGTCCCTCCCAGCCCTTGTCCAAAGTCCCTCCCCAGCTCTCCTGGAGCCCCTTCAGGTCCTGGCAGGCTGCTCTGAGGTCTCCCTGGAGCCTTCTCTTCTCCAGGCTGAAGAAGCCCAACTCTCCCAGCCTGTCCCCACGGGGGAGGTGCTCCAGCAGCATCTACCTGGTGATCCACACAGCTCTTCAACTACCTCCAGCTAACCCTGGCTGACCATTTCATAGTCACAGAATCAGTAAGGTTGGAAAAGACCTCAGAGCTCAGCAAGTCCAAGCTGCCACCCAACACCTCCTGACAGCTAAACCATGGCTCCAAGGGCCACATCCAGTCCCCTCTTCAACACCTCCAGGCATGGGGACTCCACCACCTCCCTGGGCAGCACATCCCAGTGGCCAATCTCTCTGTCTGGGAATAACTTTCTCCTCCCCTCCAGCCTAAACCTCCCCTGGAACAGTTTGAGATTGTGTCCTCTTGTTCTGGGGTTGCTTGCCTGGGAGAAGAGCCCAACCCCCAGCTGGCTCCAACCTCCCTGCAGGGAGTTGTAGAGAGCCAGAAGGTCTCCCCTGAGTCTCCCCCAGGCTAACCACCCCCAGCCCCCTCAGCCTCTCCTCGTGGGGCTTGTGCTCGAGTCCCTCCCTGTGCTTCTGGCCTCACCCCAAGCACATCCCAGCACAAACCCTGAGAGAACACAGCCTGCTACAGCCCAAGGCAGTGCCTAAAAAGCTCCCCCCACCCCCCTCCCCCCCTCGCTCCTCACCAGAACTGGCGACCGCACTTGCAGCGCACAGGCTTCGCATCCGGGTATTGGACCTTGACGACGTGGTGGCAGTCTGGGGCAGGACACCACTTTAACAGTCGATTACACTGGGGGAGAGAGCACACCGAGGGACCCAGAGTAGTAAAAGCCCAGAAGCACAGAATGGCAGGGGGTGAAGGGGCCTCCAGAGATCACCCAGTCCAACCCCCACCTTGCCAGAGCAGGGTCACCCAGGGGAGGCCACACGGGAACACAGCCGGGGGGGTTGGAAGCTCTCCAGGCAAGGAGACTCCACAACCTCTCTGGGCAGCCTGCTCCAGGCCTCCAGCAGCCTCCTGTTTCAGATGGAACCTGCTGGGTTCCCGTTTGTGCTCATCACCCTTTGTCCTATCACTGGACACCACTGGCTCCATCCTCTTGCCCTCCGCCCTGTAGCTCTTGCTGAGCACTGCTCAGCTCCCCTCTGGGGCTGCTCTGCTGCAGGCTCTCAGCCCCAGGGCTCTCAGCCTTTGCTCCTCACAGAGCTGCTCCAGGCCCCTCAGCAGCTTTGGAGCCTTCACTGGACTCTCTCCTGCAGTCCCTGTCTCTCTTGAGCTGGGGAGCCCAGAACTGGACTCAGTCCTGCAGCTGTGGCCTCATTAGGGTGTAGGAGAACCTCCCTTGGCCACACTCCTTCATGGACCCCAGCAGAGCATTTGCCTTCCTGGTCACAAGGGCACACTGCTGGCTCAGGGGGAACTTCTTGTGCCTCAGGATTCCTAGCTGCTTGCCAGCAGGTCCTCCCTCAGCTGCACTGGTGTCTGGTGCAGGACCCTACACTTGCTCCTGCTGAACCTCATGAGGTTCCCCCCACCCAACTCTGCAGCCTGCCCAGGCCTGCCCAGCCTGGGGGGGTGTCAGGCACCCATCAGCAGCTGGCTGAGGGACCACTGCTTCCCTTCATCCTGCTGGCTGATGAAATGCTCCACAAGACTGCCTCCAGGTCTGACCCCCAGGGACCACCATAAGTGGCAGGCCTCCAGCTGAGCTGCCCTGCCCAACTCTCTGCTCCCTGTCCTTCAAGCAGCTCTCACCCACCTCCCTGTCCCTTCAGCCACCCCACGCTTCCTGAGCTCACCTGGGAGGATGTTAAGGGAGATGGCACCAAAAGCCTTGCTGAAGTGGGGGTGGACACCATCCACTGCTCTCCCTCAAGTCCCACCATCAGAGGAGGCCACTGGCCAGTCTGGCAGCCTGCTCTGCTGCTGTCACCAGCTGGGGAGGTGAGGGGACACCAGTGGATGCTGCCTCAGCTTCAGCAAGGCCTTGGACCTTGGCTGCCTGCAGCTGCTTGCTGCCATGCAAGGCCTTGTGGCCTGCAGGCTGAAGTGCTCTGCTGCAGCTGCAGCCAGAAGGGCTGCAAAGAATCAGCCCTGCAAAGCCTCCAGCTTGGGAGTGACATGGATCAGAGGCTGTGCAAAAGCCCTGCTCTGCTCTTAGGAGCAAGCTCCACTTGTGTGGGGTGCTCCAAGCATCAGGCAAAGCCAAGGCAGAAGGCACCCAAACTCGAGAGGAACACTCACCTCTACAAAGCTATTGGTTATTAAATGCTGGTACTTTAATTTCACCTTGGAATCTGTGATCAGACGCCTGTGGGAAGGAAGAAACAGACAAATTAATGCAGTGGGAAACTCCTTTCCTCCAGGGCCACTCAGTTAAGGCAGAGAAATGGGGCTGGAAGGCTCCTCCTAGGCTGGCAGGGCCCCTGTGCACTCACCTGCTCTCTCTCAGATCCTTTATTACTAACACCACAGAGTGGAGTCACCTTCTAACACTGGCTTCAGAATCACAGATCAGAGCACTGTTTGGCTTGGCAAAGCTCTCTGAGCTCCCCAGTCCAGCCAGCAACCCAACCCCATGGCCATCAAACCCCAAGAGCCATGGCACATCCAGGGCTGGGGCCTCCACCACCCCAGGCCAGAGCTGCTCTCCCAGAGCTGCTCCTAACTCACAGTGCTGGCAGTGTGTGCAGGCAGGCTGGGAGCCTGCAGCTCAGGGGCAGTGCCTCACTGCTGTCCTTGCCTTACATCACAGCAGCCCCCAGAGCCCCACCTTTGGGATGGGGCTGCAGCCCAAGCCTCTCACTGCTGCCTGCCTGCCTCTGCCCTGCTGCCTGCCTCCGCCCTGCTGCCTGCCTCCCTCCCTCTGCCCTGCTGCCTGCCTCTGCCCTGCTGCCTCCCTCCCTCCCTCTGCCCTGCTGCCTGCCTGCCTCTGCCCTGCTGCCTCCCTCTTCCCTGCTGCCTGCCTCTGCCCTGCTGCCTGCCTCTGCCCTGCTGCCGCCCTTCCTCCGTCTGCCCTGCTGCCTGCCTGCCTCTGCCCTGCTGCCTCCCTCTGCCCTGCTGCCTCCCTCAGCCCTGCTGCCTCCCTCCCTCTGCCCTGCCAGCTGGGGCTGTGCTGTCCCCAGAGTGGTGTTAATCCTTCCCTGCTGTCTCCCCAGAGCAGCTGGGTAAGCTTGAAGCAGCAGCTCTTAGAGGTGGCAAGCAGGGGCAGCAGCCAGCCCAGTTCCTGGCATTGGAAATCAGCACTTTTGGGCCCCCTGCTGCAGCTAAAGGCACTGAGAGCCACCCCTCACAGCTGTCTGTGAGCTGCCAGTGCTGCTCTCTGCATGACCAAGGCTCCTTCCATAGAACCAGAGGATTGTTTGGCTTGGAAAAGCTCTCTGAGCTCACCCAGTCCAACCAGCAACCAACCCCCCCAGGGCCACCAACCCCTGGCCCCAGCTGCCATGGCCACAGACTCTGTGAGCACCTCCGGGGCTGGGGACTCCACCACCTCCCTGGGCAGCCTCTGCCAGTCCCTGACCACTCCTGCAGCAGAGACATTGTTCCTCATCTCCAACCTTAAGCTCCCTGGCACAGCTTCAGGCCATTGCCTCTGCTTCTGTCAGCTGTGGAGCCCAACCCCACCAGGTCTTGCAGCAGGCTCCTGCAGCTCCCCAGAAGGGAATCTCTTGGCTTGGGGATTTCACAAACACCTTCCACAGCAGCCCAAGCAGCAGAGCAAACCATGCCAGGAGCTCCTTTCCATTCCACAGGCACACTTTGTGGCAAGAACCTCTCTGAAGCCCCAGAGTGACTGTGGGGTGGTGACCTGACCTTACCTGGGTCTCAGTGGAGTCCTACAGCTTCAGTTACAGAGTGACTGTTGTGTGAATCTATTCACCACAAACCAAACCTGATGGCAATTCAGCACCACACAGGCTGCACCCAACACAGGATCACAGAGCTGGCAGGGTTGGAAGGGAGCTCAAGGCTCAGCCAGCTCCAACCCCCTGCCATGGCCAGGGACACCTCACACCACAGCAGCTTGCTCACAGCCACCTCCAGCCTGGCTGCAAACACCTCCAGGCAGGAGGCTTCCACCACCTCCCTGGGCAGCCTGGGCCAGGCTCTCACCACCCTCCTGGGGAACAACTTCCTCACAGCCAAGCTGAATCTCCCCACTTCTAGTTTTGCTCCATCCCCCCCAGTCCTATCCCTCCCTGACACCCTCCAAAGTCCCTCCCCAGCTTTATTCTAGGCCCCCTTAAGGTAATGGAAGGCTTTAACCTTCACAGCCCCACAGAATGGGAGGGGTTGGAAGGAACCCCCAGAGCTCATCCAGTCCAAGGCCCTGCCAGAGCAGGGCACCCAGGGCAGGGCATAGGAACACAGCCAGGTGGGGCTGGAAAGTCTGCACAGAAGGAGACTCCACAGCCTCCCTGGGCAGCCTGCTCCAGGCCTCCTGCACCCTCACAGGAAAGAATCTTCTCCTCATTCTGAGGTGCAACCTCCTGGATTCTAGGTTGTATCCACTGTTCCTTGTCCTATCACTGGGCACCACCAAACAGAGCCTGGCACCTTCACCCTGCCCCCCAGCCCTCAGCTATTGATAGACATTGATCAGATCCCTTTCAGCCTTCTCCTCTCCAGACTAACCAGCCCCAGGGCTCTCAGTCTCTCTTCACAGGGGAGATGCTCAAGTCCCCTAAGCATCCTTGTAGCCCTCCCTAGCACCTCTTAGGTCTTTTCCAAGCTGGCTGTGATTCTTCCCCAGGCTGAACAGCCTCAGGGCTCTCAGCCTTTCTTCAGAGCAGAGGTACTCAAGCCCCCCAGTCACAGGCTCACCCCCAGCATCACAGCTTTCTGTGCTATAAAAGCCACCAAAGCTAAGGACACTCAGAGCTACTGCTAGTAGCAGGCAGTAGCAACAGAAACCATAGCAACCAAAGGCAGAGCTGCTCTCCTCCTCTTCCACCCTCTGCTTGCTACAGCTGCCACCACAGCCTCCCTGATCCCAGCCAGCCTGCTTCACAGGCACTGCCTCAGCAGCTCCTTCCAACTGCTGCAATCAAGAACACCCTCAAGGAATGGCCTGCTGGGAGTGCACAGCACCACCCCTTGAGCCCAGGCTGCAGCAAACAGCAATCTCAATCCAGTCACTCCAGAGATTCAATCAGCAGCAGCTCAGCCCCACCCAAGGGAGCCCAGCCAGGCTCTCACCAGCACAGGGAACCTGCACAGGCTCACACACTGGGGTGGGCTGGAAGGGGCCTTCAAGATCAGCCAGTGCCAAACCCCTGCCATGGGCAGGGACACCTCCCACCAGCCCAGGCTGCTCAAGGCCTCATCCAGCCTGGCCTCCAACACCTCCAGGCAGGAGGCAGCCACAGCCTCCCTGGGCAGCCTGTGCCAGAGTCTCCCTAGCCTCACTGCAAAGAATTTCTTCCTCATCTCCAGTCTCAATCTGCCCTCTCCCAGCTCAAAGCCATTGTTCCTCATCTTGTCCCTCCCAGCCCTTCTCAAAAGTCCCTCCCCAGCTCTCCTGGAGCCCTTCAGGTACTGGGAGGCTGCTCTAAAGCTTCCCTGGAGCCTTCTCTTCTCCAGGTTGAGCAGCCCCAGCTCCCCAGCCTGTCCCCACAGGGGAGGTTGCAGCCCTCTGTTCATCTTGGTGGCCTCCTCTGGACCTCCTCCAACAGTCCCATGTCCTTCCTGTGCTGTGAACTCCAGAACTGGATGCAGTGCTCCTTAATGTCTCCAGGGATGGGGCCTCAACCACTTCCCTGGGCAGCCTGCTCCAGGGTCTCACCACTCCCACTCTCAACAGCTTCCTCTTATGTCCAACCTGTGTCTCCCCTGCTCCAGTTTCAAACCAGTGTCCCTCAGCCTATCACTCCAAGCCCTTCTAAACAGTCCCTCCCCAGCCTTCCTACTGGTTCCCTTCAGGTACTGGAAGGCTGCTCTGAGGTCTCCCTGCAGCCTTCTCTTCTCCAGGCTGAACAGCCCCAACTCTCTCAGCCTGTCCCCCCAGGGGAGGTTCTGCAGCCCTCTGCTCCTCCTGGTGGCCTCCTCTGGCCCCCCTCCAACAGCCCCATGTCCTTCCTGTGCTGTGAGCTCCAGAACTGGATGCAGTGCTCCAGGTGGGGGGCTGATGAGAGCAGAGCAGAGGGGGAGAATCACTTCCTCCTCCTTCCCCTCCTACCCAGCCTACACCTGATGACTAACCCAGAGGGCACAGGACTCCACCAGTCTAAAAGCAACTGATCCTAAAGCCATCAAATTACTCCCAGTGAGTGAGTCAGGCTGCAGGAAGGAAGAAGGTGAGGGAAGAAGCCTCCAGTGAAGACACTTCTGAGCATGAAGAATGAAAATTAACCTAAGCAAGGCTCAGAATCACAAAGGAGATTACTCATGCAGTAACTTCACCCAGGACAGAGGAGAAGCAAGCTGGTGGAATCCACTGCTCCAGCAGCAAGGAGCAGCCACCCACAGCTGGACAACTTCATGAGCCAAGTGCCAGCTGCCACAGCACCCTCATCACACCCTGCAGACACTGCTTGGGTCTCCTGCCCCTCTGCTCTGACCTGGGGAGGTCACACCTGGAATACTCTGTCCTCTTTTGGGGTCCCCAGCTCAAGAGAGAAAGAGACCTGTTGGAGAGAGTCTAATGGAGGCTGCAAGGATGCCTGGAGAACCTGAACACCTCTGCTGTGAGCCTGAGAGCCCTGGGGCTCTGGAGCCTGCACAGAAGGCTGAGAGGGGTCTGATCAATAGCTGAGGGGTGGGGGGCAGGAGGGTGGAGCCAGGCTCTGGTGGTGCCCAGGGACAGCACAAGGGAGCATGGGTACAAAAACTGGAACCCAGGAGGTTCCACATCAACACCAGGAGAAGCTTCTTTGCTGTGAGGCTGCTGGAGCCTGGAGCAGGCTGCCCAGGGAGGCTGTGGAGTCTCCTGCTCTGGAGAGCTTCCAACCCCCACTGGCTGTGCTCCTGGGGGCCCTGCCCTGGGGGCCCCTGCTCTGGCTGGCTGGTCTCTGGAGGTCCCTTCCAGCCCCTGGCACTCTGTGATTCTAGAAAGCACACCCTGCACCCCCAGAGAGGACTTCTCTCCTCTGAGTCACTGGCTCCAGGCTTGCTGAGCCGGTGCCTTGACCCAGGTAGGAAGTGCTAAATTCCTGCAGGGATCAAGGGAAGCACAAAGCACAAAGCACTTAGGACAGGGTCTGGAAGAGCTGCCTGGGGTTTGCTCTGCTGCCACCCTGGGCACACTGACCAAAGAGTCCTTCCATGGACTGAGGAATGAATTCTTCAGAGCTGCACTCAATGGTAAGAGAGACAGAAACACAGAATGGTTTGGCTTGGAGAAGGCCTCTGAGATCACTGAATCCAACTTCAACCCAAGCCCCCCATGGCCACCAAACCCTGGCCCAAAGGGCCATGGCCACAGCTTTCTTGAACACCTCCAGGGCTGGGGACTCCACCACCTTCCTGGGCAGCCTCTGCCAGTCCCTGACCACTCCTGCAGCAAAGGAATCTTTCCTCCTCTCCAACCTAAGCCTCCCCTGGCACAGTTCCAGGCCATTGCCTCTCCTCCTATCCCCTGACACTAAGAAGAGCCCAAGCCCAGCTCCCTGCAGCCTCCTCTCAGGGAGCTGCAGGGAGCACTGAGGTCTCCCTCAGCCTCCTCTGCTCCACACCAACCCCTCCCCCTCAGCTCCCCCAGCTGCTCCTCCCCAGCCCTGTTCCCCAGACCCTTCCCCAGCTTTGCTGCCCTTCTCTGGCCCTGCTCCAGCCTCTCACAGCTGGGGTCACAGTAAGAGAGGCCAGGCCTGACCTCTCTGCTGCCTTCAAACCTGTCTGCAGGGTTTTTGAGTCAGGACATCTGGAGAGCACCTGAGTAACCAACTGGGGGAAAATGCAGACTGGATGTGAGGAAGAAGTTTTTCCCCAGGAGGGTGGTGAGAGCCTGGCACAGGCTGCCCAGGGAGGTGGTGGAAGCCTCCTGCCTGGAGGTGTTTGCAGCCAGGCTGGAGGTGGCTGTGAGCAAGCTGCTGTGGTGTGAGGTGTCCCTGCCCATGGCAGGGGGGTTGGAACTGGCTGAGCCTTGAGCTCCCTTCCAGCCCTGGCAGTTCTGTGGCTCTCTGATTCTAAGGCAAGAGGCAGCAGCTCCTCATACTTACATAACTGTGTTGTCATCCACTAAGATATCACAGCCATGGGCAGGGCACGAGATGGTCTGAAAGAGAAGCAAAGCAAGGTCAGGACAGGCAGAGTGTTCATCCCCTCTGCAGCACACAGCTCCCAGGCCACAGCTTCCCCTGCAGGGCAGAGCACAGGCAGCACAGGGGCCCAGCACCACCCCCCAGAGCTGCAGGATTGCTCCCACCCACAGCAGATACCTGCACCCCCTCCCCCACAGCAAGCTCTCAGGCTTGGGGCTTCCTGCTTGGCCTTTTGGGGCTATTTTAGGCTTCAGTAGGGAAGAACTCTCCCTTCCCCCTCCCCCCCCTGCTGCAGAGCCTCCAGCCCCAGCCAGGAGCTGCCAGGTACCTGTCCCATGCCTTCCTCCATGATCTTGGTGGTTAGGTATTCACTCCAGCACTGCATGCAGAACTTGTGTCCACACTCCAGGCCAGTGAAGTACTGCAAGGAGGAAAAGAGCATCAGGCACTGCACCCAGCACCACACAACATCACACCCTGCAGCAGCAGCCTGGGGATTCACCCAGCACTGCACCCAGCACTGCACCCAGCACTGCACCCAGCACCACACAACATCACACCCTGCAGCAGCAGCCTGGGGATTCACCCAGCACTGCACCCAGCACTGCACCCAGCACTGCACCCAGCACCACACAACATCACACCCTGCAGCAGCAGCCTGGGGATTCACCCAGCACTGCACCCAGCACTGCACCCCAGAGCATCCCCCACTCAGCACTACTGTAGCAGCACAGAGTGCTCTGGCTTTCAAGGCACCACTGAGAGTCTCCTTTCCAACCCCCCTGCATTCAGCAGGGACATCTCCAGCCAGAGCAGGCTGCTCAGGTCCCATCCATCCTGACCTTCAATGTCTCCAGGGATGGGGCCACCAGCTCCTCCCTGGGCAGCCTGTTGCAGTGCCTCCCCAGCCTCCCTGTGCAGAACTTCCTCCTCATGTTCAGCCTAGCTCTGTCCTGCTCCACTTTCAAACCATTGGCCCTCATCCTCTCCCCACAGGCCCTTCTGAGCAGCCCCTCCCCAGCCTTGCTCTAGGACCCCTTCAGATATTGAAATGCAGCTCTGAGGTCTCCCTGGAGCCTTCTCCTCTCCAGGCTGAGCAGCCCCAGCTCTCCCAGCCTGTCCTCACAGGAGAGGTGCTGCAGGCCTCTGGTCATCTTTGTGGCCAGGAGCAGGACATCCCCCTAGAGCTGGGGGATTCACTCCATCACTGCACCCAACAACAAAGAACAGGCACTGGAGTTTCAGCATGGAGGCAGGATTGGAGGTGAGGTCTGAGCAGAGCAGAGCCCAGGGGCAGGATCCCCTCTGCTGTCCTCTGCCCACCCTGCTCTGGCTGCAGCCCAGCACACAGCTGCCTGAGGGCTGCAGGAGGCACTGCTGGCTCCTGGGGAGCTGCTCAGCAGCCCCAAGGCTCTTTTGTTTTCCTTTAAGATGCTCTGCTGTCTTCTCCCCTCCCCTTGCTGCCACATGCAGGTGCTGCCCAGACGTCAAAGCACAGACACAGTGCCACACACAGCCTCAGGCAGCTCCCTCTTGCCTGGGAAATCAAGTGATGGGCAAGCAGCCTGGGGAAGGCCAAAGGCTGCCCCAAGCCTGCTGCCTCTCACCCTGGGCAGGTCACTGCTTGAGGGCTTTGCTCTTCCAACAGCCCTGGGCTCACACAAGCACAGAAGGGGTTGGGTTGGAAGGGACCTGCAACATCAGCCAGTGCCAGCCCCCTGCCATGGGCAGGGACCCCTCCCCCCAGCCCAGGCTGCTCAAGGCCTCATCCAGCCTGGCCTTCAACACCTCCAGGCAGGAGGCAGCCACAGCCTCCCTGGGCAACCTGTGCCAGAGTCTCCCCAGCCTCACTGCAAAGAATTTCTTCCTCATCTCCAGTCTCAATCTCTCCTCTCCAAGCTCAAAGCCATTTTCCTCAGCCTGGCACTCCCAGCCCTTGTCCAAAGTCCCTCCCCAGCTCTCCTGGAGCCCCTTCAGGTACTGGAAGGTTGCTCTGAGGTCTGCCTGGAGCCTTCTCCTCTCCAGGCTGCACAGCCCCAGCTCCCCCAGCCTGTCCCCACAGGGGAGGTTCTGCAGCCTCTGATTCTCTTCTCAGCCAATAAGATCAAACAAGTGCCCCACCCTGAGATATCATCAAATGTAAGGAGCTTGAAGGGCAAAAGAAAGCTGCTCCCCTCTGGGGGACAGGCTGCAACAGCAGCAGGATGCTCTGCAGCAAGGAGAGCCCAAACTGCCTCCCTTGAGCATGAGAGGCTCAAGAGTGTGGAGTCCCCATCACTGGGGGGGTTTGAGAGGAGCCTGGCTGAGGCACTTGGTGCCATGGGTTAGGAAAGAGGTTGAGCTGCTGGAAGGTGTCCAGAGAAGGGCAAGGAGGCTGGGGAGGGGTCTGGAGCACAGCCCTGGGAGGAGAGGCTGAGGGAGCTGGGCTTGCTTAGCCTGCAGAAGAGGAGGCTCAGGGGAGACCTTCTTGCTCTCTGCAACTCTCTGCAGGGAGGTTGGAGCCAGCTGGGGGTTGGTCTCTTCTGCCAGGCAGGCAAGCAGCCCCAGAACAAGAGGACACAGTCTGCAGCTGTGCCAGGGGAGGTTTAGGCTGGAGGTGAAGAAGAAGTTCTTCCCAGACAGAGAGATTGGCCCTTGGGCTGTGCTGCCCAGGGAGGTGGTGGAGTCCCCATGCCTGGAGGTGTTTAGGAAGAGCCTGGCTGAAGCACTTGGTGCCATGGTTGAGCTGATCAGATGGTGCTGGGTGATAGGCTGGACTCAATGATCTCCAAGGTCTTTTCCAACCTGGTGAATTCTGTTCCATTCTAATCCAAAACTTTGGTTGCTTTGGAAGCCAAAAGAGTGCAGCAGCAGAGCTCAGGGGGAGGAAGCTGACAGCCACAGGGTGCCCAGGCTCAGCACCTCAGTGAGTGGGGAAAAAAGCAACCTCCTGACTTTTGAGCCATTCCTGAAGGCATCTGGTGCTGCAGCAGATGCTGCTGTGTCCCAGTGACGTCCCCTGGCAGCCAGGGGGATGATGGAAACGCCACAACAGCTCTGACCTTCGGGATGCCAGCTGCACCCAGCCTGGGGACAGCACTGACTGCCCCCAGAATTAGGACTTCTCCACATAATAAAGCTTGGAAGAACACCTGAGGAGCAGAGGGCTGCAGAGCCTCTCCTGTGGGGACAGGCTGAGAGAGTTGGGGCTCTTCAGCCTGGGGAAGAGAAGGCTGCAGGGAGACCTCAGAGCTGCATTTCAATATCTGCAGGGGACCCACAGGCAGGCTGGGGAGGGGCTGCTCAGAAGGGGCTGTGGGGAGAGGAGAAGGGGCAATGGCTTTGAGCTGGAGCAGGGCAGAGTTAGGCTGGGCATCAGGAGGAAGCTCTGCACAGGGAGAGTGGAGAGACCCTGGCACAGGCTGCCCAGGGAGGTGGCTGAGGCCTCACCCCTGGAGACATTGCCGATGAGGCTGGCTGTGGCCCTGGGCAGCCTGCTCTGGCTGGAGCTGTCCCTGCTGAGTGCAGGGGGCTTGGCCAAGATGAGCTTTGACAATGCCTTCCCACCCAAAGGCATCAGTGTCTGTGAGCAGGGAGCAGCTCCTCCTCTCCTGCAGCAAGCACACCCCAGGAAGCTGGAGAGCACAGCTCCTGGTGTCAGGCAGGGAGGAGCTCTGCTGGGTGCCCACAGGAAAGGCAGGCAGCACACCCCCTGGCAGCCTGCACACACCTCCCAGCAGCTTGCAGCTACTTTCCTGCCTTGGAGGGAGTTCCCCATTGCTGCTGGCTGAGCTGACAGCAGATGTCCAGGGAGGAAGCTGACACCAGGCCATGCAGTCCAAGGCCCAGCGTGGCTTCTGAAGCAGGACTGTGTCAGAGGGGACAGCTCTGCTTTCCCCCTGTCTGTCCTCATCAGCTGGTTCCCCTGGCAAAGCCAAGCACCAGCAGCAGCACACTGCCAGTGGAGCCCTGGCCCTGCTCCTCTGGGAGCACCAGAGAAGGGATCAGCTGCTCCAGGCTGGGGTCACCAGGCCCACCTCACCCTGCCTTTGTTCTTCACTTCAGGAATGATGAGATGTCATCTGACATCTGACACTCCATGAATGAGACTAAGTCATCTGGGTGTCCTCACAGAGCAGCTGAGCCTGGGAGGGACCTTACAGATCATTCTCCAGGCTGAACCCCCCCCAACCATCCCAGCCTGGCCTCACAGCAGAGGGCTTCCAGCCCTGCCAGCACTGCTGTGGCCTCCTCTGGCCCTGCTCCACCAGGTCCCTGTCTGTGCTGAGGGCTCCAGAGCTGCCCCAGCACTGCAGGGGAGTCTGAGCAGAGCACAGCAGAGGGGCAGAATCCCCTCCCTGCCCCTGCTGCCCACACTGCTGGGGATCAGTGAGGGGAGAGAAGGAGAGGGAGGGGGGAGAGGGAGGGGGAGAGGGAGAGGGAGAGGGAGAGGGAGAGGGAGAGGGAGAGGGGGAGGGAGAGGGAGAGGGAGAGGGAGAGGGGGAGGGAGAGGGGGAGAGGGAGAGGGGAAGAGGAGGAAGGGAAGGGGGAGGGGGAGAAAGAGGGGGAAGTGGAGGGAGAGGGAGGGAGAGGGAAGGGGAGGGGCAGGCTCATCTCTCTGCAGCTGCTGCAGCCCAGGCCCTGGCTCCCCGCCGTGGCTGCCGGTGCCCATCGCCGGCTCCGGAGCAGCCTGAGGCCTGAGTTTGCCTCTCAAGGCTCTGCCGGAGCAATGCTCCCAGGCTCCGCTGGCAGGACGCTGGGGCTGGGGAGCAGGGCCAGGCTGGGCCAGGCAGGGCCAGGCAGAGCCAGGCAGGGCCAGGCAGGGCCAGGCTGGCAGGCACTCACCGAGTTGGGGTAGTTGAGATAGCAGATCTGGCAAGGCATGTCCTGGGCCGAGGACCTGGTGTTCATCTGGCGCGTCCGGGACTTCTTGCTGGGGTTGATGACGTGGCACTCGGCAAAGAGCTTCTCCAGGTTGCCATCAAAGTACCTGCAGGCACACAGCACCAAGGCTTACCCACCTCCCTCTGGGCCACCTGCCAGACTCCACTTGGGAGCTTTCACAGGCTCACAGGAGGTTAGGGGTTGGAAGGGACCTCTGGAGATCCCCAAGTCCAAGCCCCTGCCAGAGCAGGAGCAGAGAATCCAGCACAGGTCACACAGAACACATCCAGGTGGGGCTGGAAAGGCTCCAGAGCAGGAGACTCCACAACCTCTCTGGGCAGCCTGCTCCAGTGCTCTGGGACCTCACAGTGCAGAAGTTCCTCCTCCTGGTGAGGTGGAACCTCTTGTGCTGCAGTTTCCATCCACTGCCCCTTGGCCTGTCCCAGGGCACAGTGAGCAGAGGCTGTCCCTGTCCCTTCCTTCCTGACCCCCAGCCCTCAGCTATTGATAGACATTGATCAGATCTCCTCTCAGCCTTCTCCTCTCCAGACTCAACAGCCCCAGGGCTCTCAGCCTCTCCTCCCCAGGCAGTGCTGCAGTCCCTTCAGCATCCTGGTAGCCTCCCTTGGGCTCTCTCCAGCAGATCCCTGTCCCTCCTGAGCTGGGCAGCCCAGAGCAGGACAGAGGTTTGGCTGATAGGCTCCCAGCAAGCTCCTCCACCTGGCAGGGAGGACTAAACTTGAAGGGATCACTAGCAGGCAGCTCAGCCTCCTCCTGCCACTGACACCCCCCCCACCACCACATCTCCTTCTCCAGCCTGCAGCAGCTGGGAGGAACTCATCCAAGCTGGCAGTGAAGCACACAGCCCTCACTCAAACCCAGCAATCAAACACCCACCCCCCCTCCCCCACCCCCCAGAGGGTGCCACCTACCTAGGGAGAACTCCCACATTTACCCACACTGCAGCCAGGTGAAGAGTTAAAGGTCAGAGAGCTGGGGCTGCTCAGCCTGGAGAAGGCTCCAGGAGCTCCACAGCAGCCTGCCAGCACCTGCAGGGGCTCCAGGAGAGCTGGGGAGGGACTTTTGAGAAGGGCTGGGAGTGATAGGATGAGGAACAATGGCTTGGAGCTGGGAGAGGGGAGATTGAGACTGGAGAGGAGGAAGAAATTCTTTGCAGTGAGGCTGGGGAGACTCTGGCCCAGGCTGCCCAGGGAGGCTGTGGCTGCCTCCTGCCTGGAGGTGTTGAAGGCCAGGCTGGATGAGGCCTTGAGCAGCCTGGGCTGGGGGGAGGGGTCCCTGCCCATGGCAGGGAGTTGGAGCTGGGGATCTTGAGGCAAGGCTCAGGAGCCTGCCCCAGGGGCAGGTTTCAACTCAGCACAAGGAGCTCTGAGGTGAGGAAGAAATTCTTCCCAGCAAGAGAGATTGGCCCTTGGGCTGTGCTGCCCAGGAAGGTGGTGGAGTCCCCATGCCTGGAGGTGCTTAAGAAGAGCCTGGCTGAGGCACTTGGTGCCATGGTTGAGTTGATCAGATGGTGCTGGGGGACAGGTTGGACTGGATGATATCAAAGGTCTTTTCCAGCCTGATCTATTCTATTCTATTCTATTCTATTCTATTCTATTCTATTCTATTCTATTCTATTCTATTCTATTCTATTCTACTCTACTCTATTCTATTCTATTCTCCAGCATCCATTCTCCTCATCACCAACTCTGCTTTTTCCACTTCTGGACTGCACAGACACAGCAGTGAATTCCTTTCAGGTTCTGCCCTTTCCTCCCTGCTTCCCAGCACCAAGCCCAGCCCTGCACCAAGGCTCTTGGCAGGGCTGAAGCTGTCCACTCCTCTCTTTCCTCCTGCACCAAGGCTCTTGGCAGGGCCCTGAAGCTGTCCACTCCTCTCTTTTCTCCTGCACCAAGGCTCTTGGCAGGGCCCTGAAGCTGTCCACTCCTCTCTTTCCTCCTGCACCAAGGCTTTTGGCAGGGCTGAAGCTGTCCACTCCTCTCTTTCCTCCTGCACCAAGGCTCTTGGCAGGGCTGAAGCTGTCCACTCCTCTCTTTCTTCCTCCACCAAGGCTTTTGGCAGAGCCCTGAAGCTGTCCACTCCTCTCTTTCCTCCTGCACCAAGGCTTTTGGCAGGGCTGAAGCTGTCCACTCCTCTCTTTCCTCCTGCACCAAGGCTTTTGGCAGGGCTGAAGCTGTCCACTCCTCTCTTTCCTCCTGCACCAAGGCTTTTGGCAGGGCTGAAGCTGTCCACTCCTCTCTCCTCCTCCACCAAGGCTTTTGGCAGGGCCCTGAAGCTGTCCACTCCTCTCTTTCCTCTCAGGTCCCTCCTGCTGCTGCTCACTGCCTAGCCACAGTTTCTAGGTGTCACCCAAGCCTATCCAAGGCAGCATCACAGAGACAAAGCTTTTTCATCCCCCCCCACGTTTCTAGTGCATCCCTTGGGATCTCTACCTCAGTGCAGGAGCATTTGTGAATGCCAGGGGCCAGCAGAGCTGCAGTGGCAGAGCTCCTCCTGCCACACACAGTTTCCCACCTGTTAAGCCTCTGCTGAAGAGCACTGAGCCCAAAGGAAAGCAGCCAGCCAGGTGCCTACAGAGTCAGACCCTGCATGGAAGGGGAAGAGGCAAGCTGGGCTGGCAGCCAAGCCTCCAGGCCCATCCTGGCATCTGTCCTCTGCTCAGAGGGAGCAGTGACATGTGGCCACCAAGAGGAACATCTCTGGCGGCTGCCCTGCCTCTGTCTGCACCTCCAGGGACTGCAGAAGGTCTTTGGTTGCAGGCTAAAATACTTTTCTCCTCAGATGACCTGGGGAAGGCACATCAAGTGGCTTCTGAGGCTCTTCATCCTGACAGCTTCAGCCCAAAAGCTGCCCCCAGGAGGGACAGATGCCACCAGCCACAGTAAAACTGGAGGGCAATCAAGAGAGAAGTCCTGAGCTCAGTCAGTTCCTTCACTCACTGCTGAGGCTCTGTGGCCAAGCTCTGCCTCCTGGTCTCCTGTCTCTATCAACCCAGCCCAAGACAGAGGAAAACACAACACTGAGAGCCACAGAATGTTGGAGTGGTTTGGGTTGGAAAAGACCCTTCAAGGTCCTCCACCCCAACCATCCTCTGCTGGTGCTGAACCACAGCCCTCAGCACCACAGCTACACAGCTCTGAGACACCCCCAGGGATGGGGATTCAACCACCTCCCTGGGCAGCCTGGGCCAGGCTCTGAGAACTCCTGCAGGTAGGAAAGAGGTTGAGATGCTGGAAGGTGTCCAGGGAAGGGCAAGGAGGCTGGGGAGGGGTCTGGAGCACAGCCCTGGGAGGAGAGGCTGAGGGAGCTGAGGAATAAATTCTTCCCAGAGGGAGAGATTGGCCCTTGGGCTGTGCTGCCCAGGGAGGTGGTGGAGTCCCCATCCCTGGAGGTGTTTAGGAAGAGCCTGGCTGAGGCACTTGGTGCCATGGTTGAGTTGATCAGATGGTGCTGGGGGACAGGTTGGACAGGGTGATCTCCAAGGTCTTTTCCAACCTGGTGAATTCTATTCTATTCCATTCTATTCCATTCTATTCTATTCCATTCCATTCCATTCCATTCCTCCTGTTTCAATGGCTTCTACCTATTGCCCCTTGTGCTGGCATTGGGCACCCCCCAGCAGAGCCTGGCTCCAGCCTCTGGGCACTCACCCTGCACAGCTTCAGCAACAGCAATGAGGTCACCCTCAGGCTCCTCCTCTCCAAGCTACAGAGCCTCAGCTCCCTCAGGCTCTCCTCATGAGGATCTTCCACTGCCTGCAGCATCTTTGTGGCTCTGTGCTGGACTCTCTCAAGCAGTTCCCTGAGGTCCTTCCTGAACTGAGGGGCCCAGAACTGGACACAAGATTCCAGCTGTGGCCTCAGCAGGGCAGAGCAGTGGGGCAGGAGAACTTCTCTTGACCTCCTCACCACAGCCCCTCTGTGGTGCCACTGGTTTCTGTCTGGCCCTGGAGCTGTTGCCAGCCAGCCAGGTCCATCCAGGCTCCTGACTTAGACACAGCTCAGACTCCAACCCTGCTGCAGCAGATGGCCTGAATTGGTGTGAAGAAACACTGAGGGGTGGGTGCCAAGGGGAGGGGGCCCAGCTCTTTTCAGTGGTGTGCAGCAACAAGCCAAGGAACAATGGACACCAACTTGAACACAGCAGGTTCCAGCTCAACAGGAGGAGGAATCTGTTCCCAGTGAGGCTGCTGGAGGCCTGGAGCAGGCTGCCCACAGAGGTTGTGGAGTCTCCTGCTCTGGAAGCTTTCAAAAGCCACCTGGCTGCATTCCTGTGTGCCCTGCCCTGGGTGATGCTGCTCTGGCAGGGGCTTGGACTGGATGAGCTCTGGAGGTCCCTTCCAGCCCCTAACACTCTGTGAGTCTGAGCACAGCACGTCACTCAGCACCCATGAGAAGTGCAGCAGGGGCAGATGCTCAGGCCCAGGAGCAGGCTGTGCCCAGGCAGGTTGGAGCAGATGATCTCTGAGGTGCTTTCCAACCGAAGCCATTCTATGCTCCCATGATCATTCTCAGCTCCATGACTGCTCCAAAGTCATCATTCTGCATCCTGCCTGGAGTGACCACCTGCCTCCCACCATCAGGGAGAGTGTGGCCAGCAGGAGCAGGGAGGTCATTGTGCCCTGGGCTCAGCACTGCTTAGGCCACAGCTCGAGTCCTGTGTCCAGTTCTGGGCTCCTCAGTTTCAGAAGGAGATTGAGAGACTTGAAGGTGTCCAGAGAAGGGCAAGGAGGCTGGGGAGGGGTCTGGAGCACAGCCCTGTGAGGAGAGGCTGAGGGAGCTGGGCTTGCTTAGCCTGCAGAAGAGGAGGCTCAGGGGAGACCTTCTTGCTCTCTCCAACTGCCTGCAGGGAGGTTGGAGCCAGGTGGGGGTTGGGCTCTTCTGCCAGGCAGGCAAGCAGCCCCAGAACAAGAGGACACAGTCTCAAGCTGTGCCAGGGGAGGTTTAGGCTGGAGGTGAGGAAGAAGTTCTTCCCAGCAAGAGAGATTGGCCCTTGGGCTGTGCTGCCCAGGGAGGTGGTGGAGTCCCCATCCCTGGGGGTGCTCAAGAGGGGACTGGATGTGGCCCTTGGAGCCCTGGTTTGGTTGTCAGGAGGTGCTGGGTGTTAGGTAACAGGTTGGACTCTGAGGCCTTTCCCAGCCTGGTTGATTCTGTGATCACCTTGACCTGTGCAACAACCACAGGACCTTCCTCAAGCCCCAGAGGCAGGGCTGGGCCTCCTGCTTTGAGCACAGGAGGAGCCCTGCAGAGGGCTCTGTGGAAGCTGCTTGGGGACCCAGTGGCAGAAAGCAGCTCCTGGGAAGCAAATGCTGGGAGCATTTTCCTGGCATCAGGCAGCAGCAGAGCTGTGGCAGGTGTGCAGCTGGCTCCCACTGTGCACTCCCCCAGGAGCAGGGCAGGAGAATGAAGCTCAGGGCTCTGATGTGCACAAAGGCCTCCCTGGGGCACTGGGGATGCTGCTGTGTGGCCCAAGGGCTGTGGCTGGGGACTGCCAGAGCCTGCAGGCTAATAGGTCACATGGAGGTGGCTCACAGCCCCCTCTGGGAAACCCCACAGCTCAGCTCCATGGGGGGCCACATTCTGCCTGCCCTGAAGGAGCTTTTGGTGAGAAGAAGAAAAACTACTGAGTCAAGGGCTGCCATCCCAGCACCTACACAGACAACCAAGGAGAGGGAGCTCTGCCCTGAGCAAAACAAGAGAGAGCTGCAGGACCTCCCCTGTGGGGACAGGCTGGGAGAGCTGGGGCTGCTCAGACTGGAGAAGAGGATCCTAGAATGGCTCAGGTTGGAAGGGCCCTCAAGAGATATCCACTCTGCCCCCCTGGCCATGGGCAGGGACACCTCTCAACTAGACTCAGCTGCTCAAGGCCTCATCCAACCTGCCCTGAACACCCCCAAGGAGGAGGCAGCCACAACCTCCCTGGGCAGCCTGTGCCAGAGCCTCACCACCCTCAGACTGAAGAACTTCTTCCCCAGCTCCAGTCCGACCCTGCTCTCCCTCAGCTTCAAACCATTCCCCCTTGGCCTGGCTCCAGGCCCCCTCAGGAGAAGTCTCTCTGCAGCCTTCCTGTAGGCTCCCTTCAGGTACTAGAAGGCAGCTCTAAGGTCCCCCCAGAGTCTTCTCTTCTCCAGGCTGAAGCCCCCCAGCTCCCTCAGCCTGGCCTCAGAGCAGAGCTGCTCCAGCCCCTGGATCATCCTTGAGGCCTCCTCTGGATCCCATACTTTGGTGTTGCTCTTGTGCTGGGTGAGGGAACAGGAACTTGTTCTTGCTCCAGAGCCTGCTCAGCCTGGGAGGTTGCTCCTGCTTCAAGGGGCAACTAACTGCAACCACCTCTCTGAAGTCTAAGTCATGAACACCACTAAACCAGGGAGCCTTGCCCAGCCTAGGGGGGAACACCCTCCCTGCCCAGGGTGCTGCTTTCCTCCATTCCCACACTCATCTGGGAACAGAAGACTGCCCCAGGAGTGAAGCAGGGTGTGCTGGCTGCTGGGCTGGGTGCTGCTTACCTCTCCATCAGCTTCTCTTTGTCCCAGTTGAAGTGGCTGAGCAGTATTCGAGTGATGGTCGCTGGGTTCTGGAGGAAGGGAAGAGAAAGAAACACTGAATGGCCTTGCTGGCTGCCCCAGCAGCTTGGGCTGCCCCAGCAGCTTGGGCTGCCCCTGGGAGGACAGCCAGCAGGGCTCCCAGCAGGCACACAGGGAGATCAGGGTGGCAGTGAGAGCCTGGGCAGGCACTCCTGGCAGCTAACACCGCAGGGCTCAGCAGAGCCTTCTCTTCCCCAGGCTGGACAGCCCCAGCTCTCTCAGCCTGTCCCCACAGCCTTCTGCTCACCCTGGTGGCCTCCTCTGGAGCCACTCCAGCTGCTCCATGGCTCTCTTGCACTGGGGGCCCCTGAGCCAGACACAGTGCCCCCAGTGAGGTCCCACCAAGGTCCTCTGAAGTGCTCAGCTGCTCCTGAAGCAGCCCCAAAGCCCTCAGACCCTCTGCAATGATACAGCCCAGGAAGGTCAGCAATGAGAGCTGGCTTGCACTGCTCTACAGCTTCTTCCTGCTCAGCCTGGATCATCCCCCAGGCTGTGGTTCCAGGAGCAAAGGAACCCAGCACACAGCTCCTCCTACACCCCACAACCACGCTGGAGCTCCCTAACCCACTCCCTGGGCTGGTTTGGCACCAGCAGAGCAGCAGGGGGCCCCGGGACTGCCTCTCTGTGCTCTGCCATCTGACACCCAGGGGAAGTCTGCCTCAGGGCACACTGTCAGCAGCCTCTCCTGAAAAGTAGGACACAAAGCAGCAGCGATTTGCAGGGCCTGGAGAGCTGCAGCTACAGCCTGAAGCTGCCAGAAGCCAACCCTGCCGGCCAAGGCAGGGATCCCACCCCAGCCCCAGCCTCAGCCACAGGCTCCCCAGGCCAGGGCTGCTCTGTGCTGCAGGCCTGCAGCTCACTCCCTCAAACCTGCACCTCCCTCCCCCCTTCTCCTCTGAGCTGGGGTCACTGCTCCCCTGCAGCAGCTCCTCCAGCTGTGCCACTGCCTGGTGCCACAGCATCCCACAGACAGCTGCAGTAGCACAGGGCAGGGGGCAGGGGGCAGGGGGACAGGGGGCAGGGGGGCAGGGGGCAGGGGGACAGGGGGGTAGGGGAGGCAGGGAGGCAGGGGGCAGGGGAGGCAGGGAGGGCAGGGGGGCAGGGGGGTAAGGGGGCAGGGGGGGCAGGGGAGGCGGGGGGGGCAGGAGGGACGGGGGGGGGCAGGGAGGCAGGGGGGATGTGGGGGGCAGGGGGCATGGGGGCAGGGGGGGCAGGGAGGGCAGGGAGGCAAGGGGGGCAGGGAGGGCAGGGGGGCAGGGGGGCAGGGAGGGCAGGGAGGCAAGGGGGCAGGGAGGGCAGGGGGGGCAGGGGGGGCAGGGGGGGCAGGGGAGGCTGGGGGTAGGGCTGCAGGGGAGGCAGGGGGGCAGGGAGGATGGGGGGGGCAGGGGGGGACAGGGGGGGCAGGGGGCAGGGGGGGCAGCATCTTTCAGCAGTGAGACCAGCAAACAGCCCCTGGAATGCAGCCCTGGGGGCAGGCTGCAGCAGGAAGGTTACACAAGGAGGGAGGCTGCCCTGCCCCACCAAGGGCTGCACAGCTCCTCGGGGGCCAGGGCCAGGCAGCCTCCCACCCCCCCCAGCAGCTTCTGAGCCCTGAGCCAGCCGAGGGAGCGCTCCACAGAGCTGGGAGGGCAAAGCTGCCACAGGCTGTGGGGCAGGAAACCCAGAAGCTGCCACAGCCAACCTCTCTGCGCTGGGAACACAGCTCCCAGAGCTGCCTCCAGCCAGCCTCCAGGGCCAGCCAGCCCCAGGGGCACCACCAAGCAGCACCCCAGAGGCTGCTGTGCTGACAGCCAGGCACCACCAAGCAGCACACAGCCCCCTAACCCCCAGCACCCCAATCCCCAGCACCCCAATCCCCAGCACCCCAACCCTCAGCCCCCAACCCCCAGCACCCCAACCCCCAGCACCCCAATCCCCAGCACCACAATCCCCAGCACCCCAACCCTCAGCCCCCAACCCCCAGCACCCCAACCCCCAGCACCCCAATCCCCAGCATCACAACCCCCAGCTCCCAACCCTCAGCCACCCAACCCCCAGCCCCCAACCCTCAGCCACCCAACCCCCAGCTCCCAACCCTCAGCCACCCAACCCCCAGCCCCCAACCCTCAGCCACCCAACCCCCAGCACCCCAACCCCCAGCACCCCAATCCCCAGCACCCCAATCCCCAGCATCACAACCCCCAGCACCCCAACCCCCAGCACCCCAATCCCCAGCCCCCAACCCTCAGCACCCCAAAACCCCAAGCCTCAGCACCCCAACCCCAGCCCCCAACCCCCAACTCTCAGCACCCCAACCCTCAGCACCCCAAAACCCCAAGCCTCAGCACCCCAGCACAAATCCAGGCTGGGTGAGGAGTGGCTGAGAGCAGCCTGGAGGAGAAGGCCTTGGGGGTGTCAGTGGGTGCCAAACTCCCCAGGAGCCAGCAGTGGTCCCTGGCAGCCCAGAGCCAGCTGAGTGCTGAGCTGCAGCCAGAGCAGGGAGAGCAGCAGCACAGGGAGGGGATTCTGCCCCTCTGCTCTGCTCAGAGCCCAGCTGCAGCACTGCAAGGCTGCAGGGAGCTGGGGGTTGGGCTCTGCTCCCTGGCCTCTGGAGACAGAAGCGGAGGCAATGGCCTGAAGCTGTGCCAGGGGAGGGTTAGGTTGGAGATGAGGAACAATGTCTCTGCTGCAGGAGTGCTCAGGGACTGGCAGAGGCTGCCCAGGGAGGTGGTGGAGTCCCCAGCCCCGGAGGTGCTCACAGAGTCTGTGGCCATGGTACCTGGGGCCAGGGGCTGGTGGCCCTGGGGGGGGTTGGTTGCTGGCTGGCCTGGACACCTGGCCCTGAACACCTCCAGGCAGGAGGCAGTCACAGCCTCCCTGGGCAGCCTGTGCCAGAGTCTCCCCAGCCTCACTGGAAAGAATTTCTTCCTCATCTCCAGTCTCAGTTTCTCCTCTCCCAGCTCAAAGCCATTGTTCCTCATCCTGGCACTCCCAGCCCTTGTCCAAAGTCCCTCCCCAGCTCTCCTGGAGCCCTTCAGGCCCTGGAAGGCTGCTCTGAGGTCTGCCTGGAGCCTTCTCTTCCCCAGGCTGAACAGCCCCAGCTCTCCCAGCCTGGCCCCAGAGGGGAGGTTCTGCAGCCCTCCCTGGGCTGCTCCAGGTCCCTCTTGTGCTGGGGGCACCAGCACTGCAGGCAGTGCTGCAGGTGAGCTCTGACAACCCAGCTGTACCCAGCCAGACACAGGCAGCAGAAGGCAAACTGCACTGCAGGGCTCTGCTGGAGGCTGCAGCAGCACAGCTGCTTCCCAAGGGCAATGTGAGGCAGGCAAGGCCAGAGCTGGCCTGGAGCTGAGGGCAGGGAGCTGCTGCTGGCCAGAGAGGAAGGGCAGGGAGCAAAGCAGCCACTCTGCTGGAACCCTCCAGAGCTGCTGTCACATCTCACTGACACGCCAGCACAAAGCTCTGCCCAGCCAAGCACAGCCAGGCCCTCAGCACTGCTTTATTAGGGCTCACACAGCAGCCAGGCCCCAGCTGGGCCTCAGACAGGTCCCCTGCAGCACAGCTCCCCTGCAGCACAGCTCCCCCTGCAGCACAGCACCCCTGCAGCACAGCTCCCCCTGCAGCACAGCTGCCCCTGCATCACACCTCCCCCTGCATCACACCTCCCCCTGCAGCACAGCTCCCCCTGCAGCACAGCTCCCCCTGCAGCACAGCACCCCTGCAGCACAGCTCCCCCTGCATCACACCTCCCCCTGCAGCACAGCTCCCCCTGCAGCACAGCACCCCTGCAGCACAGCTCCCCCTGCATCACACCTCCCCCTGCAGCACAGCTCCCCCTGCAGCACAGCACCCCCTGCAGCACAGCACCCCCTGCAGCACAGCTCCCCTGCAGCACAGCACCCCCTGCAGCACAGCTCTCCCTGCAGCACAGCTCCCCCTGCAGCACAGCACCCCCTGCAGCACAGCTGCCCCTGCAGCACAGCTCCCCCTGCAGCACAGCTCCCCCTGCAGCACAGCTCCCCTGCAGCACAGCTCCCCTGCAGCACAGCACCCCCTGCAGCACAGCACCCCCTGCAGCACAGCTCCCCTGCAGCACAGCACCCCCTGCAGCACAGCTCTCCCTGCAGCACAGCACCCCCTGCAGCACAGCTGCCCCTGCAGCACAGCTGCCCCTGCAGCACAGCTCTCCCTGCAGCACAGCTGCCCCTGCAGCACAGCTGCCCCTGCAGCACAGCTCTCCCTGCAGCACAGCTCCCCCTGCAGCACAGCTGCCCCTGCAGCACAGCTCTCCCTGCAGCACAGCTCTCCCTGCAGCACAGCTCCCCCTGCAGCACAGCACCCCTGCAGCACAGCTGCCCCTGCAGCACAGCTGCCCCTGCAGCACAGCACCCCCTGCAGCACAGCTCCCCTGCAGCACAGCACCCCCTGCAGCACAGCTCTCCCTGCAGCACAGCTCTCCCTGCAGCACAGCTGCCCCTGCAGCACAGCTCCCCCTGCAGCACAGCTCCCCCTGCAGCACAGCTGCCCCTGCAGCACAGCTCCCCCTGCAGCACAGCTGCCCCTGCAGCACAGCTCCCCCTGCAGCACAGCTCCCCCTGCAGCACAGCTGCCCCTGCAGCACAGCACCCCCTGCAGCACAGCTCCCCCTGCAGCACAGCTGCCCCTGCAGCACAGCTCTCCCTGCAGCACAGCTCCCCCTGCAGCACAGCTGCCCCTGCAGCACAGCTGCCCCTGCAGCACAGCTCCCCCTGCAGCACAGCTCCCCCTGCAGCACAGCTGCCCCTGCAGCACAGCTGCCCCTGCAGCACAGCTCTCCCTGCAGCACAGCTCTCCCTGCAGCACAGCTCCCCCTGCAGCACAGCTGCCCCTGCAGCACAGCTCTCCCTGCAGCACAGCTCTCCCTGCAGCACAGCTCCCCCTGCAGCACAGCTGCCCCTGCAGCACAGCTGCCCCTGCAGCACAGCTCCCCCTGCAGCACAGCACCCCTGCAGCACAGCACCCCCTGCAGCACAGCTCCCCCTGCAGCACAGCTGCCCCTGCAGCACAGCTCTCCCTGCAGCACAGCTCTCCCTGCAGCACAGCTCCCCCTGCAGCACAGCTGCCCCTGCAGCACAGCTCTCCCTGCAGCACAGCTCTCCCTGCAGCACAGCTCCCCCTGCAGCACAGCTGCCCCTGCAGCACAGCTCTCCCTGCAGCACAGCTCTCCCTGCAGCACAGCTGCCCCTGCAGCACAGCTCTCCCTGCAGCACAGCTCTCCCTGCAGCACAGCTCCCCCTGCAGCACAGCTGCCCCTGCAGCACAGCACCCCTGCAGCACAGCTCTCCCTGCAGCACAGCACCCCCTGCAGCACAGCTGCCCCTGCAGCACAGCTCTCCCTGCAGCACAGCTCCCCCTGCAGCACAGCTCCCCCTGCAGCACAGCTGCCCCTGCAGCACAGCACCCCTGCAGCACAGCTCCCCCTGCAGCACAGCTCCCCCTGCAGCACAGCACCCCCTGCAGCACAGCACCCCTGCAGCACAGCTCCCCCTGCAGCACAGCTCCCCCTGCAGCACAGCACCCCCTGCAGCACAGCTCCCCCTGCAGCACAGCTGCCCCTGCAGCACAGCACCCCTGCAGCACAGCTCCCCCTGCAGCACAGCACCCCTGCAGCACAGCTCTCCCTGCAGCACAGCTGCCCCTGCAGCACAGCTCCCCCTGCAGCACAGCTGCCCCTGCAGCACAGCACCCCTGCAGCACAGCTCCCCCTGCAGCACAGCTCCCCCTGCAGCACAGCTGCCCCTGCAGCACAGCTCTCCCTGCAGCACAGCACCCCCTGCAGCACAGCTGCCCCTGCAGCACAGCTGCCCCTGCAGCACAGCTCTCCCTGCAGCACAGCACCCCCTGCAGCACAGCTCCCCCTGCAGCACAGCTGCCCCTGCAGCACAGCTCTCCCTGCAGCACAGCACCCCCTGCAGCACAGCTCCCCCTGCAGCACAGCTGCCCCTGCAGCACAGCACCCCTGCAGCACAGCTCCCCCTGCAGCACAGCTCCCCCTGCAGCACAGCTGCCCCTGCAGCACAGCTCTCCCTGCAGCACAGCTCCCCCTGCAGCACAGCTGCCCCTGCAGCACAGCTGCCTCTGCAGCACAGCTCCCCCTGCAGCACAGCTCCCCCTGCAGCACAGCACCCCTGCAGCACAGCACCCCTGCAGCACAGCTCCCCCTGCAGCATAGCTGCCTCTGCAGCACAGCACCCCCTGCAGCACAGCTGCCCCTGCAGCACAGCACCCCCTGCAGCACAGCACCCCCTGCAGCACAGCTCCCCCTGCAGCACAGCTCCCTCTGCAGCACAGCTCCCCCTGCAGCACAGCTGCCCCTGCAGCACAGCTCCCTCTGCAGCACAGCTCCCCCTGCAGCACAGCTCCCCCTGCAGCACAGCTCCCTCTGCAGCACAGCTCCCCCTGCAGCACAGCACCCCTGCAGCACAGCTGCCCCTGCAGCACAGCTGCCCCTGCAGCACAGCACCCCCTGCAGCACAGCTCCCCCTGCAGCACAGCTCCCCCTGCAGCACAGCACCCCCTGCAGCACAGCACCCCCTGCAGCACAGCTCCCCCTGCATGGATTTACTTTGGCTGTCACCAGCTTTGTGCTCAGGCCTGGTGGCCCCAGCAGCAGCAGGACATGGAGCTGCTGGAGCCAGTCCAGAGCAGGGCCATAAGGATGGTCCAAGGGCTGGAACACATCTGCTATCACAGCATCACAGCATCACCAAGGTTGGAAGAGAGCTCAATGATCATTGAGTCCAAGCTGTCACCACAGACCTCATGACTAGACCATGGCTCCAAGTGCCACATCCAATCCCCTCTGGAACACCTCCAGGGATGGGGACTCCACCACCTCCCTGGGCAGCACAGCCCAATGGCTAATGACTCTGGGAAGAACTTTCTCCTCACCTCCAGCCTAAACCTCCCCTGGCACAGCTGCAGACTGTGTCCTCTTGTTCTGGGGCTGCTTGCCTGCCTGGCAGAAGAGCCCAACCCCCAGCTGGCTCCAACCTCCCTGCAGGGAGTTGTAGAGAGCAAGAAGGTCTCCCCTGAGCCTCCTCTTCTGCAGGCTATGCAAGCCCAGCTCCCTCAGCCTCTCCTCCCAGGGCTGTGCTCCAGACCCCTCCCCAGCCTCCTTGCCCTTCTCTGGACACCTTCAAGTCTCTCAATGTCCTTCTGAAACTGAGGAGCCCAGAGCTGGACACAGGACTCAAGCTGTGGCCTAAGCAGTGCTGAGCCCAGGGCACAATCACCTCCCTGCTCCTGCTGGCCACACTCTGCCTGCTGCAGGCCAGGATGCCCTTGGCCTTCTTGGCCCCCTGGGCACACTGCTGGCTCATGTTCAGGCAGCTGTCAATCAGCACCCCCAGGTCCCTCTCTGTTTGGCAGCTCTCAGCCACTCTGACCCCAGCCTGCAGCTCTGCATGGGGTTGCTGTGGCCAAAGTGCAGCTCCTGGCACTTGGACTTGTTGAATGCCATCCTGTTGGCCTCTGCCCATCTGTCCAGTCGGTCGAGGTCCCTCTGCAGAGCCCTTCTGCCCTCTGACTGACCAACATCTGCTCCCAGCTTGGTGTCAGCTGCAAACTTGCTGATGACTGACTCAATGCCCTCCTCCAGATCATCAATGAAGATGTTAAAGAGCACAGGGCCCAGCACTGATCCCTGGGGCACACCACTGGTGCCTGGCTGCCAGCTGGCTGTGGCACCATTCACCACCACTCTCTGGGCTCAGCCTCCAGCCAGTTCCTAACCCAGCTCAGAGAGCTGCTGTCCCAGCCAGGGGCTGGCAACTTGACCAGGAGTTTGCTGTGGGGGATGGTGGCAAAGGCCTTGCTGAAGTCCAGGCAGACTCTGGGGAACCTTGGGAGCAGCTTTCCAATAGCTGAAGGGAGCCTACAGGAAGGCTGCAGAGAGACTGTTCCTGAG